>NW_027491024.1:3312500-4512500 GCF_021521415.1 Bidens hawaiensis
TTTATATCCGTCAGATGGACAGGGGACATGTAATTTAAAGTCATAATAACATAAGTATATTTTCTTGCATTCTAAACGAAAGCAATAATTGTTTTAGATCAACATATAACTCTTTGAACGTATCTGAATTGACTTGTATTTATTGTCAAGAAATACAATAATGCAACATATTGATGAGCAAAGGTTTTAAAGAATTGTTAAAAGCTAAATTTTCAACAAACAAATAAGTGCATACTAATAGTAAACCGACCACATGTCTTTTAAATATTCTTGCTCGCTTGCTACTTGTTTCAAGCAGCTTTTCTCTTTTACGACCTCTTTGATGTGCTAATTGTCTAACCTACCAATTATTTTATCTAGTCTTTCGTTAGTTGAAAATGATGTTGTTACATGTTTTGCTTTGTTAGCTCCTGATCGGCGTTGTAGTCTGAGCGGGTTTTTGTTGGATTTTATGGACGTTTCGGGTCAAGTCAACGTGACCGACCCGAACGTGACCCGTACAGAGTTACACCGGGGGTAACGAGATAAAGGCCTACTTAAAGGTTAATTAGGCCCGACACATAAAATGCTAGATTTCATGATTTAAATTTTGAGTGTCATCCCACAATCTAATATTTTTTTTTTTATTAGATCTTGCCAAAATATCTCAAAAAGACCATAATTAACCTAGTAGACAAGATCTTGCCAAACCATCCTTTTATTTATTTACAAACCATCCTTTTATTTATTTAGTTTGAAGTGTGGCTACTCAATCAGCTGACTTAGTTGTTTTGCGTGACTTTTACTCCAACATCACTTAGTATTATTTATATAAGGGAAATTTGTGGTGTGCAATCCAAGCTCATATTTACAAGAACAGACACACACTTAACGCTCTCTCTCTCGGTCCACAATCCACAATGGAACACACATGTTAGCCTAAATAATCCTATTTCAAGCTCAAGAAAGGATTAGGAGACTACAAGATGGTGGAATTATCTAAAGATCTTCTTTCTTTCTAAGCAAAACATTACTACGTACTAACATTCTGTCAGATCTAAGCATTAACACTTGCTTCCGCCGCCGCCGCCGCTAGCCGCCGCCGCCGGAACTTCATTGCTCTTTGATTGTGTCAATCTAGCGTGACTCGTACACTCTCGGTGTCTTCCCGGTTCTCGTAACCGAGGTATATCGACAAACCTCCTATGGTTGATTATTATTTATCGTTTATTGTACTCGTACGCGTTTGTAATCGGATCCGGGTTCGGGTTTCGGTTCATGGTTCGTTTTAAATATTTTATTCCGCTGCGTTTCTTTATTGTTTCGTTAATGAGGTTAATAATTAATATGGATTAATTATTATCGAAACCGAAATATTAAATAAAACGGGTCAAAACAGTTTATCCGTTTTTTTGTCTCGGACCACCGTTGAAACCCAACAGTGGTATCAGAGCCGCGGTTACAACGTACTAGTCGATACCGGTTCGTTTAAAACCGGATCTCCATCTTATACTTTAAATCGTTTAAAGTTTATAGATCTAGAATTATTTTCGGGTGACTTTGGATTGGTCAAAGTTTTGTTTATTTTATTTGACCAAGTCAAAACGACCCGAAATTCGTTTATTGTCAATATGTAAATCCGGCCCAGACCTATGTGATTGATTGGTTGTGTTCGGTGTTTGAGCTTGTTTTGGCCATACAGTTGGTTCAAAAGTTGTAAAAAGGTTATTATTTAATTTTCGGTTTTCTTTTTGGCCATATAGATGGTTCAATTTGTAATAGGACATATTATTGTTAGTTTATAAATTTGTAATTAAGAAGACGCGAAGATAACCGAGGACGAGCTCATGGACACCTTGGAGTTAGTGGGAGTTCGGACAAGATGACGGGATGCACGGAGAAGTCCATCCTTGTGGTTGTTTGTGTTGTGAACCCCTTGACTCGATCGGTCTCCCTAATTGGCTCTAGCAAGACCGATCACCTTTTGGCCATAAGGATTTACATATTATTGTTATTTGCTATTTGTGGTTGCTTGGATTGTTTATAATAGGATTATAATATCTCCAACCTAATACCAAATAAATTGGAAAATAAACATTTTATTAACCGATTTTTGTTTGCAAATTAAAAGCGTTTTGATTTCCAAAACTAATAAGTTATTATAACTTAAAATTGGTTAGTCGTATCGCTACAAACTTAGTTTTAATAGGTTATTTAAAACTAAGTGTCCTGAGAGATGAAAGGGTTCATCTATGCGTCGAGGTAATAAATACAGTAAAATTTAACTTTTACTCTATTTGGTAATTTTAAAAAATTTATCCCAATTTAAAACCAATAGTTTATGCCAATCCTACTACAAGTCACACTTGAGGCATACTGCGAAATTTCGAGTATTTGGAGCTACAGCACCGTACTTGTTTTCTAGCCTATCCCATCAAGGTGAAAGTGCTTCGTTGACACATCGGCACCTTCACACGTCACGGTACTAGGACAACTATTATTTTACTCTCCTGTTACGTGCTAAAGCTGTCTGGAGACTTAAAATGGGCAAAGATGAGGCTAAACGTATCTATACAGACAATCGTTGTCTCTATAGGCCTCATAACCGAGAGTTGTGCTCTATTCACAATTGGCAATCGTTGTCAGTCTGCCTAACCACTTATTAATGTTGTGTGCTACAGCTTCCTTTAATAACTGGAAGCCAGATTCTCATACTCCTAATTAATTAATGTTATTGGGTCATTAATAATAGGACTACAACATCGAAAATACTAATTAAATTTACTTTTGCTAAATTAATCAGATGTCGTCAAACGAAATTTCACCCTACGCCCTTAAGACTATCCTTGAGAAGGATAAACTGAATGGTACCAACTTCATCGAATGGCACCGCAACTTAAGACTTGTTCTAACCATGGCAAAGCGCCTGTATGTTCTCGATGGACCTGTTCCAACCGAGCCTGAAAACAACACAGCCGCTGCACGAAAGGTTCTTGACAAGCATAAAGATGACTCGGCTGAGGTCTCCTGTATTATGCTAGCCACCATGACTTCTGAGCTTGCTAAAGGCTTGGAAGACTTTGGTGCCTATGAGATGCTTGAAAAACTCAAGGGCATGTTCCAGAAACAAGCCCGTCAAGAACGTTTCGACACCATGAAACAACTCATCAGTTGCAAGATGGCAGAGGGGTCTCCCGTCAGTGCTCATGTTCTAAAGATGAAGGGGCACATCGATCAGCTCAAGAAACTTGATTATCCCATGCCCGATGAGATGGCATCGGATTTCATTCTCAACTCTCTCCCCAACTCATACGACCAGTTCGTAATGAATTTCAACATGAATGGTTGGGTGAAGACAGTGCCGGAGCTTCATAACATGCTCAAGACGGCTGAGATGAACATTCCTTCTAGGACCAATCAAGTTCTGATTATTCGATCTGCTGGTGTCAAGAAGCCAAAACCAAAGAATCGGGGTTTTAAGGGAAAAGGCAAGAAGAAAGTTACTGTTGCTGCCCATGTTGCCACCAACACTAACAAAGTGGTTGCAAAGAAAAAACCGCCGCCCTTTGAGGAGCGCAAGTGCTTCAAATGCAACCAAATGGGGCACTGGATGAGAAACTGCCCCGAGCACCTTGCTGAGATCAGAAAGAAGAGAGTCAATGGTGAAGGCTCTTCTGGAGGTATTTCCATATACGTTATTTGACTTTTCACTGTCTCTAGCAACACATGGGTATTTGATACCGGATGTGGTTACCACATCGTTAATGTCTTGCAGGAACCTGAGAAGTGGAGGAAACTGAATAAAGGCAGCATGGAACTCATCGTTGGAGATGGGAAGAGAGTACCAGTTCTGGCAACTGGAGTATTTCATTTTGCTTGTCCATCTGGCCTAGTTTTTCCTTTAAATAATTGTTTGTATGCTCCTGGCTTGACCAGAAACATCATTTCAGTTTCGTTGTTATTTGAACAAGGATTTAAGTATGTTCTTAATGGCATGGCTATTTCTGCTTACTTAAATGATATCTTTTATTTTGAGGCTAAACCTCGAAATGGTATTTATGAGATTGATGTTCAACCTGACAATAACGTATATCATCTTTCAAAACGTATCAAGACTAGTGTCAACGATACTTTTCTATGGCATTGCCGACTTGGCCACATAAGCAAGGCAAGAGTTAAAAGACTCCAATCCGAAGGTATTCTTGAACACTCAGGACCGGACTCTTTTAACACTTGTGAATCTTGCTTAGTTGGCAAACTCGCCAAAGACTCCTTCACTGATAAAAGTGAACGAGCAAGTGATCTATTAGGACTCATACATACTGATGTATGTGGACCTTTTAGAACCATGACTAGAAACCATGAAAGATACTTCGTTTCTTTTATCGATGATTATAGTCGACACGCTTATGTGTATCTTATGAAACACAAGCACGAAACTTTTGAAAAGGTCAAAGAGTTTCAAAGCGAAGTGGAAAACCAACTTGACAAAACCATTAAGATACTTCGATCAGATCGAGGTGGAGAGTATCTCAGCACAGAGTTCATCACTCATCTAAAAGAGCATAGAATTGTTTCACAGCTCACTCCTCCTGGCACACCCCAACTTAATGGCGTGAGCGAGAGGAGAAACCGAACCTTGCTAAACATGGTTCGATCGATGATGTGTAGAACCAACTTGCCTCACTCCTTTTGGGGTTACGCCCTTATGACCGCCGCTCGCATTGTCAATCTAGCTCCAACTAAGAAGATAGACAAGACTCCATATGAAATATGGCATAAGGGAAAGAAACCCAAGTTGTCTTATCTTAGAGTATGGGGATGTGATGCTTATATCACAAGTGAGTCTGATGACAAACTTGATCCCCACGGCGAAAAAGTTATTTTCGTCGGATACTACTACAAGAGCGGTTATTACTTTTTTCATCCTAATACAAATACGATTTCTGTCAGGAGGAAAGGCTACTTTCTTGAAGAAGAATTTCTTAGTCAAGGAACTAGAAGTAACATTGTTGATCTTGAAGAAATTCAAGAACCACAACCAACTGCTGAGGAAGTTGGAGAGTTTGATCAACAAGTTGTTGTTGCTGATACATCAGACGTGAACACAAGCGTTCACAGAAGTAGTAGGACTCCCATACCAAATGCTAGATACTTATGTCATCTAGATGGTGCCGAAGTCTTATTAGTAGCCGAGTCTGGGGACGAGCCTACTAACTACAAGTCTGCTATCTTGGATCTGGAATCCAAGAAATGGCAAGATGCCATGAATGCTGAGATGCAGTCCATGCATGATAACCAAGTTTGGAACTTGGTTGAGCTACCCCCCGATTGTCGGGCATTAGGGAGCAAATGGATTTTCAAGAAGAAAACCGACATGCATGGAAATGTGCAAACCTACAAAGCACGGCTAGTCGCGAAAGGTTTCACTCAAACTCAAGGTGTTGACTATGAGGAAACTTTTTCGCCTGTTGCTATGACTAAATCAATTAGGATTTTGCTTGCCATTGCTGCATACTATGATTATGAGATATGGCAAATGGATGTCAAAACCGCTTTCCTTAATGGACATCTTTCTGAAGATGTCTATATGGTTCAGTCTGAAGGTTTTGTCAATACAAAATATCCTAATAAGGTTTGCAAATTGAACAAGTCCATTTATAGACTTAAGCAGGCATCTCGAAGCTGGAATCTTCACTTTGACGAGAAAATCAAAGAGTTTGGTTTTGTCAAAAACGAAGATGAACCTTGTGTTTACAAAAAGGCTAGTGGGAGCACTATATCATTCCTCATTTTGTATGTGGATGATATACTGATCATTGGAAACGACATTCCTATGCTTAAACAAGTTAAGCTATGGTTGGAATCTTGTTTTGCAATGAAAGATCTTGGAGAAGCCGCTTATATTCTGGGAATAAAGATCTATAGAGATAGATCTAAGCGGATTCTAGGGCTTAGTCAAAGTACTTACATAGACAAAGTAATGGCACGCTTCTCAATGGAAAACTCCAAGAAAGGAGCTGTTCCAATGACTAAGGGAACCGTGTTGAGCAAATCGCAATCTCCGGCAACGGACATTGAATCTAAACGTATGCAAGCAATTCCATATGCTTCAGCGGTTGGCTCTATCATGTATGCTATGTTATGTACTAGACCTGACGTCTCGTATGCCTTGAGCATGACCAGTCGTTTTCAACAGAGTCCTGGCATTGCCCACTGGATTGCTGTGAAGAACATTCTAAGGTACTTGAATAGGACCAAAGACATGTTCTTGGTGTTTGGGGGAGTGGAAGAGGAGCTTACTGTAAAGTGTTACACTGATGCTAGCTTCCAGACTGACCGAGATGATTCTCGCTCACAGTCAGGTTTCGTTTTCACTCTCAATGGAGGAGCTGTTTATTGGAAGAGCTCCAAGCAGAGTGTAGTAGCGGATTCTACCACCGAATCTGAATATATAGCCGCATCTGATGCTGCTAAGGAGGCTGCTTGGATGAAGAAGTTCATCACCGATCTTGATGTGGTTCTGAGTATCCACAAACCAATCGAGATATTCTGTGATAACACAGGTGCTATTGCTCAAGCTAAAGAGCCAAGGTCTCATCACAGGACCAAGCACATTCTAAGGAAGTTCCATCTTATTCGGGAAATATTGGAACGAGGTGACATCGTGATAAGCAAAGTAAACACAGATCAAAATCTAGCCGACCCGTTCACTAAGCCAATGACTCAGGACAAACATGATCAGCATAGAGATGCTATCGGGCTTAGACTTGCTAGTAATTTATTTTGATTTAGTATTTGGATGTATGAACATTCAAACAGTTGTACTTTTCAGTTCACTTTTGATTTAATGGTTAAATGCAAACGATGAATGATACAACTGTGTTCTTTTAATACGTTTAATCCATGAATATTATATTCTAAATTATCCGTAGTCGGTCAGACTCGTGGGAACGATTCTTAATTAAGACTATTTTGACTTTGGACTCAAGAAGTTGACTTCCAAACTCACAGACCTCATTATGAATGACGTTGGATGTAACTCGCATCAAATCATCTTCATGGATCTTGATCATAAGATGTTTTGATAATAGTATGCTCATTTAGTATCCTTAGACCTGAGATACATATTAGAACTTTCGTTTACCGAGGAATATTCTTTGATCATGTCAACCGCTGTTGCGTAACTGCCAGCCATAAAGGCACTGGTTGGGAATGTTCTGGAGTTTAGTGGGAGTTGTATGTAGTCAAGATGGGATTCTGTACTCTTAAATTCAAATGTAACAGTTAGACATTTTGGCGCCCTCGTTGATTCAAACTGGTAAAGTGTGAGGCCTCACCCAAACTAACTGTGTGTTTGATTGGACCACTTTGACTCTATATCGAGAACTAAAATAATTGAACACTATATGAGATTGATTTCATCCATGTCTCATTGTTCAATTAATGTCTTATACAGAAAGGATATATGACGACGATTACTATAAATTCATTGTCTTGCAATAAGGTATTCCAAGATACTTTGGTTATGGATTTAAAAATGTCACATTCGGTTGGGGACATCTATGTGTAGCTAGAACGCCTCTGGGTGTCAGCGTTGTGATACTTGACCCAAATACGTCCAAGTGGGAGACTGTTGGATTTTATGGACGTTTCGGGTCAAGTCAACGTGACCGACCCGAACGTAACCCGGACAGAGTTACACCGGGGGTAACGAGATAAAGGCCTACTTAAAGGTTAATTAGGCCCGACACATAAAATGCTAGATTTCATGATTTAAATTTTGAGTGTCATCCCACAATCTAATAATTTTTTTTATTAGATCTTGCCAAAATATCTCAAAAAGACCATAATTAACCTAGTAGACAAGATCTTGCCAAACCATCCTTTTATTTATTTACAAACCATCCTTTTATTTATTTAGTTTGAAGTGTGGCTACTCAATCAGCTGACTTAGTTGTTTTGCGTGACTTTTACTCCAACATCACTTAGTATTATTTATATAAGGGAAATTTGTGGTGTGCAATCCAAGCTCATATTTACAAGAACAGACACACACTTAACGCTCTCTCTCTCTCGGTCCACAATCCACAATGGAACACACATGTTAGCCTAAATAATCCTATTTCAAGCTCAAGAAAGGATTAGGACACTACAAGATGGTGGAATTATCTCAAGATCTTCTTTCTTTCTAAGCAAAACATTACTACGTACTAACATTCTGTCAGATCTAAGCATTAACACTTGCTTCCGTCGCCGCCGCCGCTAGCCGCCGCCAGAACTTCATTGCTCTTTGATTGTGTCAATCTAGCGTGACTCGTATACTCTCGGTGTCTTCCCGGTTCTCGTAACCGAGGTATATCGACAAACCTCCTATGGTTGATTATTATTTATCGTTTATTGTACTCGTACGCGTTTGTAATCGGATCCAGGTTCGGGTTTCGGTTCATGGTTCGTTTTAAATATTTTATTCCGCTGCGTTTCTTTATTGTTTCGTTAATGAGGTTAATAATTAATATGGATTAATTATTATCGAAACCGAAATATTAAATAAAACGGGTCAAAACAGTTTATCCGTTTTTTTGTCTCGGACCACCGTTAAAACCCAACAGTTTTTGATTAGCATCATCGCCATGGTGGTCTAGAAAACAACGTATAACGGAAGCACTAATCATGTAGTCAAGTGTCATGTCCTCCAACCCTAAATGTGTATATATGGGTGAATAAATGATGGCCTAGCTATTTTTTTTAAAAACATTTCTTTTCGTTTTTAAAAGTCAAATGTTTTTTTTTTAATTATTGTATCGTGTGGGGAAAGAGTCAAGCAAGGTTCACAAATACACCCCTCGTGAAAACATTGCCATGTAAAAAATGAGTTATGATTAATAGCTATTGCCTAGACTATAAGTCAACCCTAGTTGAAAATAGGAAACCAATTTTGAAAGGGAGAGTGAGTCATTTAATTGGTAAATATTAACAGAAAATTCACTTTACTAACTTCTTTTCAAAATATCTATGCTAAATCATGTCAACCTGTCGACTTTCAATCGTTAACTAGACGGGATTTTTAGCCAACCAAATTATGCTACTTGTCCTAAAATCGTAGGATTCTAAAAACAAATATATTATTTTGGCTTCAGACAAAATTATTTTGAACAAGTGGCCTAATCTGGTTTGCTAGAAATCCCGTCCGATGGACAGGTAATTTAAAATCATAATAACATAAGTATCTTGTATATATGACAACAAACATACCCAGTATGAAATCCCGCAAATAGCAAAGCTATTTGCAGGGTCTGGGAGGGTGGAATGTAGGCAAACTTTACCCCTATCCCAAGAATAGAGAGATTCTGAAGAGACCTCCCAACTTCAAAACAATATGTATGAAACCGAAAAATGAAATACAAGTTCAACACTAGATCTTTAGGTAGCGACAAAAGGTTTGATAAATACAATAAATCCCATGTAATATTAAAAATAATAATAAAAATAGTCATAAGTAATAAGTAGATAGATAAGGATAGTGATTACGGTAAATAATAAGAAAATATAGAATAATAATTTAGAATTTAAGTATTACAATAGTATATCATTTAACCCTAAAATAATGTAAGGAAAAGCCGCCGAGATGCATTTCTAACCAAGAACTCTACATTCCTACTAAAAGTCCTTATCATTAATCCTATGTCTCTAAGAATTCGTTGTATATATGACAAATCACCAAATTAGTCTCTTGACCAACAAAATTGCAATAGCAGTATTTGATTTTACACATTTTACTTAACTTACTAATTTTCGTTAATAAATAAAATCAATACATAACTAGTTTTATACCCTTCCGATGGACATGAGACAAGTAATTTAAAGTCATAATAACATAAGTATCTTTTCTTGCATTTTAAACGAAAACAATAATTGTTTGAGATCAACGTATAACTCTTTGAACGTATCTGAATGGACATGTATTTATTGTCAAGAAATACAATAATGCAACATATTGATGAGCAAAGGTTTTAATGAATTGTTAAAAGCTAAATTGTCAAAAAACAAATAAGTGCATACTAATAGTAAAACGACCACATGTCTTTTAAATTATCTTGCTCGCTTGCTACTTGTTTCAAGCGACTTTTCTCTTTTACGACATCTTGATGTGCTATTTTCTAACCTACCAATTATTTTATCTAGTCTTTCGTTAGTTGAAAATGATGTTTTTACATGTTTTGCTTTGTTAGCTCCTGATCGGCGTTGTGGTCTGAGCGGGTTTTTGATTAGCATCATCGCGATTGTGGTCTAGAAAACAACATATATCGGAAGCACTAATCATGTAGTCAACTGTCATGTCCACCAACTCTAAATGTGTATATATGGGTGAATAAATGATGGGCTAGCTATTTAAAGAAAAAAGCATTTCTTTTCGTTTTTAAAAGTCAAAATTTTTTTAAAAAATTATTGTATCGTGTGGGGAAAGTGTCAAGCAGGGTTCACAAGTACACCACATGAAAACATTGCCATGTAGAAAATGATTTATGATTAATAACTATTTCCTAGACTATGTTTCAACCTAAGTTGAAAATAAGAAGCCAATTTTGAAAGGGAGAGTGAGTCATTTAACTGGTCAATATCAACAGAATATTCATTTAACTAACTTCTTTCCAAAATATCTATGCTAAATCATATTGACCTGTCGACTTGCAATCATTAACTCGACGAATTTTTAGCCAACCGGATTGCGCTACTTGTCCTAAAATCGTAGGATTCTAAAACGAATATAATATTTTGGCTTCCGATAAAATTTGTTTGAACAAGTGGCATAACCTGGTTATCTAGAAATCCTGTCAAGTTCATGATTAAATTTAAAGTCCGTGCATTAAGTGATTTTAGCATTGACATTTAGAAAGAGGTTGGTCAAACGAATATTCTCTTGAATTGATATTGGTCATTTTAATCATCATCCCGTTTGAAATTTGGTGGCAGAATGAAGAAGAACGCAATAATAGTTTAGGGATTAAAAGTAAAACTTAAGCACTAGTTTATACAATTAACCTTTTAAACCCTCTGATTCATCAAACTTACATTTCCACCCCTTTATTTTTGCTCAAGCTTTCCTTCCGTAACGCTAAAACCCAAGCACTGCATAACCGAGTAATATCATTATTCATTCCATTCCGATACTGCTTGCTGAAATGGAGATTGACCCACCAGCAAACATCAAGGACGACGATCTGTTCAAAGCGGCTGATAACGGCGACGTGTCGTATTTGAGTCAGCCGCAGTTGCTCCGTTGTCTCACTCTTCGTAACGAAGACGGCCGTTCGTTGCTTCATGTTGCCGTTTCGTCACGCCGCAATAAGGTCTTAATTTCTTATCAATTTGTAGGAAATTGAACGGCTGATTTTGGATTCTAGGTGTTTCATTTGAAGCAAAACTCTTCGAATTTCTCTTTTTTTTTAGGTTTGAACTTGAAATAAATAGTTAGGTTTTTGTGACGAGTCATAGATTGGGAATTTCATGACGCTTGCGGTGCATGAAACCGAAAAAACCGACAGTTTGGTTTTATAGTTTAGCATGTAATAAAAACCGAACCGAACTTATTGGCTTATTGGTTTTTTCAAAAAGCAATAAGTTAAAAAAGTGTTAGGCAATCCCAAAAATCTTTCTTACTTTAGCCTTTTTAAAAGGTTAAAAAGTTGTTTTCTAAAAGTCACAAATCATGGCTTTTCAAAATGGCTTTTTGAAAAAGCCAATAAGTCAATAAGCTGTTTTTTAAAACTCAATCCCAAACATGGTCTTATAGGTTTTCAAGTTTTATTATTATTAATTAATTTATATGTTTTATAAATATGTAACTTAAAGTAGTTTAGACAAAATGTATATATTAATTAACACAATATTCATTATTTTGGGCTGAAATCTTTTTCCGCTCAATTTTTTTAAGCTCAAATGACAAAACCGTAAAAACCAAGCACCAAACGGTCATCAAACATTTATAAACCAAAGTTTCAGTTTAGCCCAAAAGTCCAAAACTGACCCAAACTGAATTACCAAACCATGCATACCCCTAGATTTAGGATGAATGTGGTATATTACTTGAATACTACATGTGGAAGATAATTGGAAAGGGTGTGCATTGTATGAATATCTTCATATGCTTATATTGATCTATGAAATTGAAATGAGAGGATTGATTAAATGTATTCTAGGGATTTGCTGCTTGTTAGTTTTCTATGTAGATCTAATATCGCAGTGGCTATTGATGAACCGATGAAACTTTTGTTAAAGATGCCAAATGCTGTGATCTGTGAAGGCATTTTCGAATCATATTGGAACATGAATTTTATTGATCAGGTGGTGAAGATACTTTCAGCTTTTGATGAATCGGTCAGTGAGATTAACAGTGCCGATGAAGAAGGCTGGGCGCCACTGCATTCTGCTGCAAGCAGTGGAAATATTGAAATTATCAAGATTTTGCTAGACAGAGGTTCGATTATTGTTGTACCCTGACTCGTGTAATAAGATTTTTGGCTGCGTAAATGTTCATAACTTTCTGGTTATTACGTTGCTTAATTCAATATGATATCTGCTAAAAGAATAAGATTTTGATGAACAGGGGCGGATGTAAATTTGAAAAACAACGGTGGTAGAACTGCTCTGCACTATGAAGCCAGCAAGGGTTGGGTGAAAGTAGCTGAACTTTTGCTTTCTAATGGAGCAAAGATCAATGCAAAGGACAAGGTTTGTAACTTCAATAGTGATTTACAAGTTTTCAGTTCATCTTTCAAACAATAATCTTTCATTATCTCGTTGGTTGCTTATTGTTTGAAGTTCATTTTATATAGGTCGGATGCACACCGTTGCATCGTGCAGCAAGTACAGGAAACTCAAGAGTTATGTGAACTTTTGATCGAGGAAGGTGCGGATATTGATGCTGTTGATAGAGCGGGACAAACTCCTATTATGACTGCAGTGATATGCCATAACAAAGAGGTACATGTTCATACACAGTTATACTTTTAATATAAATATCAGATAATTATGTTATCAAGTTGATTTCTTTGTGTTTGTTTGGTGACACAGGTGGCTTTTCTACTGATCAGACATGGTGCGGATGTTGACGTTGAAGACAAGGAAGGATACACTGTGCTTGGTAGAGCATCTGATGAATTCAGACCGATACTTATAGATGCTGCAAAGGCCATGCTTGAAGGATGAATGGTTTTTAGAACGACGTCTTTATAGGGATAACACTTTGAGCACATGGTACACAACTCCTGTTTAGAGCAAAACATTTCTATTTTTGTGTGTTTCTACTCTTACTTTTGGTGATTAGTATGTTAATCTGATTGTTTTTGTTTTTATGGTTATATATCTATTCAAAAAGGACCTTCTATCTATTAACTTATTGTTATTTTTAATATGCTATAACTCTTGCAAATTTTAGCTGTAATTATATGCATACAATTACATTTTGTTTATGAAATACTTATTGATAAACCAAATAGAAAACACAAACTTTCAGATCATATCTTGAGAGTATGCAAGAATCTCTTTCTCAAAGATAGCCATTTCTTCTTCTTTCAATTGAACTGTTGCTTCAATACCATCTCCAGAGGGAGTATCCGCCAACTGAACGACGCTTCCATCTGAGACTCCACTTTGGGCTATCACCCGTACGGGTTTTCCCCACCCAAAATCGACTTGGTAAAATGGAAACCGACACAAGCTCGAAAAAGTATATGTTCGACTTTGATCATCCCCTACCGTTGAAAATTTGTTTAAAAGTATTTCTCCAAGTTCTTCCACATCTCTAATTTCTTTAATTTCCATGATCCTTGTCCTCAACTTAGCTATAACCTCAGTAAAGTTCATTTCACCATAATCTGCCTTCACTGCTATGTCCGCTATTGTACATACATTGCCAGTTGCTATTTCAGGACGGTTTTTTTCGATGATTTTTTCCCTCATGTTCACCACATGATGCATGTTTGCTGGTTGTGGGGAACCTGATAATGTTGTGGCGGCATCCACTGCGGATTTAAAGATTAGAGATGAGAGTATTTCGACCCTTGTAGGATTCACCAACGACACGTTGACCAACTTGTTCTTTAGCTCATTCAGTTTTGAGTTTGGGAACTCGAATGTCCTTCTTGCATACCTAACCCTGTCTACCTTAAAATCATACTCTGGTACTTTAATGCTATGTTTAGAAGCTGATAACCAAAAAGTTGGATTTTTAGGGCATCCACCACGTGCGACTGTGGCCCAGTGGTTGAAAAATTTAGCCATTGTGAACCCATCACCGAGCTTATGCGGAATGGACAAACCCAGTGCGGCTGCCCCACACTTGAAATGGTTCAGTCGGACCTCGACCAAATTAGGACTATCACCTACCGCATAAGTAGGAATGAGTTGGTCTAATATACTTTCGTTGAGATCTTTCTTGAAAATGAAGTCGCTGAGTCTGCTATCATTAGAAACTTCCAAGAACTCGGTGCCTTGGTCATTACAGTCGATTTTAGGCGCCGAAGGTGCTAGAAACCGGCCAGCGAATGGATAGTATGATGCTAAGGTCTTTGATAACGACTTCTTTAGGATGTTGATGTCACCGACGTTGGTGTCGTTTTTGTAGAAGAATATAAATCGCATCATGGAATTGGGAGCCATCATCATCATCATCATCATCATCATCATCATCGTACTCAGTATATCTCACCAATAGCAAAGCTATGGTAGGGTCTGAGGAGGGTAAGATGTAGACAGCCTTACCTCTACCCCATAAGGATAGAGAGGCTGCTTCCGGTGAGACCCCCGGCTCGATAGTAGTTTTGCATCAAGCCTTGGACATAAGGCACATAGCACTCAATCATCGGGACACCGGCTGATCGGTGCATGTACCCTTGTCTTTCGGCTATCAACGCCACTACATGATGCCTGATTAACCGTCCGTCACTTTTAACGTTATTTTCACGAGATTAGTAAAATAACGTCAAAATTAGTGCAATTTCACTTTTGCCCACCCGAGGGTTCACACATATATACATCATATGTGCGCAACGCAAGCAGGGCTTATTGGGAGCCATCTGATCAGGTAATGAAAGATTAAGAGTTTTGAGGTGTGGAGGTGTCGGAGAAGATGGTTTAATGGTTTCTTGAGATACAATAGTAAGAAGTTGCCTTGATCTTAAACATCTTAGAAGCCTTGTCATGATCATGGTCATTATGGATGACTATATTACTAGTAATTATGAATTTAAGATGTATTGATGCATCTATGTGCACTTCTTTTTATAATGCCTCAATGTACATATTAATTATTAAGTAATTCATGGAACGTCCAAAGTATGATTTCTTTTAGATAGGCAGCAGTTAGCAATTGATAATCAACGTTTATGCGCTAATGGGGTTGTTAAATGGAATAAGTTGGCGCATAATTATTTATTCTACATGTGCATATTTGATTAGTAAAAAAACCAAATCAATTAATTAATTAATTATAGGCAAAGTTAACTTATAAATAGAATAAATGTGTGAAGCGTGCCAACTAAAACAAATTTGGAGCGGTGACATTTTTTAAGTAGGTGGAAATCGTGTTTGTAGTGTAATTACATGATAGCTAACAAAAACACATAGTGTAATTTAATTACATTATATTTCTTTTACAAGTAGTGTAATTAAATTACACTACTTGTTCAACTATGTTAATTATTGAGTAATTGCTGAATATGCTTTTTCTTCCTCAAATAGTATGCTTTAAAATCGAGTAAAGTGTCATTTTAGCCCTTGTGGTTTGGCAAATAATGCGAATTTAGTCCAAAAAGTTTATTTTTTGCATATAGACCCTCCACGTTTCCCAGTTCTTGCCAATTACATTCAAATCACTAACCTCGTTAAATTTTATCGTTAAGTCAGGGGTAGACATGTCTTTTCACTATTTCTTTATTATAATACTTATTTCAGTGAACTGCGGTTTTCGTTCTTGTAGTTTGTCCAAATCTGCGGTTTTAGTCCAATAGTTTTAAGTTTGCAATTATCTTCCCTATGGTTTCATTTCTCTTGCAATTAAACTCGAATTGCCTAATCTCGTTAAGTTTGGTTGTTAAACCTATCAGTGTGCCATTCACGTGAGGCACAATTTTGTTCCTTCTTTTTTCCCTTTTTCCCCAAATACACCCCAGCCCCTCACGTGAGGGGGTTGCGAATTAGGGCTGAGGTTTGTTTGGAGAGAAAAAATACAAAATTGATCGTCACATGAGGGGCACGCAAATGGACTAACGACAAGACTTAACAAGGTTAATAAATTCGGGTTTAATTGCAAGTGAAATGAAACCACAGGGAAGAAAATTGCAAACTTAAAAGTATTGGACTAAAACCACAGATTTGGACAAACCACAAGGACGAAAACCGCCGTTCACTTAAATAAGTATTATAATAAAGAAAGAGTGAAAAGACATGTCTACCCTTGACTTAACGATAAAATTTAACGGGATTAGCGATTTGGATGTAATTGGCAAGAACTGGGAAACGTGGAGGGTCCATATGCAAAAAATAAACTTTCTAGACTAAATTCGCATTATTTGCCAAACCATAAGGACTAAAATGACACTTCACTCCTAATTTGTTTGTATAACTTCACACTCAGTATCTTTTTGATCGATGAAGTATAATTGATTCTTAAATCCGATTTACAATGCTCAATTGAACACTCTTACTCTCACATGACTTCCATTCCAAATTCCAATTACAATCATAGAGCTTTAATGGCGTAACCAAAAGCTTCACTCTCGATTACTCAAACGCTTGCCTTCATCTGACGAATAATCAGGCTACTTTGTACACACAAAACCAGTATTTATAATTAGAGGACGAACAAACGATTTCTTGTTTATTGAATTCGCTTGTAACGATGGAGGTAGGAGATGAGGGAAGGATATTTGTATTGGGCATATTTCTCGGGTTTCCTTTGATTCGTACATTTAGTACCAACTTTAAGTTTGTATTTGATTCAAACCTATTAATTGTATGTACTTGTATCCAATTGCTAAACATAATAAATATATATGAGTTAGGCTAAACCTACACCACTTCTAAACTTTTAATTCCTTTGACAAGTTTATTTGATATATTACTCCATCCAATATTTTTTTTTCCATTTTGTAGTTTCCTTTTAATATTTCACGTTTTGAAATATAAAAACTGTTTTTGTGTTATGACTTAAGAATACAAATTATCACATGTGCAAATTTTTTTCTGATTAAACTACTTTTTCAAATGTAAACACTATATCCATATTGAAAATACTAATTATCATATAACCTTTATTAACAAACAATATGAAATTTGTTTTAAAAAGTAAAAACTATCTTTAAAAACTATTAAAAAATAATACTATCTTAAAAACCAATTATAGAAAAAAATAGGTGTTTTTTAAATAATAAAAAAACGTTTGTTTTAAATAAGAATTTTTTTTATCATATAAAAAATAAAAAATCTATAAATAATATGTTTTAAAAAAAATAATAATAAAAGATAACAAAATAACAAAAAAAAATCTAAAAGGTTTGAATTGTATTATTGTAAAAGTTAAAAGGGGAGTATGTTTACTAAAAAGAGATAAAGATGGTACGTTTAAAAGCACTCATTAAATATGTATCAAGTTGTTTTTGCTTGATACTAGACGTGTTATGTATGTTGTTTTTGTCAACGCCTCAATATTTTAGTGTATTCATTAAGTAATTTATCGACAATCCCATAAGTATGATTTCCTTATAAACTAGCAGAAGTGCCCGCGCATTGCCGCGGGTTCGAGCTAGTTATCCTCTCGTGTTGGTTTGTAGTGTTTGGTATGGTGTGTAATGATTTATCCGTGCGACTGTGTTGCCCCATGTGCATATGCTTGTTGGATAATTTCGTGAGGGGGTGGTTACTAAATATTGACGTATGCATATATATTGGATACATCATGTTGTTAATAAAGTAGATTTATAGGTTTTGTGATTTTTAATCAACATAAATGATTAAATGTGCGTTAATTGGTGAGTAGTTAGAGTTGAAGTTTAATCAGGATATGAAATAAATGCTCAAATTAAAGCCACAAAGTTTCCGGTCAACGAATTGTAAAAAAGGTAAAGTGGTGGGCATACGTGATTTGATTGTGCATATGCATACTGGCGTATGGATATATTTTGGATAAATGGTGTTATAAAGTGATTGAAACTTAAGTTGTAGAAACATGAGGATGCACTTATCTTAGGACAGAGACCATAGGTTGCATGATATGTTTCGGCTTCCATGAGTTAGTAGCATGTGCCGGGAGTTATCAATGTTTCTCAAATGGGTCCTAAAAATTGATTTTGATGGAATAAGGGGGAAGGCTGTCTCTTTATATTGACCAAGCCTCCAAAACGATGGGAAGGCTGTCTCTTTATATTGACCAAGCCTCCAAAACGATGATGTACAACGCATGTTGAGACAGAGTTCCGTTGGACCGCATGGAAGTCGTTCTTACGTATTCCCTTTTTGTGTTGAAGGGTATTTGTGTCCATGTTGTTGTTTGTGTTGAATAAATATATCTTGTAATGAAACTCGTGGCACGTTTAATATGAAAAATTATGTAGCCATTTGAGTGGCCATTGCATAATCCCAAAGTGTCTACGATGGTGTTATAAAGGCCATGGTTCATTTGGATCAATCTCTTCACCCCTACTCTGATCCCTCCTATACCAGTGCGTTTATAGTGCTGAATTACACACTACATGACAAATGGGAAGTGGTTTGTCATTTGTAACTCACAGGCACTTTATGAAATATCTACTGATATGAGGCCCCTTCAATATTTCCACACCGTCAACTCACTTGGCGGCGATGCAGGTGTTGTGTACTAACCGTTGTTGCACCTGATATACAATGTTACTCACTTCCCATGTTTAATGTACACAGTTACGTAAAGAAACTATTTTAGCGTTTCACGCTTACTACCTCTTTTTAAATTAAATTTAACTTATCAGTGGATGATTCTTATATTTACTTGAATGGTTGATTCTTGGTATATTACTATGTTTGATAGCTAAAAAATTGTAATTAATTTTCTTATTTCTCTATTTAGTACTTTTATTTTTGGCTTCGCTCGACTTAAGAACCTGCACATTATCGTACCGCTTTGGGGTGGTATTTGTTTTTTAAAATAGGCTACTAATAAACTAATGTAACAATTCACAATAACAACTTTCAATGAGAATTAACTACAAGGTGTTTCTTAGATAATTTGAAAATAAAAAATAAATTAAGGGCGATCATATGAGTTTAACACAGTACATTATTATCGAAAATTTGGAATTTTTATAGATGTTTTTGTATAAGATTCATTAGTATGTATAATTTAATAAAATTCAGCCATGTAAATGGAGTTAATAATTAGTCAGTGAAAACCGACTGTATGTGGAAAGATAGATCTAAAATACTCGGATGGGTAAAACAAAGGTTAAATACAGGCGATGCAGGCTTTGATGGTTACATTCTTCCAACAACAAGAAAACCAAGGAAGTGTTTAGCTTATCAAACAAATTCAACTTGAGTGACAGGAGCACGTATTGCATGTGCGGTGTAACAACTCGTCCGTCTTTTCAGTTTCTGTCATCCTATGGGCTTGTGTTCACTTTTACCATCCCAACTGTGTCTCAAACTTTTATCAAACAAATAAAAATAACAAAGAAAAATAGTTACTTGATAATGAGGGTTCAGATTCACAGGGAGAAGATGTTGATAAAGAACCGTATCTGGGAAATCACTTCGTTGTTCCACAAGTGAAAAATAAGCAAGCAAAGACTGCGGTTGCGGTTGATTGGGATTCCCGGGTGCAACCTCGGTTCCTTCATAACTAATCAACTCCATATTCCAAAACAGGTAGGCCATTTCCAATATTCCAATACAGTTTACAATGGCCCGATAACCTTGAATCCACAAATACATTAAAAAGGTACATTAAGCACAAAATTCGCAAGAGTGTGTTCACGAAAATCGCACCCTCTCATTTCAAGTTGCAATTTTGGACACAATGGGGATTTTGTCGCCTTTCAATCATAATGCTATCAAAGATTTTTACACCGCGTACTTCACAATGTGTGGCAATGTTTGATGAACTCATTAGATTTTTATAATAAAAAATAAAATTATAACGATGCTAAATTAGATGAATTTTAACGTTAATAACATCATTATTAAAAAAATGATGATAAAAAAAATAAAAAACACAAATTGTTTGCTACACATTTTCGGGGCCATTATTTGCTACACCTTATAATTAACAGAATCTTGGCAACTTTACCTCCAAGAATCCTGCATAGATGTAAATTTTCTTATGTATAATAATCAAAATATATTAATTAGCTTTGTATTAAAAGTACCTTACAAATGCAAAGGACGGGTCAAAGCCAATGCTGATAGCTAGAATTTCTACCAACATATATGATAGTAACAACGACGATCCAATAAAGTGACCTAAATTCATGAGCCGAAACACATAATTAATTACATTGAAATTTCTACCACATAACTACTAACAACACACCAAAAGAGTTATAATCTTCCTCCATCTCTTTACAATGAAATCTCTATGTATTTTGTGTCACCAAATATCACACACCCTCGTAAAGTTAAAGTCAAGGTAAGAAAAAGATTAATTGATAGAAGTTGAAAACTTACTAGCTTAGTTATGCTATCAAATGCTTTGATTGCATCAAAACACTTTTCAACATCTTCCACATCAACCGAAGAAGCCAAGGCCTGTCATTAATGAATTCTGTCCAAACAAGTTCCAACAAAAATAGTTCTAGACTGAAACGAGTCATTTCATAAATTTAACAAAATGTTTTCACCCGTTAATAAAACTTACCATCAACGATCGGTATTCACGTGATACAACAAATTTTAGATCCAAATTTTGTAGAAACACGCATATTAAGAATAAAATGCCCTAATAACTCCATAATTAATAAAATAATAGCTAGTATTAAGTCAGTGTCTCTCTATATTATCATAAATCTCAATTGATTCATCTTTTACAGTCTTAACTAATCATGCAGTCCAAGCAAAGAAAGACTGAATTGAACCTTGTAGTCCCTTGCCAACATGTCAAGCCATCCAATTTTCATTAATAATCCTAATGATTGCTCGAGACGATTGATGCATTTTCACAACTCTCTACTATCTGTAAGAACAACAACTACAATGCCAAGTAAACAAATTCCATATAAACACATTCAAATGCACAATTTACATAAACAAAAGTTACAATTACAATTCATAACTCATCAAATTTTAGCGGTGCAGTAAATAAAAGGAAATTAAAAATATTAGTTTGACTTTGACTACGACGAGAGGAAGTCAAATTCTTTAAATAAAAAAGGCCATACAAATGGTCTACTGAACGAGCCAAGTTGAGCCCAAGCTCGTTTAACTTAGAAAAGCTCATATTCAGCTTGTTTATCATTTAGTTTATTTAGCGTAATTTATATATAAAGATATTAAACATTAAATAAAAATTATTTAAATTTTGTGCTCATTTATGCTCGCGAGTTTACTTAAGCTTGATAAGTAATTATCGGGTTCGCTTACTAAACATATTTATTTTTAGGCTTATGTTCAGCACAAACTTCTTTAACTTACAAAAAACTCGAATTCGGCCCGCTTATCATTTAGTTATTTTTAACATATTGTATCTATAATAATAATAATTATTAATATTCTGTATATATATATATATATATATATATATATTAAACCATTAAATATAATTTATATATAAAATAAAAACCCGTTGGGACCTGACCTCAATTGGCCTTTAACCAGTTCAGACCCGAACCAAAATTGATACCATTTTGACCCAAAGTCATCGTTCTTGGCCAAACCATTCTTTAGTAAACAACCCGTTTTGAACCAAATTCACTTTTCTTATAACATTTTCTTACCACTTGAACCTGTTGGCTTGTTGTCGGGCACGACCAGACTCGACAAGCGTGTTTTATCCTACTTAAAACCTTTTCTAACCCGAACCAATATCGATGTTTTTTTTAAATAGCGGGTTTTAACACGAACTCATTTTGCTTATAACAGGTTTTCAGCTGAACCAAAATTGATACTTTTTTTAAATCTCGTTTTGACCTAATTTATTTTTATCTTAATCAGTTCAGATCCGAACCAAAAACTGATACCAATTTAACCGAAACTCATTTTACTTATTATATGTTCCGACCCAAATCAAAATGATACTTTTTAAACCAACCCGTTTTGAACCAGATTCACTTTTGTTATAACCCGTTCTTAGTTGAACCAGTTCAACCTGTTAATCCTATTCAAAAACCTCTTTTTAACCCGGCCAGACCAGCCTACTTAAAACCTATTCAAAACCTCTTTTTAACCCGAAACAAAATTAATATTTTTTTAATAACCCGGTTTGACCATAACTCAGTTTTCTTATAACTCGTCTAACCTAAATCGAAACTCATATTAATAAATAAATAAGAAAATAAATAACGTTTTGACCTGGTATCAGTTTATTTTTAACCAGTTCATAATCAAACTAAAATTGATACCGTTTGACCCAAACTCAATTTTCATATAATCCGTTTTGACCCAAAACCAAAATTGATACTTTTTTAATAAACTTGTTTTGAACCAAAGTTACTTTTATTATAACCAATTATGACAAACTTATTTGAACCTGCTTGGTTTAGAGAAATACCAACACTGAACAGCAAGAAGCTAAATAAACCAACACATAAACAAAATGGTTAGCAAAATTCGAGATGTGGACTATGCATGTGCCCGACGCAACTAATCATTGGGCCCATAAATAAGTTATATATACATGAACGGACTCGAACCCGTGTAAAAACCTGCATGAAAACTTATAGAAATGCTAAGCATAATATTATAGGCTGGTTTAACCAATAAAAGAAGCACGCCATGTTATTTGTTGGGAAGGAATCTAGATGTAACATCTTCACTCAGTGTGTAACTTGCTTGGCCCTTCATGCAACTTTATATATGCACAACAAAATTATATAATCAAAAAATAAGTCAGATGAACATCAACAATGAGTTAGTTTTTATCATTATAGGAAATGCATTAAATACGTACACATAATTGAATCTGAGAAGTCGAAATCATCATGACTTACCCTGCACAACAACCAAGTTCTATTTGGAGTTGATAATGATCTTCTATCGACAAATACACCAAAATTGCACTAAAATTCAAATTAAGAAACTAATCATAGCAGTTAACCTGAAATTGAGGTGAAAAATACCTGGAGTTAACCTGAAATAGAAAGGAAGATGATGATGATGATCATGATGATGATTCAAAGGCGCAGACACCGACGCAATATATAGAATGAATGGAGCAGGAGGTGAAACCGACACAACTAAAGGAGTTGTAAAGGTAACTACGATCACTTAAAACTGGAAGTTAAATAAGCAATCATCAATACAGTAACCAATGACCCTTCAATGCTTCAACATTAAACATTTGACTCCACCAAAAACCTTTTATGTCCCAAAGGATTAAAGAGTAATTTCAAAACAAATGAAGCTTCGTTAAGTTGCACCTAATGCTTTAAGAACGGATTGAGGTGCTGGCAAATTACTTTTTCTGCCCAATTATGAAATGACATTTTCGTCCTCACTATGTAATTGTGAAATTACCTTGAATGCCCATCACTCTTCCTTAATAATACAATAATATATATAGGTAGCAATTAATTAAGTCAATTGGATTTTATTTATTTATTTTTTTTGAACAGTCAATTTAGTAAATTGAGTTTTATTAATCTCACATTTATGTTGACCGATAATAATTTCACTTTGTGAAATTGTGCCACCGGTTTCATCTTTTACACTTTTGTTTTCATTCAGCCTTGTTAAAAATAACTTAACACTGTTAAAAACTTTCAATTAACAAAAACTAATCCATTTAGAGCATAATTTCGAGACAAGTTTTAAATTAATCTACTCGTATCATCATTCAAATCAAAAGCCCTAAAAATCAATGTAAAGTCCAATAAAAACTTAATGATAGTTATTTTTAACGGGGTTCAATGAAAAAAAATGTGAAAAGGTGAAACTAATGACATCAATTTTTAGATATGAGATTACTATAGGCCAATCTAAAAAATGTAGGATTAATAAAAAGGAAAATTCCCATGATATCCATTTTAAAATATGATTTTCCAAATTTGTCCACCATATACAAAGAATTCTTAAAATATCAATTACAAAAAAAAGCGAGACGACTTTTTAATCATTCATGACGATTAGTTCGTATAGCTAATAAAAAACGAACATGTGCCCATAAAGCTGACGCGACGACTGGTTCGTGAAGCCAATCTAAACGCCAACAAAGCAGTCGGCCCGACGACTACACTCATGTCTATGTCGGCCGACTAGATCATGAACATGCCGACTAGATCGTGAAAACACCAACTAGATCACGTTGTTATAAACCTAGGGCGACTAGTAAGACATGTAGGACGACTAAATCATATCAAATAAATATTGGAAAAACCGTTATAAAAAAATAGGGCCGACTAGATCGTGAACATGCCGACTAGATCATGAACGAATGCTAACTAGATCACGTTATTGAAAAACCAGGCTGACTAGAATGTTAAAAACGATAACAGCCCGACTAGATCATGAAAACGCCGACTAGATCGTGAAACATCGACTAGATCATGAGAACCCAACTAGATCATGAAAACGCCGACTAGGTCGTGAAAATGCCGACTAGATCATGAAGTTTTCAAAAATGTCTACAATTACTGAACGAATTTTATAGATACGTTTATGTTTTAATATTAAATTCACAAAAAAGTTAACAACCAAAGTTATATGATTAATATCATTGAATTTATTGTTACAAATATACCAATTACAATATCAAAAATTTAAAAATAAAATACATGATATTTAAATAGTTGGTGTGCGTGATTGGAACCAGCGACTAGATGTGTCACTTTCTCTACATCCTCGACTTTGGCGACATACACATCATAATGCTGGGTGTTAAAGGTTCTGATTGGGTCGCCTCTCTAAATATCCATCATCCCCCCCCCCCCCCCCGGACAAAACCTTTTTGGTGAAATATGATGGATGGAGCGAAGGCTGTGGTAGCTGGAGTAGTGTGATATGGAGTACGGCCCCCACTTCCACACTTATTGCTTACGTCCTACTTCTGGGGCCGCCTATTTTAGCAATGGAGACGGACCATACTGATATATGTTGGTTTTGGGTCTGGAAGTGGTTTTGTTTTGTTTTTTTTTTACAAATCCTGAAGATGTTTTGCAAGGGTATTGGGCAAGTGTTTGGGAAAATTTTGGTGGTTCATATTATCTATCCCGGTTCTTGCCTATTTATTGTATAAAATGTTAGTATTTTTTATTTTTTTAAAATGATTTTTTTACTATACACCGGTGACTAAAACCATTTACAAACTAGTTGGGCCGGTTGTGGTTTAACATTCTAATCGGCCGTTTATGATATTCTTTGTCGGCCCAATTTTTAATAACTTGATATAGTTAGCAATCGTTCATGATCTAGTCGGCATATTCACGATCTAGTCAGCATTTTCATGATCTAGTCGGCCCTATTTTTAATAACGTTTTTTCCAATCTTCATTTAATATGATTTAGTCGTCCCACATGTCTTACTAGTCGGACCGGGTTTTTAACAACGTGATCTAGTCGGCTTTTTCACGATCTAGTAAGACCGGCGTAGACATGAATGCAGTCGTCGGGCCGACTGCTTTGTTGGTGCTTAGATTGGCTTCACGGACCACTCGCTGCGTCAACTTTATGGACATGTGTTTGTTTTATGTTGGCTATATGAACTAGTCGCCTTGAATAATTACAAAGTCGTCCCGTCTTTTTTTAATGGATATTTTAAGAATTCTTTGTAAAGCGTGGACAAATTTGAAAAACCATTTTTTAAAATAGATATTATGAGAATTTTCTCTTAATAAAATCCAATTTGCCATTAGTTAACAATTACATTTATTAGCTGATGGGTTGGTGATGGAATTGAATACATTGGTGTATAACTATTTATTCCAAATGTGCTTATTTGATTATTGCAAAATAACTAAATCAATAAGTTGTATCTAGTTGTATCCAAGTGCTAAACGAATTCAAGTA
This sequence comes from Bidens hawaiensis, assembly GCF_021521415.1. Lineage (NCBI taxonomy): Eukaryota > Viridiplantae > Streptophyta > Magnoliopsida > Asterales > Asteraceae > Bidens > Bidens hawaiensis. Next base: position 3,338,663 of record NW_027491024.1, read on the forward strand.
TGTGTGAATTTGTTTTTGTTTCGTATATCATATTATAAAATAAGATTTTGTAAATAAATATGTACAGGGAAAGCACTTTAAATTCAGAATCATATGTGAACTACTTGTATAAACTATAAATACCATTCTGTTTAGTTAGAAACTGATTTTTTAGTAGAAATTCAAGAATGAATTAATAATAGAAACAAAAGCAAGCACACAATATTTAGGGTAAACCTCTCGTATTATTATAATCAAGAAACTAGTTTAAAACTTTAATACAATAATCCCTCTTATAATACAATAACCCTATTGATGTATAAGAAATTATACATCTTTTCAACACTAAAATATCTTCAAATAATCGTAATTTCGGTAACTATATTAGAATAAATAACCACTAATGTTTATAATTTCTACCAATAGGTAAATATAGTCACAATAAATAAAACAAGCTGAAATACAAAGAAAAACATAGATAAACGGTGAAAACCGACTCAACACACCCCATGGTGAATCAAGATATGGTGTATACGAAGTACAGGCAAACATCGGGAAATCAAGACATGACCATGTTAACCAAAACACATCCCATGCTAAAAGAAGGAAGAAAAGACAAAATAGAAGGTTCTGAAGCAAAACACGGTCGTGCCTTCCCTAGACACGGCCATGCCTTCAAGTACAAGAGAAAAGACACAACTAATGAAGTTTGTACTCTTGCGGAACTCAATACGGCCGTTTTAACATTGAGATGTAGGATCTGACATGGACAATTAATGCTGCATGACAAAAAAATGACGACACGGTCGCGCCCAGCTTGACACGGCCAGAGAACCTGGACAACCTATAAATTGGATGCTCTTCTTCTTCATTAAATGAACTTGAACACCCCTTGGAGAAATATTCAATACTCTCCAACCACCTCTTTTCACCACCATTAATAAGAGAATTAATCCCATCCATCCAACCTTTAAAGATTAAGGAGATTAAGTTTTAAGGAGAAGTCATTAGCATCAAATATTAGTCATCCAAATTGGTTAGATTGTTTCAATTTGATCATATTTGTATATATTACTTTGATATTTATCATAATGCTTATTAGTGGCTAAACTTCCATAGTATCATCTTGGTTTATAATGAATCTTAATTGAAGTTTAATAGTGATAGTAAAACTTGTGATTGGTTTTTAATAACTGACGGTTATGTTGCAATAATCACTTGATGAGGAATGTTAAAATACTCTTTAAAATACACCAAGTGCTAAGCTTGATGATAAGCCAAGAAATTGCTAGTCTTGGGAAGCCTTGGCGAACCTTAAAATAGACACCAAGACCCCGAACTTGATGATAAGTCGAGATGACGATAAGCCGGGAAACTGCCACTCATGTGAGGGTTTGGAGAATAACTTAAGAATCTTTTAAAGAGCCGCCAAGATTCCGATCTTGATGACAAGTCGAGAAATTGCCATTCTTGTAAGGGCTTGGGTGGGAAAAACGTGAATCTTAATATTCACATGGACCAAATGAAAGATTAATAGTGATTGACCATTTTAGAATGAGAATTATCAACAATGTTGTGGAAACGGATTGTTGGTGTTCATCCACTAAGATCGGTTAATTACTCGTTAAGTGAGTGTGCAACATAACCTATTTTAAGCAACTCTTGAGTGGTTAATACATGAGTTCTATAATTTTCAAGAGTTGTGTAGGTTAATACTTGGTAAATCAAGGATAATCCTTTACAACTCAACTAATCTTAATTGGTATTTTAGGTATAATAAAAAGTTTATTTTTACTAAAGTATCAATGACAATTTACTTAGTATTTTAAGGGGTTGTCTCATCTTTAAAGTGAGTTAACTTATCTTTATCAAAAACTAATTGCTTACATAAAATGATGTTTTAGTAAAGGGGATCATGAGTTATCTCTTTCTTTAATTATCATGGAATAACATGACTAACAATATTATTCTCATATTAATCACCATAGCAAGCCAAGTCACATGTTTACTAATCAAATGCTAAACCAAGTTAAAAGAAGTTTTAATCAAGATGATACACTTTTATCTTTGATCTTCTTTCTATCTAAAAATATAAAAAAAAAACCCAAAAATATTGTCTGTTAATTTTAATTTACGTTTTTTTAAACTCATTTACCAAAACCAAAATGATCTTCACTTCCGGTTAAAATAAATACGACTTAGTAGTAAAAACATCCATAAATGTGTCCGTGGATCGATACTTGGTTATTACCTATACTTTACTACATATATGATAAGTACTCATGTTGTCTGTGTGAGTGCTTAAAAATGGTTGGACTGGAAGATTAGGCTTTCACACAAGATCGTGTTTTAAATTTATAAAAGTGATTTCTACTAAGACTAAACACACACAAAATAGGCAAGTTTACCTATCGCATATGTAGAATAGTATTGGTAAGAACCAAGTATCGATCCGTGGACACAAATGTTTCTAGGAATAAATCTTCGTCTTACTTTATTCAGAAGGTTTAATCATTTTGAGGTTGTTTTTTTTTTAAATTTTTGTAGAAATACTTATATATATATTATATAGGTGACAAGAAGAGAAATTCTAAATAAGTGTTTCAATATATGAAGGTTACCATCTAAGATCAAGAATCCACTCCATTATTCCTTGATTATTATTAAATAAACATGTGATAAACTTGTCCTGATAATATATGATAAAATAGTCTCTCATTTCTAAGTGAACGTATTCTATGACATAAAAGAAAATAGCTTGCGCATTTTAAATTCCATCCTTTCATATGTCATGCTACCAAGAGAATGTCAATTTAAATATATATGTTTCCCTTGTTTATTTTATTTAATATTTTAATTGTTTTTGTTCGTTTTTAGTCAAGATTTGTATACTACTAACGTTTTTGTGTGTCATAGGTTCTGGGATTTAATCGTGATTAAAAAGGGCGAAAAACGAGCCGAAACTGAGATCCGGAACGCGTTAGGAAGGGTCATAACAGAGAACCGGTCAGACAGGGCCGGTCTGACCGCCCCCCATGGAAAAGCACGCCGCGCCGCGCGGAGGGGTACTTTATTTCCTGTCGCGCGGCGCCTAGGGAGAGCTGGGCTAGAGTTAATTCGTTTTTGCTTATTGTCGGGCCTTGTTTTGGGTATTTAAACACCTTTAACTTAAACCTGACATAACCTGGAAACCCTTGGCCGGATTTGGAGAATTCTTGGAGCATCTTTCGCTTTTCTTGGTGATTTTGAAGGCAAGAGGACAGCCGGTGAAGAGCTACACGTTCACGTTCGAGTTTACAGGTTTTATCATCTTCGATTCCCCGTTCTTTATATTTTCACCATGTTTTCGTTATTATTTGTTTTGTTTGATTTAGACTTTATGATGCTAGGCTAAATTCCATAGACTGCCTAGGTCGTGATGAACCTTTGTTCGGTTTGATTTTATTTGGATTTCGTTTCGTTATGGATTTTATGTTCTAAGTAAACGGTTGAGTTTGATTTAATTGATGCGTATGATTGCTTGGTTTTGTTCACTTGAATTTATTGTTTCACACTGCCCTTGTTGATTGTTTCATAGGATAGGGTTTTGTTAGGTCATTTACTGTGTGTTCTTGACTAGTTTGTGATTAATATGCATTAAAATCATGGAAACAATAAAATCAATTAAACAGATAAAAGTGTGCTGCTAGTCTAAAAAGCTGTAAAGTGTAACATCCGTCCCCTCGCACCACCAATATTGTCCGCTCTGCCCATGAAGAGCTCACGGATTTGTTTTTGGTTGCCCAAAACGCGTTGGTGATGTTAAGAGACAGGACATTACTTATGAAGCAAGGATCTCTCTTGTCCACGGCCGATGTGGGATAGTCTAAGAGTGAGACGATGTTGTGTTTGCCAAGGGTGTTACATAAAGTGATAGGCTATTGATAGATCTTTGCTTGTCGGGATTGCTAGATTTAGTTCTTCGTAAGGAGTCCGTCTAGATTTGATTGTCAGCTTAGTCTATTAAATTAATTGAGTCTGCTTTGCTATCTTTTGAATTCCGCGCTGTAAGGTAGGTTTTCGTCATAAAAGATACTTAGACATAAGCGTTTAAATAACCGTAAGGAAGTTTAATATAAAACTGGTGAGTCTTAAAATTGTTTGAAATCCATAGGCGTCTTCTTGAAGTTCAAGGGTCCTATTCGGGTATTCTGTCAATGGTCTATTTAAATTAATAACCGTAACTTTGGGGATTCTGGCCTGGGTAGTTATCTTTGTCATCTGAATTAATCTAAGTGTTTAATTGTTTATTAGTTAAAAATTAATTAGGGTTAAGGTTTATTAATTAATTAATTAAGTTTAAGGTAATGAGTCTGTTTTATTATTATTATTATATTAATTAGGGTTAGGTTTTAATTAGTTTAATATTAGTTTAATAGTTAAGTAATCATTAGTTAGTTATTAATAAGTTTTAATTATTATTATTAAATTCCCCCTCAAATATTATTAATAAATAGTCGTGTCTTGTAGTTGAGTCTAATTTGCTTGTTTCATAATTTAAAGAGTCTTGTGGGTTCGATATCCGGACTTACTTAGCTGTACTAGAGTCGATCGGTTCACTTTCCGGTTAGTAGTTTAAGTTAAGTTTAAGGGTCTAGAGTATTACTTAGTGTCTAGATTAGTATAATTTTAATTAATAATTATTTGACTACTTTTAGCACATCAAGTTTTTGGCGCCGTTGTCGGGGACTCTTGGTGATTGCGTTATTAGTTTTGATTGGACTTACTTGCTATATACGTGCTATTATGTTTTTTGCTTTTGAGTTTTTTAGAGTTTTAGTTAATTAGATTTTTGCGTATTTATTTTTTTGCTTTGAGTCGTAGGTGTCTAATTGTCTGTGTCTTTTGCTTATTTAATATGTGTGAAATTTGTGACGGTCCTCACTTTACCATTAAATGTCCATACTTTAGTGCTCACCCTAATTGTGATACGTGTGGTGGTCTTCATTTAACTCATAGATGTTCATATTATTGTACTAACCCCTATGCGCAGCAAGAGTTTTATATACCAAACTAAACCACATGTTTCACATGATCATCAAGTAAAACAAAGCTTTTTCATAGATTTTAGATAGTAAATGGAGTTTAGCTCATAATGAGCATTGTTATAAACACTAAAAGAGATGATAATAACAAACACATGATTAAACTAGAACAATCTAACCAAATGTGGATGAACTCGACTGCTTCTTCATCCCACATGGACAAATTTCTTCTCTTAAAAGAAAACAAGGCTAAGAATTCTTTGGTTAACTCGGTAATCGACTTCCCTTTTTGGCTCAAAACCCGCCGCCATGGTTCTTTCACAAGACCTGTGTATCTATTCCACCGATTAACTTGCCTTAATGTATCCTTGCAAGCATAAAAATTTGGTTCCGGAAGACGTCGGTTAAGGTAGGTCATTCGAGTCTGGGCCCTTTCATCACTTTTAGTGCGTTCAGGGGAAATCAGGAATGCATGTACATCGTCCCCATACTCAGCCATCTGCAATTTTTACCCAAATCAGTAAATTTCAACAAAGATTTTGTAAAATCTGTAACAGAGCCAGAATCACGGTGTCGTGCTTTCAGAAGCACGGCCCCGTGCTGCTGATGTCTGCCAGTTTGACCACATTCATTTGAATTTTGTTGACTTTTGTTTGACCACGATTCGTGTTGTTCAAAGCACGGTCCGTGTTTTTAATCCTAATTTCAAACTCATCGAGACTCGAACTTGCGTTTCTACCCGGTTCTATATATTAATTAGGTTTATGACTTTATCCAAGATCCGAACCCTAATGGTTTTTTTTAACAAAGTTTAAGTATAAACTTATCTATCAAATCAATTTCTTAGGTCTAAATGATTAACCCATTTATTTTCCGGGTTTAGACCCGTTTTCATCAATTGGTGAGATTTGGGGGCTTATTTTAGACCTAGAATGATGAATTTTGAGCAATAGATTTGTTAAATTAACATACATTTGGTTGGGAATTGAAGGATTGAGGTTAAGATTTGAGAAATTGAGGGAGAGGCGTCGATTTTTGGCCTTAGACGGAAAGGGTTTAGGGTTAAATGAGTGAAAATTGTTATTTTGTTAAGAAAAATTCGTAACTGTACTGTAGCGAGAAGCACGGCCCCGCGCTTTTGGAAGCACGGTACCATGCTGTAGGTAACACTCAAGTTTTTCTTTGATTTTTGGTTATTTAGCGAGCTGGTATGATTTTTAGTTGATTTTCTTCGAGGATTATTGTTTAAAGATAAAATTTTTAAGTCCTAGGAGTTCATTAACTTCTTAAACATTACACAGAAAGTGAAAACAACATGAAACAAGAAACATAGAATTAGCCTAAACAAGTAAAATTTGACAAGACAAAGTGGAACTACTAACGACCACCATTTCCGAACAAGTCTTGAATATGTGGTGGGGCTCTTTTGGCTTCCAAGAGCTCAGAAAGCTTCTTGTCGAGCTTTGCGATTTCTCGGTTAAGATAGTTGAGCTTGAAATCCACATCTTTGTTGTGGCTATCAACAACGTGGAAATTCTCGAACCGAAGTAGCTCAACCTTGTTGGTTAGCTCGATTAGGCAAGCTTCAGTTTGATGTTACTCTCGACTTGGTCTCTCACGATGCATTGGAGCCTAACGATTTCTTCCTCAAGATGTGAGGAAGAATCACCATTCTTGATCTTTCTCACTGGTCTCCATTCTGCCCTTTTGTTTCCTATTTTAGTAAGTATGTGTTTGGTATGAATGAAATAGTGAGTTTTGCATGCATTTTATAGAGACTGGAATGTTGAGAACGACCTCGTGCTTGATGAAGCACGACCTCTTGCTTTTAGGGGAATAAATGTTTCTGATTCAGAGAATTGAACGGAGTCAACGTGTATCATGCCGAAGATTCGAGGGTGAACACGACCCCGTGCTTCAATAAGCACGGCCCCATGCTTTTTGTCACATAGCTATTTCTTTGAAATTTCAACAAAACGCGAAAGAATGATGTTTAAGATGTTAATTCAATAGTTTTGATTGTCGTAATATTACTTTTCATTAAATTGACAATCCTAAAAACAAGTACGAGATAAGCCCGGTAGTCCTAACACAATGTGCCTATTGCACTTGATTGTACATAAAACATGAAAGTTTTAATGACTTTAGATCCCTCCGAAAGGTTCTCCTCTATCGAATGGCCCTGGTGGAGGAAATTACGTGAAACGAAGCACTTGAAACTGGAGTTGTTCGTTGATGTCTCAAAGCTTAATTTTCATGCTCTCCACCGATTCGGTGAGTTGAATGAGATGCATTTCAGCAAGGAGATTCATTTCGGTGAGTTCCTTAACGAGTTCTTGAAGTTTCATGAGAAGCTCGGTCTTGGAAACGTGCCGGGCATCGTTTCTCGGTTGACGAGGAACGGGAATTGCTTCATTCATCTAAGTATGCATTTTGATATTTCAGAGGAGAGTGTTTTGTGTTTGGTTAGGGGAAAGGAATGCATTGGCAAGGGGTGCAATTTATAGCCCAACAGTTGTCAGGCACAGCCCGTGCTTGATGAAGCACGACCCCGTGTCTTTGGGACTGGCAATTCTGTTACAAACCAGTCTGACTGAGATTTTTACAATGAAGATTCTGGCCCGCACTTTGTGGCACGGAATCGGTCTTCTAGAGCACGCCCCCGTGTTTTGAGACACTAATATATATATATATATATATATATATATATATATATATATATATATATATATATATATATATATTCAAGTAAAACAAATATTTACAAGGCCTAGTTTTGACGAGGGTCTTGGCCAGACCCTTTCTCCTTGCATGTTTTTACTGATTTGGATGGAGGATTACTACCTCCAAAATTTCCTCGAATGGCCCATCGATGTATGGATTTAATTCATGTCTATTGACCTTGAATTTGTGGCCGTCAGAATTTGAAATTTCGACTGTCCCATAGTCGAAAACTGATTCAACTATGTGTGGACCCGTCCAACGAGACTTCAACTTTCTTGAGAAAATACGTAAACGTGTGTTATATAATAGTACTCGATCGCCAACTTGAAACTTTTTGTTTCCTCTCAGATGGGCGTCGTGTAGGTGTTTAGTCTTTTCCTTGTAATACCAGGAGTTTTCATAAGCCAGTGTTCTTAGTTCTTCGAGCTCGTGAATTTGATCTTTTCGGTTAATACTGGCGGACATCTGATCAAAGTTTACAGCTCTTAGAGCCCATTAGGTTTTGTGTTTAAGTTTTACAGGTAGATGTCATGCATTTCTATAGACAAGTTTGAATGGTGTTGTTCCTATGGGGCTTTTGTAGGCTGTCCTAAGGGCCCACAAAGCGTCATCTAATTTTTCTACCCAGTTTTTGCGATTCATTCATATAGTTCTTTCGAGGATCCTTTTTATTCCCGATTTGAGAATTTTACTTGCCCACTGGTCTGAGGGTAATATGGTGTTGTCAACCGGTGGTGAACTCCATATCGTGTTAAGACTTTTTCCATCAAGGTATTGCAGAAGCGGGTAACCCTGTCGCTGATTAGGGATTTTGGAGTACCGAATTGTGAAAACAACTTTTTTAGAAATCGCACAACTACTCGAGTATCTTAGTGGTGAGAGCTTGTGCTTCCACCCATTTAGACACGTAGTTGACCGTTACAAGGATGTACTTATTTCCGAATGAGTTAGGAAATGGGCCCATGAAATCTATTCCCCATACATCAAAGATCTCACAAATTTGAATGCCTTTTTGAGTCATCTCATTTTTGGCTGAAATGTTTCCGGCTCTTTGACAAACATCGCATGCTTGGATCAAAGCGTGTGCGTCTTTATATATGGTGGGCCAAAAAATCCTGAATCAAACACTTTTCTGACCGTGGTGCTGGTATCGTGGTTTCCACCAGTAGATCCTTCATGGCAGTGTTTGAGAACATCTAAGACTTCCTTTCCTGTTACACACCTACGAACTACCTGATCGGCTCCTATCCTAAACAAGTACGGATCTTCCCAGTAATAGAACTTAAGGTCAGAGAAGAATTTCTTCCGCTGTTGGTGAGTTAGCCCTTTTCATAGGATTCTGCAAGCTAGATAGTTTGCGAAGTCGGCAAACCAAGGACTTTCATCTTCCTCCTGCATGACTGCTTGGATATGCATGAGCAATTCGTGTGGAAAATTATCATCGATAATTTCCTTGTGATGTTCTTTTGAAGCTGGGCATTCTAAGCATGACAGATGGTCTGCGGCTGCATTCTCTGCTCCTTTCTTATCCTTAAGTTCTATGTCGGATTCTTGGAGTAAGAGAATCCATCGGATAAGTCTTGGTTTGGATTCTTGTTTGTTGAAGAGGTATCGTATGGCGGCATGGTCGGTGTAAACTATGGTTTTGGAAAGAACTAGGTAGGATCTAAATTATTCAAAAGCAAAAACGACTGCTAATAACTCTTTTTCTGTTGTGGTGTAATTTTCTTGTGCATCATTGAGAGTTTTACTAGCATAGTAAATTGGGTAAAAATGTTTTTCTTTGCGTTGTCCGAGTACGGCTCCAACTGAAAAGTCACTTGCATCGCACATGATTTCAAATGGAAGGGTCCAATATTATGTAGTCATGATTGGTGCATTGACAAGTTTATCTTTTAATTTGTTGAATGATTCAACACATTCTTCAGAGAAGATGAATGGTGTGTCTTTCTCCAGAAGTTTGGTCATAGGTCTTGCAATTTTGGAGAAGTCTTTTATGAAGCGGCGATAAAATCCTGCGTAACCTAGAAAACTTCTAATGGCTTTGACTGAAGTTGGTGGTGGCAGTTTAGAGATGGTTTCTGTTTTTGCCCTATCAACTTCTAGTCCTGCTTAGGATATCTTGTGACCGAGAACAATGCCCTCTTTAACCATAAAGTTGCATTTTTCCAAGTTAAGTACTAAGTTAACTTCCTTACACCTAGCCAACATTTTGTCTAGGTTTTTCAGACAATGATTGAAGGAGTCTCCAAAGACTGAGAAGTCGTCCATGAAAACCTTCATAGAGTGTTCGATCATTTCATTGAAGATGGCCACCATGCAACGTTGGAAGGTGGTCGGAGCATTACATAGTCCAAATGGCATTCTTCAGTAGGCGAAGGTTCCATACGGACATGTGAAGGTGGTCTTCTCCTGATCTTTAGGAGCAATGGGAATTTGAAAGTATTCGGAGAATCCATCAAAGAAATAGTAGAACAATTTTCCAGATAGTCGTTCAAGCATTTGATCGATAAAAGGAAGTGGAAAATGATTTTTTCTTGTGGCGTCATTAAGCTTCCAATAATCAATGCAAACTCGCCAACCTGTGATGGTCCTCATTGGTATTAGCTCGTCTTTTTCGTTCATTACAACTGTCATTCCTCCCTTCTTGGGTACTACTTGAACGAGACTAACCCAAGGTGAATATGATATTGGGTAGATTAATCCGACATCAAGGAGTTTGATTACTTCCTTCTTCACCACATGAGGATTTAGTGAGTACAAAATGAGGGACTGATGCCTTGATATCCATGATTTTCCATGCGATAGCCTTCTTATGGTTCTTAAGAACCTCAAGAAGTTAGTATTTCTCTTCTTTAGAAAGGTCGGATGAAATAATTACGGGGAGTTGAGAGTCTTTATCCAGAAAGGCGTGTTTGAGATGGTTTGGTAATTCTTTTAATTCTAAGGCTGGTGGTTCCTCAATCGATGGTTTTGATTTTTCATTGCATTCGGTGATCTCACATACTACTTCTAATGTTTCTTGATTGTTGTTAGAAGTATTGAGATTATCATTTTCTGAAATAGGTTAGGTAGTAGTGTTAGTTAAGATTTGTGTTTCTTATGAGGTATTAAGGGAAGATTTCCGCACATAGAAACTCACGATAGAATCGATGATGTCTACACAGTATAATGTGTCATCGTGATGTTGCGGATGTTGCATGGATTTTCCTATATCAAAAGTGATAGCCTCGTCATTGACCCTGAGAGTGAGTTTGCCAGTGCAAACATCAACGATAGACTTTGCAGCGGCTAAGAAGGGTCTTCCTAAGATCAGAGGCACACTTTTATCTTCCTCCATATCTAGAATTACAAAATCTACTGGGAAAACAAATTTATTAATTTTGACAAGCATGTTTTCAACAATGCTCCGAGGATATTTAACGAATCGGCTAGCTAACTGAATACTCATGCGGGTGGGATTTGGTTCTCCTATCTCTAGTTTTGCAAAACCGCATATGGCATTAAGTTAATACTAGCTCCTTGGTCAGCCAGGGCATTTCTAACAGAAATATTTCTTATGAGACAAGGGATAGTAAAGCTCCCTTGATCAGTCATTTTCGGTGGCAGCTTGTTTTGGAGGACAGCTGAGCATTCTTCACTCAAGGTGACGTGTGATAGCTCCTCCAACTTTGTTTTGTTGGCTAGCACTTCCTTGATAAACTTTGCATATTTCGGCATTTGAGAAATGGCTTCAACGAAAGGGATGTTGATGTGGAGTTGTTTGAAGAGTTCTAAAAACTTCCCGTACTGGGCTTCCAATCTCTCATGTTTCAGCCGCCCAGGGTATGAAATAGGTGGAACATAAGTTCGGACTGGTTCCTTAGGTTGTACGGTGCCTGTTGGAACTAGTATCTCATGTGCTTTGTCAGGAACTTCCTTTTCCATGACTGGTTCTAACGTTGGTGAGGCAACAGTGTTTGTGACACTTCTTAATGTGACAGTATTGGCTATCGCATTCGGAATTGGTTATGGTGTTCTTGGAAAAGTGTCGGGTGGTCTTTTAGACAATTGTCGGGAAATTTGTCCGATCTGAGTTTCTAGATTTTGTAATGATGCTTGCTAACTTTTAAGGCCAACTTCATGCTTCAACAATACTCCGCTGATATCAACGGCTCTGAAGTCGGCCTTCTTTTCAGCTTCATTCGTTTTGGTCATGATTTGGATTAACATTTCTTAGATTTTTGAATAGCTTGGATTTTGATGGCTACTGGAACTTTGGTCTTGGAATTGGGGTTTAGGCTAGAAGGATTGATTCATCGGTCTTTTTTCGAATCCAGGTAGGGATTGAGTGTTACCTCCGTCTTTCAAACTGAAATTCGGGTGGTTTCTCCAACCTGGATTGTAGTTGTTGCTGAAAGCGTTGTTTTGACGGGTGATGAAGTCAACTTATTCCATAGCTATTACTACTTGTTTGCAGTCATTCGTCTTATGAGCTCCTCAACAGGTGTCACAGGTGATCTTGTTTTTTGATATTTCGGCTTGAAGTTGCTCGATTTTTTTAGAGTGGGCTTCAAGCTGTGCGGTGACAAGAGTGTTAGAATCGACGTGGTGCATTCCTTTATGTGTTGGTGTAGATCTTGGTGGGTTATAAGTGAAACTCTTCTTTGCTTCCTTCTCCATGATTCAAATGATTCGTTAGGTGATTTGAATCCTAGGTCTCCACCGGCGACTTGGTCGATGGCCTGCTTGTTTTGACTGGATTGTGCATCAAAGAAAGTTTGTACTTGTAACCATACGCTTAGTCCATGATGTGGGCATCTTCTCAGAAGAATTTTGTATCTCTCACATGCTGCGTGTAGTGATTCTTCATCATCGGTCTGGAATCCAGTAATGCTGGCTCGGTATTTGGCAGTTTTATCAGGCGGAAAGTATTTGAGGAGAAACAGTTCAACCATCTGGTCCCAAGTGATAATGGAGCCAGAGGAAAAAGATTCTATCCATCCCTTAGAGAGAAAGGAAAGAGTTTGAGTTTGATCTGATCTTGTGAACAGTTTTGAATTTTAAAGGTTCTACAGATTCGTAGGAATCGAGATAAATGAGAAAGAGGGTCTTCGTCGATGAGACCATGAAATTGAATTGAATTTTCCACCATGTGAATGGTTCTTGATTTGATTTCAAAATTTTCGGTGATTTCGGGTGGAGCCACTCTATTGTCGTATCCTTCGAGAGTTGGCTTGGCATACTGGCTCATGTTCGGCTCATTGTTTTGGGCCACCATCATTTCTTCGGTTTGATTTTCTCCTGATGTCATGGCGTCTACTGACTCGTCTTTGATTGTTTCAGAGGTTTCTGCAGTTCGGTTACGTGCTCGTCGACGAAAGAGTCGTTCCGGTTCAGAAATTGGAGAAACAAGCTCAGGTCCGAATGTAGAGGACATACATAGGATTAATTCTAATTGAAACTTGTTTAAATTAACTAAAGGTAAGTTAAAGTTAAGCTAAGCTAAGCTATTTTAAAACTAGACTAAGGTTAAAGTAAAGGTTAGAAAGAAAATTAAAGTTAAAGATTAGAAAGAAAATTAAAGTTAAAGGTTAGGCTAGAAAATTAAAGCTAAAGGTTAGGCTAGCCTTAAAAATATATAGTTTAATAGTTAATAAAATAAAATAAAAGTTAAAATTTAAAACTTTTTACAATTATAGACAATAATAAAATTAAAACTTGGATTGTCCTTGGAAACGTACCGTGTCCCCGGCAACAACGCCAAAAACTTGATGTTGTCTGTGTGAGTGCTTAAAATGGTTGGAATGGAAAATTTAGTTTTCGCACAAGATCGTGTTTTAAAATTATAAAAGTGATTTCTACTAAGACTAAACACACACAAAATAGGCAAGTGAACCTATCGCATATGTAGAATAGTATTGATAAGAACCAAGTATCGATCTATGGAGACAAATGTTCCTAAGAATAAATCTTCGTCTTACTTTAATCGGAAGGTTTAATCATTTTGAGGTTGTTTTTTTTTTAAATACTTATATATATAATATATAGGTGACAAGAAAAGAAATTCTAAATAAGTGTTTCAAAAATATGAAGGTTACCATCTAAGATCAAGGATCCATTCCATTATTCCTTGATGCTTATTAAATAAACATGTGATAAACTTGTCATAATAATATATGATAGAATAGTCCCTCATTTCTAAGTGAGCGTATTCTATGACATAAAATAAAGTAGCATGCGCATTTTAAATTCCATCCTTTCCTAATGTCATGCTACCACGAGAATGTCAATTTAAGTAGACAAGCAGTTTGGTATGGTAGAACGATTAGGATTGACTTCGATTTCTCAAATATCAATTCTGACAACTTCGAGTGGTTGTAGTTAAATCACACAAACTCCCCTTGGTTGATTTAATTAGGTTATTGTTGCACATTCCATTAACATATGATTTCTTTAACTAGCATGATAACCTAAGCAATCATGTTAACAATGTTAATTTAAAAATATCAAAACTAGAGAAATAGATCATAACCTATATCTCATCATTTCTAAGTACAACATAGGGATCCATGTTTTATCTTGAATAAATTACTAAAGTATTCTTTTTACCATTTCTAGTTTCCAAAAACATGAGTTAACATGAATGATTATTAATTATCAACCTTGTTGTATTGAGTTAAAGTGATAAAACATTTCTTCATCAGAAGATAATTGCAAAATAACCATGTACTATACCAAACTAAACCACATGTTTCACATGATCATCAAGTAAAACAAAGCTTCTTTACAGATTTTAGATGGTAAATGGAGTTTAACTCACAATGAGCATTGTTATAAACATTAAAAGAGATGATAATAACAAACACACAATTAAACTATAACAATCTAACCAAATGTGGATAAATCTTCCTTCTTAATGATGATGATGGGTGATAATGATGATGGTAATGATGGATTATAATGGTAACCTCCAGGCCTTCAAACTCCTCACAAGATCTCCAATATAGGTGTAATGTGAGTGTTTTTGTATGAGAAACCCATTTAGAGATTTTCTTCAAGCACACTTCATCAATGCAACAAGAGCCTCTATTTATAGGCAGTCTTGAGTGAGGGGCACGGCCCCGTGTCCAGCTGTCTAGTTGCATTAAATGCTGTCAAATCGTACATAATGACTCACCACGGCCCCGTGCTTCTGGAGGAACAACCCCGTGCTTTTTTTGTGACATGTGCTAATTCTTTTTGTCTCATCTAAAAGGTGACCACGGCCTCGTGGTTGAGAAGGCACGACACGTGCTTCTGTCTACAGTGTTTATCTTTTCTTGTAGATTTTTGTCTTTTCTTGTGTTCAGAAGCATGGGAGCGTGTTTCTTGGAGCATAGGGGCGTGCTTCTTGGTTTTCTTGTGTCTTCTTCAGTTTTTCTTTGTCTTTTCGCTTGTTTCTTCGTTTGAGGCTTGGGTTCACCTGAAATTGCATTTTATTATGATAAGTAGCTTTCTGAGCTATGTTATTTGATAGAAGTTGCATTTTTAGAGATTATTTGATGCTAAAAAGATGTATATTTTTTATACATTAGGTAAACTTGTCTATTTGTGTGTGGTTTAGTTAAGATAATAATCATTTTTATAAATTTAAAACTCAACATTGTATGAACAAACCTTTGAAAAAATTAACATCTTTCTCATATTACACCCACCACGCATCAAGTTTTTGCCTTCGTTTCAGGGGACACACAGTAGAATTTTTACAAACAATCCAAGTATTAATTAGACCTTGTTTATAGTGTATATATTTTAAAACCTATCAAAAAGACCAAAATATTTTTCTATCTTCTTTATGCCTGCTTTAGCTTAGCTTTAGTTGTGCCTTTAAATCTTTGCTTTCTTAGTTAGTGTATGTCCTCTACATCTATTCATGACCTCATTTCACCACCTTCTGAACCTAAACGCCGCTTCCGTCAAAGAAAACGCACTCAGTCGGGTAAAGCAACCAAAGGAGTTAAGAATGGACTGGGTGAGGGTACATAGACCTAGGAGAACCAAGAAGAACCTATGGAGGCTAAACAACGAGCTAAAATTGATCCAATATGGCAAGCCGACACTAAACGACTATGGCAATAGCGTTGCATCACCCAAAGTACTTCAAAACTTTGAAATCAAATCTTGTATTATTCATATGATCGAAAATTTTGTCCAATTTCATGGACTTCATGACGAAGATCCTTTGTCTCATATTTCTTGATTTCTTCGAATATGCGGAACTTTCAAAATTCAACATTTCTTAGAAGATCAAGTTAGGCTTAAAATTTTTCCATTTTTGCTCTGAGGCAATGCCTTGGAATGACTTGAATCCTTGCCATTTGGTACCATTACCAATGGGTCAGATGGTGGAGCAATTCCTTCTAAAATATTTTCCACCCGATAAAGCTGCCAAGTATCACGCCAGCATCACCGGATTTTGGATGGATGAGGACGAGTCACTACACGCAGCATGGGAGAGATACAAGAAGCTTCTTCAATGATGTTCGCACCATGGATTGAAAAAATGGCTTCAAGTACAAACTTTCTTCGACGCTCAAACTAGAAAAAACAAACAAGCAATCGATCAGGTCGCTGGTGGAGATCTTGGAACCAAATCATTGAATAAGGCATTCAAGATCTTAGAAAAAAGGCTGCCAAGAAAAGCTTTGTATACAATCCACCGTGATCAACCCCATCACACAAAGGCATACACCATGTCGATAATAGCACCTTTATCTCTGCACAATTCAGTCTAAGCTGGTCAAAGCAAAGGTGAAGTGTGATAGATGTGGGGGAGATCACAAGGTTAAATACTGCCAAAGTATGATAACAACCATGAAATGGATCTACATTGGAGACTCTCCTAATGAAACTCATATCAAGCACTACCGCTTCAAACAAATTGACTGAAGACCGATTCCTGAAGAATGAAGTAGAGCTAAAGAACCAGAAGGCTTCTTTGCAAAAAATCAAAGACCACATAGGTCAGTTAGCCCAGCTACTGTCTAGGAGAACACCCGGAGGATTTCCTAGTAACACCATGTAACATCCTACTTTTGATAATAATAATAATAATAATAATAATAATAATAATAATAATAATAATAATAATAATAATAATAATAATAATAATAATAATAATAATAAATACATAAATAAATGAATTTCGTTTACAAAATAGTGTGCTATTATTTAGTTAAGTTAAATAAAAAAATAATAGAGTGTGGGATTGGCCAATAAAAGATAGAATAAGGGTTGGTGATGGACGTTAGGTCCATGAGCTTAAGGGTATATAAACACCCTTAAACCCTAAAAACCTCATTACATTCCTCCAGCCTCCATAACACACTAAAAAAGACACACAAAACACTCTTATCATTTTGGACCTAGATCTAAGCTGAAGAAAGGTTGGATTTCATGTGTGAGAATCATCAAACAACAAGAAACACGTCTAGATTCACGTGTTGAATTCAAAACCGAAGCCAAAAGTGAACCAAAAAGGTACGTTTTAGGTTAAATGTTAAGTTTTTTAGGTCAGATTGCCCTAAGATTTAATAATAAGGCAAATCAGGCCTTATTATGAAAGAAAAATGTAAACTTGAACTTAAAAAAGTTGTTTGGAATGAAACGGGACAAACCGAGTGACGTTTGGACTGTGTTAGAATGAGTAAACGGAGTTGTTATGGCCCGGTTGTCATTTTATCAGTAAAACGGACATGGTTGGATGTAAGGAAGAGATTAGAATGGAAATATACGAAAAACCATGTTTGAATTGAGTTTTGGAAGAAACTCGATTCGTATGGAAAACGAATCGAATCGAAATGGGAAACCATTCGAATCGAACAGGAAGAATGAATTAAATAGAACAGGAAAACGAATCGAATCGAATTGAGATTGGTTTGAAAATTCGATTTGATTGATTTGAAAATTTGTTTCAATTGGTTTGAACTTCAGTTTTCTGATGAAGTTTTTAGTAAAGGCTTATTAATGAATATTTTTTTTCCAAGCTGATCTGGCAAATAATTCGCTGCACTTAATAGTTTCGTGAGTGACGACGTATGTGTTTCCTTATTGAATTCGAATGGCTAAAGCAAGGAAGGTTGTTAGTCAAGGAGGTCATACGGGACGTCGTGGTAGGCCACGTATTGCTCGGGAACGTTATGAAGAACCATTACTAACAAAAGAGAAAAAGGAAGTGAATCTGTGCGAGATCAGAGTAACAATGAAGGGTATCAACTTGATCCTGTTGTTCTAGCTTCCAGTGCACAAGTTGTAGTTGCTGTAGTGAAGAACCTGTAATAGGCTAAGTCTGTTGAATGACATGTAAGGACTACAACGCAGACATGGGAGACTAACAAGAAACATGATGAGAATGAGAAAGAAGAATCAAGTGAAGTTCGGTCTGTGAAATTTGTAGATAGGAAGAAGGGTCGAGGTGGGTGCAACTACAAGTCATTCAAGGGTAGTGATGTGACGCCCGACTAAAAATTAGCCTAAACCATGACTAATATAATTGTGTGTATGTAAATAGAATATTATAACAAATAAAATATCATTATTTTAGTCCAAAAACTCCAAAAATATTTGAGATATATTTAATTAAGTTGAAAAAGTCCAATTTTTTTGAGTAGCGAACACTGCGCAAAATAACCTCGGGTGACGACTTAGAAACGGATAAAATCCTAAACGTGTCTTAATGGCCTCGAAAAATTAAATTTATATTAGGATATTAAAGATAGTATATAAACTTAATTTTAGAAAGTTCGAATCGCGAAAACTAGAAAAATAAGTGTTCGGAAGCCAGAATTGGACACCGTATGAGCCCGAAATCAACTATTTCCAAAAATTTTAAGTTTTTGTTCTAACGTCTAACGAATTTTAGCTAATCAAACGAATTCCGTTTCTAATAATTTTTGTCAGCTTTGAACCCACTTACCAACCCACCCACCCCCCCCCCCTTCTCCCTAGTCGGCCACCTCACCTCCCCCACCTCCTTCTTCTCCAATCATTATTTAACATGAAGTCATCCTATGATTACAAACTAATCATTAGGTTATGAGTTGTAAATCACCTACACCATCCACCTTTCTAATCTATTCACCACATCACCAACCTACTCTCCCTCCCCCTCTCTATAAACTCACACACACACACACACACCACACACATTCACAACTCAAATTCAAATCACAACACACACTCACATTCAAGATTGACCAAGAACAATGAATATTAGCAACTAGGAAGTGGATTTAGAGGAAGGATCATCACACCCACAACCATCACGTTCTCATCTTCATCCTAAAATCTTCAAGAGCACAAGTAAGTTATGTTTATGAGTTAATCTCTAGGGTTAAATATGCTAGATTAGGTGTTCTTGAGTTGAGATTAAGCTTGAAGATTTGAAATTTTGGTTGTTGATGTGTGTGTATGTGAGCCGTGTGTATGTATGTGTGTAAGAGGATGGATTGAACCCACCTACACATGCATACATTCATCTTGAAGTTCATACTTTGATTGTTAAGATTGATTAGAAGCATTGTTGGAAAACTTGATATTTAGGTGTAATCATGGGTGAAATTGATGTTTGAGTTTGATATTAGGATGAATTTTGGTTAGTTATTGATCATTAGAAATGATGATATGAACATAAAACATTGTATTGCTAGTATTAAAATGTAAATTGGCAAGAACTTGTTCATAGTTGTAAATTGGGGATTTTTGAATTTCTTGGATTAATTGATGATTTTGGTGAACTAATGGAACTTGAAATTGATATCGATTGATAGTCAGTGATATTGAACAGGTTATATGCTAGTGGAATCATCAAAACTAATAGTTTGAAAGATAATACTTGAAGATTGTTGATTGCTAAATAAGGAAACTTTGTTGAATGAAAAGTTGAATCCTTGATTATGATATTAATACTTAGCATATATATGTTTGATATATAATGAATTGCATACTTGAACTAAGATATGATGCATTGTTAAAGTATAAATTGGATTAGCATATGGATCAATTGTCAATCACTTACTAGAAATAGAAACTTTGAAAAACTTGAATATTGAAAGATCAAAACTTGAATAGAAAAATAGGATGCATGAAATTACGTCAAACTAGTGGAATGAGATAAACAAAATTCCCACTTAACAATTATTGGTAAATTAGATAAGATTATCAAAAATTAAAAGTTACTATAATAGGAAAGTTTGTTGATTAAACACTTAGGAAATTTATAGAAATGATGAAATGCATCAACTAATAATTTAATGATTTGATAATTGGAATAACTTGATGATTTGATAATAATAATAGGAATAATCACAAAGTTGTTGAATTGATTCTTAAAAAGAACTTACATGATTACAAACACATGTTACAACCTTACAAGTAGGAATAAAGAATATAGTTGTAAAGTATTAATTTGGCTTGTTGTGAGAATCATAATAATAGGTTGAAATCTATATTTTTAAGTCTTAATATGATGTTTGTTCATATATGAAACGATAAGGCTTGATTAGTGACATTACTAATAAACTTAAGTGATGAATTAGAAGCTTGAAATTGATTAAATGTGTTATATGAAACTATGTGATCAAATCTGGAATTAAGGATGAATTGTGTGTTATAATGTGTATAAATAGTTCATAGGATAATTGGTGTGGACTTACTTGGCTTATTTTTACTTGTCGGTAACTTTAACAGTCGAAAAATCGTCTTTTAAACGTAAATCGACACGACCATTAAGGAATGTTTTAGAAAAGCCCCTAAAATTGTAAAATACTCATATATAACATAAGTTAATATATGAGAAGAGGACAAGATAACAAAACTTGGTCCTAAAATGTTCGTGTCGCGAAAACCAACACGAAAATGATCAAAGTTTCTATTTTCAGAAAATCAATCAATCATACCCAGTGAAATCCTACCAATAGCAAAGCTATAAGTAGGGTCTAGGGAGGGTGGAATGTAGGCACACCGTACCTCTATCCAAAGAGATAGAGAGGTGGCTTCCAGAGAGACCCTCAACTCTAAAAAACATATGTATCAGGGAATATAAGAAGATATCAAAGTTCAACAGTACTATAATTAATAATAGCACGTAAAAAAACATAAAGGTAAATACCATAATGGCGTGTGACCAAAATAAGGTAAATAGACACCCCTAAGGTATTCTTTTCTCCCTAAAAATCCTTAACTTTAATTCTATGTCTCCAAGAATTCATATCCTCGACCATGTCCTCAGAGAGGTTTAAGTCTATCAAATCATGCCTAATACTCTCATCCCAAGTCAATTTAGGTCGTCCTCTACCCCTCCTCCCCTCTATAGTAATGTTTTCTACGCGTCTAACAGGATTGTCGCCTGTCTTCTATTCACATGTCCAAACCATCTCAATCTCCACTCTCTTATCTTGTCTGATATGCTAGCTACCCCTAGTCTCTCACGAAACACAATGTTTCTTATTCGGTCTAACCTTGTGTGCTCACACATCCAGCGTAGCATTCTCATCTCTGTTACCTCCATCTTCTGTGCTTGTACCTTCTTGATGCCCCAGCAATCTGTTCCATACAGCATTGCAGGTCTAACTGTGACCATATAAAACTTTCCCTTTAGTTTAGTTGGGAATCTCTTATCGCACAATATTACATGTGGCTGCTTTCTGTCACACCCCGATTTAGGGCCTAGAAATGTGAATAATAGTTGGTACCCGTTTTGTAAATATATCAGAGCTTATGGGTTATTTTAGCGGAAAACTTTTAGGTTGATATTAATTAACATTGAAAATTTACTTGGGAATTAAAATACCCAAGTATTCGTTCACAAAATACGTGTTTCATATTACAAGGATTTTGATATAAAAAAAATAAATCACCTTGTAACGCGCTTCTAGCTCCGTGATGACTCCAATCCTTGCTACTGTTTATAGTTACATAATTACCTGCATTGTGGAAAAATACGTCAGCTATGTGCTAGTGAACACCTACGACTCCAAAAATAATTAAATAACAGTTACAATACAAATACAGTTTTCTGTACAAGCTCAGCAGAAATATTTCTATTTCCGGGATTTGTACCACTACCCTACACACACAAAAGTGTTCCCCGAACCACATAGCCCTTAATGGAGAACTAGTTATGACTGTTAACCCGCGGCCACGTAGCCCTTGACTGTTTAGGCTGAACAGTTATGTTTGGATCCAGACACATTTGTAATCGGTCTGAGTTGCTTTTATTTTCTACTTTGTATTATAATGTTTTAGAGATCACGTAATCTCATGTAAACATTGTCTGACTCTTTAAAACAAACAACCCGTTCATCTTATTGAGTATAAATATGTTTTGACTATTTATAAATGTTAACGTATTCACCTTTACCGTCGGTGTGTGTTTGAAACCTTGACTGTGAATGAGAATGATTTTAACCTATGCATAAATAGGTTTGTATAAATATTTGAATGATGTTTCTTGATTAAGCTATTACCTTAAGCTTAACCTTGATAAAGTTTACCAACTTTGTTTGTGAATGAAAACACTTCATTTTACGTGACGTTTGATATAGCATGCTTTGGCTTAATAGGTTCTAACACGTTGGTGAGTTTCTCCAAGTAAGTAAAAGGGTCACGTGGTTGATTGCGATTTATACGAATTACTTTTTCTTAGGAAAGAAACTCACTACTAGAGATATCCCCCTTACAGTTTACTACATGCCCGTCAAAATATATCTTTTGTTAAATGTCTAAGATACAATTGTTGAATGTTTATAAAATACTTTCAAGGTTAAAGGACATACCCTTGTTAAATGTCTAAGCTATTGTTGGAACCCGATTCGTATCAATCCAATAACAATTAACAGATCTCAGATCTGTTTATAATAGATTAATACCTTAACTATAGATCTAGCTCATAATTAACTTTGATTCAGTGTTGTATGTATGTAGGTATTATCAGTATGTATATAATAGTAATTGTATAATATTAGGATGAAGATTAAGAGAGAATCTGGACAGAGTTTCGTTAATTAGATCTCAAAGCTTAAATTAAACGTGAACAGTGTTCACTATATATAGAAGATAGGTCTGGTTCGCTAACATCCCCTAGCGAACCAGACGCTACTTCGTTACATACATTAATAAGACGAAACACCCCCTGATTCGCTAACATCCCCTAACGAATCAGGAGGGAATAAGCTTAAATCTTAGTTCGCTAACATCCCCTAGCGAACTAGACCTTACACATAACGAACTAAACAATAATTAAACTAATTATTACATTAAATATAAAACAAATACGTTAACGACAATTACAAAGACTCAATACGCAAAAAACCGTGCACTAACAGACACCCCCTCGCCTTGAGCTCTTTGTCTTTAAATTACTTGAAGCGATTGGACTGCCAGTCTCTGCAACTATGAATTCCATTTTCATTACATACACGCACAACACGCTGGAATTGCATAGCCAGGTCGTAGTCTTCATTGCGCTCGATCAGAATCTGTTTCCTGTGGAGCACGTCATTGTCGGTCACAGATAAATTAACCAACCACATCGGGTTGATTATCTTGATGAGCTTAGTCTTCACTCCTTTACCAAGGACAATGACGGCCTCGCCAGTACGATTGTCATAGTACCAGCGGTTGAAGTGGAGACCGTTGTCTGCTTCTTACACTGCCAGGAAACAAGCCGGCTTCCTAAGAATTGACATCCCGCTGTAGTAGACTTGAAATTGATCTTGCATCCCCCATAATCTGAATCTGAGTAAGCGGTAAAACCAAAATTATCATCTTTGGGGTACCATAACCCGATGTCAGGATTTCCCCTTAGATATTGCAGAATACGCTTGACCGCTACCAGGTGAGTCACTCGGGGACTAGCTTGGTACCTAGAACATAAACAAACAGCAAACATTATGTCGGGGCGAGAAGCAGTTAAATACATTAAAGATCCAATCATAGCACGATAGAGGGTTGGATCAACGGTATCCTCCAATTCATCCGGTGATAAATTGTGACCCACGGGAAGAGGAGTAGAAGGGATTTTTCCGGCAGTAATCTTGAATCGGCTCAAGACGTCGTTCACATATTTTGTCTGATGAATGAAGATTCCCTTCTCAGACTGATGAACCTACAACCCTAAAAAGAAATTCATCTCTCCTATCGATCTCATCTCGAACTTGGTTTGCGTAGACTTCTCGAACTCCTTACACAACGTGTCGTTTGTAGACTCAAAGATTATGTCACCAATATAAATCTGAACGAGCAGAAGATCAACACCAATATTTTTATAAAATAAAGTGTAGTCAACAGTTCCACGTTTGAAGCCGTTATCCGTCAGATGGTCGGCGAGCGTGCCATACCAAGCTCTCGGGGCTTTATGTAGACCATATAATGCCTTGTTTAATCGGTAAACACGGTCAGGATAATCAAGATCCTCAAAGCCAGGAGGCTATAAAACAAACACTTTCTCATGAAGTTCACCATTGAGAAAAGCACTCTTAACATCCATTTGATACACCTTGATATTCTTGTAAGCAGCATATGCCAGAAGATTCGAATCGACTCTAATCTTGCAACTAGAGCATACACTTCAGTGTAATCAATACCCTCTTGCTGATGAAAACCTTGTACCACTAAACGTGCTTTGTTTCTCACAATTACCCCACGATCGTCTTTCTTACACTTATATACCCACTTAGTCGGAATTGCTTTCCTGACTCTAGCAGGTTTGTCAATAAGATCCCAAACACCTAAACGTGAAAATTGCTGTAATTCTTCTTGCATGGCTTCTACCCAAGATGGATCTTGCAGAGCCACACGAGAAGTTGTAGGCTCAACTTGGGATAAAAAGCAAGTGAATTTAGCAACAGTTGCAATTTCAGATGAGTGTAGTCAGCATAAGCACATAGAGCATTATTGTCACTTGAAGAAGAAACTTGATGTCGTGTCTGAACCCCTACATCAAGATCACCAATAATATTTTCTTGTAGGTGGTAATTATGAATCCTGAGAGTAGGATTTTCAGAAACAACAACATTTTCAAATAAATTAGTGTAATGTTGACCCAATTCAGGAGATGAAACATCACTATCAAGTTCAATAACTTGATCTATAATTGCATTATCATCAGATGAAGTAGAAGCATTATCATAATGAACAGGAGACTCATTATCAGGTTCTTCAATTGGATCAGCAATTGGAACTTCAACATCATTTGAACTTGCGAACCATGGAATTTCCAAATGTTCTTCAAAATAAGCATGAATTAATCTTCATCTGGATGATCAGTTGATAGAGTGAATGAATTAAATAAGCCATCATAGTCAAACATCCAGTCGGGACCTTTCCCTTGTGGAGGAGTAGTGTACTTTTGACTGTCAACATGGTCCCACTCTTCAACACAACCAGACGTAAAGTTAAACACTCTTTTCTTAGGAGACGCATACCCCAAGAAATAACCCTCAATGGCTTTTTCATCAAACTTTCCAACATCCTTTTTCAACATAGTACACGGACACCCAAATGGTTCCAAGTACTTTAAATTAGGTTTACGATTATTCAATAATTCATAACTGGTCTTCTTGATTGGTTTAACAGTTAGAACTCGATTGAATGTATAACAGGCCGTATTCACCGCCTCATTCCAAAACTGGACAGGAAGCTTTGAATCAGCAAGCATCGTTCTAGCAGCTTCAATCAACGTTCTATTCTTCCTTTCAGCTACACCGTTCTGTTGTGGTACATATGGGGCACTATATTCTCGATGAATTCCCTTTTGGATACAAAAGAAATCCAATACAGTATTTTTAAATTCAGTACCAGTGTCACTTCGAATTCTCCTCACTTTCAGTTTGTAAAGTGATTCGATCTTAGTGATTAGATTTTGAACAAGACCCGGTGTTTGATCTTTTGAACTCATAAATAGAACCCATGAATAATCAACTGTAACAACTAGGCAGTACCGGTCTCCAGAAATACTCGCACGATTCACTGGACCAAATAAATCCATATGAAGACGTTCAAGCGGACTATAAATGGAATTTAATAACTTAGATGGGTGCAATTTCTTCTTCTGTTTGCCTTTCTTGCAAGCAACACAGTGATCAGATAACTTAAAATTCTTTAACGACACCCCCTCTACCAGATCGTTTTCCATTAAATAAATCATCTTTCGAACATGTATGTGACCCATTCTTCGATGCCAAAGAACTGAGTCTTTCTCGGTTGCTTTCGAGACAAAACACGTTTCGATCGATGTAGATACTTTAGTATTCATATTTAAGACATAAATATCATTTGATCGAGGCGATCGCATGACAACCATGTCCTCGGGAATTACGTAACCCGGTTTCAAAATCAGACATTCTTTATCTGTAAATACTGTCGTGTATTGCTTATCACAGATTTGCGACACACTCAATAAATGATGGTCCACTTTATCACAATAGTTAAACTTTTAAAAAGTAATCTTCCCATTTGAAACATCACCTTCCTGTGTAATCATACCCCTAGAATTCCCAGCAAACGCCACATAACCCCCTTGAATATTTCTCACGTTTGATAAGAGGTTAAGATTTCCAGTAATATGACGAGAACATCCACTGTCCATGATCCAGTTTTCACCAGAAATGGTCTTGGATGAACCCAAAACACAAAAGAAAATGATTAGTTCAAAAAGGCAGCCCAGGCCTCGGTCTTGGGCACCTTTTGGTTTCCTTGAGAAAAGTTAACTTTAGTTGCATTCAATTGTTGTTCAGCAACTTGAGAATAAGTTACTGGTTTCTTTGACTTTCGTCTTAGATATGCAGCTTGAACCACATTTGAATTAACATTTTTGCATAATGGTTCAGTAGGAATAAACTTAGGTTTAACGAAACCATGAGTTTCATTCACATGAACAACTTTTCGAGGATGTATGTTCGAAAACATAATATGAGTATCATCAGCATACGACACAGGTCGTTTCAGAATCTCCTTTACCAAAGGAACTAGTTTGGAATGATCCTTGATAAAAGGATGAAGATTCTGATAGCTCTTCTGACTACAATTCCTCACTACATGACCCTGCTGACCGCAAAGAAAACAGCTTCACATGTCTACACGATGATGTTGAGAGGTAGTTGGAACGAATGACTCAGAAGTTTGATGATGACTCACATTTTTGGTCATGCTCTTAGCAAACTCATCTGATAATTCAGATTTCTTTTTCAAGTAAAAATCTAAATTAAAACAGTTCGAAAAACTTTTCAATGTATCTGTCCCAGTTGACTTCACAAAATTAATTTTTTAGCTTGTTTTAAAACCTGCTTTGCTTTAGTCAATGGGTCAGATGGAACTGATGTTTTCGCTTGAGCATATTGACGTTCAAGTTCACGAACCTTGGAAGTTTCATTGTGAAACACACTCTCAATCAGTTCAGGTTTAATGATACTTATTGGAATGTCTTTCTCAGTGAACATTGTGTCCATCCCCTTTAACTTAAACACACGAGCATATGATGGCTTAGATGCATTAGGATTTATGAAACGCAACAAATCCTCATCAAAAATTTTGGGTTTTTCTGATTTCTTAGCCTTCACTGGTTTAACAAAAACATCTTGTTTCATCTTAGTTGTGTGCGAACAATACACAGCCTCCTCAAATTCATGAGGTTCACACAGTATGTGATTAGAACTTGGAATGTTCTTGTTCTTGTGTATAATTTCCGGTTCAAACACATCCTCAATGATAACTTTGTCAACATTTTCAACAAAAACTTTGTTGCTTTGAACATGAGGTTTCTGAGAAACAGATTGGGTTTTAATAGTTTCAGACTTACGATGTTTAGAATTTTCTGAAATCACAGGCTCTTTACGAATAACATCCTCCTCAGTTGGAGCAAAAGGATTAATTTTATAATCATTGTGAAATGGTGGTGGAATTTCAACAAAACCTATACCATTCTTTGAATCATTTTGTTTTCCAGAAACTTCAATAATTTCATTCAACAGAAAAGATGAATTTCGAAATTTACCCAATTTGTTCTTTAACTCAAGAACCTCATTCTCAAGCTCGGTTATCTTTGAACGATGTTTCAAAATTTCTTGAAACTTTTGATCATTAATTGTCATTTTCACAGATAACTCAGCTTTGAGATCATGATTACTTGTCGACAATGCTTCAATCTTTTCACGGGATTTCATTTGAGATTCAAGAGATTGTCGATAAGTATCTTTTAGAGAAGCAAATTCTCTCACTAAATTGTCATTGTGATTCTTTAAAGATTCTAACTTAGATTTGTTAGATTCACAATCAGCACAATCTACTTTAACAGATGAGGTAGCAGAAATAGAATGACTAACCTCGTTTATCTTAGCCATGCATGCAAAGACTGTTGTAGGCTTGTCACAGGAATCATCATAATCCGATCCAAAGTCATTATCAGAAGACACCTCAGTTCCATGGAAATCTTGAGTCAACCCGAACAAAGCCAAATTAGCTTGATTATCGTTGCATAGTAATCGTTGTGACCAATCATCTCCATTGGCTAACATTGCTTGTGACCCGGAACTTGATGGTTTCTTCTCAGCATCATTACCTCGTGGTGTTGAAGAGTTTGAACTTTGACCACGAGGACCATTGTATTACTTTTTTGGTTTGTCACATTCTTTTGCAAAATGTTCGAATTCTTGACAATTATAACATTTCACCTTCAACTTGTCAAATCCCAACTTGTTTAGAGCGGGAAGATCTTTTCCAGTTCTTTTCATGAATCATTTTACCTTTCGAACAATCATTGCCATGTTCCATTTTAAATCCATGATTTCTAAGTCGTCTGGGTCAATCTGATCATAGTCTTCATCAGTTAAATCACTAGTGGCAATTTTGCTACTAACCAGATTTTCATAAGACGTCATGAAAGCTGACAGAAAGGCAAAGTTTTGTTCAGCTTCTTTCATATTGACGTTTGGAGGTGATGAGTACTGATTTGCTGAAGACGAACTTCATGAACTAGAAGAAACATTTGGTGATCCAGAATTACCAGCAGTATAAAAACATGCTCTAGGATCACTATAAATAGTTGTTTCATTCTCTTTTGCGTTCTGTGTTAGAAAAGCAGTGATCGGTGAAATTGTTGAACTTAAAGGCATGTTACCCCCATAGAAAGCAGGATTTTGACTTTCCTTTGATGATTTTTGACACTTGAGATCATACTCACGAGCTTCAATCTTTTGTAAAAACTCACTTGCAGTCAAGTCTTCATTGAAGTAGCTGTTTTCTTTTAATACCATTAGAAAGGTAGTGTACGAACTTGGTAATGCACTCTTAATAGTATCAATCTTGTCAATCTCATAAATTTCCATTTTCATTTTATCCATTTCTGCAATCAAGTGATTGAATCTCGTAGTCATCTCTTCAACCGTTTCACATTTAAGTAAGTTAAAGTTTCTGAATTGAAACTTAAGCATCACCTTTTTTCTTTCAGCCGTATTTCCCATACTTCTCATTATGATATGTTGAAATAGAGAAGCACATATCTTAATACTACCCACTTGATGAAATATATTTTCAGGTAAAGCCATAGTTAGAGTAGAATATGCTTTCGTCTCTGTCTCTAGTGCTTTCTTCTCCTCTTGAGAGTATTGAGATATAGCTTTAGGTCTAAATCCGATAGTCTCATCTCCAATCATAGGAACAGTATAAACTTCATCTAAGCAATATGAACAATCAGGATGAACTGATCCTAGATGAGCACGAAACCGAGGTTCCCATTTGGCAAAGTCACTGAACTTCATCAATCTTGGACATTTCGAATGTGAACCTATCTCGGTATCAAGTTGCAACATTTGTTGCATCAACATGTTTTGAGAAGCTAATGCATACATACCGGCCATTTTTGACAGTTTTTTTTTTAGAATTTGAAGATGTAACGAATCAACCAACGAATAATATTAACGAATGAGAATTTTAACGAACTGTAAACATTTGTAGCGAACTGTGAACAGTAGATTAACGAATCAAATCTTAAAGAAGTTAAGATTGATCAGATAACGAATCAGGCAACGAATCACAATTGAGTTTAATGAATCAATCTAACGAATCAGAAGGTCAACGAATCAGAAAGTCAAACTAACGAATTGACTAACGAACTGATAAGATAAACTTAATGAATTAGAAAGTATTCAGTAGCGAATCACTAAGGAAAGCTTAGCGAAATAGATAACGAACCAGCAACAATTGATTACCGAATCAACTATAACGAATCAGGTTGTTACAACCGTTTGTAACAAACTCTGACACCTTATGCCACGTGGCAAAGGTTGTTATGACACAAATCCCAAAGTGGACACGTGTCACACAAATCAGTTATCCCCAAATAACGAATTAGATCACACGAATCAACTATTATAGTGAACTAGCTAGCGAATCACTTGAAATGAATAACGAATTGACGAACTTAATGAACGAATCAAAATAAACATGATAGCGAATCATGTTCATCTTTGAATCTTCAAATCTTCAACAAGAATTTCCAGAAATCTGGAAATGATAAACACCAACCCAGAAACTTAAAATTTGTAATACAAACTCGGTACTAAACCAAATCACACAAGTAACCAACCAAAACACTCGTAATGCGATCGCAAATTCAATACATCTAACCTCGTAATCAATTTCCTCCGATAACTAACTCGATTATACCAAAATACACCCCTGTTTCGGCCTTAAACCAAAACCGATACCAAATTCACTCAAAAACAACCCAAACTTCAATTCCAACTCACAATCCTTTACCAATACTCATATCAACTCAAACTCAATCCAAACCAACCATAATTAATTCAATTAACTTTAATTTGATTCAAATTCGTTGAAACAGAACAATTGCAATCTAAAATTCTAAATAAACACCAAACAAAGTGTAATTGAGCCCCAACGGCTCTGATACCACTTGTTGGAACCCGATTCGTATCAATCCAATAACAATTAACAGATCTCAGATCTGTTTATAATAGATTAATACCTTAACTATAGATCTAGCTAATAATTAACTTTGATTTAGTGTTGTATGTATGTAGGTATTATCAGTGTATATATAATAGTAATTGTATAATATTAGAATGAGGATTGAGAGAGAATCTGGACAGAGTTTCATTAATTAGATCTCAAAGCTTAAATTAAACGTGAACAGTGTTCACTATATATAGAAGATAGGTCTGGTTCGCTAACATCCCCTAGCGAACCAGACGCTACTTCGTTACATACATTAATAAGACGAAACACCCCCTGATTCGTTAACATCCCCTAACGAATCAGGAGGGAATAAGCTTAAATCTTAGTTCGTTAACATCCCCTAGCGAACTAGACCTTACACATAATGAACTAGACAATAATTAAACTAATTATTACATTAAATATTAAACAAATACGTTAACGACAATTACAAAGACTCAAGACGCAAAACCGTGCACTAACAGGTATAATTGAATATCTTAAACATAACCCCTACCTTAGCACGAACACTCGGATTGATAAAAAAAGAGTAAACTTTGACAAGTAGGGTCTTGATCTAAACATGCTTATGTGATTGATAACTCTATTGGGACTTCGATACTTGCACATACCTTGAGAAAACAGAACGTCGGCTCGTCGTAACGATAGGGCACGCTTCCCTAGGTTGATTATGTGAAAGTGAGAGTAATTTGGGATGAGAATGCCTCAATGCTCGTCACCCACTTTTATAGGCGGATTTTGTAACCCGTCACGATACGCGATGGGTTCCTTTAACCTCGTCGCGTAGCGCGACGCCGCAATTTACACCGCCAAACCACGTAATGAAACATGGCCTGTCAAAACATGCCACGTGTTGACACATGGTTGGACACGTGTACCAGTTGCTTAACAAGGGTATCACGTATCGCTTTTGTCTTATTGGTTTGGCCATCGCACATCACTAAGCCGCCCTAATATCTATCTGTGTGCAAGTCTATCGCGTTACGCGATGGGTTTATAGCTATTCCGTCGCGTATCGCTATGGGTTAAGATTTTCAGAATTTTCATTTTAAGTCCCTAGACTTTATGAGTTGGTATAATAAGCTAAATTCTAAGAGGGTAATTTACGTGGTGTTACATCCTCCCCACCTTTTGAATAATCTCATCCTCGAGATTATTGGAATAGATATGGATACTTCTTCTTCATTTCTGACTCGGTTCCCATGTATACTCAGGTCCTCGTCTTAAATCCCATTTGACTTTTACTAACTTGAGTCGCTTGTGTTGATGAACTTGATCTTGTTATCTTCAATTCGAATGGATTGTTCTACAAACTTAAGCTTTTCATTAACGTTAACATCTTTTATGGGCAGTGCAAGGGTTTCATCGGCTAAACACTTGCGTAGATTAGATACATGAGACACGTCATGAATGCCCTTCATTTCCTCAGGTAACTCCATTCGATATGCAATTGGCCCAATCCGTCCAAGTATTTTGAATAACTATGGGTTGAGATTTTCAGAATTTTCATTTTAAGTCCCTAGACTTTATGAGTTGGTATTTTAAGCTAAATTCTAAGAGGGTAATTTACGTGGTGTTACAGCTTTCCATCTACCCCATCCTACCTGAACTCGATAGGTCACATCACTGTCTAATTCCCCATCGCTCTAAACAAATGATCCTAGATACTTGAACTTTACCTGTGGAACCACTTGCTCTTCAACGGTGATCTGGGCGTCCTCATTGTCATTTACACCACCTAAATCACAGTGGAGGTACTTCGTCTTAGAGCGACTAATCCTTAAACCTTTTGTCTCAAAGGTTGTTCGTCATTCCTCTAGCCTCATGTTTAGATCTTGTTTTCTCTCAGCAACTAACACAATATCGTCTGCGAACATCATGCCCCACGGGAGCGTCCCCTGAATCAACTTTGACAACTTATCCAAGACTACTGCAAAAAGAAACAGACTCGACACTGACCCCTGGTGAAGGCCTACCTCCACGGGGAAGAAATCGGTATCCCCCACGGGCACACGGACACTTGTTGCACTCCTGGTATATATATCCATAATTATCTCTATATATTATCGCTATTTTAAAATATTAACTAAAATGAAAAATAATATATCTTTGTAAAATAACCCCTAAAACTCAACTAATATATATGTAACAAGTGTTTTCAAAGATTTAAAAGTAATATTTTATACGAAAAGTAGATTGGTTCGTTTTCAAACATAAAGACCAAATCTATTAAAAATAATAAATTAATATTTTCTTAAAACTTTCCAGCAACTGAAACTTAATATTTTATTATATTTATATATATACTTTATTTAATAAATAATTTAGTTATTAAGACAATAGTTAACAAAACCCGAACTATACGTACTCGTTAACTTGATAGGAATTTACTTGCTTATGTGCTTGTGAGGACATTAGACTAGGATTAACAAATAAAAGACTTTTACAAACTAAACTCAAACCAAGTTTTATTAACAAAACTTGTACTAATATAGGACACGCAACTTTTGGAACGAAAAGCTTCAACAGTGAGTTTCTCTATTGACCCCTCGTTTTCGAAATGTTTTTATTGTGTTTTGGGGAAAAAGCATATTCTGTTATCAATTTTATTGAAGTTTTTATAAAGTGTTTTATTTTACAAACCGTTTGAAAAGTTGGATGAGTCAACAATTGGTTAAACAACTGTTAAACGAATTAATAAGGGCACAGAAATGTTGGTAGATTTATCGGGGTGACACCCCCCATTTTCAATCCCGTTGGGTTAAAAGTGGGAATATTCTGAGTATGGTAGGTATCGAGTTATCAATTTTGATAGTCATACACTTGTTGTATTCTTTGCTCGTCTACAACAGTATGATTTGTTTAAAAGATGAAATGCTTTGTTTTTATGGTAAACTGGATTATTATGAAGTTTAAAGATATAATTACCATGTTAAAAGAACGGTAAGAAAAGATTACTGTCGTTGCTTATGGTAATAGATTATGAAAAGAATGGTCGTTGAACCATTTTATGGTGAAAACTACAAGTACTCGTTTACTATGTTTCATGATATGTTGATAAAGTATTATTTACTATGATTTTCATGATGACTTGTATTGAATTTTTGATTGCCATACTTTCATAATATATATATATATATAAAAGTAAATATATATTGATTATTTTCGAATAAAGAGAACTCACCAACATTCGTGTTGACGTTTATTTTAATAT
The DNA here is from genome assembly GCF_021521415.1 of Bidens hawaiensis. Lineage (NCBI taxonomy): Eukaryota > Viridiplantae > Streptophyta > Magnoliopsida > Asterales > Asteraceae > Bidens > Bidens hawaiensis. Next base: position 3,372,596 of record NW_027491024.1, read on the forward strand.
GCTTTTCATGTATATGAATGAAGTACTAAAGCTTCGTGAAGAACGCGGGAAAATAGTGATGTGTGTTTGAATGAAAAATGTTGACTTTATGTTGAACTTGTAGTCTGAATAATAATCGTGTAATATGACACGTGTAATGACTCTGATTGATAAATAAAGTTCAACTTTCATTATAAATGTATATATAAATGTGATTGGCTGAGACGGCGTCTGTCACCACCCGAAAGATTTGATCAAAGTCTTTCGCTGTTTAAATTAAGATTTTTGGGGTGTGACATGTGATCCGTCGAAACTAACTGGTTTAAGAGATGCAAACGCTACTCTCCAATGGATAACCTCTATCGACAAGGTTATCCGAATTAGTGAGTGCCGTTCTGATCAAGTAGTGGATTATGCTTCCTAGTCGTTTGGTGATGAGGCTATTAATAGGTGGGAAAATGTGGAACAGAGTAAGACCCGAGAAGATATTAAAAGCCATGAGGTGGGATGACTTGAAGGATATAGTCATGAAACTTTTATGTGCTGATGCGGAAATTGAGAGGACTGAGATAAGGTTTTTGAATCTGAAGGCGGGAAAGATGACACACCGCGAGTATACCATTGAATTTAATCACATGTCGAGGTTTGTGCCTAAGATGATGAACGTTGAAGCAAAGCGAATGAGTTATACGGGTTGAATGAGTTATGTTCTGATAAAGGTTTTGATTTAAACGGTATGCCTGTGTTTTGATTCGGGTTCAAAAGAATATCAAGGAAGATTGTCGTTCGCTCGATTAGGTGACCGGAATCGTAGACATAGAAGTGGATATGTGAGTTCATACGACCGAGTGAATGGTTGGGGACAGGGTCACACAAGTAAACGAGTTTGGGAGAGCCAAAAGAACACATCTTTGGATCTAGAGGAGTTCCTAGACATCAAGACTGATATGATGAATACCAAGATGATGAGGACCAAGAGGGTTGTGAAAGCCGAGATGTTCAAGATCATGAATCAAGTCACATAGGTCAAATGGGGAAAGTTTAAATCAAATAGCACATATTTCAAGTCGGAAATTATGGGGGTGATTGTTGGACGTAATTTCCAACTTAATAGGTCCGTCACGTGTAGGTAACAGGGTTGGACCTATTGGACATATGGAATTCATTATTATGTAATGGGTTTATGAGGTTGCAATTAGGGTTTATTATATTTGGTAATGTCTTGACTAGCAAGTTAGGTAGTCTATGTAAACCGAGTTATGGTTAGACATTATAGAGGGTGAACATGATGTAACCGAGTTAGGGTTCATCAAGAGCCAAACATAGTTAGGGTTTGAGAGTTGTAATCATTTTTTGAGTTATATTTGATTAACACAAACGAAAGTTAGTCGTTTAGTTCGTGTTTGATTATCGATCCGGCGCTTGATATTGCCATCTGCTATTTCAGGACGGTTATTTTCGATTGTTTTGTTTCTCATGTTCACCAGATGACACATTTTTGCTGGTTGTGAAGAAAACCTGATAATGATGTGGCAACGCCCACTGCAGATTTAAAGATTAGAGATGACAGTATTTCGACCCTTGTAGGTTTCACTGGTGACGCATTAACCAACTTGTTCTTGAGCTCATTCGGTTTTGAGTTTGTGAACACGAATGTCCTTGTTGCATACTTAACCCTGTCCATTCCCTTAAAGTCATACTTTGGTACTTCAATGTTACTTTTGGAAGCTGATAACCGAAAAGTATCATTTTAGGGTGTCCATTGTGTGTAACAGTAGCCCAGTGGTTAAAAACGTTAACCATCGTGAATCCATCACCGAGCTTGTGCGAAATGGACACACCCAGTGCGACTTCACCAAATGGTTCAGCCGGACCTCGACCAAATTAGGATTGTCACCTGCCGCATAATTAGGAATGAGTTGGTCTAAGATGCTTTCGTTGAAATCTTTTTTGAAGGTGCTAGAAACTGGCATGCGAATGGATAGTGTGATGTTAAGGTCTTCGATAACAACTTCTTTAGGATTTTGATGTCACCTATGTTCATGTCGTTGTTGTAGAAGAATATATGTATATCGCATCATGACATTGGGAGCCACCTGGTTAAAATGAAAGATTATGAGTTTTGAGATGTGGAGGTGTTGGAGAATATGGTATGGTTTCTTTGGATACAATAGTATGAAGTTACCTTGATCTTAAACATCTTAGTAGCCTTCTCATGATCATGGTATGACAAGATTACTAGTAAGTAATTTGAATTGAAGAAATATGGACACATTTATGTGCACTACTTTTTATAATTACTCAAAATTCCAGTGTATATATTATGAAGTAATTTATCGTCTGGGTAGGAATCTTAAATCTTAAAAAAATCACTTCAAAAATATTGTAAATAATGAGAACAATTTTAGATCACCCGTTGCCTTCAAATTTTTTTTTATTATTAATACATAACACGGACTTTTTCGAGGAGTTTTTTTTTAATTCTTTTATTGTGTTTGTGCATATGCATGTAAAAAGAACATGTATACATTTTATATTTATATATATATATATATATATATATATATATATATATATATATATATATATATATATATATATATATATACGAGTTTAAAATTGGAAAATAAGTATTATTATATATATAAAACAAAATTAACAAATTATATGATTGAATATGAAAATGGTAATTTATGTATATATACAGGGGCGGATCTAGGTATCCCAGGCGAGTTCAGGGGAACCCACTGAGTTTCAAAATTTATATATAATACCTACCTATATAAATTATGAGAGTGAACCCATATATATTTTGAGAATGAGTCCATAAATAATATGAGACTCTAGTCTAGTGGTAAACATCTTTCTTTGAATTGAGTAGACCCGGTTCTAGACTCTTCAGCGTTTTAAATTTTTATATTTTCTTCTTTTATCTGTTTTGGTATACTCCTCAAGTCCTCGTCAGCGTAACTTTTTATATTTTCTTTCTTTTATAAGTTTTGTTGATGTCATCGTATTGATTTTAGTGCAGTTGCAATACAGTATTTCTATATTGTCTCATGTAATAATTAAATAATTGGATGTGTAGTTGTAATGGTTAGCATATTAGGAGGTGCGCTGAAGTGTGATCCACTGATTTGATACTAGACCGGTTGGATAAAGGTCAAAACTAGTAAAATGTTACAGCAAAGCACCTAATCTTCTTAGGGTTGACTATATATAGGAATGTAAACGAATTAAACGTTTAGTGAATTGCTCAACGGGAAGTTCGTTTATGTTTGTTTTATATATGTTCGTTTATACTCATTTAAATGTGTTTATTTATATCCGTTTATGTTTGTTGTGTTCATTTACGTCTTTTCATACACATCCATTTTTTAAACGAACTAACATTACCTAACTATATGTTCGATTAAGTGTCCGTTTTTGTTAATAGTTAAATAAATGAACGAACATGACCCCAACTTGAATTTTAATTAATTCATGACTTTTTTATAACATATTTTTATACATTTACTCGTCTCTGTATGTTTATATCTTTTTATTTCTAATGACAATGTTTGTTTTTCTTATATATTGTATCGAATATTTATCATGTGATGAACCTATCCAACCCGAAACGGCCGAACCGACCCGAAAATATTTTATGTCTTTGTATAAAATTATAGCGTCTAAAACCAGTGAACCCACTGACAAATTTTTCTGGATCCGCCACTGAATATATACAAAATAACAAATTATGTAAATAGAGAGAAAAATGATAAAAGTATATTGTTTGAAGAAAAATTAATGGTGAAAAATGGTTTTTTAAGCGTTCATAATTTTACAAATGATTCTCATAGGATCCCAAACATTTATCAACCATTTCAAAAGTATAATTTCTTTTAAAGTTAGCAAGTAACAATAAAGGTTTATGTACTCGTGGGGTGTTGGAATTGAATACCTTGGTGTATAATTATTTATTCTGCATGTGCTCATTTGATTAGTGCAAAAAACCAAATCAATAAGTTGCATACCCAAGTGCTAACGAATAAAACACGTGTCAAGTTGTTTTTGCTTGATACTAGAAATGTCATGCGATTTCTTGTAAGCTTGGACAGGAGAAGTTTCTCATAAATAATTATTATAGTTGATTGAGTATAGACCTATAAATGAACTAGTTTGTTTTTACTCAGTTAAACGAATAAACATGAACACATATATATTTTATTTATTCATTTATGTTGTGAACGCTCGTTTATATTTGGTTCGTTATGATAGTTATTATTAAAATTTACTATTATTAAATACTTGATTCAAGTTTATGAAGGATTTAACCAAATTGTTAAACATAGTTCAGAAAACTTGTAAAAAAAAGGAAAAAAGAAAGAATAACAGAGGTAGATGATGAGATTCAAAACCTGGGGTGTTGGGGTTCCTAGCAGCTAATGACAGAATTCCACTCCGTGCTCTATTTTTATATTTATAATTGCGTTAACACACTTATTTTCTCTCTATTATTTAATTAAATAATATTATTTTATATTTTCATCATTACAGTTTATATCTCATTTACTTACAACCAATTTCAATAAATATTAAAAACCAAATATTGGCAAACAAACTTCCTTCAAATTTATAAAAATATCACTAACTTTTCTCTCTCATTCACTCACAACCACTCTTAACCTCATTTTATAATTAACAAAAACCTCTCACCAAGATTTAGAGTATAAGTTGGGAATGCTATAAACAGAATTAACCATCACACGAACTTGATAGTTAGTTAAATGTTTGAAAACATTAATATTTAGTATTTATAAAAATAATAAAGTGCTAAAGAAAGTGGGTAAGGAATCCCAAATTCCATCTTTAATATATAGAGTAAATTGCAGTTTGCACTCCTGTGATAATCGCGTTTTTACTGGTTCAACTCTAATGGTCTAATTTTGGCATCTGGCACCCTGATGTCTGCAAGGTGGGGCAGTTTGAAACCCTCTGTAAAGTCAACAACTCGTTGATTGTTAAAAAAGTGTAAAAATACCATTATACCCCTGCAGTTTGCAATCATTTGGTTTGGTGTTTTTTCAAAGTGCACCCTCTCTTCTTTCTGTCTCTACACCGCCACTGCCACCACCGGAAACCACCGCCACATAGACCCACGCGACGGTGGCAGGAATTCAACGTGTTGTAGAAACATCAATCAAACACGTAAACATTAACTAATTACTTGGGCTTTCACCATGTGACTTGTTTTTCATTAAAACACCTACTTTTACTACACAAACTTTGCAAAATAATATGTCTAAATAAATTAATTCAAAATATAAAGTTCAATTTTTTCTTGTTAGTTCCACGCATAAGAGATAGTAGAATAAAAGTGATCTGTAGTGATAATATTGAAGGACTCCTTATAATTTGTCCAAAACAAGCTAACCGTTTGGTTCCGGTTGATAACGATTTTTAATAATCGAGAATCGAAACCGAACATTTGAAGTTTAAAACCAAACCATTGCTAACGGTTTGGGTTTTTTATTTGGCCCTTATAAAATTTCTATAAAATAATAAACATAAATTTGTCTAAATTACATAAAACAAGCTATCAAAACATGTATTGTTAGAAATAAGTAAAACAAGATGTTGATTTCAGAAGTGTATAAAAATAATGAAAACAAAGTGAAAATAATAAAGTTCTTTAAGGTTTTTTAAACAAGTTCGTCACACTTCAAAGTAAACTAATTAATTTAGTGAACCAGTTTCAAGCATTTGAAGCAGATGACCTTGACTACTTTCACTTCAAGTACACTATAACGTACTTACTCAGTATTTCTAACAAAAACTAGTATAACAAATAAATATTCAACTGCTTATAAAATAAAATTAACTAATATATTTAAAATGTAGCAAGTCAACAATCACAGCTCATACTTAATTTCATCAAAGCCGACCAATGTGATAAAACCCAACAATAACACTTCTTTAGGTTACGAACAAATGAACAATCCATTGACTCGGCTCGTGTTTTTAATTCTGAATTTGAGTATGAATTTTGGGATGAATATGGTGGGTGATTTCTAGTAAAAAAAATGTAATTTGTATGTCATGACCCTATGATACGTTTAGTAATTTGTTTTTATTCATTTCATTGTTATGGGTGGAGCCAAGGACTGTTATGGCTTTTTATTATTCTTGTGGGTTTGTTTTGTGACTTTTGGTTATTATTGTTTTTGGTTTAAGAACCTTATTTCGGTTCCTGGAGAGATTATCCAGAGAATCAGTATTTTTCCAATCTCATAGCTTCTTCCTAACCCTAACCCTAATAAGGGTATCAGAGCCGTTCCGGTCTCTCGTCGGAACATCTCGCTATCATGACAAACACACGTAATCAGGATATTGACAACACCCTCAAGACTCACGATAAGGCAATCACCGAGATCCAAGCAGCCTTATCAGCCCTAATGAAGCAACATGAGCAGTCGTCCAAACAGCTAGAGGAGATCTTGAAGGCGGTACGTGATAAACCGAGCCAGTCAGGCAGCGGTGGGTTTGCAGTCAGTTCGTCGTTCTCGGGCAGTGATGCGGAATCACAGGCTACCAGGCATTTGCGAATAGGGAAGGTCGAATTTTCCAAGTTCTCGGGTGAAGACGTGGAGGGTTGGGTTTACCATTGCGATCACTTTTTCACAATGGATGATACCCCGGATGATACTAAACTTAGGTGTGTGGTTGTTATTGGAGGGGGATGCGCTCCAATGGCACAAGGCTTTCATGAAAACACGGAATGCTACCGTCTCTGAAATTCCTTGGGATGACTATGTAAGATCTATTTCAGCCCGTTTTTCTGATGCTTTGTTTGAGGATCCCTTGGAAGAAATGGCTTCCCTCAATCAAACGGGTTCGTTACAAGATCTCAACACTGCTTTTGATTCATTATAGAACAAGGTTACATTGAGTGAAACACAAGCCGTGAGTCTCTATCTTAAGGCTCTCAAACCAGACATTAGGGGACCAGTTAAGATGTTTAAACCACGCACTTTGCATGAGGCATATGGGTTGGCTAAGACCCAAGCATTAAACAATGAAAATTTGGAAAAAAAGCTTAACAGAGGGAAGTGGAATTTAGGAAACACAAGGAGCAACAACAATTGAAGGATTACACCACCCATCAATGCTACCAAATTACCACTTTTACCCACCCCCAACCGACCAGCTGCGATAGCGACCAAACCGGTGAACAGTCCCCGTCGCCTCACTAGTAAGGAGTTGGAACAAAAACGGGCAAAGGGTGAGTGCTTGTGGTGCTCAGAAAAATTTGTGCCCGGTCATACATGTGCTCGTCCACGTAAGCAATTGTACATCATCGAAGCTTAAGATGATGAAGAAATACTAATGGACGAAGGGGTGACCGATGAGGGGGATGAGACCGAGCCATAGATTTCTATTCATGCATTGACGGGTATTCTGTCTTACTCGACTATGCGGATGAGAGGGTCCATGGGAACTCGTCAACTTCACATACTTATTGATTCTAGGTCGACACATAACTTTCTTAATGATAGGTTGGCAAAGAAGTTACAATGTGAAGTTATGACCATACCACCGCTTAATGTGGGCGTTGCGGATGGAAAACGCCTCACGAGTACTCAGGTGTGTCGAAATTTCCAATGGAATATGCAAGGTAATTGGTTTACAACCGAGGTACTTTTATTGTGTCTTGAAAGTTACGATATGATACTAGGGGTGCAATGGCTTTTACCCTTAAACGACATCCTGTGGAATTTTCAGAAAATGACTATGAAATTTGAAATAGAGGGTAAGGGATATGAACTTAAGGGGCCGCAAAATAACTTGTTTGCCGTATGTTCTCTTGAGAAAATGAAAGAATGGGTAACTAAGCATTCTAAAGGAGGAGACTTGCAATTATTTAGTTTACAGTAACCAATGGGGAACCCAGAAACAACTACCAATCTCGAGTGGTAAATGTCCTGAGCGAACAAGAAGAAACTAAGCGATGGAAGGAGGTGGTAGCCCGGTTTATGGGGGTTTTCAGATACCAATGGGTCTGCCCCCACAAAGCCAATTTGACCATAAAATAGTGTTAAAGGAAGGGACGACACCTATTAGCATACGCCCTTACCAGTACCGCGCGGTACAAAAAGATGTGATTGAGAAAACCACCCGGGAACTGCTAGACTCGGGAGTTATCCAAAACAGTCAAAGCTCCTTTGCAGCTCCGGTAGTACTAGTAAAGAAAAAAGATGGGCAATGGCGGATGTGTATGGACTATAGACGACTCAACGAAGCAACAATAAAAGATAAGTTTTCGATTCCACTTATTGAAGAATTATTGGATGAGTTGGGAGGGGCGGCTTTTTTTTCTAAGTTGGATCTGCGATCCGGGTATCATCAGGTGCGGATGGCACCCGAAGATGTGCCTAAAACGGCCTTTCGCACTCACGAGGGACATTACGAGTTCCTTGTCATGCCTTTCGGTCTTACTAACGCCTCGACGATGTTTCAAGCCATGAATCATATCTTTAAGCCCATGCTTAGAAAGGGAGTATTGGTATTTTTCGATGATATCCTCGTGTATAGCCGGAATGAGGAAGACCACCTTCGACATTTGGAACGGGTCCTTACAGTTATGCAAGATAACAAATTATTTGCTAAAGAATCAAAGTGTGTGTTTGGGGGTTGGGCAGTGGAATACCTAGGCCACATCATTGCTAAGGAGGGAGTAAAGACAGACCCGACAAAGATTGAAGCAGTACAAAAATGGCCAACACCGAAAACGGTTAAACAGTTGCAGGGTTTTTTGGGGTTATCCGGGTATTACCGGCGGTTTATACGTTCATTTGGGATGATTGCCCGGCCACTTACTAAGTTGCTGAAAAAAGACGCGTTCAAATGGGGTTCCGAGGCACAAAACACGTTCGATAGACTCAAGAGTGCCATGTCTTCGGCACTGGTTCTTGTACTACCAGACCACACCAAGCAATTCGTGTTTGAGACCGATGCATCTGCGGGTGGAATAGGTGCAGTTCTGATGTAGGATCGACACCCAGTTTCTTTTTTATCCCGAGCTCTATCGGCAAGACAGAATGCTTTATCGGTGTACGAAAGTTATTAGCCATCATGATGGCAGTGAAGCAGTGGCATTACTACCTTATCACGGGCCTGTTCATAATCTATACAGATCAGAAAAGCCTCAAACACCTACTTACACAGAAGGTAACCACCCCCTTACAACATAAGTGGCAAGCAAAGCTCATGGGTTACGATTACTGGATCGAGTACAAAAAGGGGCGAGAGAACGTTGCGGCGGATGCCCTATCACGTGTGCAAGGGGCAGATTTGTTTGTTACAGCGGTTTCACAAATTGAACTACTTCTTTTAGGTCGGGTAATAGAAAGCCAAAAGAATGACATTGACGTGCAACAGTTGATAAAAAAAAGTAACAGACAACGGGGGCCTCCCCAAGTACAGTTGGAATGGGAAATGGTTAACTCGGGGAAATCGAATGGTAGTGGGCAACGATGTAGCCCTATGAGAAGAAACGGTAAAATTGTGTCATGAATCGCCGGTAGGAGGGCATTCGGGAGTCCGAGCCACGGTACAACGGGTTAAAGGGTTGTTTTTCTGGAAGGGGATAAACAAGGTGGTCCGTCGTGTGTTAAGGAATTGTGATGTGTGCATGCGGGTAAAAAGCGAAAATGTGGCATCGTCGGGTCTTCTCCAACCGTTACCAGTACCAGATATGATTTTCACAGATATATCAATGGATTTTATCGGCGGGCTGCCGAATGTTAAGGGTAAAGATACTATCTTCGTGGTGGTGGATCGACTCATGAAATACGGTCATTTTATGATATTGGGTCATCCTTATTCAGCAAAAGATGCGGCTCAAATTTTCTTAGACAATGTCTACAAGTTGCACGGGTGCCCAAATTCCATCGTCTCAGACCGTGATCCTATCTTCTTGAGTTCGTTTTGGACAAAGTTTTTGCACCTACAAGGAGTCAAGGCCAAACTGTCAACGGCGTACCATCCCCAAACGGATGGGCAAACCGAAGTGGTGAACCGATGTCTAGAGGGGTATTTGAGATGTATGGTTATGGAACGTCCATACACATGGGTCAAATGGGTATCGCTAGCAGAGTGGTGGTATAACACCACGTTTCATTCTTCGTTGGAACGAACTCCGTTCGAGGCTCTTTATGGATATCGACCCCCTTTGCATATTCCTTACATCCCTAAAGATGCAATTGATCACGAAGTGGACGAAGTAATGCGAGACAGAGAAGCGGCTGTGCGGTTGCTAAAACAATCCCTTCTAAAAGCCCAAAACCGCATGAAGCAACAAGCGGATAAACGCCGTTCAGAGAGAAATTTTGAACCGGGTAAGTGGGTATGTCTCAAGCTCCAACCGTATATGCAGAATTCTTTACGGTTCCATAAGCATTCGAAACTTACTCCTAAGTATTTCGGGCCATTCTTGATTGTGGAGATGGTGGGAGCGGTGGCATACAAACTCGACTTGCCGGAAGAGGCCCATATTCACCCGGTTTCCATGTGTCGCTGCTCAAGGATGCGGGCGGGCCTCCAGATAAGATTGTCCCATTACCGCTGGAGGCACGATTTACCCTTCAGCCGTATGCGGTGCTGGAACACAAGTTAGTGAAGAGGGGTAACCGGGCAGCTATGAAGGTGCTGATACATTGGAAGGAGCAGACTACACAAGATGCTACATGGGAATTCTTGGATGAATTGAAGCTGCGTTTTCCAGACTTCGTCGAGCTCACTCTTGAGGACAAAAGTGGCTAAGGAGGGAGTCTTGATACGTTTAGTAATTTGTTTTTATTTATTTTATTGTTATGGATGGAGCCAAGGACTGTTATGGCTTTTTATTATTCTTGTGGGTTTGTTTTGTGACTTTTGGTTATTATAGTTTTTGGTTTAAAAACCTTATTTCGGTTCCTGGAGAGATTATCCAGAGAATCAGTATTTATTTTTCCAATCTCATAGCTTCTTCCTAACCCTAACCATAACACCCTATAATTCATTCATTTTGTAGAATTTGAAGTAAATTTTATTATTATTATTATTATTATTATTATTATTATTATTATTATTAAGTTAATGCATGAAAAGACAACTTTACCCCCGACTCCACTCTTTTTTAACATTATGGCTCAAACTACTAAATAAACATTGCAGACATCAGGTGTCCGACACCAAAATTTGACCATTTGGTTGCAACCAACAAAAACGTGTTTACCATAAGGGTGCAAATTGCAAATTAACTCTAATATATATTATAATAGAATAATAGGGTTGAGTTATTTTACAAAGGTTAATAAAAATGAGAAGCGTGAGAAACCATAATTAATTGACATGTGTTAAGTATGGACTAAAGAAAAAAGGGTATAAAAGTAATAATACATATTTCCTCTCTCCACATGCAAGTCGCATGCTAATTCCCTCATTATTTTTAAACGTTTATAACTTTGTCATATGATATTTTAAAAAAAAAAATAAAATTCACCATAATAACAAGCGTTTTTTTAATCTTTAATATGGGTATGATTTTGTTATATAAAAAAAATTACGTCATTGTGTTTTTTTTGCTTACCATTGTGTCTTTTTTTCATCATTGTGTCTTTATGTTTGTCAATGTGTTTTTTCGTCATTGTGTCTTTCAACTGATGATTGTGTTCTTTAAATACTAATAACACCCTTGTATAATAATATGTAAATATAATGAAAATACCAACAAATTATGTAATACATAAAAAATGATGAATACATATTACACAATAACCTGAAACGCAAAACACAATAATGTATACATATAACACAATGGCCTGAAACGTAAGACATGATGGTAAATACATATAACACAATGACATGAAACATAAAACACTATTGAATCTACATATTACACAATGACTTGAACGTTATACACAATGAACATAATACTATTTTTCTCAACTTAAAATGAATGTTGAGCACAATTACTAAAACAGAATGATAAATAGAAAGACAAATGTTGGGCATAAAGACACAATTGAAAAACACAATGATCAAATCTATAACATAATGCATAGTAAACTCAATTAAAAAACACAATGGACAACCAAATAATATAAAAAAAACCCACTGACTTTTTTTATTTATTTTTATATAACAATATGATATTCATATTAAAGAAAAAAGCATTGTTATTATGGTAAAAAAAAGTTTTTTTTAAAAAAATGCCGTATGAAAAAATTATAGACATTTTAGAATGATCGAGGAATTGACATATGCATTGCATGTGGAGAGAGAAAATCATCATAAGTGGGTTATTACATTCATGCCCTTTTCATCAATTTTTCTTCTTAAATTAATCTCCACCATACAAATCTAAGATAAATGGATTAGATTCATTCTCACCCTTCTCATTTTTGTTGTACTTTATATTTTAAGTTTATCCTAGAATATATGTGTATTTTACAGATTATATCACCCTAATATATTATCTCATACTCGTTTGTGTTTATTTCTGTTTATTTGTGTTCGTTTACGTATTTTCATATATGTTCGTTTGTCTTTGTTCAATTATCTTCGTATATTGTTCGTTTAAATTTTTACTGAAAAAACGTAAACAAACGCTAACATGTTCATTTTTAAAATGAATAAACACGATTTGTTCATTTACATTGAGTGAGTAGTTTACCAGTTAACATGTGTCATTATTAGTGATAAGATTACGTATTTTTAACCTAAATAAACATTCCTAAGACGGGATTACTGCTACACGCAACAAAGGTGGTTTCTTTCTTTCATAGAGTAAGTATGTTACTTATATTCTAGCACGAGCAAACATGTTAGATTGTAAGCCTATCTCCACTCTCGTCGACACAAATTCCAAACTCGGCGCTTCGAGTGGTAAACCTCTAACCGATCACCACAACACTAGAACTAAACACAAAAAATAATTTCGAAAAATTGACATATTTAAAAAAACAAACAAACACGGGCGTTGAAGCGGCTAGTCGACATACATTCGGTCGGTAATGATTAGGTTTGTTATCGTACTAGAAGTAATCATAAAAAAAATAATTTTATTATTGGCTAGGTTTGTTAGAGTACCGAAACTAAATAAACAATAATACGGGTGTTTCAGCGATGTGTTGCATATTTAGTTGACGTTGTTTTAATTCGTTAGGATACCGAAACTAAATCTAAAACTCAATGTCCTCAAATTATTATAATTAAAAAAAAATTTAAAAAAATTCTAGATTGAAAGGCATTTAAAAAATGTGATGTCAATTTAAAAGATAAATAGATAACAAAATGTGATGTCAAATTAAAATAATAAATAGATAAAAAAAATATAAATAAATGAAGCATTTGAACAACAGCAAAGATGATTTGAACCCTGGCAGCTAACTTAACCAACAAGTAGTTAGCAAAACAAACTTGAGCCAACACACCATCACTAGCAAACTATTTTAAATGAAGAAATTAAAATATAAAATAGTGGGTTTTTAAAATGGAGTTGTGACACCAACATTTGATCTCAACCATTGATTATCTTTAGTTGTTCAAAACATTAATTCCCCTAATTACTCTTTAATAATTCTCCATATTAAATATTGTAGAAAGTTGCAAATTTTAGAAAAGATAAATTGACTTTTATATAAAATATCATCTAGAATAATTTTAATGAAATATAATTGAGAGAAAATTATTTACATTCATGGTTTTATAAGATTTATTTGAATCTTCTTTTACGTACCTACATATGAAAATAAATGTATATGTAGAAGAATTGTAATTAATTGATCACGTACACAAGTAACACAATAATCTACATGTAGCTTATGTTTAATTATACAAATTGTTAGTTATTTTTATTTTTATCAAAATGTAACTCGTACTACAAACACAACTTATGTTCACCTACACAAATTTTGTTTATTTTGTTTTCACCAACACATAACTAATATTCACCTACACATAACTCGTATTCACCTACACAGATTGCTAGTTCATTATATTTTCACCTACATATAAATAATATTCACCTACACATAACTCGTATTGCCTACATATAAAAGAGATTAAAATAAAAATAAAAAACATGATGGAACATTGCGAATATTTAACAACTTTAAGTTAATAATATTAATTGTATGTGATATCGTGAATAATTTTTATTTGTGTGGGTTAATTTTTTGATCTACGTAGGTAAATACAAAGGGTAGGCTATAACATGAAGTAAATTTATATATATAGGTTAATATTGTGATTTCTGTAGGGTACCATGAACTAGTTATGTGCATGTATATTAATATTATGATATGTGTAGGTGATAATATGAACTAGTTTTTTTATGTGTAGGTTAATGTTATGATTTGTGTAAGTATTTGTTTTTAAGATGGTTAATTTAATTTTTTTTGTAGTATGAGTATGGTGGTTTTGTTTTATGTATTTTTTAAATATTAAATCAAATTAAAAAATAAAGATTAAATTATAGTCATTTGTAACTTAACATTAATTAGTATTAATTACAAAAAGAAACTCTTAAACCTTTTATTAATATACTTCTAGAATTAAATTATTCAAAATTAAATAGAAAACTTTTGATTGGTTAAAATCTCTTCTCGCACTTCTCACCATAAGAACACTTTTGTAATAAACCAAATCCTATATATATAAAACTAGCTTTGGAGCCCGTGTAACACACGCAATGATCTAAATAATTAAGTTACAAATAAAGCAATGCATAATGTATATAGAAAAATATATTACATCTATGCTTGTATTATTATACATAAATTGATTTTATTTATATCATAAAATGATTTTTTTCCCAAAAAAAATGAACTTAATAAAAAAATAATACGCGTGCAAAAACATACCAAATAACACTCCGTCTATTGAAAATTTATTCTCAATATCATGTATGTACAATTGAAAGAAATTTGGTCATGAACCAATTTCGGAGAATACTTCTCATACAATAATAGTTTTGAGCTACACCATGAAAAATATTCTGATAAGTTTGAGAGGCTTCTCGAGTTTACCAATTGACAAAAAAAACAACATGTTAACCCGTTCAATTTTGTGAATATTTTGCTTCACTTGAGCATAATTTTGTACGACATACTTCACATAAAACATTCTGATCACTACTCAAGAAAAAGTCAATGCTGACACAAATGTTTGTAATTTGATAAAAGTTAGAATCATTGATAGGCCTGGATGTGGCATGCCAGAAGTGGTTATCATTTTTTCTTAAATTTTAATAGTCATGTGAAAAATAATCAATGTACAAAATCCCGAATATTTTGACTATTTTCAAAAATGTCATTAAAAGTAAATTCGAAACCTAATCGCATTTAAAATTCTAACTTTAAATTGTTTTACATTTTCATTGATAGAAAAGTAATTTAAAAAAGAATAGAACTTCATGAAGTTGTACAATGCTCTTGAATAACAAAATGATATAATGGCAAATTATTTTTCTTATCCAACTATGTAATTACTATTTTGTCCTTGTCATGAAATTACCTTGATGTTCATCACTTTTTCTTTATATATAAAATATAGATATAGATATAATAATAATTAAAACGTAATTAATTTGAACTATTTACACAAAAATAACAACAGTTACAATCTATAATATACATAAACAAAAACCCAAAAATCCTAAGTGTCGCGATGTGGTCGTTTCCCCTTTCTTTGGAGTCACCAGATTTGCTTGATTTTTAAATGGATGTTTCTCATGCATTTGACCCAAATTCACGGGTATGAGTCTTATCAAACCCAAATAGTTCTTAAACAGGTTATAACATCTCATTAAATTAAAAACTAATCTCACCAAATATTTAATTAAATTAAACTAATGAACACAAACATGCCCATTTTCTTAATGCATGAACATGAACAAAAAAGTCTGTTCGTATTCGGTGAAAGTTAAATAAACAAGCACAAATAGCCCCCCCCCCCCTCTTTAGTGTTCGTTCGGTTCGTCTACAGGTCGAGGCATATATTGGATATCCATGTATATACATGTCAATTATATTGTAAAACAAGTATGATTCATAGAGCAGGTTAATCTTGTAATCCTATATATAATACATCTAGTGGAACATTGTGAATAATAAATCAAGGATTTAATATTATCTTATAATATAATTCGGTGATTTTGCTCAAACTGATCCAGGCTAGGCCTACCAATTGACAAAAAAAACAACATGTTAACCCGTTCAATTTTGTGAATATTTTGCTTCACTTGAGCATAATTTTGTACGACATACTTCACATAAAACATTCTGATCACTACTCAAGAAAAAGTCAATGCTGACACAAATGTTTGTAATTTGATAAAAGTTAGAATCATTGATAGGCCTGGATGTGGCATGCCAGAAGTGGTTATCATTTTTTCTTAAATTTTAATAGTCATGTGAAAAATAATCAATGTACAAAATCCCGAATATTTTGACTATTTTCAAAAATGTCATTAAAAGTAAATTCGAAACCTAATCGCATTTAAAATTCTAACTTTAAATTGTTTTACATTTTCATTGATAGAAAAGTAATTTAAAAAAGAATAGAACTTCATGAAGTTGTACAATGCTCTTGAATAACAAAATGATATAATGGCAAATTATTTTTCTTATCCAACTATGTAATTACTATTTTGTCCTTGTCATGAAATTACCTTGATGTTCATCACTTTTTCTTTATATATAAAATATAGATATAGATATAATAATAATTAAAACGTAATTAATTTGAACTATTTACACAAAAATAACAACAGTTACAATCTATAATATATATAAACAAAAACCCAAAAATCCTAAGTGTCGCGATGTGGTCGTTTCCCCTTTCTTTGGAGTCACCAGATTTGCTTGATTTTTAAATGGATGTTTCTCATGCATTTGACCCAAATTCACGGGTATGAGTCTTATCAAACCCAAATAGTTCTTAAACAGGTTATAACATCTCATTAAATTAAAAACTAATCTCACCAAATATTTAATTAAATTAAACTAATGAACACAAACATGCCCATTTTCTTAATGCATGAACATGAACAAAAAAGTCTGTTCGTATTCGGTGAAAGTTAAATAAACAAGCACAAATAGCCCCCCCCCCCCCCCCCTCTTTAGTGTTCGTTCGGTTCGTCTACAGGTCGAGGCATATATTGGATATCCATGTATATACATGTCAATTATATTGTAAAACAAGTATGATTCATAGAGCAGGTTAATCTTGTAATCCTATATATAATACATCTAGTGGAACATTGTGAATAATAAATCAAGGATTTAATATTATCTTATAATATAATTCGGTGATTTTGCTCAAACTGATCCAGGCTAGGCCAGTGTCAGCTATGATGAATCGTGGTGGAGTGGCCACTGATGGTGGGGATGCTGCTGTGGCTCTCGACCAAGTTCCTCGATGGAGTAATGGAGATGTAAGATGTTATGTCACTGAAGATCAGAGTTCACGCTTTCCAGGCCCGTTAAGTGTATCTTCTGAGGCGGAGAGTAATGGAAACGAAACGGTTTCTAGGTTTCCGGTTGATCATGAAATTAACTCCAAGATTTATCTTTGGAGAGGAAATCCTTGGAACTTGGAGGTTGATGCCGTTGTCAACTCCACAAACGAGGTGAGGTTTATTGGTACGGTTTCTAGTGATATACACTAGAAATGGAAAGATTGGAAATTGCAAAAAATTGTGGGAAAATATTTAATGATGGAATATGGGTCCTTTCTATTTGGGCCTTGTATCAGCTCAGTGTTTGTTGGCATTTGGTTCTGCTTACGTTATCGTGTTCTTTTTGCAGAACATGGATAAAGCACACAGCAGCCCTGGTTTACATGCTGCAGCTGGGCCTGGTCTTGCTGAAGAATGTGCAACATTGGTAACGTATCATCCAAATAATTAAGTTTATTATTAAGAAAACTTATAAAAATTTAAAACTGTCACAGGGTGGCTGCAGAACAGGGATGGCAAAAGTTACCAATGCATATGATTTACCCGCCAGGTAGGCATTAATTTTAGTTTGCTGTCCCTTTTAGCTTACAATATTGTTGACCATAACAAATGATATGGTATGGTTTTGTTATAGGAGGGTCATACATACTGTGGGGCCCAAATACGCTGTAAAATATCATACCGCTGCAGAAAATGCTTTGAGTCACTGCTACCGTTCTTCTCTGGAACTTCTCGTTGAGTACGGACTTCAGAGGTTTGGCTGCATCTATTACTCATTATGTCCTTATTATGTGACGGGCGTATGCGTGACAACACTCGACTTATTAATTATTATCGCCTCATTATGAACACAGCATTGTTATCGGCTGTATATACACAGAAGCAAAAAATTATCCCCGCGAACCAGCTGCTCATGTAGCAATAAGTAACAAAAACAAACCTTTACAATTCCCTTGTTTTTTTATTATTTTTCTTTATTTTTTATTTTTAATTATTATGTCTTTCAGGAACCATCCGTCGATTTCTTGAGAAACAAAAGTATAAAATCACGGGCTTAGTTTTCTGCACAAGTACAGAAAATGATACTGAAATATATAAAAGGTAATCTATATATGTTTGTTTGATTTAATACGATAAAAGTGACCTTTTTATTTTATTTTTATGTCTTTACATATGTAGATTGCTTCCACTTTACTTTCCCCGTGACAAAAATGAGGAAAACATTGCTATTACAAAGCTTCCTGCTGATGTTGGAGATGAAAATGGTGAAACAATTATAGATGAAAGAAAAATTAGAATAAAACCGTTACCCAATATGAAAAAGACCGGTTCAAAACCTCACCAAGAGTCGGTAAATGATCCTGCAAGTGACCGTGGACTGGCTAGACGGTTGGTGATGTGGCAAACTCACTTTAACTGGCATTATATTTGTGATTTGTGAATTACACGTTATATTAATATGTGCAAATTGAGCAGGAACTCTTCATATTTGGATTCATATCTAGATCCGGCTTTCATGTCTCTAATAAAGGATCCGGATCAGCGACATAAAGAACGGTCTGAGAAAACGGTTCAATCACAAAACGGGTTTAGTTTTGCTAAACTTCTCGGGTTTGGTGATGTTGGTGGGCCCGCACTTTCAGCTACCGAAGAATACTCACTACATTCTAGATACCTTTCCAAAGCTAGCTCTCTTAGTCTTTCTGAAATAGCAGAAATGAAGATTGTGTAAGAAGCTAGTGTTTTTAATAGACTGATACAAAATGTATTTCGTTTTTGCGAATTTATGTTTATAATAATAAAAATGCAGGTACCGAGGAGGGGTAGACAGTGAAGGTCGTCCGGTCATGGTTGTAGTTGGAGCACATTTTCTTCTTCGTTGTCTAGATCTCGAGAGATTTGTACTTTATATAGTTAAGGTAATAAATTAATTCACTGAATATGCTATATAGGTGTCACATAAAAATTTGCAATTAGTATATATATCGGTGTATTAAATTTAAATCTTGAATGCTGATCTACAGGAGTTTAAGCCCCTGATCCAGAAGTCATATACAATTGTGTACTTCCACTCTGCTGCATCATTACAAGTGTTAGTACACAATACTTTTATTTAATCTTTATTTCATTTCTAGTTTAGAACTGTTTTTTTGGTGAAAATGTTGAGTTTAGGAAACCGGATCTAGGATGGATGAGGAAATTACAATAAATACTTGGTAGGAAAAGCCAGAATAATCTTCATGTAAGCCATATTAATAATAATCACATGTTTTCTTTATTATGTTTTGAACTTATGTTTTACATATCTATATATGCAGGCTATCTATGTACTGCACCCAACCTTTGGGCTAAAGGCTGCAGTATTCACAATGCAAGTTTTAGTAGATGTGTTGGTATGTACATATATTCTCGTCCTTAATTGTCGCTTCATTAATAATAATAATAATATTCGTTTACAGGTGTGGAAAAAGGTTGTATATGTTGATCGGCTTCTTCATCTCTTCAGATATGTTCCTCGCGAGCAACTAACCATCCCCGACTTTATTTTCCAGTTAAGTATTCCGTGTTTCTTGTTACCTAAAGTTAGTAAAACTTTATATTAACTAGTGTGATGATAGAACCGGGTTCGGTTATTTGTATACAGGCATGACCTGGAGGTGAATGGAGGCAAGGGGGTGGTTGTGGATACAAGAACAAAGTATGCATATTAACGACCCTAGTCGAAGTTTATAATGTGATCATTTTTAGTTTTTTGGTCTTTTGTTGTTTAGTACTTGGTGCTTGTGGTTGTAAATTATTTTGTCATCGTCAGTTTTCTTGTAGAACCTATGTTTTGAGCTCATAACATCCCTTTCCTGAATCGTCTTGTTTGTGGTGGATATGTAACGAACCAAACATTCAGTGAACAGTCCACAACAGGAAGTTTGTTTATGCACGTCGCACGAACAGATCAAATACTAACAGTATGCTTCTTGTATGATCACACTTCATGATGTTCTGAGCCTAGACCCATTTGAAGCTACAATTCGTTTGTGTTATATTTATTTTAAAATTTACTTTCAAGTATTTTTTATCCTTACATAATTGAATAAGCAGTCAAATATAATTCAGAATTTGTAAGCCTTTTTTTTGTGCAATCACGAGTCTTGCCAATTTCGTTGAAGTTGATACACCGTCTAATTTCAATGTTAACTCTATATGTATTGAGCAGCATATGCATATATAATGTATATGTCCGTCAACTCCATACTTGCAGCATGTTTTGCAAGCCGTGAATATACACTGGTACGCTGACAGGTTCTTTTCTCTTGGTGATGGCAAGTTCATCGCATTCATTCCAAAGATAAGCGATCATTAAAGTTTAAACTGAATAATGAGACCTTTAGAATTATGATTGGCATGTATGAAAATGAAGGATGAAAGTGATGCAATGCTTCTTGCACTTGTTATATATTTATTTCTCATATTGAAAATTGAACATTTTGATATAAAATGTGTTTATCTTCTTTGTTTTCATTTGCAGTTTGATAGAGCATATGGCATGATTGAAGAATTGGAGAAATTTAATTCACTTCCTATTTGTTTTTTTATATTTGAAGAAAAACTTCCCTGGACGGATGGTTGTTAAACACATGGATGCCACAAACAACTAGAGTAATTATGCTAACAGTAACTTTTGAATTAAGAATATTAGATATAGATATGCTTTAAAACGTACCATAATCCATTTAAAATTATATTATCACTACCGAAAACAAGTACAGTACTACAGGTATTTTAAGCCAGCTCAAAATCCAAGGCTGCACTTCGCGCAATCTTGAACCTGGCGGGAAAGGGATATCAAACGACAAACCCATATAACTTCACTATATATAATATATATATATATACCTAAAACTATACTAAATCCATTTTTCCAACATATTAAACTTCATGATTTTTTGATGAGACATCAATGGCAATATTACCATTGCATCCGCCTTTGAATCTTGATGAAATCTTTGCAAACACTTGCTCACTTTCAGGCCGGTTTGCATATATGATCCAAAGTGCAAGACTGAGCATGACTCCAACAGAAACAAGAGCCAAACCTGTATTTACCATCCGAAGATGGTGTTCCAACGGAGCACAGTGGTCCGAGGTGATTATTCTGAACGTTTCCCGTACAAAATTGCAGTCTTGGAGGCTGAGTAATGGCGGTGCATAGTGTTGAAGGCCATAGCTTATGTTCACTGCCCCGACCAGTTGCTGATACATGTCGGGTGTTAGTCTTCCGGTGCTGATGCAGAATCCTGATTCAGAGACCGTGCAAGTGTAGTTCTGCCAGACCTGAATATTGAACCGAACCCATCAATAATTGTTTGATTTAGATTGTGACAATGCTCGAATCAATTCTGAAGATAACAACTAGGGGTGTGCACAAAAGCGAACTAAATCGGAACGTCACCTGAATAGCCGACGTAATCGAACCAAAATAATTGAACCTATGTTTTTTTAGGTTGAGTTCGGTTTGGGGTTTAAGTTTTACCATTTGAGCTTGAAAATTTTGGGCAGAAATAATTAGGTCCAAATTAATGAATTTGGGTTTAAAACTTTGGACCTGAATCTTTTTGGTTAATTAATAATTGATTATTATACAATTGGGCTAAAATATTTGAATTACGCTATTAATCTATTAAAATCTAATAGGGCTAAAATATTTGAATTGCACTATTAATTTATTAAAATCTTATAAATTACTTAACAATTAAATTTTAAAATATAAAAATCTATAAACTCAGTTCGGTTTTTCCACTTTCAGTTACATGCAAAAATCGAGAACAAACCGAAATTCGGTTTTTACGAAAATATAAAACTAAACCGTCAGTTTTGTTTGGGTTCGGCTAAACATTAGCTATTAATGATTTTAGGTCCAAATGTGTAGCAATCAGTTAATCATCAATTACCAAAAATATTAGGCCCAATTCAACATTTTGGGCCCACTTTTGTCAACCAAAAAAATTCAAGGCCCAACGGTAAAACTGAAAAACCCGAAATCAAACTGAATTCATTGTGAAAACAGAAAAAACTAAAACTCAAAATGAACGTACCACAGAAGCATTTGCCATCGAAACCAATTGAGAAGGGCATTCTAGCTCATGTAAGTGAGAGTCATACGGATAACAAAGATATGGCATGAGTGGGCCCGACTGGTTATAGTAATTAGAGTTCCCACCGGGAGGCGCGTTTGAATTTGCAAATGAACCTATGAAACCGTTTATTATATTTGCAATATCATTAACCACTAATTTGCTCTTATACAAAGTGTCATTAGTAGTCCCTTGGTCAACACAAGGAAGGATGTTGCTAAGGGCGGTTTCAGCATGCGGGTTATCGACCCATTGTCCCATCGCCATACAAGTGTCCGCTATTGCACTGAAAAAACATGTTTGCGTGTTAGCTTCTTTCTATCAAGATTCCTGGAATAAAAGGTTATAGAGGTGTATCGTTTGACTTTTGTAGTCAAATTTAGATGTTAGGTGTAAATGACTAAATTCCACATGGCTTTCGTTTCATATAATCAAAACAAAGCCATTTTGATGTGTTTGCCAGAATTTTCTTGAAATTAGGGATTTTGTACAGATTCCAAAGTTAAAATTAGTCGGTTTGACCTCAAAAGTCAAATTAAGTCAATCTAATTATATATTTATATGTACCCAAATAAATAACATTACTTAAATTGTAACCATAATAAGAAATCATTTCAATATATGAAAGGTCAAGACTTTCATGAGACGGATAACATATACTAAATTTATATATGTTACGTCACTTTGTTTGAAAAACAAGAAATATTAAATCAGTGATATTTATCTTACTTGTTGATGATCACAAAAACTCCACATAGAATAAATGTAACCGCAACAAGTAACCAACCACTGATAATGAATCTGCACAAAGAATAGCAACGACTAAGTAACACCGATCGACCAAAAAACGAACTCAAGAACCCACCCTAAAAATTAATAAAATTAAAAAGCAAGGAACTTTACATATAAATCGTATTCTTGTGACCCAAAATAGACAGAACTGCAACAAAACAGAAAAATATACAGTTATAATCATAAAACACAAATCATGAAACCAAATTCTTATGAATACTTACAAAGTCCCAAAATCGAAACTAAAAGCATCACTATTGCAATAGCAATCATGGATGACCGCCTGAAACAAATAATGCACAGATTCTTCAGATTATTTCAAAATCTAACCTATAACACAATTAAAAGATATAATGTTCATACGAGGAATCTTACACGGTATCAAAAACCAATCTTATATTTTGTGAGTTTAGATGTGTTTTTTCCTTCAGTGTACCAGCAGCATTGTTCAAGTCAACATTCAATTTGTCAATATCATCTTTCACATCTGAAGGAAGAAAAATCTGGGCCACATTAACGGTTTTTGCCAATGACAAATAGCCTGTTACATTCATGAGCGTTTGCTCGGTGTAATCTGATCGGTTAACAACATAATTCAATGTGTCCACGGCTTCCCGATGAAACTCATCTTGTCCCACCGAAAGAAGTATGCAGCCGATCCTAAATAGCATCAAGATTTTAAACACTCAAAACAACTGACTATCGTATCTACAACTTCAAAGATCAATATTATAATTGAGATACTTACGCTGAGGCACAAGTGAAAAGAAGAAGCAAGATCAAGCATATCCTCTGAGAGCCTCGTGATTCTTTTCCTTTAATGTCGATTCTACATTCGCAACGATGATGGATAATCATGGCTAAACCGAAGCACACAAACCATAATATAGCGAGAATAAACGCAGCGACTCCTGTAAATCCAACCGACTGTAGAATATAGATAATGTCATTAAAATGATTGCCAAAGACACCAACAAATGAATCTTAAAAAACAAGTTGTATTTCAAGAAACTTACTGCCCAGTAATGTTTATTAGTGATGTCCCATCCACTTCGGTATCGTTTGAGATGGTTAAGAACGTCGGGCCTCTTTGTTCTTGACCCTGCCAATACAAGCGGGCTGGCTGGACCGCTGGCAGGACCGTTGGCGGGACCAGGGGTGTCACTTGCATCCGACAAGTTTAAGATCTCATTTCTCCATCGACCAAAATTATCTTCTCCTATAATTAACAAGCATAAAAAATCCCAATTTGAGTTATTCAACATCATAAACTTCACATTTTTTAGTGGAAATGACCAAATGTGTCTACATTATAATGATCCAAACAGTAAAAACACCAAAAGGCTCAACTCTGGCATAGGGGTCATTAATAAATATTAGGTCTTGAATACTAAACCCCATTTTATAAAAACCATTTGTTTGTCAGCAAGATTCAATAAAACCTATGATCAAGAAAGACCCAGAAATCTAAAATCAATAAGCCTAAAAACCCCTTAAAAGTGAGTTATTCAACATCTAACATCATAAAGTTGATATTTCTTGGCAATTCAATAATGGAAATGACCACATTACTATGATCCAAACAGTAAAAACCACAATTATGGGTTAGGGATCACTGATAAATACCAAGTCTTTATTTACAACTCTAATGAATTAACAAGAATCTTGAATACTAAACCCCATTTCATAAAAATCATTTCTTTGTCAATAAATCCTATGATCACAACAGACCCAGAACCCTAAATGTAAAAATATTTTTTTTTTAAAAAAACAGACCTAATAAAAACTTGGATTGATACTCTGATGAAACAGAGGAGATAAAGAATAATGATAATAATAAGAAGAAGGAATGCTTCTCCATTCTTCAGCTGCAGCTGCTGCTGATGGTTATGGTTGCAACAGAAAGCCCAAAATATTATTATTATTAATAGTGTTGAAATGGATTTAATTGAGAAAGAAAACAAGAAACACGGCAAAAGTTAGTTGTTTCACATTATAGTCTTGTAAGCTTAACCTATACGTACAGAATTTTGTTGTTTATATATATATAGGGAGAGTGTGTGTGATAAGGTGGGGTGTGCATTGCACATGGGTAACCAAAAGGCGGGTAAGTGTGAATGGAGCAGTCGACAGATTACACGAGAAGAAAGGTATACACCAAGAACTATATTATGGGTTTATTTGTCTTTTATCTGACCTTTTTTTATTTTTTAAAACTATAATGTTTATTAACTAATTATGGGCTTAATTGATAATTATGAAAGTTACTAATTTCTGATTCCTTATTCTTATTCTTTTTTAACCATAAATCCATCATCGGAAACATGAAATAAAATAACATAGGTTCTTGTATTTTAATGAGGTCAAACGTTCTAACTTATGCAAAGAATGTATATATGTAGAGTTAATGTGTGTCTGGTTAGTGTTGTAACTTTCCTGTTTAAATATATAGACATATAACTATTGTCCTAGTTGACTGATGCATTTATTTTGTTTTCAAGAGGCTTTTCATTTAACACCTTTCAAAAATTACCATTTACGCTCTTTGGAGTGATTTTATAAGTTTTAAATCACTTTTATGAATTTATAATTTAGATTAAGGTTTTATTATTCTATTTTTAGTGTTTCATATAAATTTAAATACTATGATATGTTTATTTCTAATATATTTCACGTTATAAAAGGAAAACGTGTGAAATCCTTAATATGTTTTATGGTAGTGTGTTTCAATATTAATATGCATTAATTAAATTACTAATAAATTCTCAATTAAACTTGCATGAATTACGGTTTATACGCCAATCTTTGACCCGTAAAATGTAAGATGTATGGATGAGACAAATAAATTTCGTTGTCTTGTTATTTTTTGTTCCTAAAATTTATTATTTTATATAAATAGTAAATTTATTGTCTTTATCTTCCAAATATAGCATGAAGACATCTTCAGGCTTTCGCTGAATTGCTGACTGTCTTTAATCTTTATTCCCAACTAGATTTTTACCCGGCGCGATGCGTCGGGGCAATTGGTAAAACTTTAATGTTGAAACATGCGTGTTGGTAAAACCTGAGCGTTGGAAAAGTCCGAGCGTTACGTCGCTGAGTTGACGCGTATACAGTTAGTATCATTTGTGTTTCTTTGTGGTGTAAAACCTTAGCGTCCAAAAAAATATATATATTCGTCAAATTAACTTATAAAAAAATAAATTAGTTAAAACGACGTTTGTATGTTCGATAAACTCGGACGGTGATAAAACTCAAGCGTTCAGTCCCAGGCATTGAAGCGGTAATCTGACACGAATTGGGTCAGTTTCGGCTACATTTGTTAAGGTATCGGAACTAAAAAAAGAAAAAATATAAAAATTGAGTGGACCAATGGGGTGGTGCCAGTCGGTAAAGTCTGGCATTGTCGGTTCCGAGTGTTGAGACGTTGAGTCTATGCAAATTCGGTCGGCTTTTATCACGTTTGTTATGATATCGGAATTTAACAAATAAAAGAGAAAACACAATTTTTCATTCACTCAACTTCCGTTATGTTCGTTACAGCACCAGGAACGGAAAAAGACAAAGGACCAATGGGGTGGTGCCAGTTGGTAAAGTCTGGCATTGGTAAAACCGAGCGTTATCGGTTCCGAGCGTTGAGACGTTGAGTCTATGCAAATTCGGTCGGCTTTTATAACGTTTGTTATGATATCGGAATTTAACAAATAAAAGAGAACAAAATTTGTCATTCGCTCAACTTCCGTTATGTTCGTTACAACACCAGAACGGAAAAAGACAAAAAAATGTCATGGCAAGTAAGGTGCCGTCAAGTGGTCCAATAGCGGCTTAGCGGCACCAAACTTTACATTTATATATATTAGATAATACATTTTAATTTTTAAGAAACCAAATGCAACATTTAACTCTATAATACAAAAAATAAAAATATCATGGTTTGATGTTTAGTAATAAAGGCAAAACCTTTAAATATTATGGGTTTAAGTAAGAATGTCTTGGGTTCAAGTTCACGTAACAATAAAGATTGAAAAAAAATGGTTGTGCAAAACAATAAAATAAAAATATATATAAACTAAGTGGAAATCTCATATCGGGAATTAAGTAGATGCACCGTTAAAATCGGATTCGTTTTGCATGTGGCCCACCCCGGATCTTAGTGCTTCTATCTTTATTTGCTTTAAAGGGTCCCACGTGCAGCTCTAAGGCCCCACATGTTGCCTAAATTGATCACTCTATTTTGATCTCTACGCCAAAAGCCCAAAATATATAATGTACTACGTTTTAATTTGCATATGATACTATGATCTGATTAAAATATTTAATTTTTGGAAGGATTCTAATAATCCAAGTTAATAATTGGTCTTACTGGTGTAAGGTTACAAATATAAAGATAATGATTAAGGCTTAAAAATTACTGCTTAAATGGTATCAGAGCCATGGTGGTTAACTGATATCATTGGGGAAATTCAACACTTGAAAATAAATTTATGAATATCCTAAAAGATAAAGATACTGTTAAAAACAGTATTGAGGAAGAGTATGATATCCCTCATAATTTAGATTTATTAAATAAATGGACAATTCCAAAGGTTGATTATAAACTAGGAACATTTGAAAGAATTGGTTTAAAACAGGTAGTAAAAACTACTGAAGAAACGATTTCTCTTAATAAAGAAGATATGATAATAAAACTCCTTAATAACAGAGATTTAGAAAAATATAAAAAAGATAAATATAAATTTATACATATAGGTTTGGTTCAAATTGCTTTCAAACCACTGACCCTTGAAGGGTTACCAGAAAGCTTCATTGCAGCTTTAAGGGATGGTAGAAATTTAAACTGGAAACAATCCCTAGTAGGAATAATTCAATCTAGCCTGGCACATGGTCCAGTCTATTTTAACGTATATCCTAATCTACAATTATCACTATCTGATGTTAATATTACAGATGCTCTCACTTTAAATGTCAAAACCCATGGATATAATTATGCTCCAGGGTCAGAAGTGATGTGTATTTGCTATAGAATATATTACAAACCGTTATTTACTTTGAATCCCCATTGTAGAATGGTTGATAAACCATTAAATGAAACAATAGTTATAGAAACTAATTTTGGAAAATCTAATATTACAACCAGAAGAAAAATAAAATGGGAAGAAATAAATTTTCCAGAAAATTGGGTAATTAATAATTGTACTCCTTCACAACAGTATGTAGATAATAATCCATTAGAAATAATACAAACAAATGAAGGATCTATCCAAATACAATTTGAAAAAATAAATCCTAGAATAACTAGATCTTTGTCTTCGAAAGCTTCATCTCAACATATATCCCCTTTTGAATATACTGTTAGAAGTCCATCTAGAGCTTCTACTTCCCAAATCAGAGAAGAAATTCCTGACAGGAAAATAGAGGAATTAAGAATAAATTCTGATAATATAGTTAGAGGAATATTTAAGCCTCAAGACCCAGAATTAACTGAGTCTGAAATGAATTTCTCAATTTAATGGATTCTGGAAAGAAAATAGATTTTAGCCAAGGTTCTTTGGCAAGAAAACAAATTTGTGAAGAATTTAAATTAACCAAATGGGAATCGTTTAGAAAATGGTTCTTTAAAAATTTTGAAAGTCAAGATTTTGAATTCTTTCAAAAAGAATTTTATGATGAACGAGAAGAACAGAATAATATTATTCCGTTTGTTCCATGGTTTTTGAACAAATATACAAATAATATGATTTCAGTTATACAAAGAGAATATAATATAAATGGTCAAATCCAAAAAACAAATTTTCCTCCACAATTGCCTTTTAAATTAGAAAGAGATAATGAGGTAAGATATTACCAAGCTTTTCAAAAATTACTTGAGGATAATACATTGCCCATAACAATTATGCATATTAACAATCTTTTCAGACAAAATAATTATACCAATATATGTTTGGTTGTTATAGGAGAACAATTAGGTGCTTTAAATAACACAATAAATGAACTTATAAAACATTCTTTAAATAAAGATAAAAATAAGGATGGAGAAATTATAGCTACACCATCTATTCAGCCTCCTCCAGAGGTAAAAGATTTTAAATTAAAATCTAACAAAGAGATTTCAAAATTACTTGATGATAAGTTAAAAAATCTTGGAGAAAAATTCCAATCTTTACATATTAATACATTATCAGAAGAATTTGCGGAATCTATAGATAATAATAATTATCAACAAAAGATAAATGAAGAGATTAATAAACTCCAAAATTTTGCTGAAAAACCTACTCAAAGATTATATTATTATCCTAGACCAACTCCCCAAGACGTACTAATAGAAGAACAAGAATATGTTGTTAATAATTCCTATCATGGAAAGAATATTTACGAATGGAATATTGATGGTCATACAGAAAGACAAATTTATAATGTTGTCCATAGAATGATGATGTATAGTACAATTTGTAGAAATAATGGCAATAATGATACAAACATAGCTAGAATGATAGTAGCTGGGTTTACAGGTCAATTAAAAGGTTGGTGGGATAATTATTTATCTCAACATGATAGAGAAGTCATACTAAATGCAGTTAAGGAAGAAGATAATGTCCAAAAGCCAAATGCTGTCTACACATTAGTAATTAATATAATTGAACATTTCACAGGAAGATGGTCTGATAATTCAGAAAATATCAGAACTCTTTTACAAAACCTTAGATGTAGAACTCTTACATCTTTTAGGTGGTATAAAGATACTTTTTTAAGCAGAGTTATGGAACTCCCAGAGTCCAATAGTACTCATTGGAAATCCAAATTCATAGATGGTTTGCCTCCTTTATTTGCTGAGAGAATTAGAAAGGCTCTTAGAAAAGGGGAAGTTAACATAAATTATGAAAATTATACTTATGGCAAGTTAATAGGTACTTGTATCCAGGAAGGATTATCTTTATGTAATGAAATAAAATTAAATCAACAAATTAAGAAACACTCTCTTAATGAAAAGAGACAGTTAGGACAATTTTGTTCACAATTTGGAATGGAAGAAATCCATGATCCTAAGAATAAAAAGGTTTTCAAATCACAAAGAGCTAATAAAGTTTACAAAAGAAAACAAAAGAAAGAACAAAGAAAAGAAGATAGAAAATTTAAGAGGAAAAGAGATTTTAAACCTAATAGACCTTTTATTATATGTAAAAAATGTGGTCGTCCTGGACACAACGAAAAAACTTGCTGGGTAAAAAGAAAAATTAATAATTTAACAGATGAAAAGTTGAAAGAAACTTTATCAAATATTTTGATAAATTCTGAATCTGATTCTGAATCTCAAGAATTTTCATCTATTGAAATGAATAATATTCATATTTTAGAAAATGAAAGTTTAACATCATCAGATGAGGAATGTATTCCTTGCAGAAATGGTGAACAATGTTTAAACTCTTCTGATAAAGAAGAAGAAAATCTCTATCAACTTATTGCTCAATTTCAAGATATGGAAATAAATGTTATTTCTAATAATATACTGGATCTTCTTAAAGTCATAAAAGATTCTGAAATAAGAGAGAGAATAATTTCTCAAATGATAAAAGAAAATCAGGAAACATCTGATGAAAAAATTTCTCAAGATTTTCAACCATATACTTTAATGGAAGTTAAGAATCAACTAAATCAAAAATATAAGGTTAATAAACCAGTTAGTATTGAAGAATTAAGAATTGAAATTGATAATTTAAAATTTGAGATAAAAAATTTAAAAAAGAATAATGAATATCTTGGAGAAAGATTAACAAGAATAGAAAAAGGAAAGTCCATTGACAATAGTATTGAAGAAGAAGAAAATTTCTTGTCTGTAATTGAAAGGATAACGTTACAAAAATGGCATATAAAAATTAAACTGTTAATAAACAATGATTTCACAAAAGATTTGATTGCTCTAGTTGATAGCGGAGCAGATTTGAATTGTATCCAAGAAGGTATTATACCAACAAAATATTTTCAGAAAACAACTCATAGACTTAGTTCAGCTAATGGTGAACCTTTACAAATTAATTATAAACTGCCTAAAGCTTATATTTGCAATAATAAGATGTGTATAGCTAATAGCTTTATTTTAGTCAAAAACCTTACTAATCAGATTATACTTGGAACACCTTTTTTAAATCAAATTCTTCCTCTACAAAGGGTGGATAAAAATTCAATTGTTGGAA
This sequence comes from Bidens hawaiensis, assembly GCF_021521415.1. Classification (NCBI taxonomy): domain Eukaryota; kingdom Viridiplantae; phylum Streptophyta; class Magnoliopsida; order Asterales; family Asteraceae; genus Bidens; species Bidens hawaiensis. The sequence goes on from NW_027491024.1 coordinate 3,404,170, forward strand.
CATATGAGGGGAAACAGGTAATTTTTAATTTTGTTTCTGAACCAATCACAAGGTTCATAAATAATGTAAAAGAATCTTTGTTACAAGCAAAAGAGAATCAAATAAACTTTCTTAAACAAGAAGTAAATTACATTACAATAGAAGAAAAGTTAAAAAATCCTAAATTACAGGAAAAAATAAATTTAGTCCAACATCAATTCTCTTTACAAATATGTAATGACCATCCTAATGCTTTTTGGGATAGAAAGAAACATATTGTTTCTCTTCCTTATGAAGAAGACTTCAAGGAAAGCCAAATACCTACGAAAGCGAGACCATGTCAAATGAATTCTGAATATTTACAATTATGCAAAAAAGAAATAAAAACCTTAATTGAGAAAAGTCTTATTAGACCCTCTAAATCTCCTTGGTCCTGCACAGCTTTTTATGTAAATAAACATTCTGAACAGGAAAGAGGAATTCCAAGGTTAGTAATAAATTATAAACCATTGAATAAAGTTTTAAAATGGATTAGATACCCTATTCCAAATAAAAAAGATTTATTGGATAGATTACATAATGCTGTAATCTTTTCAAAATTTGATTTAAAATCAGGATACTGGCAAATCCAAATAGAAGAAAAGGACAGGTATAAAACTGCTTTCACGGTTCCAATAGGACATTATGAATGGAACGTAATGCCATTCGGATTAAAAAATGCTCCTAGTGAATTTCAAAATATTATGAATGATATATTCATTCCTTATAGTGATTTTATCATCGTATATATTGATGATATCTTAGTATTTTCAACAAATATTGAAACACATTTTAAACATTTAGAAATATTTAAGAATATAATAATAAAAAATGGTTTGGTTTTAAGTAGACCCAAGATGGTTTTATTTCAAACTAATATAAGGTTTTTAGGACACAATATTGAAAAAGGAAATATAATTCCTATTAACAGAAGTATAGAATTTGCTTCAAAATTTCCAGATGAAATAATTGATAAAACCCAATTACAAAGATTTTTAGGAAGCTTGAATTATATTTCTCCTTATTATCAGGGTCTAGCAGATGATACTGCTATCTTATATGATAGATTAAAAAATAATCCTCCTCCTTGGACCAAATATCATACTAAGGCAGTCCAAAAAATTAAACATCAAGTAAAAAACCTACCATGTTTAATGTTAGCTAACCCAGAATGGGAAAAAGTTGTTGAAACAGATGCCAGTGAAATAGGTTACGGTGGCATATTAAAACAAATATCTCCAATTGATAAGAAAGAATTTCTTGTTAGATTCCATTCAGGAAAATGGAATAAAAGTCAGAGAAATTATGCTACTATTGCTAAAGAAATCTTAGCTATAGTCAAATGCGTTTTGAAATTCCAAGACGATTTATATAATCAAAAATTTATTATAAAAACTGATTGTCAAGCTGCTAAATATATGTTTAATAAAGATTTTAAACATGATGTCTCCAAACAAATGTTTGCAAGATGGCAGTCTAATTTAGCACCATTTGATTTCGATATAATATATAAAAAAGGTACTGATAATAGTTTACCTGATTATTTAACAAGAGAATATCTTAACTCTATTCTGCAGGAATAATGGTGTATAAGGGACCCCTGAGAATAATTATTTCATCAATAGATAGAAGAATCAATTTTTATAATCAAATGAGCACAATGCATGCTTTTCATATCCATAATTTAAACATGGATTTTTCATTATCATCTTACCAAAAACAATTTCTTTTAAATTACGAATGGCAGCAATATAACTGCTACAAGGATCGAATTGAGATTCTAAAGGAAAACAAGAAAATAATTTCTTGTGGATAACTTATATTTTATTTCAGGTATGTATCCTCGTGGAAGAGGAAATTATTTTCATTCCTCTAATAGAGGAAGAGGGAGAGCTAGTCAAAATAATAGCAGAGTAATTGCGCAAATTGGGCAACAAAGGCTAATAGCTGCTAATATCGCAAATATTGCAACCACTTCTAGTAATACTGGAAGTAATGAAAACCAGGATTCTTTATTAGAAGAATTCCTTTCATGGAAAAACTCCAGAAACGAGGCTTGTAAACCCTCATATGTGAATATTACTACAGAAGACCCAGATGATGGAGCATATAATCAAACTCCATACAAGGAGATAATATTGCTCCTAGAATTTAAAGATCTTAAATATAAAGATCAACCGTGGATTTTAATCCAAAAATATATGGATACAGGATCATATCCTGCAGGATCTTATAAACCCAGATTATATTATGAGACGATTCTACGATCCACAGAATCTTGTGAGATTACACATTATAATTCGGGTAATACCCAGATTTACAATTTCAGCAAAGTAATAATTAAACAGATAATATCCGTTGAGACATGGGGAACATCTCCTCTTAAAGAAAGAGAAGTTTATCACCCTGAATCTAGGGCACCATTAAAATTTAATTATTGGGATTATATAGAGGCATTTAATAAAGCATTTTTATATGAAAATTCAAAGAAGAAGCATTCTTGGTTTTTCAAAATATGTCCACAAGTTTATAACTTGGATATTCCAAATTGGTTTAATAAATGGTGGATGTCATATGGTCCAGCTATAAAAATTCTACCTGAACCTTATAAAGGATTTTTTCAGAAATGGTCTGAAGTTTCTCCAACTCTAATAGAAATGGAGTATAATAATATAAATATTGAAGGAATATCTTCATTGCATTATTTCACTCAGTTTGGAATCCCTTGGATCTGGAAGTGGTCTCCAGAAGTTGGTTATACCCAACAAAATATCCCATGTTTAAGAAGGACTTTTTATACAAAGTTCTGGAAGAAAATGAATAAAATGGATGATCAAGGTAATATTGAAGGCCAAGAAACGATAGACTTAATAAAGTCTACAATTGAAGAATATGAAGAACAAATACGTTTGAAACAACAGAAAGAGGCTCCTAGTCCATTCAGACAAATTGTCAAGAAGATTCAACTATCAAATGATCAATTATCAAAAGATGAAATTATTCAGAAGTACTTAGAAGAAGTCAAGAAGGACCTAATTAAAAACCTTCAACCAGAAAAAAGGTCTGATATGTCTATAACATCTTCAGAAAATAATGAAGCAGCTGAAGATGCTCAAAATGTTTATGAAGATGAAGAGCTTGATGAAGAACTTCTGGAAGCTGAATTAGCATCGTTAAAGGAATCCCTGACAACACAAAAAGACAAGAAAAAGATGGTCCAATAATACTGGATAAAGAAGAATCTACTTTAATAAAGCTGACCATAGTTCATTTAGTTCATTTAAATTTAAAATTTTAAAATTTTTTACTTAACATGTAAAAAGTAAAAAGTAACTTGTAAAGAATCGTGTATGAAACTTTAGGTACTATGGTTTCTTTACCCATATTTCAACTGGCTAATAGTATTAACATGCGGTCAGTACCGGCCACGCCCTAGAAACGCCTTTAATCAACACGGCAACAAACGGGCTACCATAATTCGACCACGATATTAATATTATGCCTGTTTTAATATAGAACCAACCTAAAAATTTTTCATCCGTGACTCTTTTTTTTTGAGTCATGGTTTATGACTTATATCATCTGGGTTAATTCAACACTTTTGGGATTTAGCTTGTCATTAAGCTAAATAATAATAAAGAAAAGTTAAGTATACTAACCTTTAAAGGGATTATGTGCAGATTAAGTTGTCTTCACAAACTTCAGACTTTTTATTTAATAGAGAGAATTTTTACAATAGCTACGATATTATAGATACTAGATAAGGAAGTGGTGTCTTCCTGAATTAATCTGAGCTCCTTTTATAATGAGAGTCTCAGTATACAAACAAACTACAATAATTTACAATAATTCTGCTTTTTGAAAATTTTCAAAAGTCTTCATAATTGTGTAGCAGCCTGCTTTATTAAAGCAGATTCTCCTTTATTAAAGTGGTCAGCTTTATTAAAGTAGATTCTTCTTTATCCAGTATTATTGGACCATCTTTTTCTTGTCTTTTTGTGTTGTCAGGGATTCCTTTAACGATGCTAATTCAGCTTCCAGAAGTTCTTCATCAAGCTCTTCATCTTCATAAACATTTTGAGCATCTTCAGCTGCTTCATTATTTTCTGAAGATGTTATAGACATATCAGACCTTTTTTCTGGTTGAAGGTTTTTAATTAGGTCCTTCTTGACTTCTTCTAAGTACTTCTGAATAATTTCATCTTTTGATAATTGATCATTTGATAGTTGAATCTTCTTGACAATTTGTCTGAATGGACTAGGAGCCTCTTTCTGTTGTTTCAAACGTATTTGTTCTTCATATTCTTCAATTGTAGACTTTATTAAGTCTATCGTTTCTTGGCCTTCAATATTACCTTGATCATCCATTTTATTCATTTTCTTCCAGAACTTTGTATAAAAAGTCCTTCTTAAACATGGGATATTTTGTTGAGTATAACCAACTTCTGGAGACCACTTCCAGATCCAAGGGATTCCAAACTGAGTGAAATAATGCAATGAAGATATTCCTTCAATATTTATATTATTATACTCCATTTCTATTAGAGTTGGAGAAACTTCAGACCATTTCTGAAAAAATCCTTTATAAGGTTCAGGTAGAATTTTTATAGCTGGACCATATGACATCCACCATTTATTAAACCAATTTGGAATATCCAAGTTATAAACTTGTGGACATATTTTGAAAAACCAAGAATGCTTCTTCTTTGAATTTTCATATAAAAAGGCTTTATTAAATGCCTCTATATAATCCCAATAATTAAATTTTAATGGTGCCCTAGATTCAGGGTGATAAACTTCTCTTTCTTTAAGAGGAGATGTTCCCCATGTCTCAACGGATATTATCTGTTTAATTATTACTTTGCTGAAATTGTAAATCTGGGTATTACCCGAATTATAATGTGTAATCTCACAAGATTCTGTGGATCGTAGAATCGTCTCATAATATAATCTGGGTTTATAAGATCCTGCAGGATATGATCCTGTATCCATATATTTTTGGATTAAAATCCACGGTTGATCTTTATATTTAAGATCTTTAAATTCTAGGAGCAATATTATCTCCTTGTATGGAGTTTGATTATATGCTCCATCATCTGGGTCTTCTGTAGTAATATTCACATATGAGGGTTTACAAGCCTCGTTTCTGGAGTTTTTCCATGAAAGGAATTCTTCTAATAAAGAATCCTGGTTTTCATTACTTCCAGTATTACTAGAAGTGGTTGCAATATTTGCGATATTAGCAGCTATTAGCATTTGTTGCCCAATTTGCGCAATTACTCTGCTATTCTTTTGACTAGCTCTCCCTCTTCCTCTATTAGAGGAATGAAAATAATTTCCTCTTCCACGAGGATACATACCTGAAATAAAATATAAGTTATCCACAAGAAATTATTTTCTTGTTTTCCTTTAGAATCTCAATTCGATCCTTGTAGCAGTTATACTGCTGCCATTCGTAATTTAAAAGAAATTGTTTTTGGTAAGATGATAATGAAAAATCCAGGTTTAAATTATGGATATGAAAAGCATGCATTGTGCTCATTTGATTATAAAAATTGATTCTTCTATCTATTGATGAAATAATTATTCTCAGGGGTCCCTTATACACCATTATTCCTGCAGAATAGAGTTAAGATATTCTCTTGTTAAATAATCAGGTAAACTATTATCAGTACCTTTTTTATATATTATATCGAAATCAAATGGTGCTAAATTAGACTGCCATCTTGCAAACATTTGTTTGGAGACATCATGTTTAAAATCTTTATTAAACATATATTTAGCAGCTTGACAATCAGTTTTTATAATAAATTTTTGATTATATAAATCGTCTTGGAATTTCAAAACGCATTTGACTATAGCTAAGATTTCTTTAGCAATAGTAGCATAATTTCTCTGACTTTTATTCCATTTTCCTGAATGGAATCTAACAAGAAATTCTTTCTTATCAATTGGAGATATTTGTTTTAATATGCCACCGTAACCTATTTCACTGGCATCTGTTTCAACAACTTTTTCCCATTCTGGGTTAGCTAACATTAAACATGGTAGGTTTTTTACTTGATGTTTAATTTTTTGGACTGCCTTAGTATGATATTTGGTCCAAGGAGGAGGATTATTTTTTAATCTATCGTATAAGATAGCAGTATCATCTGCTAGACCCTGATAATAAGGAGAAATATAATTCAAGCTTCCTAAAAATCTTTGTAATTGGGTTTTATCAATTATTTCATCTGGAAATTTTGAAGCAAATTCTATACTTCTGTTAATAGGAATTATATTTCCCTTTTCAATATTGTGTCCTAAAAACCTTATATTAGTTTGAAATAAAACCATCTTGGGTCTACTTAAAACCAAACCATTTTTTATTATTATATTCTTAAATATTTCTAAATGTTTAAAATGTGTTTCAATATTTGTTGAAAATACTAAGATATCATCAATATATACGATGATAAAATCACTATAAGGAATGAATATATCATTCATAATATTTTGAAATTCACTAGGAGCATTTTTTAATCCGAATGGCATTACGTTCCATTCATAATGTCCTATTGGAACCGTGAAAGCAGTTTTATACCTGTCCTTTTCTTCTATTTGGATTTGCCAGTATCCTGATTTTAAATCAAATTTTGAAAAGATTACAGCATTATGTAATCTATCCAATAAATCTTTTTTATTTGGAATAGGGTATCTAATCCATTTTAAAACTTTATTCAATGGTTTATAATTTATTACTAACCTTGGAATTCCTCTTTCCTGTTCAGAATGTTTATTTACATAAAAAGCTGTGCAGGACCAAGGAGATTTAGAGGGTCTAATAAGACTTTTCTCAATTAAGGTTTTTATTTCTTTTTTGCATAATTGTAAATATTCAGAATTCATTTGACATGGTCTCGCTTTCGTAGGTATTTGGCTTTCCTTGAAGTCTTCTTCATAAGGAAGAGAAACAATATGTTTCTTTCTATCCCAAAAAGCATTAGGATGGTCATTACATATTTGTAAAGAGAATTGATGTTGGACTAAATTTATTTTTTCCTGTAATTTAGGATTTTTTAACTTTTCTTCTATTGTAATGTAATTTACTTCTTGTTTAAGAAAGTTTATTTGATTCTCTTTTGCTTGTAACAAAGATTCTTTTACATTATTTATGAACCTTGTGATTGGTTCAGAAACAAAATTAAAAATTACCTGTTTCCCCTCATATGTTCCAACAATTGAATTTTTATCCACCCTTTGTAGAGGAAGAATTTGATTTAAAAAAGGTGTTCCAAGTATAATCTGATTAGTAAGGTTTTTGACTAAAATAAAGCTATTAGCTATACACATCTTATTATTGCAAATATAAGCTTTAGGCAGTTTATAATTAATTTGTAAAGGTTCACCATTAGCTGAACTAAGTCTATGAGTTGTTTTCTGAAAATATTTTGTTGGTATAATACCTTCTTGGATACAATTCAAATCTGCTCCGCTATCAACTAGAGCAATCAAATCTTTTGTGAAATCATTGTTTATTAACAGTTTAATTTTTATATGCCATTTTTGTAACGTTATCCTTTCAATTACAGACAAGAAATTTTCTTCTTCTTCAATACTATTGTCAATGGACTTTCCTTTTTCTATTCTTGTTAATCTTTCTCCAAGATATTCATTATTCTTTTTTAAATTTTTTATCTCAAATTTAAATTATCAATTTCAATTCTTAATTTTTCAATACTAACTGGTTTATTAACCTTATATTTTTGATTTAGTTGATTCTTAACTTCCATTAAAGTATATGGTTGAAAATCTTGAGAAATTTTTTCATCAGATGTTTCCTGATTTTCTTTTATCATTTGAGAAATTATTCTCTCTCTTATTTCAGAATCTTTTATGACTTTAAGAAGATCCAGTATATTATTAGAAATAACATTTATTTCCATATCTTGAAATTGAGCAATAAGTTGATAGAGATTTTCTTCTTCTTTATCAGAAGAGTTTAAACATTGTTCACCATTTCTGCAAGGAATACATTCCTCATCTGATGATGTTAAACTTTCATTTTCTAAAATATGAATATTATTCATTTCAATAGATGAAAATTCTTGAGATTCAGAATCAGATTCAGAATTTATCAAAATATTTGATAAAGTTTCTTTCAACTTTTCATCTGTTAAATTATTAATTTTTCTTTTTACCCAGCAAGTTTTTTCGTTGTGTCCAGGACGACCACATTTTTTACATATAATAAAAGGTCTATTAGGTTTAAAATCTCTTTTCCTCTTAAATTTTCTATCTTCTTTTCTTTGTTCTTTCTTTTGTAAACTTTATTAGCTCTTTGTGATTTGAAAACCTTTTTATTCTTAGGATCATGGATTTCTTCCATTCCAAAAGATTTCACAAAAGATTTGATTGCTCTAAAAATTAAAAATTAAACTAAGTTGAATTTCACAAAAATCTTTATGTAATGAAATAAAATTAAATCAAATCTTAATTTGTTGAAAACCTTTTTATTCTTAGGATCATGGATTTCTTGTTTATTTACAAAAATGGCATATAAAAATTAAACTGTTAATAAACAATGATTTCACAAAAGATTTGATTGCTCTAGTTGATAGCGGAGCAGATTTGAATTGTATCCAAGAAGGTATTATACCAACAAAATATTTTCAGAAAACAACTCATAGACTTAGTTCAGCTAATGGTGAACCTTTACAAATTAATTATAAACTGCCTAAAGCTTATATTTGCAATAATAAGATGTGTATAGCTAATAGCTTTATTTTAGTCAAAAACCTTACTAATCAGATTATACTTGGAACACCTTTTTTAAATCAAATTCTTCCTCTACAAAGGGTGGATAAAAATTCAATTGTTGGAACATATGAGGGGAAACAGGTAATTTTTAATTTTGTTTCTGAACCAATCACAAGGTTCATAAATAATGTAAAAGAATCTTTGTTACAAGCAAAAGAGAATCAAATAAACTTTCTTAAACAAGAAGTAAATTACATTACAATAGAAGAAAAGTTAAAAAATCCTAAATTACAGGAAAAAATAAATTTAGTCCAACATCAATTCTCTTTACAAATATGTAATGACCATCCTAATGCTTTTTGGGATAGAAAGAAACATATTGTTTCTCTTCCTTATGAAGAAGACTTCAAGGAAAGCCAAATACCTACGAAAGCGAGACCATGTCAAATGAATTCTGAATATTTACAATTATGCAAAAAAGAAATAAAAACCTTAATTGAGAAAAGTCTTATTAGACCCTCTAAATCTCCTTGGTCCTGCACAGCTTTTTATGTAAATAAACATTCTGAACAGGAAAGAGGAATTCCAAGGTTAGTAATAAATTATAAACCATTGAATAAAGTTTTAAAATGGATTAGATACCCTATTCCAAATAAAAAAGATTTATTGGATAGATTACATAATGCTGTAATCTTTTCAAAATTTGATTTAAAATCAGGATACTGGCAAATCCAAATAGAAGAAAAGGACAGGTATAAAACTGCTTTCACGGTTCCAATAGGACATTATGAATGGAACGTAATGCCATTCGGATTAAAAAATGCTCCTAGTGAATTTCAAAATATTATGAATGATATATTCATTCCTTATAGTGATTTTATCATCGTATATATTGATGATATCTTAGTATTTTCAACAAATATTGAAACACATTTTAAACATTTAGAAATATTTAAGAATATAATAATAAAAAATGGTTTGGTTTTAAGTAGACCCAAGATGGTTTTATTTCAAACTAATATAAGGTTTTTAGGACACAATATTGAAAAAGGAAATATAATTCCTATTAACAGAAGTATAGAATTTGCTTCAAAATTTCCAGATGAAATAATTGATAAAACCCAATTACAAAGATTTTTAGGAAGCTTGAATTATATTTCTCCTTATTATCAGGGTCTAGCAGATGATACTGCTATCTTATACGATAGATTAAAAAATAATCCTCCTCCTTGGACCAAATATCATACTAAGGCAGTCCAAAAAATTAAACATCAAGTAAAAAACCTACCATGTTTAATGTTAGCTAACCCAGAATGGGAAAAAGTTGTTGAAACAGATGCCAGTGAAATAGGTTACGGTGGCATATTAAAACAAATATCTCCAATTGATAAGAAAGAATTTCTTGTTAGATTCCATTCAGGAAAATGGAATAAAAGTCAGAGAAATTATGCTACTATTGCTAAAGAAATCTTAGCTATAGTCAAATGCGTTTTGAAATTCCAAGACGATTTATATAATCAAAAATTTATTATAAAAACTGATTGTCAAGCTGCTAAATATATGTTTAATAAAGATTTTAAACTTGATGTCTCCAAACAAATGTTTGCAAGATGGCAGTCTAATTTAGCACCATTTGATTTCGATATAATATATAAAAAAGGTACTGATAATAGTTTACCTGATTATTTAACAAGAGAATATCTTAACTCTATTCTGCAGGAATAATGGTGTATAAGGGACCCCTGAGAATAATTATTTCATCAATAGATAGAAGAATCAATTTTTATAATCAAATGAGCACAATGCATGCTTTTCATATCCATAATTTAAACATGGATTTTTCATTATCATCTTACCAAAAACAATTTCTTTTAAATTACGAATGGCAGCAATATAACTGCTACAAGGATCGAATTGAGATTCTAAAGGAAAGCAAGAAAATAATTTCTTGTGGATAACTTATATTTTATTTCAGGTATGTATCCTCGTGGAAGAGGAAATTATTTTCATTCCTCTAATAGAGGAAGAGGGAGAGCTAGTCAAAATAATAGCAGAGTAATTGCGCAAATTGGGCAACAAAGGCTAATAGCTGCTAATATCGCAAATATTGCAACCACTTCTAGTAATACTGGAAGTAATGAAAACCAGGATTCTTTATTAGAAGAATTCCTTTCATGGAAAAACTCCAGAAACGAGGCTTGTAAACCCTCATATGTGAATATTACTACAGAAGACCCAGATGATGGAGCATATAATCAAACTCCATACAAGGAGATAATATTGCTCCTAGAATTTAAAGATCTTAAATATAAAGATCAACCGTGGATTTTAATCCAAAAATATATGGATACAGGATCATATCCTGCAGGATCTTATAAACCCAGATTATATTATGAGACGATTCTACGATCCACAGAATCTTGTGAGATTACACATTATAATTCGGGTAATACCCAGATTTACAATTTCAGTAAAGTAATAATTAAACAGATAATATCCGTTGAGACATGGGGAACATCTCCTCTTAAAGAAAGAGAAGTTTATCACCCTGAATCTAGGGTACCATTAAAATTTAATTATTGGGATTATATAGAGGCATTTAATAAAGCCATTTTATATGAAAATTCAAAGAAGATGCATTTTTGGTTTTTCAAAATATGTCCACAAGTTTATAACTTGGATATTCCAAATTGGTTTAATAAATGGTGGATGTCATATGGTCCAGCTATAAAAATTCTACCTGAACCTTATAAAGGATTTTTTCAGAAATGGTCTGAAGTTTCTCCAACTCTAATAGAAATGGAGTATAATAATATAAATATTGAAGGAATATCTTCATTGCATTATTTCACTCAGTTTGGAATCCCTTGGATCTGGAAGTGGTCTCCAGAAGTTGGTTATACCCAACAAAATATCCCATGTTTAAGAAGGACTTTTTATACAAAGTTCTGGAAGAAAATGAATAAAATGGATGATCAAGGTAATATTGAAGGCCAAGAAACGATAGACTTAATAAAGTCTACAATTGAAGAATATGAAGAACAAATACGTTTGAAACAACAGAAAGAGGCTCCTAGTCCATTCAGACAAATTGTCAAGAAGATTCAACTATCAAATGATCAATTATCAAAAAATGAAATTATTCAGAAGTACTTAGAAGAAGTAAAGAAGGACCTAATTAAAAACCTTCAACCAGAAAAAAGGTCTGATATGTCTATAACATCTTCAGAAAATAATGAAGCAGCTGAAGATGCTCAAAATGTTTATGAAGATGAAGAGCTTGATGAAGAACTTCTGGAAGCTGAATTAGCATCGTTAAAGGAATTCCTGACAACACAAAAAGACAAGAAAAAGATGGTCCAATAATACAGGATAAAGAAGAATCTACTTTAATAAAGCTGACCAGTTTAATAAAGGAGAATCTGCTTTAATAAAGCAGGCTGCTTTACTCAATTATAGCAGACACAATTATGAAGACTTTTGAAAATTTTCAAAAAGCAGAATTATTGTAAATTATTGTAGTTTGTTTGTATACTGAGACTCTCATTATAAAAGGAGCTCAGATTAATTCAGGAAGACACCACTTCCTTATCTAGTATCTATAATATCTTAGCTATTGTAAAAATTCTCTCTATTAAATAAAAAGTCTGAAGTTTGTGAAGACAACTTAATCTGCACATAATCCCTTTAAAGGTTAGTATACTTAACTTTTCTTTATTATTATTTAGCTTAATGACAAGCTAAATCCCAAAAGTGTTGAATTAACCCAGATGATATAAGTCATAAACCATGACTCAAAAAAAAAAAAAAAAAAAAGAGTCATGGATGAAAAATTTTTAGGTTGGTTCTATATTAAAACAGGCATAATATTAATATCGTGGTCGAATTATGGTAGCCCGTTTGTTACCGTGTTGATTAAAGGCGTTTCTAGGGCGTGGCCGGTACTGACCGCATGTTAATACTATTAGCCAGTTGAAATATGGGTAAAGAAACCATAGTACCTAAAGTTTCATACACGATTCTTTACAAGTTACTTTTTACTTTTTACATGTTAAGTAAAAAATTTTAAAATTTTAAATTTAAATGAACTAAATGAACTATGGTCAGCTTTATTAAAGTAGATTCTTCTTTATCCAGTATTATTGGACCATCTTTTTCTTGTCTTTTTGTGTTGTCAGGGATTCCTTTAACGATGCTAATTCAGCTTCCAGAAGTTCTTCATCAAGCTCTTCATCTTCATAAACATTTTGAGCATCTTCAGCTGCTTCATTATTTTCTGAAGATGTTATAGACATATCAGACCTTTTTTCTGGTTGAAGGTTTTTAATTAGGTCCTTCTTGACTTCTTCTAAGTACTTCTGAATAATTTCATCTTTTGATAATTGATCATTTGATAGTTGAATCTTCTTGACAATTTGTCTGAATGGACTAGGAGCCTCTTTCTGTTGTTTCAAACGTATTTGTTCTTCATATTCTTCAATTGTAGACTTTATTAAGTCTATCGTTTCTTGGCCTTCAATATTACCTTGATCATCCATTTTATTCATTTTCTTCCAGAACTTTGTATAAAAAGTCCTTCTTAAACATGGGATATTTTGTTGGGTATAACCAACTTCTGGAGACCACTTCCAGATCCAAGGGATTCCAAACTGAGTGAAATAATGCAATGAAGATATTCCTTCAATATTTATATTATTATACTCCATTTCTATTAGAGTTGGAGAAACTTCAGACCATTTCTGAAAAAATCCTTTATAAGGTTCAGGTAGAATTTTTATAGCTGGACCATATGACATCCACCATTTATTAAACCAATTTGGAATATCCAAGTTATAAACTTGTGGACATATTTTGAAAAACCAAGAATGCTTCTTCTTTGAATTTTCATATAAAAATGCTTTATTAAATGCCTCTATATAATCCCAATAATTAAATTTTAATGGTGCCCTAGATTCAGGGTGATAAACTTCTCTTTCTTTAAGAGGAGATGTTCCCCATGTCTCAACGGATATTATCTGTTTAATTATTACTTTGCTGAAATTGTAAATCTGGGTATTACCCGAATTATAATGTGTAATCTCACAAGATTCTGTGGATCGTAGAATCGTCTCATAATATAATCTGGGTTTATAAGATCCTGCAGGATATGATCCTGTATCCATATATTTTTGGATTAAAATCCACGGTTGATCTTTATATTTAAGATCTTTAAATTCTAGGAGCAATATTATCTCCTTGTATGGAGTTTGATTATATGCTCCATCATCTGGGTCTTCTGTAGTAATATTCACATATGAGGGTTTACAAGCCTCGTTTCTGGAGTTTTTCCATGAAAGGAATTCTTCTAATAAAGAATCCTGGTTTTCATTACTTCCAGTATTACTAGAAGTGGTTGCAATATTTGCGATATTAGCAGCTATTAGCCTTTGTTGCCCAATTTGCGCAATTACTCTGCTATTATTTTGACTAGCTCTCCCTCTTCCTCTATTAGAGGAATGAAAATAATTTCCTCTTCCACGAGGATACATACCTGAAATAAAATATAAGTTATCCACAAGAAATTATTTTCTTGTTTTCCTTTAGAATCTCAATTCGATCCTTGTAGCAGTTATACTGCTGCCATTCGTAATTTAAAAGAAATTGTTTTTGGTAAGATGATAATGAAAAATCCATGTTTAAATTATGGATATGAAAAGCATGCATTGTGCTCATTTGATTATAAAAATTGATTCTTCTATCTATTGATGAAATAATTATTCTCAGGGGTCCCTTATACACCATTATTCCTGCAGAATAGAGTTAAGATATTCTCTTGTTAAATAATCAGGTAAACTATTATCAGTACCTTTTTTATATATTATATCGAAATCAAATGGTGCTAAATTAGACTGCCATCTTGCAAACATTTGTTTGGAGACATCATGTTTAAAATCTTTATTAAACATATATTTAGCAGCTTGACAATCAGTTTTTATAATAAATTTTTGATTATATAAATCGTCTTGGAATTTCAAAACGCATTTGACTATAGCTAAGATTTCTTTAGCAATAGTAGCATAATTTCTCTGACTTTTATTCCATTTTCCTGAATGGAATCTAACAAGAAATTCTTTCTTATCAATTGGAGATATTTGTTTTAATATGCCACCGTAACCTATTTCACTGGCATCTGTTTCAACAACTTTTTCCCATTCTGGGTTAGCTAACATTAAACATGGTAGGTTTTTTACTTGATGTTTAATTTTTTGGACTGCCTTAGCATGATATTTAGTCCAAGGAGGAGGATTATTTTTTAATCTATCGTATAAGATAGCAGTATCATCTGCTAGACCCTGATAATAAGGAGAAATATAATTCAAGCTTCCTAAAAATCTTTGTAATTGGGTTTTATCAATTATTTCATCTGGAAATTTTGAAGCAAATTCTATACTTCTGTTAATAGGAATTATATTTCCTTTTTCAATATTGTGTCCTAAAAACCTTATATTAGTTTGAAATAAAACCATCTTGGGTCTACTTAAAACCAAACCATTTTTTATTATTATATTCTTAAATATTTCTAAATGTTTAAAATGTGTTTCAATATTTGTTGAAAATACTAAGATATCATCAATATATACGATGATAAAATCACTATAAGGAATGAATATATCATTCATAATATTTTGAAATTCACTAGGAGCATTTTTTAATCCGAATGGCATTACGTTCCATTCATAATGTCCTATTGGAACCGTGAAAGCAGTTTTATACCTGTCCTTTTCTTCTATTTGGATTTGCCAGTATCCTGATTTTAAATCAAATTTTGAAAAGATTACAGCATTATGTAATCTATCCAATAAATCTTTTTTATTTGGAATAGGGTATCTAATCCATTTTAAAACTTTATTCAATGGTTTATAATTTATTACTAACCTTGGAATTCCTCTTTCCTGTTCAGAATGTTTATTTACATAAAAAGCTGTGCAGGACCAAGGAGATTTAGAGGGTCTAATAAGACTTTTCTCAATTAAGGTTTTTATTTCTTTTTTGCATAATTGTAAATATTCAGAATTCATTTGACATGGTCTCGCTTTCGTAGGTATTTGGCTTTCCTTGAAGTCTTCTTCATAAGGAAGAGAAACAATATGTTTCTTTCTATCCCAAAAAGCATTAGGATGGTCATTACATATTTGTAAAGAGAATTGATGTTGGACTAAATTTATTTTTTCCTGTAATTTAGGATTTTTTAACTTTTCTTCTATTGTAATGTAATTTACTTCTTGTTTAAGAAAGTTTATTTGATTCTCTTTTGCTTGTAACAAAGATTCTTTTACATTATTTATGAACCTTGTGATTGGTTCAGAAACAAAATTAAAAATTACCTGTTTCCCCTCATATGTTCCAACAATTGAATTTTTATCCACCCTTTGTAGAGGAAGAATTTGATTTAAAAAAGGTGTTCCAAGTATAATCTGATTAGTAAGGTTTTTGACTAAAATAAAGCTATTAGCTATACACATCTTATTATTGCAAATATAAGCTTTAGGCAGTTTATAATTAATTTGTAAAGGTTCACCATTAGCTGAACTAAGTCTATGAGTTGTTTTCTGAAAATATTTTGTTGGTATAATACCTTCTTGGATACAATTCAAATCTGCTCCGCTATCAACTAGAGCAATCAAATCTTTTGTGAAATCATTGTTTATTAACAGTTTAATTTTTATATGCCATTTTTGTAACGTTATCCTTTCAATTACAGACAAGAAATTTTCTTCTTCTTCAATACTATTGTCAATGGACTTTCCTTTTTCTATTCTTGTTAATCTTTCTCCATGATATTCATTATTCTTTTTAAAATTTTTTATCTCAAATTTTAAATTATCAATTTCAATTCTTAATTATTCAATACTAACTGGTTTATTCACCTTATATTTTTGATTTAGTTGATTCTTAACTTCCATTAAAGTATATGGTTGAAAATCTTGAGAAATTTTTTCATCAGATGTTTCCTGATTTTCTTTTATCATTTGAGAAATTATTCTCTCTCTTATTTCAGAATCTTTTATGACTTTAAGAAGATCCAGTATATTATTAGAAATAACATTTATTTCCATATCTTGAAATTGAGCAATAAGTTGATAGAGATTTTCTTCTTCTTTATCAGAAGAGTTTAAACATTGTTCACCATTTCTGCAAGGAATACATTCCTCATCTGATAATGTTAAACTTTCATTTTCTAAAATATGAATATTATTCATTTCAATAGATGAAAATTCTTGAGATTCAGAATCAGATTCAGAATTTATCAAAATATTTGATAAAGTTTCTTTCAACTTTTCATCTGTTAAATTATTAATTTTTCTTTTTACCCAGCAAGTTTTTTCGTTGTGTCCAGGACGACCACATTTTTTAAATATAATAAAAGGTCTATTAGGTTTAAAATCTCTTTTCCTCTTAAATTTTCTATCTTCTTTTCTTTGTTCTTCTATTAGTACGTCTTGGGGAGTTGGTCTAGGATAATAATATAATCTTTGAGTAGGTTTTTCAGCAAACTTTTGGAGTTTATTAATCTCTTCATTTATCTTTTGTTGATAATTATTATTATCTATAGATTCCGCAAATTCTTCTGATAATGTATTAATATGTAAAGATTGGAATTTTTCTCCAAGATTTTTTAACTTATCATCAAGTAATTTTGAAATCTCTTTGTTAGATTTTAATTTAAAATCTTTTACCTCTGGAGGAGGCTGAATAGATGGTGTAGCTATAATTTCTCCATCCTTATTTTTATCTTTATTTAAAGAATGTTTTATAATATTAATAATTGGTCTTACTGGTGTAAGGTTACAAATATAAAGATAATGATTAAGGCTTAAAAATTTATAGTCAAGTTTAAAACTTAATTTAAGGATGTTTTATCATAAGTATGAATTTCTTCTTCAGGGCTGGCACTAGTAACGTAGGGTGGTTGACCACCTTGGGTTCAACATACCGTTAGCTTGATTTAAAAAAAATTAAGTTATATATATTTTTATGTAAACAAATATGTAATTTAAATGTTTAAACTTAAACTAATAACTTAGTGTAGCGGCAAACGTGTATAACTTTCAACCTAAAGGTTGTGGGTTCTAGTCTCACGTGAGACAAAAAATTCTTTTTTGCACAACCCAAATCATAACCAAGTAAACTCATTTAAATGTTTAAACAATAAAAAAAAACCCTTTTTACTTAAGGCCCAAAATTTTTTCGCCTTCGGCCCAAAAAAATTAACACATCTCGGAGACAGCCATGTTCTTCTTAAGGTGTGCTTGAGTGAGTCAAACCTAGAACATCAAAATCAGCATGGCACATCCCGTCTTAGGAAGACTCACTCGAATATTGTGGGCAGTTTGAAACGTTGTTAAGAAAATAATTCAAATTATTAACAACTAGCCAACATTAATCCTATTAACAATCTTACTACAGGCGATCCTGACTTTCAAATTTGTTAACCTCTAATAATCCGAGGTTAACATATTGTTAATTCTATTTGTTTCTGATGACATGACGTGTTACGTGGTAGTTATGTATGCAACATATATGTTAACTGACTAAATGTTCTTGTCTCATGCTGTACATATTTATAAAGTTAAGCATAGGTTTAGAAAGTATGTAAACTTATCGTTCTATGTACATTTTAAATATATAATGAATAAGACCATATGTTGTGGATGAAGCCCCTATTAGAACGTTTTGGCGTCATGGGGCTTCACGTCACCAAAGAATCTTTTTGGTTAAAAAGTGTGTAGTGGATGCAACCCTTTCCTGTCATTATTTTTTTATTAAAAATAAAACAAATAAAAATTCCATTAACTAAAATAAATTAAAAAAGTACATTAAAATCAAAACAATACATTAAACTAAAAAAGAAAAAAAATATATGACTAGTACTAAAAATAAATATTATTGATCAGGCATATACCTTTTTAATATTTTGTCTTCTTTGTATTTCGGCTAGCCTCCGAACATGTCTATAAGTTGATCGATCGGTTCCTGCAAAAAAATCGAGATCTTTGTCCATTTGTCTCTCGTCCAATATATCAGATAACACCTTATTTGAGTCAGAATTTTGAAGCACTTGAAAACGTTGATTCCCAAGGTGGTGTAAATCGCCTAATCGGTGAATCATTTCGTTGAATCCTTCTCGCATTTCCACACTCACACCTACCACCGAAGACCCCACCGGTTTCCCTGTAAGGTCCCGTTACCAGTGCCTTACATTTGGACATTGGATTTACTCATCAACATAGTTCTAATAATCAGAGTAAATAAAAACATACGCGGAATATAAAAACTTTCATAAACATTACATTAATCCATAACTTGTCTTAAAATAAACACCTTGTCTTTCAAAATATCATAACATTAAACATAAACGTCTTCCGATGCCAGCCTCTTATGTCACGTGTTCCCCTCAAGCGAGTTGTCTCATTCTACCCACCTACGTGCATACTAAAAGTCAGCTACGCTGATTGAGTTCTAGTTAATCATACATCGCACAATACATACATACTTATATACTTTCGTTCACACTTTTATACTTCATTTATACTTTCATACTTTCTTTCATACCTTAATTCATACTTCTTACATTCATATCTTACGTTATAAAGAGCATTACGCCCTACTTCCTCGAGTATTATTAGGGCCCGGTTCTCTCCTTCCTCGGGTATTATTAGGGCCCGGTTCCCTCTTGCCTCGAATATTAGTAGGGTTCGGTTCCCTAGTTCTCGAATATTAGTAGGGTTCGATTCCCTCATTCCTCGAGTATTATTAGGGCCCGATTCCCTTTTCGTAACCAAACAACCATACCTCATACCTCGAGTATTATTAGGGCCCGGTTCCCTCTTCGTTACCATACAACCATACATCATACCTCGAGTATTATTAGGGTCCGGTTCCCTCTTCGTTACCATGCATTAACCTTATTTTATTTACTTAATAACATTCACAAACATACATATCATTCGTACCCTATACATAACATTTCAGCTTGTCAGTACGTGCAATATCCGAACATCGTTCACGTACCGATGAGCCATCATTCATAACTTTCACATAATCACATAAGGCATACACTTATCACTTAGGATAAGTGTATTAACAATCACATCGAGTATGCACACAGCCCCGAAAACATAACACAAAAATTGGGCTAGAAACTTGCCTGAATGCGGTTACGTTCACCGTTAATAGTTATTCCCTTCTTGAGCTGTGCACGGCTAACTGTATAATATTTACATGTATCAATTAACTATCGCCACTCATATCGTATTTCTATCTTTATATAACCCACAACGAACGGGGTTCTGGGGGCAGCGCCCCTGGCAGCGGGGTCTAGGGGCGGCAGCCCCTAGCAGGGTCCAAGGGGCAGAGCCCCTGGCTGGGGTCGAGCTGCCAGGTCAGCTTGAAAAAATTTTATTTCCATTAACTGTCTTAACACATTTTTCATTAGAGTCTTAAATTATTATTTTATTCTCTAAGTTGGGCTTAGCACCTTATGGGCTTAATTAAGTCAGTCCAACTGTTCTTCTGGTCCCAACTGGGTCTAGGCCCAAGCCAAACAGAACCTAGGTGGCCGAGAACTCTGGGCAGAGAACCCCAGTTCTCACCGAGAACCCATGTTTGACCGAAATCCTTTTTGACCGAAAACCCATGTGTTTGACCGAGAACACAGGGTTACCGAGAACACATATTTCTGACCGAGAACACATGATCACCGAGAACTCTCGTGTTGACTGCCTGTTGACCGAAACCCCTTAGATTTAGCCGAGAACCCCCCCCCCCCAGGTATGATGTTTTCAGTTAAATTTTCTATCTTTACATCCATTTTAAGCTGAAATTAACGGTTAACGGTCCAAACTTGATCTTTTAGCTACTTTACCCACCATTCCTAACCGTTTAACACTCATTAACCCCAACGCCTCGAGGTCTAGCGCGTTATTGTCATAAAGGTTGAACCTTTAATCCTAAAAACGTTCTTTAGGCTAGATCTAGGGTTTCCTTCATGAACCGTATCTAACCACAAGCCTTTTACGTCCATATTAATCATCAAGTTATCAACTTTATGTTTTATCTAGACTCGATCTACTCTATGTTCAAGTCTCTTGACTAACCGTTCATAAAAATGTAATCTTTAATCATAAAGAACATACCTTTTTGATGTTTCTAGGTTGCGGTTTGCTTGATATACGATCTTGGACTTGTTATCTTGCTTGTATGATTGAAGATCCTAAGTTACGATGCTTGGTTGTGTATTTGGATGGTGGTTGGCGGCTAGGAGGGAATGTTTGGCTTAAGTGTGTGTTTTAAGGTGTAAAATGGATAAGATAGATGGAAATGGAAAGATTTAGGGTTTAAGGGGTATTTATACTCCCTTAAGCCCATGGACCTAAGGCCCATCTTTCCTTTTTGGTCCATGATTAATTCTATTTAATTAGCCTACTTATCTTTCCCATTTTGCCATTTTACTATTTATTTATTAACTCAAGTAAACTTTTCCGTCATAACGAGTCAATATTCATTATTATTATTTGAAATTTTGGGATGTTACATTCCCCTTTCCACGACTTATTCTACCACCCAGTCGAAGAAACTTCGCATACTCATTCTAGTTATCAACGACTTCGTCATCGTTTAAGTCGATGTTTCGAGCATCGGACTGTGATATTTCTGGATCAACCGAAGATGACGTTTTGACCTTTTTGGTTGTCGCCTACTTCTGGACCTCACGAGAAGTACGACGTTCCACTTATGTGATTACAGAGATGATTCCAACAATTCATGTCAGGCCCGGCTCCGAGAAACCCAAAAAAAATTTGGGCCAAAGGCGAATCTAAATTTGGGCCTAAACGAAACTCAAATAAAATATAAACTCGATAACTCAAATAAAAAAGCAAATCATACGATGATAATATTAATTTCAATACACAAAACATAGAAATTGTAGCAAAATAATCTAATTTACATACCTTAACGAAACGCGATGCTCGCCTTGCATTTTTTGAAGCAAAACTCTCGATCAATTCTTGATAATCTATGCTTCCAACACATCGCTCTCAATAGATATCATCGCCAAGCCATTAAGTCTTTCTTGGGACATTGTGGATCGCATGTAAGTCTTCAACAACTTCAATTTTGAAAAGCTTCTTTCGGCCGAAGCAACGGTTACCGGAATAGTCAACAACACTCGATATGCATTTACCGCGTTAGGAAAAAAACCATGTTGCACCACATTGTTTAAAGCATCTAAAGGGGTGACAATATTACTAGATAAAAATGTCTCAAACAACTTCAACTCCAAAAAAAGTTCCTTGGCATCAATATCGGACTCTTCTCCATGCTTCAATGCTTCTTGAAGAGTATAACAACACGATTTAAGTTTTGTTTCATCAAGCGCCTTCAACTTTTTAGGAAACAAAAAACCAAATAGTTTTTCGTATTGTTCGTATTGTTCGAATCTTGTTTCAAGAGAAGAAATCGATTGGTCAACAATACATAAAAAGTAGTTGACTCTAAAGTTTTCCTCGGGTGAAAACAAAACTTCTTGCACACGAGACTCGTCAAATTGTTTTTTCCTAATAAGCGGACGACTTTGAGAGAATACCGGATCAACACCCATTTCAATGGCAATTTTTTAGCATCAACAATTGCCTTAGGAAACCCCACTTCTCTATAATTCTTGAAGTGTTTGATCAATTTCTTCACTTGTTTAATAGCATCATCGAGAACCATATCCTTTGCTTGCAATCTTTTGCTAACGAAATTCACCGTTGATAATATTTCATACCAAATGACAATTGCTAAATAAAATTCATACTCACCAAATTCATTCTTTGTTAGCGTATTAGCATCGCTTTGAGTTTTATTATCCCCGTCGGTGTCCCTAATTTCAAGCAAAGCTTCTCTTACATCCGAAAGTTGAAATCTAATCGGTTTAACACTATCCACACGACTTTCCCAACGAGTAGGACACATTGACTTAAGAGTGAGTCCTTTAACATTGTCTTTCAAAACCGCCCACCTCTTAGTAGAATTAGCAAAGACGCTATAAATCCGTTGAATGACACCAAAGAATTCTCTAGATTTAGTGCAAGCATTAGCCATGTCACATAGTGCAAGATTAAGACTATGACAACCACATGCGGCATAAAAAGCCCTAAGATTTATATCTAAGAATCTCTTTTGAACTCCTTGATGTTTTCCTTTCATGTTCGATCCGTGATCATAGCCTTGACCACGCATATTATTGACATCAAGACCAAGAGACTTTAATTCCTCAAGTGTAACATCAAAAAGTCCTTTACCGGTGGTATCATCAACAACTAGAAAACCTAAAAATGATTCCTCAATGGTAACCGAATTAGATTTTAAATTGATATTGATATACCTCACAATTATAGACATTTGTTCTTGGTGACTTATATCCGGGGTGCAATCGAGGATGATAGAATAATACTTTTCTTGCTTTATCTTCTCGGTGATTTCCGATCTAATTCGATGTGCTAGTAAACCAATTAACTCGTTTTGGATATTGTGACCAAGATAATGTACGTTGAGTTCGTCACTCATAATATGCCGTACATGTTCTTTTATAATTGGGTCGAACTTTTCCAACATCTCAACCAATCCCAAAAAGTTTCCATTATTTTTTTGGTATAACTTCTCTAAGGTTCCCCGAAATGCTAAACCATTTTAAGCAAGAAATTTCACGAGTGCAATAATCTTAAAAATAACTTCTCGCCAATAATCTCTTTCTTTCTTGAATTGTTCGTATGCAACTTTGTCGATGGTTTCCTTACAATTCAACATCTTTCGCATTTCAAACCACCGTTTCATATTCTTCAAATGTTCAATGCCAAGCTCATGTTCTTTAAGTCTAACGGAACAATTCTTCCAAGTAGCAAAACCATCGCTATCTAACCCACCTTTCGGATGCCCTTTTCTAAAAATTTTACAACAAAAACAAAATAATTTGTCAACCTCCTTTGAATACACTAGCCATACTCTATCATAAGTGTCCCCATTAGATAGGCGTCTAGTATACATGCTTGAAGAAAACCGTCTTCCCGTTGAATTCACCGGACCCTTATCAATAGGATCTCGTTTTGGACCTTTCTCAACCAACATATTAATCATTACGGATTAAGTCCATCCCAATTTCTAGGATCAAAGATATCAATTTTTGTATTTATATTACCTCCACCCACATTAGCTCCATACACATTAGCATCAACATGATGATCATCATCTTCATCCACATCATCATCATCTTTATCCACATCAATATCATCTTTATCAACACGAACATCCACATCAATATCATCTTCATCCACATCGACATTACCATCAACATTAGCTTCGACATTAATCACATTATATTCATCAACATAAACACGTTCTTGTACTTCATTAACATTAGAAGTTTATGGTTGTTTTGAATAAACTTTAATATATCACCGGCTTGAGACTTTCTTATTTCTTCGTCACGTTTCCTCTTTTTGCGTTTTTCATTACCGGATAGGTATTTGTATCTAGGAGGCATTTTCCTAAAAAATAATATATATGTGTTAATATTATAAACAAAAACAAAGTAACACACTAACACTAACTGTTATTCTGTTAATATAATTAATAATACAGCTGTTAATTCAAATATTCAATAAACATAAACTGATAAAACAACAATTCAACAACTGATTAACTCCCTAACTCATAAACTAATAATAAAACTGTCACTAACCCTTGCTGAGTTGCTGAGTTGCTGGAGTCCTGGACGGCTGGACGGACTGTACGGAGCCGGGTGCGGGCCTGCGGCGGTGGTTGGGTGGTGTCTGGTGGTCAGCGCCGGCGTGACTCACGGTGGTGGACTGGTGGTTTGTGGCTGTCTGGTGGTCAGTGACTCAGTGTACGTATACGTAATCGCTTGGAGATGGCCGATAGGGTTGTATTATTTTTTTAACCTTCAGTCCTTCAGACTTCTCTTCTGGATCTAGGGGAATTGGACATTTGGGCTATAAGGATAGAAGTAATTGGGCTGCAAGTAATTGAGGATATAAACAATTTATAAATGGGCCTAAACAATTTTTTTTAAATATAAAAAAAAAATTTAAAAATTTTCGGGCTTACCGAGTGGTCGGGCCTATGGCGGTCGACTACCCTTCCATAGGCCTGGGCCGACCCTGATTCATGTTGATAAAGGTCCTCCGAGTACTTTTGGTACTTAGTCAACGACGTCGCAATGATCTCCGCATCACCAGCACCATTACCCACGAGTTAAAAAAACGATTGTAAACCCTTTAAAAGAGTTGGTCATTTGGTGTTTAACCATTTTCCCGATATAGAATCGGGCTTTAGGTATCTTTCCCTTGAGCCATTATATTGAATAAAAGCTCCCGAACTTTGTCCCAACTATGCCTAATCTTTGATAGTCGTCTATAAAAAATTAGAAAACATATTAGTAACTGTTATAATTTTGTTTAAGGAGAAATTAGTACATAAATGAAAGATATATTAAGCACTTACAACATTCGAGATCTTTCGAGACCACGGTCCACAACCTTGCAAGGGTCAAATACTCTTCAGGGGTTTATAGCATAGTTGTTTTTTTGGTCCAAGGCTCGCTCGTGTCTTTCTTTTTGTGTGTCTTGCTTTTTTAGATTTGCTCGAACCGAGTTGTGTCTCATTTGGCTCGTCTTGAAACAATGGATCGAGTTGCGTCTCCGGCACCATCTCGTCTTGTGTCACCAGGAAGTTTGGCTGAGTCGGTGGGTCAAAAACATCGGCTTGTAAGTTGGTGGGCATCCCTAAATATTGCATATACAACAACATGTTAAGGTCAAAATTAAAACCGACCGAGAAGTTGGGGTTGGTTGATTTGCTTGGGCGGTGTTCGGTTGAGTCGGTTGGGTGGTGTTCATGCATTGCTTGGTTGTAAATTGTCCAAAATTGAACATGGAAATGTTGAATGGATTCATAGTAGGTTGAGAATAGAAGATTTTTTGTTATGTTTTTTTATAGAGAATGAAAGATTGAGTTGTGGTTTTTAAAAAAATTGATATGTTTGATTATATAAAGGATGGAGTTTAATAAATATATATTTTTTTAAAATCTAGATGTTACCAACGGCTATGTTAACTAACCCAAACTTTCACCTGACGCTTTGTGGGAAGCGCTCTCCCCTATCAAAGAGATCAAAGCGCCGAGGGGGGGGGGGTTGTTCCTAGGCGCTTTTGGGTTTTTAGGTGGGGCAAAGCGACCCACTACACCCGCTCTAAGTAATTGTGGTGTCGCCCTGATATGAGATTCCATGACCCCAACCACTGATATTTCTTTTAAATAATATCTAATTCGTTGTTATACATTTATAAAACGCTTAACTATTTGGGTTATACTATTCATTAAATTCTTATAAACTACTTAAAAGAAAAAAAAATGAAAATCTATAATTTCAGCTCGATGTGTTTCATTCTGTTTTTATTATATTCAAAGCCATAACTGAAACGAAAGTTCAGTTTTACGTAAAAATAAAACTAAACTGTCGGTTTTGCTTTGGTTTGGTTTTTTCAATTTCAGGTAAGTTTTTTCGGTATCATGCACACCCTACCAAAAACGTTGAGACTATTGATTCAATTTCTTAGCTCGATATCATTTAATTAAAATTACAAATTAAATCATTAGGTTTACAAGAATGATCCATTTGCAATTAGCATGAAGTCAAAAGTGATTAGCTTTATATCTTTTTGTTACCCTATGAGATTAGCTTGAGCCAAAGTCGAAAGTAAAGGCCAAAACCGTGTGGCGTATTTCATTCCTTCATCTTTTCTTTCTTACTTTACTTGTGGTCATATTCAAGAAAAGCATCATACCTCCTACAAGTTTTTATAACTAGTCTTTTTTATATATTACACAAATTAACTAGACTAACTTTCCACTAAAAATTGATTGTCCTTCTTCCTTGTAGAACTAAACAACCTTTAAGCAGAAAAGAAAAGGTTTGAACCGCAAAACATTTGGATCTATTGTGATATAAAATTTATCATAAAAAGCATGTGTGTTTAGGCCAACCGTAGCAGGGCGGCGCGGCTGCCACCTCATCAACATATTTCCAGCCAGATCATTACAACCAAGTAGTGTTGTCTTGATATTTCGGATGCCTCATACGAGTACTAATAATGAGCACTTATGTATATTTATATTCTTCAAAAATTAATGATAATTGTTATAACGATAAGCAAAACAAAGTTATTTACCTTATACTCATTCATTATCACCGCTAGTCTATTATTGTGCCTGTCTTTATTAGGTTGTTATTTGAACATTTTAGGCCCCAATTATTTGTCTTATTAGCCATTTAGCCCCAGCTTAGACATTATTTTCGGTGCCCCATCAAAAACAGACTCTAGACAAGCCGAGGCTTGCATGGCCCCGATACGTCCTTGCAACCAAGTATAAAGGAGCGTTGGCTTGAGCCCCAAAGTACACTACTGCATTAATGGGGCAAAGGGCTTAAGGGTGTGGGGTCCCAATCAAATTTAGCCCGCTCACTTTTTTTATAAAAGGAAAAAAAGATTGAATAATAATTATGCTGTTAGTTAAACTATTACGCGTTTTTTATGAAAAATTAGTGAAAGCCCTCATATCTATGTGTCAGGACGTTTTTCACTTTTTAGTTAAAACACTGAACTTAAAAAAGTTATATCCTGAACGTTATATTTAACTATATAAGTTTTCAAAACTATATATGAACATGGATTAAAGTATGACAAATAAAGGTGAAAAAAAAAACATTGGATGCATCTTTTGATTTTTTTTGTCTTTTTTGGTTAAATAGTTGTCCCTATTTCTTACTTATCAAGGAATTTAAGGGTCTGTGTTAAGAAAACTAAAAGGGTAAATGTTAGATCTTAAAAAGATAAGAAAGAGTGTGTATAAGTTGTTAAGAGATATGATGATGTAGGTTTTAAGTCGGCTAGTTGTTGGTCAAGAAAGTAATCTTATGCAAGAGGAACCAATGAAAATAAGGGTAATTTTCATTGCATGTTAAAGGAGAATCGGTTGTGAATAGAATAATACTCCGTAGAAGCTAAGGAAATAAATAAATATGGACATCCATTTCACGATATCAAACATCTCTCTTGTTTCAAATATGTAAAAAATCGTGTAAATTTATACTACGTATAAAATTTTTCGAATACAAAACATATAAATTTTCAGACGAAAAACGAGTAAATTTACACCACGTATAATTTCTTTTATGGGGTTCGGAGACCTCACAGGTTACACTAAGTTGCACCCTTGGATCTAATCACTATTTCGATATTCTAAACTCGGTAATGTGATATTGTGATGGTTATATTGATAAGGAGACGTCTCATCACATCACACGCTCTCTTGTGTTAAGTGGTAATTCCAATTCACGGTAGACCCTACACACATTTCTCCCTATGGCACGTTACACCCTTGGGCAACATTGGTTTTCATGACATACGTATGTCATATTTAATCATCTTATGTCATAAAAAAGTTAGGAAAACAGGATTTAAATTAGAATTAAAGTGTAAATAAAGCAGACATGATCCTCAAAATGTGGAGGGAAAGATTGGAAACTACCGAGAGATAATACAACACAATATATGCATTAAAAGTATAACCCAATAAATTAAACACCTAAAGTTAGAAATCCAAATACAAAAAGGTAACTAGAAGTTTGAACTAATATTATTCAAATATATCACCAAAAATCATATCTTCATAGAGACAAGACAACAAATGTTTTACAATCTTCAAATAATTAATTAAATTAATTAAAGGACAATTTATAGTAGCCTATAGATGCACATCAAAACCGGTTTGGGGTCTCAAAACCATATATGAAAGCCGATATTGAAACCAATTTAGGTGAAAGCGGTTTACTTCTGATTTTATCCGTCAGTTTGTAACCAATTTAGCAGTCCTAGTCCGATCTAATCTTCAAATTTTAATCCGTTCTGATCCCTTCAGTTTTTCTTTAACAAACCAGTTTAAACCAAACTGGTTTTGCCCCCATCTAGTTTTGACTTTTTTTTACCCAATTCGAAGCGGTTTTAAAACTATCCGGTTTGAAAAACAAAGGGATTTGTGCGGCTAGGCTGAGAAAGTAAGCCCAAAAAGAGGCCCAAATAGGATGGCTCGTTTCAAAATCCTACATTAGACCAGGTGTAGTGGCACGTTGTGCCGGACGTTATGGGCTATAACGCGGGGTACACCGCCCCCCCCCCCCCCCCCCCCCCCCCCGCGTTATGTTGAATTTTTTTTTTGCGCGTTGTATCTAAAACGCGAGAATGGTACGCGGATCAAAAAAGTTACCGTTGGTTTGGAGCCGTTGGAGTTTTAAAAAAAAATTAATTATATTTATACTATATAAATAAACCAAACTTATATTTTTTAACACATTCCTTCCAATCTACCAATTTACACAAATATTTATATCTTTTACACTAATATTTCTACCATCATGTTTCCAAACAACAACCAAAATATTCTCGGTTTCGGTCAATATGCCCGTCAAGCCAACCAAAATCCACAACCGAACCAATCTACCGCCCCGACGCCAACCGTACCCGTCCCGCAAATGTATGACCCGCAAATGGCCGCGTACTTTGCACTTCTACAAAACTCTATGCCAAATGCGGTGCCCGGTTTCCAAAACCCAATGACAAACATTTTTGCGGGTTCGGGTTCCCAACCCGCCCCGGAGACCCAACTCGAGGTCGAGTTCGTGCCGGAGACACAACCCGAGGGCGGTTCGAGCCAACGCGGACGTTCGAAAAAACACGCAAAGAAGCCCGCCGACGAACCTCGGGTTAAAAAGACGGTGATATCGTGGAGTATCGACGAGTGCGTACTATGTGCTCGTGCTTGGTGCCAAATATCGGAAGATGCCAAATGCGGTAGGTTTTTAAAATGCATATATATATTTTTAAATTTCTTATAACAAACATTAAACTTGAAATGTTTTTATTTTTTTAGCGAACTATCAAAAAATGAGGGTATTTTGGCACAAAATTATAGAGAGGTTTCACAACCTTGACGGGGACTCGCGTCGAGAAAAAGATTCGTTACTGTCGAAATGGGGCGACATAAACACCAAATGCATGGCTTTCCATACGGTTTTCTCTCGGATGAATCGAACTAGGAGTAGTGGTGTCTCGGACGCGGAAGTCATGGATAACGTGTTGGTTGAGTTTCAACATAAGGTCGGCAGGACCTTCAACTACTTTGGCATTTGGAAAGACCTCTTGAGGTTTCACCCAAAATGGGGCTTGGTGTTGGATGCCGAAGCCGAAGTCGAAGGCGAAGGTGGTCCGCGTAAAAAAAAGTCTAAAACATCATCTTCGGTTGATCCAGACACGTCCCGTTCCGGCGCTCGAAACTTCAACTTAAGCGATAATGACCCCTTGAATACTACCGACATGCCTCGGCCGGGGGGTAGAAGAACCAAAGGCAAAGGAAAGGGGAAAGGGGCCGGTTCGTCGTCGGCAACGGGTTCGAATCCCGAATTGGAAAGCCAATTCCAATTAATGAACTCTTAACTCCAAGATTTACACCAACTTGGAACCCAACGACTTCAAGTAAATTTGGACGCCGTCGACCTACTTCGAAGGAATGAGATGGACAAAGACATCGAGATTTTATCAAACGAGCTATCCGAAGACGACCCGATAGTCCAATCTCTAAAAGCCAATCGACGAGCGAAAATTTTAGAAAAATATAAATGAGTTTTAGTTTTATTAGTATTATTTATGTTTTTTTTATTTTAATTTGATGTATTTTTTTAATTTAGTTTAATGTATTTTTTAATTGGAAGTTTAATGTAATTTTTAATTTTATGTTAATTTATTTAAATGAATTATTATTTAAAAAAACAAATAAAATTATAATGACTAGGCGTCACGTGGTGCATAACCCCTGGATGTGGAGAGTTATGACTACAGCATGTTTTTGTACAAAACCATAACTCTGACTGGACGCCACGTGGCGCATAACCCCTGGATGTGAAGCTTTACGACTACACAAGTCTTACTATTTACTACCCACAATTCCACAACCAGCCGACTTTCCAATATGTTGGTTTTCGGTTTCCTTTCCTAACATGTGAAAGGTGGTTAATCAATTTTTATGAGTGGTTGACTATTTGTGAGGGAAATGAAGGAAAAATTTAATTATAAAGAATAAAAAATTATAATTGGAAGTTGATAAATATGAAAAATCCAGCATGTTCGTTTTTAAAATATGGATATACATGTTTTTTTGTTTAATTATAGAAATGAGGATGAAGATTTCAATTCGAATACTCTTTGAGATAAACAATTACTCTCCGTGTATAGCGGATATTTTTGTAGCGCTCTAAATCTTTCTCTCTATATTTCATAATAGGGTATAACATTAGAAATGAGATCGAGTGATAACTTTTTATTGATTTCTCTAAACTCTAAAGATGAAGATAGTTAGGGATAAGAAACAGATTGGGGATGCTTTAAGAGACACCTGATGTCTGATGAAGATGGGTAGCGCAAGGGAACGGATTGCGGATGTTCTAAGAGGCACTTGCCCTCTTCTACCCGAAAAATTCTTGTCATATCGTACTATTCTAAAGTAACTTAGAGAAACCAAATAGGTTTTTGATTAATTTGAAGGAAGCCTGTATTTCCGTTAATATTAACGTTTACTCAATGTTATTAAAACCAAACCATTCAAGTTGGTTCACTTGGTTTAACTAAGAACCATTAATACCGCAAGTTCGGTAAAGCAATTTTTTAATTTTTATTTTTACGTTTTTAAGTTGAATCGATTATAATATAATCCAGTCCATGTTCAATGTCCGTTCCAGTTACGTGAACATCAAGTTTTTATTTTCTATAAAAAGGAGAATATCGTGGTGTGTATATGTGCACTTTAAGCAAATGATTTAGTCGGTAAGGACCCAAAAACAGCTTGAGATATTGAATCTTCTTGTTATATCCTTTTTTACGTAGACAACCATATCATTCAAAATCTTTGTTTATTTATCCTCCCAATTGCATCACGGAATTTAATTTTGTTGACAAAACCCCCTACAATAGTACTCGTCAAATTGACACATAATCTTTAAAAAATACAAACAAAAATTGTTTAGTTATCGCGAGCCCGTGTTCCAGCCATAGGAGAAGCTTGTTTAGGGTCGTCAAGCCTTGTGTATATTTAAGTTTTACCTCTTTTGGACTTCAATATATTAACTGCACAACGCACGACCAAGCTTTGGCCCGTTTAATGTACTACACGAGCTTAGGCTTGTTCAAGATTATTCTCTCAATATATAAAATTAGCTAGAAACGCATATGAATTATTCAATAAAAAATAAGCGAGCTGAGCAAGAGCTTTGAAATGACTCAAGAGCCGAGTTTAAGCTCGACTCATTTACACACCTAGATACCATTAGACATGTTCTTCGGTAATTGTCAAACTAAAGCATAAATATTTTAAAAAAATTAACAGATGGAGAAACATTAATCCTAGACTCCTAGTTACACTAGTTTCACATCAAATAATATATGTTAGCTCGAAACAAATATCAAACTCAATTTGTTTAACACTTATTCCTAACCGTAACTCCAAACTCACCAGCCACAACCAAAGTAGTGGCCATATCAATAAACATCCCATGCTCCACCACTCCAGCAAGCCTCAACACCTTATCACCAGCAGCCTTCAAATCCCCAATACATTTCTTGAAATACAAATCAATTATATAATTCCCATTATCCGTCACATACGCCTCACCCTCACCATTATTCACCCTTAACTTTGCAACACACCCACACTCCTCAAACAAGACTTGTAACCTATTCGCAGTAAACTTCCAACAAAACCGCACGACCTCGACCGGCATTGCCAGCCCGCTCGCCCCGACATAGTCGACCAGCTTCGACTCATCAACGATCACAATAAACTTGTTACAGCAACCTTCAACCATTTTCTCACGTAGCAATGAGCCGCCACGGCCTTTGACCAAGTTCATATCCGGGTCGACTTCATCCGCTCCATCGATAGCTAAATCGAGGAGCGGGTGGGTGTCGAGGTCCGAAAGGGGTATGTTTAAAGAGAAAGCGTGTTGGTGGGTTTGTTCTGAAGTCGGTATGCATGTTATGTTGGTGAGTTTTTGTT
This sequence comes from Bidens hawaiensis, assembly GCF_021521415.1. Taxonomy (NCBI): domain Eukaryota; kingdom Viridiplantae; phylum Streptophyta; class Magnoliopsida; order Asterales; family Asteraceae; genus Bidens; species Bidens hawaiensis. The sequence goes on from NW_027491024.1 coordinate 3,437,131, forward strand.
GGAGAAGTTGACCAATGCGGTGGATGGCGTGTCTGGCTGTGGACCCGGTGCCGAGGCCCAGGACCATGCCAGACGGCTATTTTTTTGAGGTCGTCTTGGGTTAGACGGAGGTGGGGTACTGGTGAAGACATTACGTTGGATCCGAGATAAGCTAGAGCCATATTAGATATAGTTGTTAAGACTTGAGAGTTTTGAAAATGAAGATTTGAAAGATTTGGAGAGAAGCCGTGATGATGAGGATTTTGGGGAAAAAGGTGCGGGTATTTATAACGGCTGGGTTTGGATTCATTGTAGAGTCAAGAGTAAAATAATGAAAATATGCTAATAAACCCACGCGTTTTCATATACACTCGTTTTAACACTTTTATATAATTATATTACGCGATCTATATGAAATACATGACTAGCTGTTGTACGTATAATATTTACTGAGGTACGTACCACCCTGTGCTTTTAAAGTTTTAATTAATACACTCTCGTCAAGCTGGATGTTAAGTAAACATCACCACTTTTTATCAAGTCATGTTTCTTGTATTTTGTCCCATTCTTAGTGTTTTGTCTCATTTTGTTAAGCATATGGCTCATATACGTCCAATACGTATACCATTACTATAGTCATATATAATCTATGCACACTCTTTAAAAATCATAAAGCACCATATGGACGGCCATATAACCCACATTTATATGACCTTAAAAGCTTCTTAAAACTAAGTTTTCACCACTCATGTACGACCATGTGTATATAACATGTATATGCAATATACAACATGTTGAAAGTGATTGTAAGTGGAGGAAAGATAAAAAATAATGATAAAGATGTAAAAACAATATTATTTAATTGTATATGAGAGAGAAAATGTATTGTTTTTTAGCGTAATTATAGAGATATAGATACAGAAGCTGACATGAATACTCTTAGCCCTTAACTCCTTTTTTATTTTCTTCTTGCAACCCAATGAGGTTTCATGTTGTTTCTAACTTGTTTATGCATATAAATAGATTATTTCTACCTGAAGAATCACAAATCTAAACCCGAATAGGTTACACCAATGATTCCACAGGGTATGAGTTAAGTGACAAATGACATGTCGATATGAGTAAAAGCTTTACAAAGTCCGGCGACGGAAACCTGCAAAACAGAACACCTTGAGCTCGTTACGAGAATGACAAGAGTGGGGGTCTTCCCGTAACCACCCTCCAGCGTGAGAATAATTACCGTTCTTAAAGAGAGAAAATACAGAGATTGATGTAATGTGTGAAGCGTGAACGAATACCTCATAATGATGGAGTGAGTATTTTATTCCCGGTGGTTAAGGAAATATTATTGATACAACTGTCCCCTTCTAGAAGATGCTCTTTGTAACAAATTGGACACGTGTCCACTCATGATAAAGTGAGACAACTGGCCATGTGCACGGTTATAACAACTTTGCCAGCTGTCATCCTTTAATTGGTTACTGCATCACGTGCCCTTCAAGAAAGGATCTTCACATAAATCTTTTAGAAAGAAGTTGGTTACAACTGATTTGCCGACATCACTCTTCTGTCATCTTGCGTATGATGGGAATGTCTTGCGGATGACTTTTGAGGGAGTCTTAAGTAGCCGGCGGATGATCTTTGGAGCTTTTCATTATTGATCTTCCTCTGATTAAAGTTATGCGGGTGATAGTGGTGTGCGTTGTGCGGTTTTTGACTAAAACCGAATCAAAAACCCAAACTTTCAGTTCTATAATTTTTTAAAACCGCTCGGTTGTCGGTTTTGGATGCGATTTTTTTGGTTTTGCTAATCGAGGCAAAACTTTTTGGGCAAAAAAACCTCGACCCAAGATATTAAAATTCGGTATGATATTTTTTTCTTAAAACTAATGATTAATATAATACTGAATATTTGGACTTCAAATATTAAAAGCTAATAAAAGATACATTTAAAATTAAAATTCTAATATCAAACTAAAAATAGCAGTATTATTTATCAGTTATTAATCACATGTAGAAACCAAATATTAATCGTTATTAACCATATGTTAAAACTAAACATATATTGGTCGGTAGCTTTTGTTTTAATGGTTATGGTTAAGATATTATGGTTATTTTGATTGTTATGGTTATTTGGTTTCGGTTCTTAACAAAATACAAAACCTAACCAAAACCAATATTTCGGTTGCTAAAGTTCAAAACCGAACGCCGGTTTCTAATTTGGTTTGGTTTTTTCGATTCGGTTCTTTTGGTTTTTTCGGTTTTGTGCACACCCCTAGCGGGTGATGAAAATGTTCCACGGGTGACTCTTGAGGAAGTCCTTAATAACCCGCGGATAATCCTTTATAGGTATTTGAAACTTTTCACTACCCTACCTCTGTACTACCCAAACTAACACAACCCATAATCCAAGTTATAATCTTCAAGATGCAAATTTACTCTCAGTTATCCCTTGCAAAACCCCATGTGAAGGAAATCATGAATCACCTGATCAGTCCACTTCCTTCGGCCACACTCAAGTTTGTCTAAACCAATTTTTATTATATAAACCTTAAGTTCTCAAATGCTTAATTTTATATAAAATCATAAAAATGGGAAGCTAAGTAGAATAATTTTTATTATTAAAATCCAAGAATAACGTACGAACCATCATATAACTTACTTCTTGGAAGGCCGTTGTTGATTACATTTACAATATATCTGTAATAAAGACCCGAAATCTCTACATACAAATAATACGACAAACAAAGGTGATTTGTCGAACCTAAAAAGAGGTGACTACTCATCAAGAATAAGATAAACAAGTTTTGGCAGGAGCTTAAAATTGAAGGAAGATAAGTACTCGTGTGTTAGAAGAGTAACATATTATAATATCCACATCTGAATTAACAAATGATGTATTATTAAAAAAACTTGTTTATTTAAGACTAAGTGTTGTATAAAGGTTAATTAATAAAATAAGTAATATCATGTCACTATCATGTAGGCAATGAAAATTAACTAACCAACACAAAAACAAGTAGTATGGAGTGGGTTAGTTAACCAAGATATTAAGTATAAAAAAATGATTATTTGAAATGAGGGTACCCCCATTTTTTGAGCCCTCTTGGGCGTTACCTGGCTGGCGAAGAGGAAGGGTGGCGCCTTAGGTTGTGTTTGTTTTTGCTTCAAACATCTGCAAAAGGCATATGTCTGCGGGCGCGCAAACGTAAGCCCCTAAAGACAGTTTGTTTACAAAAAAATAAAAGATCTGAAAACTACTTTTATGGTCTTAAATAATAAGCTAATATCCATCATCTTCACACTTCTTAACATTCTACCAACATCTAATGTTCAACACCACCACCACCACCACCACCCACCGTCCGCCACCACCCACCATCCACCACCACCACCATCCGCCACCACCACCGTCAACCACCCACCACCACCACCACCGTCGGCCACAACTACCGTTCACTACCACCACCCACCGTCCGCCGCCACCACCGACCACCATCGTCCACCACCCAACACAACCGTTCCTCACCACCACCACCCACTGTCGGCCACCATCACCGTCCATTACCACCGTCCACCACCCACCAAAACCGTCCATCACCACCACCCACTGTCCACCACCACCGTTCACCGCCTACCATAAGGTCTACCACCACCATCTTCCATAGTTCGTACACCACCACTCGCTTCCATAGTTCGTACACCACCACCAATTATTTTAGCAATTTACAGACGTTAAATGACTTTTATCTACTGTAATATATATGATATGTAACTAATTTTCAGCTTATGCAGACGATATCCAGTTTATAAAACAAACAGTATTATATTTTCAGATTACAGACTTTCAGACCACATCTTCAGTTGCAGACATGAAATCAGATGAAATCAGATTGCAGACAGTTTTTGTCTTCAAAAACAAACAACGCCTTAGTGTTCTAATGGTTGTGAAGGTTAACTGTTGTGTGAGGTGGCAAGGAGTGGCGTCCCTGCCCATTACAACACTTAGCTCAAAAATGTATTGTTCTGGACACGCAAACCGGCCCATGACAGACCGTCCTAGGCCCATCATGTAAAAGGTAAATCAGCCTCACTTAACGACAAGACGTTTGACACTTAGAATCAGTTTCAAACCCATGACCTCCACATTATTAGCTCTAAAGGTATGTTTGGCAAAGAGTTTTTAGAAGCTTTTAAGAGCTTTAAGCTACAAGCTTTAAAAAAAACTCATATTTATTGAAAAGTCTTGTTTGGTTAGAGTAGCTTGAAGCTTTTAGATTAGGAGAAAAAGTAGCTAAAAGCTTCAACTACTAGCGTCTAGAAAAAGCTAGAAAAAGCGACAAGCTTTTGGTATTTCAAATTTTACAATTTTGGTACTTGAACTTTCATAATCTTTTGTTAATTCATATAATAATTACATATTTAACCTATATTCAAAAACAACTACCCCCATGACTTTTTAAAACATCATAATTTTTTCGCACGTTAATATTTTTTTAAAAAAATTGCATCATAAAAACGCCCATTTTATTTTCTTTAATTTTAGTATCATATTGTTATACTTCTTTAACTTTAAAAAATTAACATATTATGGGACTATTGGTTAGGATCGACAACAACTCGAGTCAGGCAAGCCCGGGTCATGTGTAAGACCAAATTATGGTCGGAACAAGTCGATGCAAAAAGGGCTAGTTTAGTTCGGTTCATCTTGGTACGGTTTTGAGTCGAAAGGGTCAAGTCAGAATAGGTTTCGGATTAAAACGGCGCACCGCACAAGCACCCAACTAGTTTTATTAAAAGCTCGAGCTACTCTACCAAACACCTAAATATTTCTAAAAAGCTACAGCTAACAGCTACCAGCACCAGCTTCTAGCCACCAGCTTCCAGCTACCAGCTTTCAGCTACAGCTACCAGCTAGTTTTGCTAAACATACCCTTACGCCCCCTTAATCTAAAAAACAGCTCAAATATATTACCAACGAGAACTGGTTAAATCTCTGTTTTCTTTAACACCGCAACCGGTTTAATCTCTTATAAAATATTTTCACTTGTTGGGTTATTTCTATATATAAAAAAATGGTTTGCATTGCATCTCTCTCATTTTTAAATTTCATATATTAAAAAATAATACTCACTAAACATATCTAGGACCAGGACCACGAGGTTTGCGAAGGACCATTCAAGCCAGCATCATATATGTTGTTTGTTTTTCTCTTTGTCCAACATGATTTTTGTTTTACAGTTATTATATTTGCTGTTGAGACCCATGTGTTGTGGAGGGGCGTAAAACCGTGATCAAATCTAATTGAAACGTTGTTGCGAACCGGCACACTGAAGGAGATGTTGATAACATAGGTGACTTTATATAGGAAAAAGGAAACCATCACATTGTTGATAACATTCGAAACTTTATATACAAAAACGAAGTGTTGCAAAACTGCGAGTTTCGGCAGGTCATTGATACTATTCGAAAATATTGATAAAAACAAGCACGTCGCAATGACAAAAATAAAATAAGATAAAAATGAAACCGTTAAAAAAATTAATGTTAGAATGCCAGTATGAATGTGATAACCTGAATGAGATTTTGATGCTCAAGTCCGGTTGTTTGAAACAATTAATGCAACGAATATATTAAGGAAAAAGTGATGACTGGTAACTTATCTCACGTGAAAGGGGAGAAGAAATTTGGAGTAGAATATACGCAATGGCTTTCTAATGATATTATCTTCAATGATCGGTACAAACCTTACCCGTTCGTACAGCTCCTAGGTTACTTACTATTGCTTCGATAAGATAAAGTCTGAGCAATTCCTACCGATGCACGATTACTACTGCAAGTTGTGGCTAAATCCTTGCTACTTGTGCATTTTATTTCCCCATAAAATACTAAAATTATTTAGTTGAAAGACCCGCTACCTGTCCAAAATAAAGTTATTTATTTCATATTCATATCTAAAAGCAATCCTCCCTTGATGTTCCTACTACTTGATTCAAGATACAAGTGCTCAAGTCTTCCCCCCGACATGCACTGCTTCGGTTAATGTATCTTGTGAAACACACCAATTCTCTTGAGAGCCCTGTAACATATTGTAATTGACACGTGTTGAATGCAAAAGACCAACCATAATTTACTCATTATTGTACTTTGTTGCTTTCATTTACTTTCGGCATTATAACTTCAATAAAAAAGTGTTTTATTTATTTTAGTTTTCAGAACGGATTCTTACATGGTCAGGACTCACGCATGTAATCTTACGTGAACAAAATACGTTATTTTGGATAAAACGTGGATTTCTATAAAATTTATATGGAAACAGAGAATAATAAACAAATAAAACTGTGTATTTTAATTTTTAGAAAACTATTAGATACTACATTTCTTTTAGAAAATAAAAAAAAAACAAATTAACAATTACATGAAAAGGGGAAAGTATAATTAAAGTTTTATTGAGATGTTGTAGTCTTTTAACTGTGGTATAATCATTTGTGGAAAAGTTTTAAAGAAGACCCCATGAAGACTACCTATTTATAAATATTTTAATAAAAAATCTTAAACTTTCTATTTAAAAAAAAATATTTTTTTTGTTTTTGTTTGACAATAAAAAGTGTACAATTTTTAAATAAATACAAGAATTTTGGGGATAAAAGATTAAAAAACAGAAGAAGAAAAAAAAGTGGAAAACATGCTGCTGCATAGAAACTAGGGAAAATACGTTTGAAATTTACATTTAGGCTTTGACCAATGATAAAGACACATACATGGGTCAACAGCAGCAACCCAGAAGAAAGTCAGAAACATCATACATACATACATACAGCTGCCCAGAGGATTTGTACAACCTTGATTTTATTCCACACAATGCATCTTGACTTACCAAACAAACATTTTATTTAAATTTATTTATTCATAATTAAGCTACAACATAACATAAACATACAGCTGCTGTTGCCATTAGGTAATTTTGATACATGCATCCACTAGTTCCATACTTCCATTTCTAGTACAATAACAATTTTTTAGTTGAATCACTTACGATGTGACATTGTGACTACTCCCTCGACACAAATCCATGCGCCCACAAATAAGTCATTGCAATTTAAATTTGGATTGACTAATTTGAAGAGTTTAGAGCAGTTTAACTTGAACTTCTGAGCGACGTCAAAAACATGTATCTCCACTTTTCACGTCGACCACAGAAGTACAATAAGTGGTTGTACATTTTTATAAATAGGTTAGACGTACATTTTTATTTCATATTTAAGTAAAAATGAAAACACATTTAAAGGCTAAGGACTTTACCGACATAACTATTTTTGGATTGGGTTGTCATGGTACCAACAAAAACGACCGTGATAAGCATGCATATGATTGTTTTGTTGTGGATCTTAGACATGATTACAATGATCTTGCTGCTGCTTGTAGATGTTTTGTTGAGCTAGAGGTTTACCCTATTTATAGAAGGCTCCGTCTATTGAGACACCCCATTTTTCTATTTAGACACCTTTATATGGGTCATATTGGCCAATATGACGCATATCGGCTCATCTAACAGACAAAAAGCTGGACATGTCAGTTTTAGTCTGGTTGTTATTCCAGTATGTACCATAATGGTCAATATAGACCATATGAACCTCAGTGTGAATTTTCTGTGTCTGATTAAGTTGGTTATAAGATGATATGTTCCAATATGTATCATATGGGTAGATATGGACCATATGGTCCAATATGTATAAGATGATATGTTCCAATATGTATCATATGGGTAGATATGGACCATATGGTCCATATGAACCATAATGGTCAATATGGACCATATGAACCTAAGTGTGAATTTTTTGTGTCTGATTAAGTTGGTTATAAGATGATATGTTTCAATATGTATCATATGGGTATATATGGACCATATGAACCATACTGTGATAATTTTTGGTTATAAGTATCGGTCATTTTGTAGTAAAAAAAAACTATTATTCAGAACATATATATAGATTTTAGCTTATCTAATAGACGAAAAGTATAGATTTTATTTGAGTGATTATGTTAATTTAATTTTACATTAAAATAGAAGTAATATAAATTAATTACAATTGATATTTGACATAAATAATTAAAATTTGCATAAATATATAATCAGTTTGTACATACATAGCAAAATTACAATTGATATTTGAAATTGTACATACATAACAAACTTACAACTGATATTTGAAATTTAATATAGTCAACAACCTAAGCTATGGCTAGACATCCTGAGCGGGCGGCGAATCCTGAGCGGCGAGCGGATCCTGACCGGCCGTCGGATACTGTCGTGGCAATGGTAGTGGTCGTTCCTGCAATCCGTGAGCCTGCCTCAAATCCTTCATTGTCTCAACCGCCCACCCCAACAAGTCTCAATGCAGTCGATCCGGTGACCAAAGTCCTGAGCGAGCGCCCGTGCAGCCGGAGGCAAATCCAAGTAGACGTGTGATACCGAGGTTGTTGCGGCCGCGGCTGAGGTGACGGTGGTATATCATGATCGATCGGATCGCCAACATGAGCCCCGTCTTCATTTGGAAGCACCTCATGATAAACCAGGATCACCGCCGGTAATGGCACCTCATGATAAACCGAAAAACTTTATCACACGCGTTCATGAGTGCTAAGTCCCTATCTGTTATAACGACACACGACTCCATACACTCTTCCAACATCGACTTGATCATCTCCAAGACCCATATGTAGTTTTCTTCCTTTTCATTCGATTCTCTTTTCGGCATTAATCTTCTGAATAACATTGTGTATATCTTTTGGAATGAAGTCGCTCTTGGGGTTCTGTTTTGTTATGGTTTTCCAAATGTTACGTGTTGGGATGTTTTGTGCTGCCAGCTGCTCTACCAGTTTGTATTCATATGAAGAAAGCCTTCTGGCATACGCGTAACCCTCTAGATTTTCAGAAGGACTGTGGTTATGTGCCTCGTTCAACACGTCTAACCTCCAAACCTTATGCTTTGTATCGTACCACCCTTTAAGTGAGAAGGGGCAACCTATTTTTTGCTGCCAGTTTTTCTCACTGTGGCTTTACTTTTGTACTCGCCGCTAAGACTGCATTGAAGCCATACACTCGCGTCATTTTCTCCTTTTTTCTTCGATCTTCTAGTGACAATAACGTAACCGTTATCGGTTCCCCTATTCTTTACCCAATCCTTTAACTCTTCAAGGGAGTTAAATTCCTAAAAAAAACACATTTAGACTAAGATTTATGGAAATGGACTGATCAGTTTCGAACGAAACTATCGAGTAAGGGCCTTCCTCGTCATCCACTAACTCCTTCTTGATTTGTTCATCTACATATGCCTTGTCCGAATAGTTTTTCTGTGCGTACGAAGGTTCGCTACCGTAGCCGTAATCCCCATAGTTTTGTTGCCCGTATGAAAGTTCACAACCGTATTCGTTTCTTGAACAATCGTGTTGTGAATACGAAGGTTCACCCCGTATCTATAGCTCGTGTAATCATGTTGTCCGTACGAAGATTCACCGTGATGGAGAGGCTCCTGAAACATGTTTATGGTTAAAAGGTGAGCATAAAGATAAAACCAATTGTAAAGGGTGGAGTTATACTAAAAAGAGTGAAGTGTCTAAAAAGACTAGGAAGGGATTCTAACCATTAGATCAAGCATATTAATGGTTAAGATTAAATGTGGGTAAAATCTATAGTGTGTTTTATTTTAACTCTAGTTTTTGTTCTCCACAAGGATATTATGGTCTTTTGTACTATAACTAAATAAAGAAACTTCTAAACTCATTTATATTGATTGATTCCATTTTTTAGCTTTGATCCAACCGGGATTCATAATAAACCCAAATCGTGAAGATGATTTTAGAAACAATCATCTAATTTAAAATTTATACGTACATCATCAATTAACTTCTTTGTTATTAAAAAAATTAATTTAAATATGAACTAAAACACGCTGCCATTGGATCTTAAAGTACAAAATGCTATGTTATCATCACCATTTGATCTACAAGAAACCCGAAAGCCATATGCATGGTAACATTTTGATAGAATTTTTGATAGTTTAATTGAAGAAAAAATCTTAATTCTAGAAGGGCGGTGGGTACCGATGTATGTGGAAGGAAAGATCTATGAAGATTATTTTAAAACTTGACCAAAAATGATTCAGTATCATCTGACTTCGTTTAAAAAAAAGCCCCATTGTTTGTAAGTTCAATATGGTTATTTTACCTTTTTAAAAAGGGTTTTGGTGTGTTCTTGATATTTAAACAAAAACAAATTATGAATGCAATCTTGTTAGTTGCATAAACACACTAATTTTTAAATATTTGATGTGTTTTGGAAATTCAGTTTTCAAGTTATTCTAGTATAAATAGGTAAGGATGTATTGGGTTGTTTGTTACAGAAACACGCTAAATTTAAATATTTGATGTGTTTTGGAAATTCAATTTTTATGTTATTCTAGTAGAAATAGGTAAGGATGTATTGGGTTGTGAAGTTTAATTTGAAACGGAAACACTAGAATAGTAGTCTCATTTGTTAAAAAAACACACTGTATTTGTTCCAAAAAATTATGGGAGGTTAGTTAATATAGATTCTTATTCCATAATTAAAACTTATTATTGTTGACGACATACCCTTATGTATTTTATTAAATCTAATGGTTCATATTCCTTCTTATACTTTTTAGGAAATATCCATTTTTTATTATAACCTTACTCAATTGTAAATTAAGAAATAAATATTTTGCCTGGTTTAGGTCTGGAAACACGGGTCTATTGTCTTGTGAACGAAAACCAATGACGACCTCCTCCTCGTTTAGAGCTGGCTGCAGCGGTTTCTCGTAAGAATCAGGAATGTCTGACTGATCATTAAAATTTTCGCCAAAAAAATAGTTGCCGTCCCACCACGACATTACGAGAATTTTGACAATGAGTGTTATTATATGTGAAAAAATGAAATGAGAATGAATGTTATGTTTCTCACATAGTCACAGGTGATGGATGGTGTTATGATGTTATATAATTACCTAATATGCTCCATATTGGGCAATATGGAGCATATAGACAGAAAAGACAACTTGACTTGTGGTATGCATGTGATTTTGAGTAGGTAGGAGGATTCATGCTTTGGAGACCCGTATACATGTGATTATGAGTTGGTAGGAGGGAATATGCTTTTGTATAGAATAACGATTAACAAGACAAACACATAAACCAGAACAAAAATCTTAATATTGGTTTTGACTCTCCAATGATAAGCTTGGTAAAATTACATAAACAAACATCCAAGCATGCTATCATAAATATTATCGAATAAAACATATATACAAATAGACAACAGAAGACTTGTCTACATGACTGCTTTCAATACACATCATGAGATATGAATCATATGATCATATATAAGTGGTCACATCAAGACTTAAAAAATATCGAATAATGAACCTTTATATTCTTTGATGAGGAAGAAATGATGTACGTGGAATTACAAAGTGGGAATACACAAATCTACACTGAAGAGGCTACCTCAGATTTGGCCCAACAAAGCCCAAAGTCATCATCAAAATAGAAGGGCCCAAGATAAAAAGCCCAGCCCAATAAGGTCCAGTGCATACTCTGACAAAAGACCAAGTTAACGACAGACCGGCCACTGTAGCTGAAGAGGGGGTCTGACCTGAAGCATACTGACGTGTGTGAATATATATATAAAAATGTTAATAAAAGTTCCACACAAATCGGGTTTTAAAATAGATTTTCACCTACAACTAAACCACACACGAAATGCAAGTGTACCTATCGTTTGTAATAAAGTGTTAGCAAGAACCGAGTATCAATCCATGGACACGACAACTTTCTAGTACTAAATCTATGTAGATGGTCAACCGAACAAGTAAATCTCACTTTGAATTTTAATTAACTAAACTAGCATACAATGAAAATAAGCAAGTAAAAACACAAGAACACAATCAATCCAACAAACTACCTAGACATGAATCCACTCCACTAATATGATCAAGTAGCAATGATATGGTAAAACATCATGAATCTAAACATAAATACTAGATTACAATCAAGCAACCTAATACTAGCAAATAATCATCATGAAGGGTTTTCAATCAAGAGATAAACATAGACTAACTTGTTTGTCAAAACAACAAATTCTCATAATCAAAGGAAAGCTAGTATGAACAACATTCTAACCACATAAGATTACACTAAAGTAGCCAAACTCATGAAATCAATATCAACTTATGAAACTTTAACTAGCAAGTCATTACCAAGTCAAGAATCATAACAACATTCATCAATTTTCCAATATTAAGTGTAGGGTTCCATACTCATCAATAATATTATAATCAAGTTAATCTTTACTAGTCATTCCTAACTTAGTAATGTAAACAAAGAAAACATGAATATTCAAAGTTTACAAACAAACATCTAGAACATAGTTTTCCAACATGAATGCCCAAATATTTGTAAAACTAACATGATTATGCAACTCTAACAAGTATGAACACCATCAATGTTAACATATAAATTCAACCATATTCTTGAAATAACACCAATTTACCAAAATCATGCATAGATAATATATCACATTAGCAAAGGCTTCAACATTGTCTAGATAGCAAAAGTAATTAGCCCATAAGGCTTAATACAACTACAATCAAACTAGAAATAAGCTTACAAAACATGTTCAAGAACAAGGAAATGCAAACTAAGATCAAACAAAGATTGAAGATTGGAAAGAGGATCTTGAAGATGGTGGAAGCCTAACAAGATACTTGCAAAATGAGTTGAAATCACAAATTATTTGAGAGAGTTGGAAAAAGTGGGTTAAAACTCTTCTCTCCTCTTCTCTGTTATGTGAACGGCTCCTTTTATTGTCAAAAGTGAGACATGATCATGTTTGTAGAGACACACGGTCATGTTCAAGCAAAATGTAGATCTAACCCCTTTGATTGGTTCTTTGGTATCCAAGAAAACTATTCCCCTTTTGATTGAAGCTACTAGGTATGAGAATACAACTGGACATAAGCTAGATTTGGTATTCATGAATTCCTCAAGAAAAAGGCAAAGGTGCGACTTTCTGTTTGTAGAAAGGGGTGACATGATCATGTTTGTTTATTAGCATGATCATGTTCAAGGAAAATGTAGATCTAAGCCTCTGATTGGCTCTTTGGTATCCTCTGTACTGTAATACCTCATGTTCAAGAAGTATACACTAGTGCCTAAAGGTTAAAAGAGTAGTCAACAGCGTATGCAATGGCCTAATGCTGAATATGGAATCACGACTTCTTTTGGAGAAAAGGGCTGTAGCTGGTTTGCCAAGAAAATTAAAAACATGATCATGTCATTTGAAAGACATGATCATGTCTTCTCTTGTTTGTTAAGGGCTGTAGTTTACTACATGATCATGTCATTTGAAAGACATGATCATGTCTTCTCTTATTTGTTCAATATCCTTCAGTAGCCCATGTATTCTGATACCAATTGTAGGTTCCCATCCGGATCTACACAGGAGTATCTCGTAACACGAGGGTGCGGAATCCCCACGTATACGATACGAGTGTCGAGATGATTAATACGTTGAATATATGTAAACACACGAGGATATATGATAGTACTTGAAATATTATGGCAGACCTCTGTAGCCATTTCCACCTGCGAAGCAGAATACATGGCAGCATTGAACTGCTGCTCCCAGGTTTTATGGATACAACAACAAATGCGTGATTATGGTCTGAATTTCACTCAAACTCCTATTTGCATTGATAACACTGCTGCTATCTCAGTAACTAACAATCCCGTTAAACACAGTAAAACTAAACATATTGACATTCGTCATCATTTTATACGGGATTGTGCTGAGAAGAAATTAATTTTGCTTGAAAAGGTTGATTCACAGGATAATTTTGCCGATCTTTTTACTAAAGCATTTGACCGCTCCCGTTTTCAAAATCTTGTTGAGCTTAATGGCATGATCAATCCCGAGTAACCATGTTTTCTCTATTATCATAAAAAAAAAACATCACTATCGCTTAAAACTATGTTGGGTGCTCAAGTTTGAAGGACATATCCCAAGGATATGTTTGGTCCTTACATCTACGTGTAGATTTTTGATAGTAATTAACCAAATGACTGAAAGCGACCGGGGCGGTTTATGATGGGTTTTTATTCTTTCGCTTAAAATTAGTCGTTCATACTTAGTCAGAGGGACACATACTCGTATGTGGTCGGTCCGGCTGATCCACTGGATCTTCAGGATAGCCGTTTACCTAAAGACTTTGACTTGTTCGGGGCGTTTGAATTTTAAATTTTTTTTAGGGAAATGATATAATTTTTCAGTCTATAACTTCGCAAGAAGTTTCAATACGGTGTTAAAATGAAAATTGATCCAACCTTGGAAAGTGATAGATAAACTGTTTTTGTGTGCTTAACTGGTGAAGTAATTAGGCCTAAAAGACTTTAGAACAGTCATTGTTTGTTATGGTAGATTTCTATGGTGCGTAAAAGTAGAAGTGATACAAACTAATCTTCTCGATTTACTGTGGAGAATCATTCTGAGTTGTGCATGTCTCCACATACATCTTTCCGAATGATAGGCATAAAAGTGATTACCCAGTCATACACGAGCCCGTGAGTGTTCTGATTCCCGCGAAGATAGTGTTAAGTAATCTGCAGTGATCCAGATTCAGGACTTGCAGTTGTCTTAGACTTACAGTTATATCATTGTCTTTGATTCAAAAAAAAAAAAAAAAAACTCTAGTTATTATCGTTGAGCCTTATGAAGCTAGTCTCGTTACAAATATCAAGAAAGAGGCAAGAAAGAATATTTTCAAAGTGTAAGAAAGATCTGGAAGATGAATTGGAAGGTCAACATGTGCGCATTGATTGATCAGACACTACGTGTCGAAGTCAACTCGGGGTGACTTGGGGAAAGCCAAATACGCTTTGAGAATAGATAGGAGGCATCACAATCTCTCATGTGATGTCCATCTAAATTTTGAGCTTACTTGAACCTAATCTGTATCATAGAAGCGATGAAAGCCATACTAAGTTTTATACCCGCCTACAACCTGTTTCTCTATGTCATAATATCGCTGAACATGGATCTCTGTGACAACCACTTAATCAGTATGGTTCCTGTTCGGATCTTTTCTAAAACATGCTGGTTCTCGTCAAGACTGAAATTTGATCCCGTTTATTTATCCTTATTTTGTTATGTATTATATATTATGGTATGTTTTCATAAACACTTGGTTACTTGGTTTTGATCACATTTTCTTTACTTTATTCAACATCTCAATGGGCGTACTTATTTTTAAGCGTAGTTGACTCTGGGCGAAGTTATCAAAATAGCGAAGTTGACCAATTGGTTGACCATAGCGAAGTTGTAAAAAGGGCAAAGTTACCATAACTTCGCTGCTAGGTTTTTGAACTATATAAGGGAAATCGTTGGTCAAAATTAGTCAAACCTTTAAACTTCTAAACCCTCGGCGAACTTACTTGTTGAATCGAACCTCTTGTTTATCAATTTTGATCCATAAAACAGGTTGGTCCGATCGGAGATACACATAATCCATATTGTATAAGGTTAATCTGTTTCTAAATAATCTGTTATGATCTCTTTTGTGTACCAAACCCTTACCACTTAGTCGGTCCGATTTGAAACTCCTTTTCGGTGATAATGAGTTAGTGGATACGTCAATCGCATTACTATTGTCCTATTAATACTATCTGATCGGCCATTCATTGCCATTACTGGATTTGCTTGTTGCGCCGTTGATATAGCGATGTTAAGGAAGTGGCGAAGTTATCCCAACTTCGCCGAAACTCTAACTTCGCTAACGTTACAACTTCGCCTGTTTCATGCAGGGCGAAGTTGTCAACTGCTGTCATAATGATCTAACTTGGCTTGTTTGTTTTGTAGAAATGGCTGCTGTGGCGGAGGTGATAAGAGGCAGTTTTTTCCGGGTCACAATATGTATATCACCTTAGATCCGGTTGCTCGAGGAATTGACGATTACCGTGAGATCATTTCGTTTCTTATACGCTCACGCATCTTTCATGCTATTACTACTACTCTTCCGATATCCCTACCGAACATTGAAGACTTCTGGAATACGGTTGAGTATGACTATCGCGTTGATCCACCTGTGATGCGTGCAACAGTTAACAATCAAGTGGTACAGTTCTCGGCCGATCAAATACGGGTAGCTTTACAGTTTGGGGTTGAGACTACCGACGATCCCACTGACTTTTCGGCCACTTTCCGTAATGGTGCATTCGTTCGTATGGGGTATTCAGTTTCATTGGCAGACTCTCCGAGAAGGAAGGGGTTTTTGTTAGATCATTGGAGATTTCTGATGCACGTGATGATTGTGTGCATGTCTGGACGAAAGGCTGGTACAGATGGTATGGGTGCGACGATGCAATCGGCTATGACTGCTTTAACCTACAACAAGCCCTATAGTTTCAGCCAGATGATATTTTATGAGATTGATCGTCAGAGACGTGCAGTGGCTCGGGAAATGTTTTTGATGTATCCGAGATTCTTACAGATGATACTCAATCATGTAGCTTCAAATCTGCCACAACGACGTCCTATTTCTTATGTCGAAAGTGTTCCAAGAGAATTTTTTCTCAATGTAAATCTTCGAGTGCACGTAGCAGGGAAGCGTTACGTCCGAGGCACACGACCTTGTTTGGTTACTTAGTGAATCCTGCTTATGTTGCTCCTCCGGGAGATGAATTTCTTGATCCGGCACCGCAAAAGGCTGATATCCCTCAACCACCTCCTGTGGTTCAACCTCCACCCGTGGTGCAGCAAGCACCGCCTACTGATCCTGTTGCCGCTCCAGAAGAACAGGTTGATCTTGAAGCTGCCTTTGGAGGGCAAGGTTTCTTTGACATGGAAAGGCTTGATCCAGCCGCTGAAGTTCAAGCCTCGGTAGCTGAGGTGTCTGGTGTGAATATTTCCATGGTCGCTACATCTATGGCGGATTCTGAGAGAACTGACTCTGACTCCTCCACTGACGATATCGTTGAAGCACAACAAATCCTTGCCAGACAAGAAAGGATCCATGGCAAGCGAAAGAAAGACTCAGATGGCAGTGAATCAGATTATTAGGAGGATCTATATCGTCTGGTACGACGATCCAAGAAGGAAAGGGTTGGTGAAAAAGTTCTAGAGTTGGTGAAAGTTCAAGGGTTGTTCGTTTTTCCCCACCATCGTTGTCCGGTATGACTATGTTACCTGCTGCTCCTACTGTCACATTGCCGATAACCACAAGTGTTCCTTTGGTGACCACATCGTCATCATTTGGTACTCCTCCAACCACGTTTCAGTTTACAGCACCGGAGATAGTTTCCTTACCTCCTCCTACTCTTACTCCATCGGAGGTTGTTGCTAGATTTGTTGAGTCGACGTTGGTTGCTACTGCGGGGTTACCTATCTCAATACCACCCACGGTTACTTCTCAGCATACCTCTGATATTCCAGCTAGTTTGAGAATTCCACCGCCGTATGCTCAAGATATTTCTCATATGCGGTTTGATTTTGACGCTGCTCTGTCTGACTCTGAAAGGATTGCGGCTCTTGAACGGGTAGTTGCTGAACAGTCACGGATCAATCTCATCCAGACACAAGCTATTCAGCGGCTTGTGGCAGAAAATCAGATACAGTCATCACTCCTCGTTGAACACGGTAAACTCTTTGATGCTCTTAAGCAGTTCTTAGCATCTCAGGGGGAGATGAGCTGCAAGGGTGATGAATTAAGAACAAAGAAGAGGCAAGACAGAGACGATGATCCCAATGCATCGAAAGATGCTGGTGGTGAGTTGCAAAGAACTGAACAGAATCTTGGGACTTCCACATCTCAGGGGGAGTCTGCTGGTCCGTCAAGCAGTACAGGTGGTGACATAGTGGTGGTTGTAGACGATGAAGGGGTTTTGGGAAATGATGATGATGAGTTAGTTGATGATGTGTTAACGGCTGACGAGATTGAAAAGATTGGGGAACATATAGAGATTGATAGTGAGTTGGAAGAAGGGGAGATAGTTGATGATGGTGTAGAGCATGATATTCCAAGTATTGATGAGGTGAAGCCGAGTCAAGATAAAAATGTGCCAGATGAGCCTGAGTGGGAAGAACAACCAAGATGGAAAGAAAGCTGTGCTTAGTGGTTCTTCAAGACAAAGAAGCCTGCGGTACCAACAATGTTTAAGAAGAGTTACAATATCAAGGGCTACGCTGAGTCTAAGAAAGGTATCATTTGCTGGTTGTATGACGAACAGTTGAAGTTGTTTGTGATAAAGCGTTATGATGGGATTCAGTATTTTAAGAAGGCTTTGAGATCGCTTAACACCTTGCCTGAGTGTGAGTTGAAATATTTGGCACATTTTAGATTGATTAATCGAAGCGATGACAACTTTGCAAGGTGGGTTGGAAGGATTGTGTGGAAAGAAAGAGTAAAAGAGAAAAAGTTTGAGTTGCTGAAGCCACAGAAGGGGAAGTTAGTCGAAGACAAGGAAAGAGGCATGAGGACCGATGGTAAGCCTTGGATGGTGATGAAATACAAGCCGATTCGATGCTTGAAAGAGGTTCCGATGAAGATGATGCCCAAGGATGTGTTGAAGGATCTCAAGTGGTGGTACGTTGACTGCCAGACTGCTGAAGCTGTTATGGAAGATGAGGATGAACAGGAGATCTTGAGAGTGTATGATCCTATGCACTTGGTTAATTTGTCTCAAGCTGATTTGAAGGTACTTAATGATAAGAAGATTTTCTATATTCCTGCGAGGAAGGATGAAGCTAAGAAGTACCAGAGGGTGGTCTCTGTCTGTGTAAGACAGGACGTTCATGCTTGAAGACGATTGGTACGAGATTTGTGGATTACAAGACACGAGAAAGAAGATAGAGATATGAAGCTACTGCCAAAGGGGAGTATATTGGTGCATAATGCCAGTAGTTCAGTATCTCGTGTTTAGTTGTGTCTGTAATCGTTTATTTTTTTAGTTTGTATTAAACGTGTTCTTATATGTTCGCCGTGTTTAAGCGAACTTGAAGTCAACGAAGTTATGACAACTTCGCCTAGTATGTTAGGCGAAGTTGTCAAGTTATATAAATTGGTAACTTCGGCTGTTTTGGTCAAGTTTTTGGAACGATTGTTTTAGTGATTTTGGAATCACGTGTTTGTTCTTTGGCTATTACTTCTTGCAATATTTCAAGTATTATCATATATCCTCGTGTGTTTACATATATTCAACGTATTAATCGTCTCGACACTTGTATCGTATACATGGGGATTCCGCACCCTCGTGTTACAAGATACTCCTGTGTAGATCCGGCTGGGAACCTACACCCACGGTCACTGATCAATGCTTTAGGGTCACCAAAGCGAGAAAACAACTTCTTCAAGAATTTCAACACTGACCTAGAGTCATTTGTGGGCAAGGCTTGCTCCTCGGCCCACTTTGAAACATAGTCAACGGCTACTAGGATGTAGTGGTAGCTAAAAGAAGTCGAGAAAGGTCCCATGAAATCGATGCCCCACACATCACAAACCTCGCAATCCTGAATCGTTCGCTGGGGTATCTCGTCTCGTGATGAGATGTTGCTTGCCCTTTGACAAGCATCACAAAACTGCACCATGTCATGAGCATCACGGAAGATGGTTGGCCAAAAGAAACCGGCGTCAAATACCTTCTTTGCGGTGGATGTGGCTCCATGGTGTCCTCCGGTCGGGCCCTCGTGGCAGTGACTTAGGATTTTCCGTGCTTCATCACCATAAACGCACCTACGCACGAGCTGATCGGCTCCGACACGAAACAAATAGGGATCCTCCCAAAAATAATGCATAACATTAGAAAAAAATTTCTTCTTTTGCTGGTGAGTAAGGCCCTTTAAAACGATCCCACTCGCGAGAAAATTCGTGATGTCCGCGAACCAAGGATGATCATCATCTCGCGTCTCGATATGCATGAGGAACTTAGGGGGAAAATTGTCATTTATGTGGACCCCCACTTGTTCCGATGAAGCTGAGCACTCAAGACGAGAGAGATGATCAGCCGCGACATTCTCAAGGCCCTTTTTGTCACGGATCTCAATGTCAAACTCCTGCAGCAATAAAATCCAACGAATGAGTCTCGGCTTCGCATCTTGTTTACTGAAGTGATAGCGAAGTGCTGCATGATCTGTGAACATGATGGTCTTAGAGAGGACAAGATAAGATCGAAATTTATCGAATGCAAAGATGACCGCAAGGAGCTCTTTCTTGGTAGTCGTGTAATTCTCCTGCGCGTCATTCAGAGTCCTACTCGCATAGTAAATCGGGTGAAAATGCTTATCCCGTCTTTGACCTAAAACCGCCCCGACTGCATAATCGCTATCATCACACATCAACTCAAAAGGAAGAGTCCAGTCGGGGGCTACCATGATAGGAGCATTTACCAATTTCTTATTTAAGAACTCAAATGCACGAAGGCATTCGGAAGAGAAAACGAACGGGGCATCCTTCTCGAGGAGCTTAGTCATCGGGCGGGCGATTTGGGTAAAGTCCTTTATGAATCGCCGATAAAAACCCGCGTGACCAAGAAAACTCCTAATAGACTTCACCGAATTTGGTGGCGGAAGCTTAGAAATGGTATCAATTTTTGCTCGATCGACCTCAAGCCCCGCCTATGAAATCTTATGCCCTAATACAATGCCCTCCTTCACCATGAAGAGACATTTCTCCCAATTAAGAACAAGGTTGGCCTCTTCGCACCTGGCCAACATTTTCTCCAAATTTCTCAAACAATGATCAAAAGAACTCCCAAAAACAGAAAAGTCATCCATGAAAACCTCCATGGAGTCCTCGATCATATCATGAAAAATCACCACCATACATCTTTGAAACGTGGCAGGGGCATTACACAATACAAAGGGTATACGCCGGTAGGCGAATGTGCCATAGGGACATGTGAATGTCGTCTTCTCCTGATCCTCAAGAGAGATGGGGATCTGAAAATATCCCTAGAAGCCGTCGAGAAAACAATAAAACATTTTTCCCGACAGTCGTTCTAACATCTGATCGATAAAGGGGAGGGGAAAATGATCCTTTCTCGTGGTGTCATTGAGTTTGCGGTAATCAATGCAAACTCTCCGTCCCATGACGCTACGAGTAGGAATTAACTCGTTTTTCTCATTCATCACAACCGTCATACTGCCCTTTTTCGGGACAACCTGCACAGGGCTCACGCATGGGGAATCAGAGATCAGATAAATCAATCCAGCATCGAATAGCTTGATGACTTCTTTCTTCACAACGTCTTGCATATTAGGGTTGAGACGCCTTTGATGCTGCACCACAGGTTTGTACTCCTCCTCCATCAAGATCTTATGGGTACAAAAGGATGGATTAATCCCTTTTATATCCATGATCTTCCAAGCTGTTGGAACCCGGTGTATCAATCCAATAACTATAACAGATCTCAAATCTGTATCTAATCGATTAACACCTTAATAAAGATCTAGCTCATAATTACCTTTGATTAAGTGTTATATGTGTATATGTATTATCAGTATATATGTATTAGTAGTTGTATAATATTAGGATGAAGATCGAGAGAGAGTTTGGACAGAGGTTCGTTAAATATCTCTCAAAACTTAAATTAAGCGTGAACAGTGTCTACTATATAGAAGATAGGTCTGGTTCGCTAACATTCCCTAGCAAACCAGACACTACTTCGTTACATACATAAATAAACCAAATAGCTTAACGAATCACCCCCTGATTCGTTAACATCCCCTAACGAATCAGGAGAGAATAAACTTAAGTCTTAGTTCGCTACACGACCTTAGCGAACTAGACATTACATTTAGAGAACTAGAGAATAACTTAATTGTTTGTTACATTAAACATAAAACAAAAACTTTAACGATAATTACAAAGACTCAAGATGCGAAACAGTGCACTAACAGACACCCCTTCGTCTTGAGCTCTTTGACTTGAAGTTACTTGAAGCGCTTGGACTGCCAGTCTCTGCAACTATGAATTCCATTTTCATGACAAACATGCACAACACGCTGGAATTGCATAGCCAGGTCGTAGTCTTCATTGCGCTCGATCAGAATCTGTTTCCTGTGTAGCACGTCATTGTCTGTTTCAGATAAATTAACCAACCACATCGGGTCGATTATCTTGATGAGCTCAGTCTTCAGTCCTTTACCAAGGACAATGACGGCCTCGCCAGTACGATTGTCATAGTACCAGCGGTTGAACGAGTGTTGCATGTGTTGGGGCATCGTCTTCACCGGTACCCGCTTCAACGTCTTCGGCGGCTTTACCTTAAGAACCCGTTACCTCCAGCCAGTCCTAGGATCAATCTCGTCAATACGTTTCCATCTCTGGACCTGGGGCTTGAAGAACTTGAAGCCATGATTGACCTCGAACAGTAAGTGTTGATGAAACCACTCAGCTATCCGGTAGCTACCACGATTGATGAATGGACGACGCGCGAGGGTACGAACATCCCACCGCGGTAATGTCAGAACGTCCATTATCATTTGGTAGTATTGAATCCCCTTTTCCCACTTAATTATACATACCTTAAGCTCGGAATCATATAGCCACGAGACGATATCACCATGTACCTTGGATACAGTCTTGAAGGAGGTTACTTGGTTTTCTTTGACCCAAGTTGCAGCTATGTCTTTTCGTTCTTGATCAACATATCTATACGCTTTGATAATCTTACTTGCCGCTTTGTAGCTGAACCACTTAGCAATATCAGCATCGGATATGACTTC
Organism: Bidens hawaiensis; assembly: GCF_021521415.1. NCBI lineage: Eukaryota > Viridiplantae > Streptophyta > Magnoliopsida > Asterales > Asteraceae > Bidens > Bidens hawaiensis. The sequence goes on from NW_027491024.1 coordinate 3,459,905, forward strand.
AAGTGATTTGTATACTGCATTAACTTCCTGTTTACCATTGTATACCTTTACCAAATCATCCTCAGCAGCTTTAACCATTTGTTCATCGAATACCGGAGCACCTTGATCAACGTTTGTGTGTTGAAACAAATCCGGATACTCCTCAGCAGTGACATCTTCCATCTCAACATCCTCGTCTTCATAAATAAAATTCGTATTCATCTGAATAGACGGATCATATTCTATACCTTCCTCATTCATCACTTCGACATCAGGCTTAGTCTCTAACACGGTCAACTGTTCATCATTCAACCCAAGCAGTATAGAAATCTGCTCCCGTGTTAGAGACCTATCAATGAACTCACCAACCTCAATCTCATCTCTGTTCACCACACTTCTAACCACCCCCGATCCATCCATAAATATCACAGTGTTAGCATCAATCATTTCAATTGGCTTAGCGGCAGTTGGATCCTGATACACAATAATCTGTTTCCCCGAGTCCACACCGCCACTTGTACCAGCACCGGAAGATGAGCCGTGCGTTTGTTTAGGCTCACCTCCTGCACCAGACTCGTCAGGATCTTGATCATCTTTTTTTAGTTTCTTTAAGGCATTTTTTTTGCAAGTCAGTTGCAAGATTAGATCCTCTTGTTCCTTTATTTTCACCCCCTGAGACTCAACAATCGCACGTAGCGCTTTAGTCTCCTTCTGACAAAATGAGATATAACTCATCATTCGTCTTTGATTCTCCATAAGACGTTCTTGATTCTGACGGTCTGCTGCCATTTGATTCTCATATAGATGAAGAAGATTTAACAGCATCTCTGTCTGACGGTTCGGTGGCAGATTGTACAATAAGAGATGAACTGGTTGTATCGGTCCTTGAGGCCGAGTGATTCTTATAAAAGAGACATCACTGGGAGGAGGAGGAGGATGCGGAGGAGGAGGCCTCATAGATGGTGTTGGAGGGACAGTAGATAATGTAGCAGGAGGCCTTGGTATTTCAGATAACGCCATTTGTGGAATTAAACCAAGCCTTTCATGAGACACCAACGTCGTTGTCAATGTAAGCATCAGAGTGCTAGTAGTAGGCGGCAATACCGAGCGTTGAGGCGTTGATTGACGAGGTGGTGGCGCACCAATAATTACCCCAGCCCCAGCTGACACACGTCGTTTCTTAGACGGCTCTCCAGTTGCCACCGCTTTCCCTTTTCTCTTTTGTTCTTGTTGAACTGCAATGGTGGCAGCTAACGCAACATTTACTGCATCTTGTTGCTCCTGAAAAGCAGCATCACCAGCTCCACCATCACCATTATCATTCCCATCATCATCGTTCCCCCCTTCTCCCCCTTCATGTTCAGAATCCGAATCATCATGGATCCAGCGTTCATCAGGAGGACATACATAATTCGGATTAATTATAAGACCAATCATTCTTTTATCCGTTGGCCTCTCCTTTCTATAAACCAACATTCTATGTACGGTATCAGCTTTCATGTGTTCCATAGGAAGCACATCATTCACCTGAGTTTGATCATAACTAAATTGGGAATTAAGTCTTGAATGTTCAGCTGTAGAAATCGAGGATACATTAAAAATTTCTTCTTTTGAAGTGTTTGCTGAACTTGTTCTTTCAGATGATCGTAAACTAGCTCAGAGTAGTTAAATGGCTTGTTGAGGATAAGAGCAACAAAAGCTGACTGTATACTACTTCTGCATTGATCAAAACCACCACGACGACCACTCATACAATGAATCAAGACATGGAGAAGATATTTGTATGGTGGACATAACCCATTCTTGTTCAGCATAGATTCATCAATACCACCACCATAACGCAGACGAGTAAACAAACCCTTGACAACTGCTTGTCAAATTCACTCGGGTTGTCATCATTGTCACCAAATTGAAGCACACGGCGAACCACTCCCACGTCAATTGTAATAACAGTTCGATTAATCGTGGCTCTAATATAATTCTCCACCTCAACAACCTCAGCAGTATCCCAAAACTGCCTAATAATATTCAGATACACTTTAGGTCGAGCAGTGATTGCATAATGTATCACTGAGCGTCTTAAGAATGCTAACATGTCTCCAAATACATCAACGTCAGCAATATCTTGATCAATATACGCACAGATGTTGTGTTTTGTGTCATAAGGTAATAAAATAACATCTTCCTGCTGTACTTGAGGTGGTTGCTCTTGTGGTGGTTGTTCTTGTTGCCCTTGATCAGTAACCGATGGATCTTGATTTACTTGATCAGCCATTTGTACTGAATATAATTTAGAAAGGTATGAGTAATATGAAGAAATAAAACAATATGTCGTGTGTATTTGATGTATTTACGCGTTTAGACGGTTGAAATAATTTAGTTAATTCAAAAGGTAATTAATTTTAATTAAATAATTAAAAAATAAATGTCATTCGTGTGATTATCACTCTGATTCATTACCATCCAGTAACGAAACAAGTGATTCACTATCATGTAAATAGGTTAACGAAGTAGACTTAGCGAATTACTATTTAAAGCAGCGAACTAGAATCTAGTTCGTTATAATTTGACGAATCCACATCTGATTCGTTAACTATCTTATTCGCTTAATCTAATTCGTTTGAATTTTTAACGAATTGGACACCACAGAGTTCCAATTCGCTAAAGTTCACGAATGGTCAAGAATTAGACTTGATCTTTGACTCACACAGTCAAAGTCAAAATAAATATGAACACCGAAAGTCAACAACACGAATCAAGCTTCAATTAATCCATAACTATCGTTGGATAATCAAAACATTATGTGTAGTGAACTCGGAAACATATTACACATCTCATGGTATTGAGATTGAAGACTCAAAACCCAGGAATAACTTAGGCTAACTGGAGTATACAAAACCCCGAAACCATTAACACTCAATCGACCCGGCATACAAGAATCATGCTTCGATTAAAGTCTACCAAGGGTCTCGGAATCGCATTCCGATCACAAATACCTAAACATCAACTACATAAACACAGTATATCATAAATAGATTAGGGTATTGAACTCGGAAAACCCTTAGAACATAAAAGTACATAATTAGTCTATCAATGCAACGTCATTTTTGATGAAAATCACATAGATATGATCGCTTATACCTTAGTAACACAATGATATTCGTAAAAAGTCGAAATTTGAAGGTCGAAAATCAGAGAAAAATTTTGAAAAGGGTGACTTTAGGTGTAAGAAAGATGGTGAATAGTGAAAGACTGTTCGTGTTTCTATCTTATATAGCCTTACACGCTACCCAATGTACTCTCTGTACGAATCAAGCGATTCGTTTGAATTTTAAATAACGAATTAGGCAATTCGTTATTCCAATTCGTTACATCGGAATAGCGAACAAGACATGAATCGTGTCTTGATTCGTTAAATATGTATAACGAAATAGAAGTGATTCGTTACAGAGTGCGGAAGCGAATTAGGTGAGCGAACTAGAAATTAGTTCGCTAAAGAATCACCTAGTTCGTTATCCATACTTAACGAATTAACTTTTAACGAATTAAAAATTTTATTTAATTTTAACTTAAATAAATAAATAAATTAAATAAATAATTTATTAAAAATTATCCAATAAAATAACTTTTAACTTAAAAGAATTACCGAAGACTTTTTATCCCTATAACCAATTAATTTAACAACGTTTCACATTTATGAAACATAAATTAAATAATATATAAAAATAAAAAGATAAACTAATTAAAGAATGTATATACGAAGAAATATCCGAACATTAAAAATAGACAATTTTTTTGTGTTTTCTATGTTTTTCAAAAGCAATACATATTTTTGTGTTTTTGTTGAGTTTGAGCAGAGAATCATATTGACCAAAATGCCCTTCCATCACAGTTTTATATTTCAGCAATGTTATGACTGGCGTTAATTCGGTCACTGATATTGTTGTCCACTTAAATCTTATAACAAGCCTTCGAGCATTTTTGTGATATGATTTATGGTTCAATTTGCGTACAGAATATCAGAAACTATCAGCCCCTAATCTCGGTTCAAGCTTAATTTGATTTTTGCCAAATCACCCCAACTTGACTTAAACCATTATAGTATTGATCAACATTTTTGAATACCAATTGAGAAATTTTGAGCAATGCATCAAGTTTCCTTTACTAGTGAGTGAGTATGCACGAGTCCATCTGTCAGCTTACATACATTGTATCCATTGGGGTCCGTTTCTTATTGGTATTGAGACGCACGCAAGGGAGGAACAATTGTATGACTAACAGTGGATTTTGATCAAGTCAGTAATTTGGATTGTACCGAGTACATCAGTGATCAAGTTTAATGACTTTGGGTTTGCTCTAGAAAGCGAGTGAAGTATTCATGCTTATGAATACCCAGATGATTAAGCCGCATAAAGACTCACAGTGTCCAGAATCCTAACGCTTGTTATTTGCTTTATTATATTTTTGGGTGATCAACCACTATAAGGCTTGAGTATGATCGGTTATTACATTTCTGCCATCTTCACCGAAACTTTTGCTAGACACTAACACCTCTTTCAATTTGGCTTTTTTTTTGAAGTTTATATCACTTACTTTACTCTAGCAGCTTGTTTAAGACCTATCAATGCACCAATGATTAAGCACTCAGTCTTTTAAGCTTATTTCTTTCTGGATTTTGGGTCAAATAATCAATGTACTATCATTTTCTCTTTTTGCTTCAAAAACTCAAAATTTTGAGGAGCATAAAACAAAATGATTTTAATTTCCCCAGTTAATTTAAGTTTATAAATTAATGGCTATCCTATCCACCTACAAGTAGAGAACATGACCAAAACATGCAAGCACGCTTCACAAACTTAAATAACTGACTAAATTTTCAGCTAAAAATAAAGTAGAAGCTTAACGAACGCCCCAAGTACTTTCCATTTGTCAGGTAAATGGCTAACCCGAAGATTTACAAGAAATTATCAGGACCAAACATATACAAGTATATGTCCTTCAAAATAGAAGCAAATGACATAATTTTCAGCGAACATAAGCAAAAAAAAAAAAAATCTTTTTGGTTTTTCTCTTTACAAACTAAAAAAACATCTTTTTGTCTTTTCGGATTTTTCTTTACAAAAACAAGAAAAATTCACATTCTTTTTGACTTTTTCAGAATTTTCTGTACAAACAAAAATCACAATCTTTTTGGTATTTTCTAATTTTAAAATGTTTTTGGGTTTTCAAATATTAGGATAAAACAAGAAAGAACACAATATTTTTGATTTTTCAAAGTTTTCTAATGTTTTTGGGTTTTATCTATACAAACTAAAAGCACAATATTTTTGTATTTTCTAAGATTCACCCCCTAAAACCTAAAAACAAAATAAAACTAAAACTAGAACAAATTAAAATAAAGATAATTATCTTAATTTTAGGATCTCAGCAAGGGTCTTTAATCCATTTAAACCAAGCAGAAAGTTAAAACGTGTTTTATCAAAGGCTTTTGTAAATAGATCGGCTTTTTGAAAATCAGTATGTACTTTCTCAAGGTCAATTAATTTCTTTTCATAACAATCCCGTATAAAATGATATCGAATTTCGATATGTTTTGTTTTAGAATGTTGTACGGGATTCTTGGTGATACTAATAGCAGCAGAATTATCAATCAAAATGGGAGTAGTAAGAAACTTCAAACCGTAGTCGCGAATATGTTGTTGTATCCACAAAACCTAGGAACAACAACTCGAGGCTGCAACATACTCAGCTTTGGCGGTTGAAGTGGAGACCGTTGTCTGCTTCTTACACTGCCAGAAAACAAGCCGGCTTCCTAAGAATTGACATCCCGCTGTAGTAGACTTGAAATTGATCTGGCACCTCCAAAATCTGAGTCTGAGTAAGCGGTAAGATCGAAAGTATCATCTTTGGGGTATCATAACCCGATGTCAGGATTTCCCCTTATATATTGCAGAATACGCTTGATCGCTGCCAGGTGAGTCACTCGGGGACTAGCTTGATACCTAGCACATAAACAAACAGCAAACATTATGTCGGGTCGAGAAGGAGTTAAATACATTAAAGAACCAATCATAGCACGATAGAGGGTCGGATCAACGGTATCCTCCAATTCATCTGGTGATAAATTGTGACCCGCGGGAAGGGGAGTAGAAGGGATTTTTCCGGCAGTAATCTTGAATCGGCTCAAGATGTCGTTCACATATTTTGTCTGATGAATGAAGATTCCCTTCGTAGACTGATGAACCTACAACCCTAAAAAGAAATTCATCTCTCCCATCGAACTCATCTCGAACTTGGTTTGCATCGATTTCTTGAACTCCTTACACAACGTGTCGTTTGTAGACCCAAAAATTATATCATCAACATAAATCTGAACTAGGAGAAGATCATCACCAATATTCTTGTAAAACAAAGTGCAATCAACAGTCCCACGTTTGAAACCATTATCCGTCAGATGGTCGGCGAGCGTGCCATACCCAGCTCTCGGGGCTTGATGTAGACCATATAATGCCTTGTTTAATCGGTAAACACGGTCAGGATAATCAGGATCTTCAAAACCTGGAGGTTGTAAAACGAACACTTCCTCATGAAGTTCACCATTGAGAAAAGCACTCTTGATATCCATTTGATAAACTTTAATATTCTTGTAAGCAGCATATGCCAGGAAGATTCGAATCGACTCTAATCTTGCAACTGGAGCATATACTTCAGTGTAATCAATACCCTCTTGCTGATGAAAGCCTTGCGCAACTAATCGTGCTTTGTTTTTCACAGTTACCCCACGGTCGTCTTTCTTACACTTATATACCCACATAGTCAGAATTGCCTTCTTGACTCTAGCAGGTTTGTCAATAAGATCCCAAACACCTAAACGTGCAAATTGCTGTAATTCTTCTAGCATGGCTTCTACCTAAGAAGGATCTTGAAGTGCCACACGAGGAGTCGTTGGCTCAACTTGAGATAGAAAACAAGTGAATTTAGCAACAGTTGCAATCTCAGATGAGTGTAAGTCAGCATAAGCACATAGAGCAGTATTTTCACTTGAAGAAGCAACTTGATGTCGTGTTTGAACTCCCACATCAAGGTCTCCAATAATGTTTTCATGTGGATGGTAATTATGAATCCTGAGAGTAGGATTTTCAGAAACAACAACATTTTCAAATAAATTAGTGTAATGTTCACCCAATTCAGGAGATGAAACATCACTGTCAAGTTTAATAACTTGATCCACAATTGCATTATCATCAGATGAAGTAGAAGCATTATCATAATGAACAGGAGACTCATTGTCAGGTTCTTCAGTTGGAGCAGCAATTGGAGCTTCAACATCATTTGAACTTACGAACCTTGGAATTTCCAAATGTTCTTCAAAATAAGCACGAACTAAATCTTCATCTGGATGATCGGTTGTTGGAGTAAATGAATTGAATAAGCCATCGTAGTCAAACATCTAGTCGGGACCTTTCCCTTGTGGAGGAGTAGTGTATTTTTGACAGTCTACATGGTACCATTCCTCAACACAACCAGACGTAAAGTTAAACACTCTTTTCTTAGGTGACGCATACCCCAAGAAATAACCCTCAATGGCTTTTTCATCAAACTTTCCCACATCATTTTTCAACATTGTACAAGGACACCCAAATGGTTCCAAGTACTTTAAATTAGGTTTACGATTATTCAGCAATTCATAACTGGTCTTCTTGAGTCTTTTAACAGTTAGAACTCGATTGAGTGTATACAAACAGTATACACCACCTCATTCCAAAACTGGACAGGAAGATTTGAATCAGCAAGCATCATTCTAGCAGTTTCAATCAATGTTCTATTCTTTCTTTCAGCTACACCGTTCTGTTGTGGTACATATGGGGCACTGTATTCTTGATGAATTACTTTTTGTACACAAAAGAAATCCAATATAGTATTTTTAAATTCAGTACCATTGTCACTTCGAATTCTCCTCACTTTCAGTTTGTAAAGTGATTCGATCTTAGTGATTAGATTTTGAATGAGACCCGGTGTTTGATCTTTTGAACTCATAAATAAAACCCATGAATATCGTGAATAATCATCTGTAACTACTAGGCAATACCAATCTCCAGAAATACTCGCATGATTCACTGGACCGAATAAATCCATATGAAGTCGTTCAAGCGGTGTATCAATGGAATTTAATAATTTAGATGGATGCGATTTCTTCTTCTGTTTGCCCTTCTTACAAGCAACACAATGATCAGATACCTTAAAATTCTTTAACGACACACCCTCTACCAGATCATTTGCCATCAGGTAGTTCATCTTTCGAACATGTATATGACCCATTCTTCGATGCCAAAGCACTGAGTCTTTCTCGGTTGATTTCGAGACAAAACATGTTTCGATTGAAGTAGATACTTTAGTAATCATATTCAAGACATAAATATCATTTGATCGAGGTGATCACATGACAACCATGTCCTCGGGAATCACGTAACCCGGTTTCAAAATCAGACACTCTTTATCTGTAAATACTGTAGTGTATTGCTTATCACAGATCTGCGACACACTCAATAAATTATGATCCACTTTATCACAATAGTTAACCTTTTCAAACGTAATCTTCCCATTTGAAACATCACCTTCCTGTGTAATCATACCCCCAAAATTCCCAGCAAACGCCACATAACCCCCTTGAATATTTCTCACATTTGTTAAGAGATTGAGATTCCCAGTAATATAACGAGAACATCCACTATCCATGATCCAGTTTTCACCAGAAATGGTCTTGGATGTACCCTACACACAAAAGAAAATGATTAGTTTAAAAAGGCAGCCCAGGCCTCGGTCTTGGGCACCTTTTGGTTTTCTTGAGAAAAGTTAACTTTAGTTGCATTCAATTGTTGTTCAGCAACTTGAGAATAAGTTACAGGTTTCTTAGACTTTCGTCTTATATACGCAGCTTGAACCACATTTGAATTAACGTTTTTGCAAATTGGTTCGATTGGAATAAACATAGGTTTAACGTAACCATGAGTTTCATTCACATGAACAACTTTTCGAGGGTGTACATTCGAAAACATAATATGAGTATCATCAGCATACGACACAGGTCGTTTCAGAATCTCCTTTACCAAAGGAACTGGCTTAGAATGGTCCTTGATAAACGAATGAAGATTCTGATAGTTTTTCTGACTACAATTCCTCACTACATGACCATGTTGACCGCAAAGAAAACAACTACGCATGTCTACACGATAATGTTGAGTATTATTTGGAACAAAAGACTCAGGAGTTTGATGAGGACCCACATTTTTGGTCATGCTCTTAGCAAACTCATCAGATAATTCAGATTTCTTTTTCAAGTAGAAATCTAAATTAGAACAGTTCGAAAAACTTTTCAACGTATCTGTCCCAGTTGACTTCACAAAGTTAATTTTCTTAGCTTGTTTTAAAACCTGCTTTGCTTTAGTCATTGAGTCAGATGAAACTGATGTTTTCGCTTGAGCATATTGACGCTCAAGTTCATGAATCTTGGAAGTTTCATTGTGAAACACACTCTCAATCATTTCAGGTTTAATGATACTTATTGGAATGTCTTTCTCAGTGAACATTGTGTCCATTCCTTTTAACTTAAAAACACAAACAGATGACGGCTTAGATGCATTAGGATTTATGAAACGCAACAAATCCTCATCAGAAATTTTCGGTTTTTCTGGTTTCTTAGCCTTCACTGGTTTAGCTTGAACATCTTGTTTCATCTTAGTTGTGTGCGAACCATACACATCCTCTTCAAATTCATGAGGTTCTCACCGTATGTGATTAGAACTTGGAATATTCTTGTTCTTGTGTATAATTTCAGGTTCAAACACATCCTCAATGATAACTTTGTCAACATTTTCAACAAAAACTTTGTTGCTTTGAACATGAGGTTTCTGAGTTGAAGATTGGGTTTTAAGATCTTTAGTAGTAACAGGTTTCGATTTTTCTGAAATCACAGGTTCTTTAGGAATAACGTCTTCCTCAGTTTGAGAAAAAAGATTAATTTTATAATCATTGTGAAATGGTGGAGGAATTTCAACAAAACCTATACCTTTCTTTGAATCTTTTTGTTTTCCAGAAACTTCTATAATTTCATTCAACAGAAAGGAAGAATTTCGAAATTTACCCAATTTGTTCTTCAACTCAAGAACCTCATTCTCAAGCTCGGTTATCTTTGAACGATGTTTCAAAATTTCTTGAAACTTTTGATCATTAATTGTCATTTTCACAGATAACTCTGCTTTAAGATCATGATTACTTGTCGACAATGCTTCAATCTTTTCACGAGATCTCATTTGAGATTCGAGAGATTGTCGATAAGTATCCTTTAGAGAAGCAATTTCTCTCACTAAATTGTCATTGGGATTCTTTAAAGATTCTAACTTAGGTTTGTTAGATTCACAATCAGCACAATTTACTTGAATAGATGATATAGCAGAAATAGAATTACTAACCTCGTTTATCTTAGCCATGCATGCAAAGACTGTTGTAGGCTTGTCACAGGAATCATCAGAATCCGATCCAGAATCATTATCAGAAGATACCTCACTTCCATGGAAATCTTGAGTCAACCTGAACAAAGCCAAATTAGCTTGAGTATCGTTGCACAGTAAACGTTGTGACCAATCATCTCCATTAGCTAACATTGCTTGTGATCCAGAACTTGATGGTTTCTTCTCAGCATCATTACGTCGTGGTGTTGAAGAGTTTGAACTTTGACCACGAGGACCATTATACTCTTTTTTTGGTTTGTTACACTCTTTTGCAAAATGACTGAATTCTTGACAATTATAACATTTCACCTTCAACTTGTCAAATCCCAACTTCTTGTTCAGGGCAGGAAGATCTTTTCCGGTTCTTTGTATGAATCTTTTCACCTTACGAACAATCATTGCCATGTTCCACTTTAAATCCATGATTTCTAAGTTGTTTGGATCAATCTGATCATAATCTTCATCGGTAAGATCACTAGTGGCAATTTTGCTACTCACCAGATTTTTGTAAGAAGTCATGAAAGCTGATAAGAAAGCAAAGTTTTGTTCAGCTTCTTTCATGTTGACGTTTGGAGGTGATGAGTATTGACTTGTTGAAGATGAACTTCCTGAACCAGCAGAAACATTTGGTGATCCAGAGTTACCAGCAGTATAAAAACATGCTCTAGGATCACTATAGATTGTTGTTTCATTCTCTCTTGCGTTCTGTGTCAGAAAAGCAGTGATCGGTGAAATTGTTGAACTTAGAGGCATGCTACCACCATAGAAAGCAGGATCTTGACTTTCCTTTGATGATTTTTGACACTTGAGATCATACTCACGAGCTTCAATCTTTTGTAAAAACTCACTTGCAGTCAAGTCTTCATTGAAGTAGCTGTTTTCTTTTAATACCATTAGAAAGGTAGAGTACGAACTTGGTAATGCACTCTTAATAGTATCAATCTTGTCAATCTCATAAATTTCCATTTTCATTTTATCCATTTCTGCAATCAAGTGATTGAATCTCGTAGTCATCTCTTCAACCGTTTCTCCTTTAAGTAAATTAAAGTTTCTGAATTGAAACTTATGCATCACCTTTTTGCTTTCAGCCGTGTTTCCCATACTTCTCATTCGGATATGTTGAAATAGAGAGGCACATATTTTAATACTACCCATTTGGTGAAATATATTTTCAGGTAAAGCCATGGTTAGAGTAGAATATGCTTTTGTCTCTATCTCTAGTGCCTTCTTCTCTTCTTGTGAGTATTGAGATATAGCTTTAGGTCTGAATACGATAGTCTCATCTCCGATCATAGGAACAGTATAAACTTCATCTAAACAATATGAGCAGTCAGGATGAACTGATCCTAGATGAGCACGAAACCGAGGTTCTCATTTGGCAAAGTCACTGAACTTCATCAATCTTGGAAATTTCTAAGTAAACCTATCTCGGTATCAAGTTGCAACATTTGTTGCATCAACATATTTTGAGAAGCTAATGCATACATACCGACCATTTTTGAAAAATTCAAAAATTCAAGGGTCTAACGAATCAAACAACGAATAAGATTAACAAATGGTGAATGTAACGAACTATAAACAGTTGTAGCGAACTGTAAACAGTTGTAGCAAACTATGAATAGTAGATTAACGAATCAAATCTTAACAAAGCTAAGATTGATCAGATAGCGAATCAAGATTGAGTTTAATGAATCAATCCAACGAATCAGAGAATCAACGAATCAATAAGTCAAACTAACGAATTGACTAACGAACGAACTAGCTAGAGAATTGATTAAGAAATCTTGACGAATTAGAAAGTATTCAGTAACGAATCACTAAGAAAGACTTAGCGAAATAGATAACAAACCAGCTACAGTTGATTAGCGAATCAACTATAACAAATCAGGTTGTTACAACGGTTTGTAACAAACTCTGACACCTTATGCCACATGGCAAAGGTTGTTATGACACAAATCCCAAAGTAAACGCGTGTCACGCGAATCTGTTAAACCAAATAACGAATTAACACGAATCAACTATTGATGCGAACTAGTTAGCGAATCACTTGAAGTCTATAACGAATTGATTAACTGAGATGACGAATCAAAGTGAATAATATAACAAATCATCATAAAGATGATAGCGAATCATATTCATCTTCAAATCTTCAAATCTTCAAAGTAGATTTCCAGATTTTCTGGAAATGAAGAACACAAACACCAGAAACCCAGAATACGTAAATTCGTAATACTCCCTCAAATCGCAACCAAACTGCACAAATAGACTACCAAAAGATTCATAACTCGAGCGCGAATCCAACACACCTATACTCGTAACCAATTATCCACGATTATCAGTTCAATTATGCCAAAACACAGACCCTGTTTCGGCCACAAACCAAACCAATACCGAATCACCTCAAACCAATCCAATTTCTCAATTCCACTCACAATACCTTACCAATACTCGTATCAACTCAAATCCAATCCAATTCGTCCATAATTCACTCAATTAACCTTTAAATTGATCCAAATACACCAAAATAGAATACTATCGATATCAAAAACTAATTAAACATTCAATACTCTAAATAAACACCAAATCAAGTGTAATTGAGCCCCGAAAGCTCTGATACGACTTGTTGGAACCCGGTGTATCAATCCAATAACTATAACAGATATCAGATCTGTATCTAATCGATTAATACCTTAATAAAGATCTAGCTCATAATTACCTTTGATTAAGAGTTAAATGTGTATATGTATTATCAGTATATATGTATTAGTAGTTGTATAATATTAGGATGAAGATCGAGAGAGAGTTTGGACAGAGGTTCGTTAAATATCTCTCAAAACTTAAATTAAGCGTGAACAGTGTCCACTATATATAGAAGATAGGTCTGGTTCGCTAACATTCCCTAGTGAGCAGACACTACTTCGTTACATACATAAATAAACCAAATAGCTTAATGAATCACCCCCTGATTCGTTAACATCCCCTAACGAATCAGGAGGGAATAAACTTAAGTCTTAGTTCACTACACAACCTTAGAGAACTAGACATTACATTTAGAGAACTAGAGAATAACTTAATTGTTTATTACATTAAACATAAAACAAATACGTTAACGATAATTACAAAGACTCAAGACGCAAAACCGTGCACTAACACAAGCGATCGCATGTTTGTGCCTTTTAAGAACCGTGAGCAATTTAACCTTCTCCTCACTCGACAAACTCGAAGAAATGATAACAGGCAAGCGGGACCCATCCTCCAAAAAGGCATACTCCAAATGGGACGGGAGTTCCTTAAGATCAATGGATGGTGGGTCCTCAACAGAAGGTTTTGCCTTAGGCTCGGCAATGCGATCAGCATCATCAATTTTCTCCAAACACTCAGGAGGCTCGTGATCTACACCATAGACCAACTCCTCAAGTAGAGGCTCAATGACAAGGTCAGAACTCTCTCTACTAATCAACTGAGTATCCAAAGAACTCTCCTCACACGTGTCCTGAAGGTGTTCACACACACAAGAATCAATGGTATCAATGTAAAGCACGCCATCATGATCCTGCGGGTGTCGCATGGATTTCCCAATATCAAAGGTCACCTCCTCGTCTCCAACTCTAAGAGTGAGTCTGCCGGTGCAAACATCAATGAGAGCTCTAGCAGTGGCTAGGAAAGGATGACCTAGGATAAGTGGTACATTTCTATCCTCATCCATGTATAAGATCACAAAATCAACAGGAAACACGAATTTGTCGATTTTCACAAGCATATTCTCAACTATACCACGAGGATATTTCACATAACGGTCGGCAAGCTAGATGCTCATGCGAGTAGGCTTAGGCTCACCTAGGTCTAGTTTGGAAAAAATAGAATAGGGCATCAAGTTTATGCTAGCACCTAGGTCGGCTAAAACATTACTAACCGACAAATTACCGATCAAACAAGCAATGGTTAAACTGCCCGGATCAGTCATTTTTTTGGGTAGTTTATTTTGAAGGACCGTGAAACACTCCTCATTCAAAGTAACACAAGAAAGCTCCTCCAACTTCTTCTTATTCGAGAGGACCTCTTTCAAGAACTTAGCATACTTAGGCATTTCTTTCAAGGCATCAAGGAACGGAAGATTAATGTGTAACTGCTTAAAAAGCTCCAAGAATTTCCCATACTGCTCTTCCATCTTCTGTTTCTTCAAACGGCCTGGGTATGGAATGGGAGGAACATAAGTCCTGATTGGCTCACTGGGTTGTGCGGTACTTGCTTGGTCTAGCCTCGAGTGCACCTCACCAGGAGTCTCAGTCTCGATCTCATCCGCAATCGGTTTTGGTGTGGAAACCGATGCGTCAACAGGAATGGTAGTCCTACCACTCCTCAGGGTAATAGCCTTAGCCTCAGCATTTGGATTCCTTTCGGTGTTACTAGGAAGGCTACCCTGCAGTCTCTCAGAGAGGAGTTGGGCAATCTGTCCAACTTGATTTTCGATGGTTTGCATGGACGCTTTCTGATTCCTCAACTCAAGATCTTGCCTCTGGAGAGTCTCATCAATTTTCAGGTTCCTTTGCTCAGCCAATTTGTTTGAGGTCTCGGTCTTAACCAAAAGTTGGGACAAAAGGATTTCAACACTAGTCCCCCCACCTGATTGAGTACCACTGCTGGAACCCTGAAATTGAGGCTTTTGCTGGTAAGATTGATTTTGGGTTTGACTTTGATAATTTGGCTTTCTGTCAAAACCTGGTAGTATTTGATTTTGATTGCTGCCACCATCTTTCCAGCTGAAATTGGGGTGGTTTCTCCATCCCAGATTGTAGGTGTTGCTGTAGGTATTGTTTTAGAGGCCCACAAAGTCAACATCCTCCACCACCATGGCCCGCTGGCACTGACTGGTTTGGTGTTTTCCGTCACACACACACCACAACGAGAACTAGATTTGACAAGATCGGATTGCATTTGGTCAAATATTTTAGTAAGAGCTTCTAACTGGGCGGAGACAAGGGTGTTTGAATCAACGTGATGAACACCCTTAGAGGAAGGAATACAACGAGGCGGATTATACGCGAAACTCTTCTTAGCGGCTTTCTCCAAGATATCAAGCGCCTTATTTGGAGTACACCTACCGAAATCTCCTCCCGCAACCTGATCGATTGCCTGCTTTTGTGCCCGGATAACTTGACGTGTGTGAATATATATATAAAACTGTTAATAAAAGTTCCACACAAATCAGGTTTTAAAATAGGTTTTCACCTACAACTAAACCACACACGAAAGGCAAGTGAACCTATCGTTTGTAATAAAGTGTTGGCAAGAACCGATTATCAATCCATAGACACGGAAACTTTCTAGTACTAAATCTTTGTAGATGGTCAACCGAACAAGTAAATCTCACTTTGAATTTTAATTAACTAAACTAGCATACAATGAAAATAAGCAAGTAAAAACACAAGAACACAATCAATCCAACAAACTACCTAGACATGAATCCACTCCACTAATATGATAAAGTAGCAATGATATGGTAAAACATCATGAATCCAAACATAAATACTAGATTACAATCAAACAACCTAATACTAGAAAATAATCATCATGAAGGGTTTTTAATCAAGAGATAAACATAGACTAACTTGTTTGTCAAAACAACAAAGTCTCATAATCAAAGGAAAGCTAGTATGAACAACATTCTAACCACCTAAGATACACTAAAGTAGCCAAACTCATGAAATCAATATCAACTTATGAAACTTTAACTAGCAAGTCATCACCAAGTCAAGAATCATAACAACACTCATCAATTTTCCAATATTAAGTGTAGTGTTCCATACTCATCAACAATATTATAATCAAGTTAATCTTTACTAGTCATTCCTAACTTAGTAATGTAAACAAAGAAAACATGAATATTCAAAGTTTACAAACAAACATCTAGAACATAGTTTTCCAACATGAATGCCCAAATATTTGTAAAACTAACAAGATTATGCAACTCTAACAAGTATGAACACCATCAATGTTAACTTATAAATTCAACCATATTCTTGAAATAACACCAATTTACCAAAATCATGCATAGATAATATATCACATTAGCAAAAGCTTCAACATTGTCTAGATAGCAAAAGTAATTAGCCCATAAGGCTTAATACAACTACAATCAAACTAGAAATAAGCTTACAAAACATGTTCAAGAACAAGGAAATTCAAACCAAGATCAAACAAAGATTGACGATTGGAAAGAGGATCTTGAAGATGGTGGAAGCCTAACAAGATACTTGCAAAATGAGTTGAAATCACCAATTATTTGAGAGAGTTAGAAAAAGTGGGTTAAAACTCTTCTCTCCTCTTCTCTGTTATGTGAACGGCTCCTTTTATTGTCAAAAGTGAGACATGATCATGGTTGTAGAGACACATGGTCATGTTCAAGCAAAATGTAGATCTAAGCCTCTGATTGGTTCTTTGGTATCCAAGAAAACTATTCCCCTTTTGATTGAAGTTACTAGGCATGGGAATACAACTGGATATAAGATAGATTTGGTATTCATGAATTCCTCAAGAAAAAGGCAAAGGTGCGACTTTCTGTTTGTAGAAAGGGGTGACATGATCATGTTTGTTTATTAGCATGATCATGTTCAAGGAAAATGTAGATCTAAGCCTCTGATTGGCTCTTTGGTATCCTCTGTACTGTAATACCTCATGTTCAAGAAGTATACACTAGTGCCTAAAGGTTAAAAGAGTAGTCAACAGTGTTTGCAATAGTTGGTTTGCCAAGAAAATTAAAAACATGTTCATGTCATTTGAAAGACATGATCATGTCTTCTCTTGTTTGTTAAGTGCTGTAGTTTACTACATGATCATGTCATTTAAAAGACATGATCATGTCTTCTCTTATTTGTTCAATATCCTTCAGTAACCCTCAAAAAATTCCATAATTCACCAACAAACCCTAGAAATTCACAATACAATATATAAGTATATATTT
Source organism: Bidens hawaiensis (assembly GCF_021521415.1). Taxonomy (NCBI): domain Eukaryota; kingdom Viridiplantae; phylum Streptophyta; class Magnoliopsida; order Asterales; family Asteraceae; genus Bidens; species Bidens hawaiensis. The sequence continues at coordinate 3,477,353 of NW_027491024.1, forward strand.
TCCATTAATTCCCACCAAAAGTGTATAAAATGAGGTAAAAGATGTGCAATAAATATGTATAAATTTGGGCACATCACATACGTACTCTGAGGAGGCCAAGAAATGTCCAGCGGGTAATAGCGAGTTCTCTGCCAAAGTCAGAAGAGAGGAAAGACCGTTGGATAATAGACTCAACCTTAGTAGTAACGGTCCGGGGAAAGATTCATCCGGGACGCTATAAATGTATACATTCCTTTTGTAAATCTCATGCACACAACAAGCAATAAGAATTGTCTTCTTTTTCATGATCATCTCACACTAATGCTAACCAATCAAACCTCACACATCACACACTCACGAGACACAGTTCATCATAACATAATGATTCACCTAAGGTTTCAACATTGGCGCCATCCATGGGACCCGTGTAAATAACAGTCCCACCCACAGTTTTGGAGAAGATAGCCGACCTGAACTCAGACAAGACCCTACCAGCGTTCCAGTCTCTTTCCGGCGCCGGCAACACGCTGGTGATGCTGGTGGGAGAAGGGGGAGCAGATTTACCCAAAATAGATCTGTCTCTCAAAAACATGCAAGAAAACGAAGATTTGGTACTGACTGAAGACGAGACAGAAAAGGAAGATTCGAGACCAATGGTGGAGAAGTGAAAAGCCTTGGAAGAAAAATGGGAGATAACTCCCGAGTTCGTAAGGGCTCACAAAGACGCTCTCATGGCATGCCTAGACGAGCATGAAAGGAAGGAGAAACTCATGGCGGTCAAGACACGCCTGTCGTTCGAGACACCCAGATCGGGGGATGTAGAGGGGCGTGAGGATGTTCAGAACAAGGATCCTAGCGTGCTTTTAGAATCCCTTGTTACCCTCCTTTCATCTGTTAAAGGAAGGGAAAAGGAAAAACATGTGCCTGATACCCTGGATACCCCTTATCGTCCATCTGACACATCCGACGTTTCCAAGTTCATTCGGCGGATAGTAGAAGCTACCCTACCTCCAAAGCTTCGTTATTCATCCACCATGGATAAGTACGACGTTACCCAAGACCCGGAAGACCATCTGCACGCCTTCCGAAGAGCTAGAATGGTTAGTGGATGGTCCATGCCGGCCTGGTGCCTAATGTTCCCCCAGACCTTAACAGGAGGGGCGCGAGTATGTTTCGACAGTTTAGACCCCGGAAGCATAGATAGTTATGAGGAACTGAGAGGAAGGTTCCTATGAAACTTCAGTTAGCAAAGGAAGGCAATGAAGAACCCCAAGGAGATCTTGCACATCAGGAGAAGAGACGAGGAAAGGTGGAACAATTCATGGATCGGTATGTGGCCGAAAGTATGAACATCAAAGGGGTTCCGAAAGTCATGAAGATTAGTGGTTTCATAAACGGGTTGAGATTTTCCCAGCTGACAGAAAAACCGGGAGAAGATTTTCCAGCCACTTTCGACCAACTTATGAACTGTGTGAGGGCATTCGTTAGGGGAAAGGACACGGGGTCCAAACTAAGAGAATGGGAAACAAAAAAAGGGGCACCCAAACCCCCCAAGTGGAAGGGGCGCCGGGGTCACCAGACCGGGAAAGATCTAAACTCCGTTCGAAAAGACTCGTTTCATGCCCTATAGGCCACCCGGAAATCCTTCCGGTTACACGCCGTCCACGACTTATCACCCACCCCGGTTCCAAACCAACCCACGCCCAGATGGAAACCGTTTCAGACCTCCTTTTGGAGAGAGGCTCCCACCGGGAGGAGAAGACGTATTATTGTTCGACAAAGCCAAATACCCGCCTAAAACGAATAGTCCTTTCAAGCAAGCGTACGAGCCAAACTCCCAGGGGTATTGTAACTACCACAAAAGTCATGGTCATACCACTGAAAGCTGCCTCTAGTTGAAGAAATTATGGGAAGCAACCCTACGGTCGAGGCAACTACCTTTTCCCACCAGAGGATCTCCTTCCAAAATTAAGGAGGAAGACGAAGACAAACACTTAGTGGATATGATACGGAGGAGAGAGGAAGGCGAGGATCCTGGAAGAACTCCCAAGGTGGGGAGAGTGGGGTCTCTCACCATGAGCACAACATGGATGAAGGAAGAAGTATCCTTCCCAGGCCTAAAGTAAAAAGAGGCTAGGGAAATGCCTCTGAACATATCAGCATGTGTAGCGGGACACCGTGTCGCCTGAGTCCACGCCGATGGGGGAAGTGGAGTGGAAGTAATGTTTGAACAATGTTTCATGAGACTACAGAGGGAGGTCCAGAGCAGATTGGAAGAGGATGTATGACTACTGATGGGATTCTCAGGGGAAGTGGTGGAACCCCTAGGTTCTCTCACCCTCCCATTCACCCTCTGAGATGGGGAGAGGACCCGAACGGTTTACCTCCGTTTCTCTGTAGTTCGAGCACCTTCAAAGTATAACATTATCCGTTTCTCCCGTCCACAGTCCACGGGTACATGAGATTCCCTACCCCTAAGGGGATAGCCACCAACCGGTCATCTACGGAGATAATAGCCAGCATTGGAAAGGGGTCCAAGACTAAGAAAGGGGTGGAAGAGTGGGTCCTAAACGGGGAACACCCGAATCAAATAGTGAGAGTTGGATCCCAGCTATCCGACAGAGGGAAGGCCGGATTAAAGGAGGGGCTATTTCACAATGCCGATGTGTTCGCCTAGAAGCACGAGGACATGAGTGTCACTGGCTTCTCTCGTACCTTTGAGTCTATTGACACATCTCCACCTGGGCCTTGTTGACTGATTTTTGCATTCTTCCAGAAATCAGTTATCATCGTCTTGCATATAACAGGGTTTTCTCACAGTGCATGAGAAATCCTGCAAGTGTTGAGAGTGACAATCATAGACTTGAATTCTTTGTGAGCCAGTGGTGGATCGTATAGATGTCCAGCAATATTATGTGTATCCACAAATTTTAACGAAACCTGATCAGCCATTTCTGCACCAAAGGTATCAAGTTAGTGAACATACAGATTCATTTGATAATATTCAAGGATAGTCCATGATTTAAATGATTTGGGCCATAATGTTATAAACAGGTCCAAAGAAAAATCATTTGAGGGCCCAAAAGTCACATTAGTTGGCCCAAAAGATAACACAGTATAATGATTGGGCCCAACAGTAAGTCTTAAGTCCACAAATGAGATCTCGGTCAACAATAAGGGTTCTCTGTCAATGACTGGCCGAAAAAATGAGTTTTCGGTTAAGTATTGAGTTTTCTGTCAAAGAAGATCAACCAAGAACAGGTGTTCTTGGTCAATACCTAACCGAGAACCGCACGTTCTCGGTCAAGACAGTGGGATCTTGGTCAACAAAAGTCAACCGAGAACTCACTGACAGCTGTGGACAGAAAACCCTTGAGTTCCATCTTGGGAAACGTGTCGTCTTCTCCAAGTCACCGAAATCCCCATGAAACCTGCAACTAATCTATAATAATCAACCGAAAACACTCCATTAAACTCTAAGATGTCCACCGAAATCCCTAATTACTCATGATTCCACTTTAATTTATCAACCCATCCATGAAACCAGTTCATGACAACATCAAACAAGCATCTGTCGGTACATAGGTCTCACAACAACTGGTTTAATGACCTTGTGCATTACATGTGAGTCAATCAAATGAATACCAATAGATGATTAGCAGTTTAGTACTCGGCTAGAAAACTTGAGAGAGAGAGTTAAGGTTTTGAATTTGTTGAAGGTAATAATAGTGATACAAAGAGGCTTGAGAATACTTATACTGTAACCAAAACGGGCCGAGAACCCTTAATGGGCTCAACACAGTAGGCGGCCCAAGCAAAGACATGCCCAAACAAGCAGGTGACCCAAAAACCTTCGAAGCCCAAACTGAAAATAAGCTCAGTTTACACAAGCATTTCGAGGAGAGTAGTTTCAAGATAAAACAAACAAAATAGATACAGCAAAATAAAAATTAGACACACAAATCAAAATTAACATACACAAGAAATCCCTTGAATTTTATAAAGTCGGGATCAAATTTCAGTTTTAGTAAATTCGTCGCCCCTTTTTATGAAAAGATCCGAACATGGAATCATATCGTTTAAGAGGTTGTCACTAGGATTCATGTTCAGCGTTATTATGATATAAAGAGACAGGTTGATAGCAGGTATAACATACTTAGCATGATTTTCATTGTGTCAGTGATATGATTAGGGTTCTGTTCGACATAAAGCTTAGATAGACATCACTCATGGACCTGTGATGCCTCCTATATCTTCTCAAAGCGTATTTGGCTTTCCCAGATCACCCCAATTTGACTCCAACCCCCTAGTGCTTGATCAAAAGATTTTATAGACAATAAACAAAATTTTAAGCTTTAAGGTTGAACGTTGGACTTACAAGCCATCCGGACTTACAGGCCTTTCATTCGAGAAATGACAGGACTTACTTTTATACCCCCATCTCTGTAGTTCTAGTTTGACCCTCTAAGCTTTTAAAAACATAGATTTTTCTTTGATAGAATAAATTGATAGGATAAGAAATAACTCTTCACATAGTTTTTTTAACGAATAATATAATACAATATTTTTGGTGATCAAGACACTAACGGGCTTGTGTAGGAATTGGTAATTGCTTTTCTGCCTATCATTTGGAGAGATGTATCTTGAGACATGCACATGTCTTCAAAATGACTCTCCACATTAAGTTTAGCAAATTTAGTTTATATCACCTCAACTTTTACGCGTCATGGAAAGCTACCATACAAACCAATGACTGTTCTAGATCCTTTTAAGCTTAATAACTTCACCTGTTAGGCACACAAAAACAATTTATCTATCACTTTCAAAAGGTTGGATCAATTCTCATTTGAAAATATTCAGAAGCTTCTAAAAATCTGTTAACTGAATAGTAATATCACTTCCCTAGGAGTTAAGTAAAACACACGTGTTAAGGATTCAGTCACCCCGGTCACTTTAAGCTTTCAGGTAAATGGCTATCCATTATGACCACAAGTGGTTAACTGGACCAAACATGCATGAAAACACATGTCCTTCCAGCTTAAAGTTACCGACATAATAATAAGTGAAAGAATACAAAACACAAAACACATCATAATCGCCCCGGGTGCTTTCAGTTGTTAGGTAAATGGCTATCCTGTGAAAATACAAGTAGAACACCGGACCAACGATATACAAGTATATGTCCTTCAAACTTGAGCAACCGACATAATTTTAAGCGAGAATGAATCTTGAAAAACAAATTTTTTTAAAGATTAATAATAAAGACAATGCACACACACTATTTTTGAATTTTGAATTTTCTTAAATAATAAAAACAACACACACACACACACACGCTATTTTTGTCTTTTTGATTTTTTTAAATAATAAAAACAGCACACACACACTATTTTTGTCTTTTTGATTTTTCTCCCCCTAAAATTGTGCAAAAATAAACAAATACGTGCAAATTTATACCCAAAAAGACTCAATCCTCGAAACGAAGCATTTTAAGAAACCCACAAGCACATTAAATTTTGTTGTTCCGACCGATTTTGTAAATAAGTCCGCCACATTCTTGTCAGTGTGGACTTATTCAAGGTGAATCAATTTTCGATCGAAACAGTCACGAATAAAATGAATTATAATATCGATGTGCTTGGTTTTAGAGTGTCGAACTGGATTTTTCACAATTGCAATGGCCGCATCATTATCACAAAAAATAGGAGTGTCAAGAAATTCCAAACCGTAATCCAGCAGTTGGTTTTGCATCCAGATAACCTGAGAGCAGCAAGCAGATGCGGCCACATACTCCTCTTCAGCGGTCGAGGTAGACACCGTCTGTTGTTTCTTACACTGCCATGAAATGAGACGGTCTCCTAGGAACTGGCAACCAACTGATGTGGATTTCCTGTCTATGTTAACTCCACCATAATTGCTATCAGCAAAAGCATAAAGATCAAATTTTGATTGTTTGGGATACCAAAGACCTAACTTTGGTTGTCCCTTCAAATATCTAAAAATACATTTAACAACAATTAAATGAGAGAGTATAGGATTAGCCTGGAAACGAGCACATTGGCAGACCACAAACATGATGTCAGGACGACTGGCTGTGAGGTACATCCGAGACCCGATCATCGATCGATAGTACGTTTGATCTAGGGGAATCCCTTCAGGATCAGATGACAGTAGTGGCCTTTCTGCCATGGGAGTGTTGGCACTCTTGGAATCTTGAAGTTCAAACTTTTCCAGCATATCTTCAACATACTTTCCTTGATGCAGTATGTTAGTGCACGGTTTTGCGTCTAGAGTCTTTGTATTTATCGTTAACGTTATTGTTTATTAATTAATGTAATAATTAATTTATTTAATAGCCAGTTCGCTAAGTTAAAGGCTAGTTCGCTAGGGGATGTTAGCGAACTAGCCAAGTAATGTATGCCCTCCTGATTCGTTAGGGGATGTTAACGAATCAGGGGGTGTTTCGCTATGATTATGTATGTAACGAAGGAGAGGCTGGTTCACTAGGGGATGTTAGCGAACCAGATCACCTTCTGTATATAGTGAACTCCTGTTCACAATTAATATAAGTTTTGAGCTAATTAACGAACTGCTGTTCAATCTCTCTCTCAAGCTTCACTTAATATTATACAAACGTTACTGATAATATATTGATAATAGATATACATATATACAACACTGAATCGATGTTAATTATGAGCTAGATCTAGTACTAATCGGATATTCACAGATCTGAGATCTGTTATTTTTATTGATTGGTAATCCGGGATCCAACAAGTGGTATCAGAGCCGTTGGTGCTCATTACACTTGATTTGGCGTTTTAATTATTTCGTTTTTTGTTAGTTTTCGGTTTTGTTTGGTTTTGAATCAATTGGTAGTTAAATTGGTTGAACTATGGATAATTTGGATTGGATTTGTGTTGATTTAAGTATTGGTAAGGTATTGTTAAGTGGATTTGAGGTTTGGATTGGATTTGGGTGTTTTGGATTTGGATTCGGTTTAAGTCCGAAACAGAGGTGTGTTTTTGGTCAAATCGAATTGGTTATCGGGAATAATCTATTACGAGGATTGTGGTGTTGAACTCGCGAGGTTATTACGAGGATTTTGATAGGTTGATTGTGCGTTTTGGTTGAGTGATGAGAAAGTATTACAGATTTGCATATTTCTGAGTTTCTGGGTTTCGAAGTTTGATGTTCATAATTCTGGAAAATTACTTTGAATGTTTGAAGATTTGAAGATGAACGTAATTCGCTATCATCTGTATGGTGATTCGCTATATGTTTATCTGTGATTCGTTATCAATTTTGCTACTTCGCTACCTAGTTCGTTAATCAATTCGTGTGAGTTATTGGTTCGTGTTATCTAGTTCGTTAACTAGATTAACTGATTCGTGTGACACGCGTCCACGTTGGGATTTGTGTCCTAAAAACCTTTGCCACGTGGCATAAGGTGTCAGAGTTTGTTACAAACGGTTGTAACAACCTAATTCTCTATAGTGTGATTCGCTAATCAACTGTAGCTGATTCGTTATCTTAATTCGCTAAGCATTCCTTAGTGATTCGTTAAGTTTATTTTGGCGATTCGTTACTAGTTATCATCTGATTCGCTAAACTAATCCTTTGTGACTCTCTAAACTAATACTTTGTGATTCGTTTGGTCAACTCGTTAAGTTGACTTGTGATTCGCTAAGTTGACTTGTGATTCGCTAAACCTTCATCTAGTTCGTTATCTGTTTCGCCATTTGGTCAATCTTAACCTTGTTAAGAGTTGATTCGTTAAACACTGTTCACAGTTCGCTATAACTGTTCACAGTTCGCTATAACTGTTCACAGATTGTTAAATTTTATTTGTTACACCCTTTAAATTTTTGAAACTTTTCAAAAATGGCCGGTATGTATGCATTAGCGTCTCAAAACATGTTAATGCAACAAATGTTGCAACTTGATACCGAGATAGGTTCGCATTCTAAAAGCCCAAGATTGATGAAGTTCAGTGACTTTGCCAAGTGGGAACCTCGGTTTCGTGCACATTTGGGATCTGTTCATCCTGATTGCTCTTACTGTCTTGATGAAGTTTATGTGGCACCAATAATTGGTGATGATACTATTGGGTATACTCCTAAAGCTGTTTCTCAATACTCACAAGAAGAGAAGAAAGCTCTAGAAATCGAGATAAAAGCCTATTCTACTCTGACTATGGCATTACCAGAAAATATCTTTCATCAAGTTGGTAGTATCAAGAGATGTGCGTCTTTATTTCAACATCTGCGTATGAGAAGCATGGGAAACACAACTGAGAGTAAAAAAGTGATGCTCAAGTTTCAGTTTCGAAACTTTAATCTATTGAATGGAGAAACAGTTGAAGAGATGACTACAAGATTTAGTCATTTAATTGCTGAAATGGACAAGATGAAAATGGAAATTTCTGAAAGGGATAAAATTGACACTATTAAAAGTGTGCTTCCAAGTTCTTATTCAACATTTCTAATGGTTTTGAAAGAGAATGAATATTTTGTGAATGAAGACTTGACGGCACTTGAATTTCTACAAAAGATCGAAGCTAGAGAATACGATCTTAAGTGTCAAAAATCCTCCAAAGAAAATCAAGATCCAGCTTTCTATGGTGGAAGTATGCCTCTTAGTTCAACGATCTCTCCAATCACTGCTTTTCTCACTCATGCTGCAAGTGAAAAAGAATCAACCATGTTTAATGATCCAAAAGTTTGTTTCTACTCTGCTGGTAATTCGGGTGGTTCTGGAAGTTCAACTAATACAAATCCATTTGCTACACCACCCAGTGTTAATATGAAGGAAGCTGAGCAAAACTTTGCTTTTTTGACAGCTTTTATGTCTTCATATGAAAACTTAGTGAGTAGTAAGATTGCCACAAGTGATTTAACAGATGAGGACTATGATCAGATAGATCCAGATGATCTAGAAATCATGGATTTAAAATGGAACATGGCTATGATCGTTCGTAAAGTTAAAAGATTCATGCAGAAAACAGGAAAACATCTTCCAGCTTTAAACAAGAAGTTGGGTTTTGACAAACTAAAAGTAAAGTGTTATAATTGTCAAGAATTTGGGCATTTCGCGAAGGAATGTGACAAACCAAGGAAAGAATACACTGGTCCTCGTGGTCAAAGTCAAAATGCTTCTACACCACGAGGAAATGATGCTGAAAAGAAATCATATTCTTCTACAACACAAGCAATGTTAGCAGATGGAACCGACTGGTCACAACGGTTAATATGCAATGATGTTCAAGCAAATTTGGCTATGTTTGGGTTACATAAAGATTTTCAAGATGCAACTGGTAGTGAGATGTCTTCCGATAATGATTCTGGATCTGATTCTGATGACTCTTGCGACAAGCCTTCCGAATCAATGTTTGCTTGCATGGCCAAGATTAACGAGGTTAGTAATTCTATTTCTGCTACTTCATATGTTAAAGCATCATGTGTTGACTGTAAATCTAACAAATCTAAGTTAGAAGTTTTGAAAAACCAAAATGATAGTCTTATACAAGAAATTGCTTCTCTTAAGGATATTTATCAACAATCTCTTGAGTCTCAAATGAGATCTCGAGAAAAGATTGAAGCATTGTCGACAAGTAACCATGATCTCAAAGCCGAGTTATCTGTGAAAATGACAATTAATGACCAAAAGTTTCAGGAAATATTGAAACATCGTTCTAAGATAACTGAGCTTCAGAATGAGGTTCTTGAGTTGAAGAACAAATTGGGGAAATTTAGAAATTCATCTTTTCTGTTGAATGAAATCATTGAGGTATCTGGAAAACAAAAGGATTCCAAGAAAGGAATTGGTTTTGTTGAAATTCCACCACATTTCCATAATGATTATAAAATTAATCCTTTTGCAAGAAAAGAAGAGGATTTGATTCAAAAAGAATCTGTGATTTCTGAAAAACCTAAATTGGTTAAACCTGAAATTGTCAAACCACAAGTTGCTCCTCAAAAACCTCATGTGGAAAGTAAAAAGGTCTTTGTTGAAAATGTTGACAAAGTGATTATTGAAGATGTGTTTGAACCTGAGATAATACACAAGAATAAGAACATTCCTAGTTCTAATCATATTCTTTGCGAACCTCAAGAGTTTGAGGAAGCTGTGTATGGTTCATTCAAATCTCAAGTGAACAAGGAAGAAACTGTGAAAACCAAACCAGTGAGGGTAAAGAAGTCAGTTAAACCAAAGATTTCCGACGAGGATTTAGTGCGTTTCATTAATCCTTCTAGTTCTAAGCCATCTGCTGCTAGAGTTTTTAAGTTAAAGGGAATGGATACGATGTTCACTGAAAAAGATATTCCAATAAGTATTATCAAACCTGAACTTATTGAGAGTGTTTTTGTCAATGAAACTTCAAACATTCAAGAACTTGAACGTGTGTATGCTCAAGCAAAAACATCAGTTCAATCTGATCCATTAAAACAAGCTACGAAAATTAACTTTGTGAAGTCAAATGGGACAGATACACTAAAAAGTTTTTCGAACTATTCTAATTTATATTTTTTCTTAATGAAGAAATCTGAATTATCTGATGAGTTTGCAAAAAGTACGACCAAAAATGTGAGTCATCATCAACCGTCTGCATCATTTATTCCAACTACTTCTCAACATCATCATGTAGACATGCGAAGTTGTTTTCTTTGTGGTCAACAGGGTCATGTTGTGAGGAATTGTAGTCAATAGAACTATCAGAATCTTCATCCTTTTATCAAGGATAAATCTAAACCAATTCCATTGGTCAAGGAGATCCTGAAACGACCTATGTCGTATGCTGATGATACTCATATTTTGTTCTCTAATGTGAATCCTCGGAAGGTTCTTCAGGTCAATGAGACACATGGTCAAGTGAAACCAAAATTCGTTCCAACTGAACCCATATGTCAGAACAAGAATTCAAACATTGTTCAGGCAGCTTACTTAAGACGAAAGTCTAGGAAGCCGGTAACTTATTCACAAGTTTCTGAACAACAAATGAATGCAGGTAAAGTTAATTTTTCCCAAGAAAACCAAAAGGTGCCCAAGACTGAGGCCTGGGCTGCCTTTTTGAACTAATCACTTTTGTTTGTGTGTAGGGTTCATCCAAGACAATCTCTGGTGAAAACTGGATCATGGATAGCGGATGTTCTCGTCATATCACTGGGAATCTCGACCTATTAACCAATGTAAGAAATATTGAAGGGGATTATGTAGCATTTGCTGGGAATTCTGGGGGCATGATCACACAAGAGGGTGAAGTTTCAAATGGTCAAATTACGTTTGAGAAAGTAAATTATTGCGACAAAGTTTATCATAACTTATTGAGTGTATCGCAGATTTGTGATAAAAAGTACACTACAATATTTACTGATAAAGAATGTCTTATCTTGAAACCGGGTTATGTTATTCCCGAGGACATGGTTGTCATGCGATCACCACGATCAAATGATATCTATGTCTTAAATATCCACATCGATCGAAACATGTTTTGTCTCGAAAGCAACCGAGAAATACTCGATTCTATGGCATCGTAGAATGGGTCACATACATGTCAAAAAGATGAATTATTTAATGGCGAATGACTTAGTTGATGGTGTCTCGTTAAAGAATTTTAAGTTATCGGATCACTGCATTGCATGAAAAAAGGGCAAGCAGAAGAAGAAGACACATCCCTCTAATTTATTGAATTCCATTGATACTCCTCTTGAACGACTTCATATGGATTTGTTTGGTCCTGTGAATCGTGCGAGTATTTCTGGAGACTGGTATTGTCTTGTAGGGACTGATGATTATTCAAGATACTCTTGGGTGTTATTTATGAGTTCGAAGGATCAAACACCGGTTTTGGTACAAAACCTTATTACTAAGATCGAATCACTGTATAAACAAAAGGTGAGGAGAATCCGAAGTGATAATGGTACTGAATTCAAAAACACTATATTGGATTTCTTTTGTATTCAAAAGGGAATTCACCGAGAATATAGTGCACCTTATGTACCTCAACAAAATGGTGCTGCTGAACGGAAAAATAGAACTCTGATTGAAGCTGCACGCACAATGCTCGCTGATTCTAAGCTTCCTGTCCAATTCTAAAATGAGGCTGTGAATACGGCTTGTTATACTCTCAATCGTGTTCTAACAGTTAAACGACTAAAGAAGACCAGTTATGAGTTATTGAATAATCGTAAGCCTAATTTAAAGTACCTGGAACCATTTGGGTGTCCGTGTACAATGTTGAAGAAGGATGCGGGTAAATTTGAAGAAAAAGCCATTGAAGGGTATTTCTTAGGGTATGCGTCACCTAAGAAACGGGTTTTTAATTTTACATCCGGTTGTGTCGAAGAGTGGTACCATGTTGATTGTCATAAGTACACTACTCTTCCACAAGGGAAAGGTCCCGAATGGATGTTTGATTATAATGGCCTATTTAATTCTTTCACCCCATCAACTGATCATCCAGATGAAGATTTAGTTCGGGAGTATTTTTAAGAACATTTGGAAATTTCACGATTTACATGTTCAAATGACGTTGAAGCTCCACTTGTTACTCCAACTGAAGAACCTGAAAACGAAGCTCCTGTTCATTATCATACTGCTTCTACTTCATCTGATGATAATGCTTTAGTAATTGGGAATAATGTTTCATCTCCTGAATTGGGTGAACATTATACTAACTTATTTGAAAATGTTACTGTTTCTGAAAATCCTACTCTCAGAATTCATAATTATCATCCACAAGAAAACATTATTGGAGACCTTGATGTAGGGGTTCAGACACGACATCAAATCGCCTCTTCAAGTGACAATAATGCTCTCTGTGTTCATGCTGACTTACACGCATCTGAAATTGCAGCTGTTGCTAAGTTTTCATGTTTTCTATCTCAAGTCGAGCCAACAACTCCTCGTGTGGCTTTACAAGATCCTTCTTGGGTAGAAGCTATGCAAGATGAATTACAGCAATTTGCACGTTTGGGTGTTTGGGACTTAATAGACAAACCATTCGACTAAGCGGGTATTTAAGTGTAAGAAGGATAATCGTGGGGTAATTGTGAGAAACAAGGCACGATTAGTGGTGCAAGGTTTTCATCAGCAAGAGGGTATTGATTATACAGAGGTATATGCTCCAGTTGCAAGATTAGAGTCGATTCGAATCTTCCTGGCATATGCAGCTTATAAGAATATCAAGGTCTATCAAATGGATGTTAAAAGTGCTTTTCTCAATGGTGAATTACACGAGGAAGTGTTTGTTTTACAGCCTCCTGGTTTTGAAGATCCTGATTATCCAGACCGTGTTTACCGATTAAACAAGTGCACGCTCGCCGACCATCTGACTGATAATGCTTCAAACGAGGGACTGTCGACTGCACTTTATTTCATAAAACTATTGGTGACGATCTTCTCCTAGTCCAGATTTATGTCGACGATATTATTTTTGGGTCTACAAACGACACATTGTGTAATGAGTTCGAGAAATCCATGCAAACAAAGTTCGAGATGAGCTCGATTAGAGAGATGAAGTTCTTTTTAGTGTTGCAGGTTCACCAGTCTGCTCACGGAATTTTTATTCACCGGACTAAGTATGTGAACGACGTCTTGAGCCAATTCAAGATTTCTGCCGGAAAAATCCCTTCTACTCCTCTTCCAGTAGGGCACAATTTATCACCGGATGAATTGGAGGATTCCGTTGATCCTACCCTCTATCGTGCTATGATCGGTTCTTTAATGTATTTAACGGCTTCCCACTCTGATATTATGTTTGCTGTTTGTCTTTGTGCTAGGTATCAAGCAAGTCCACGAGTGACTCACCTAGCTGCAGTCAAGAGAATTCTTCAGTATTTGAGGGGAAATCCAGACATCGGGTTGTGGTACCCCAAGGATGATACTTTCGATCTTACTGCCTACTCAGACTCAGATTATGGAGGATACAAGATCAATTTCAAGTCTACGACTGCAGGATGTCAATTTTTAGGAAACCGGCTTGTTTCCTGGCAGTGTAAGAAGCAGACAACGGTCTCCACTTCAACCGCCGAAGCTGAGTATGTTGCAGCCTCGAGTTGCTGTTCCCAGGTTTTGTGGATACAACAACATCTTCGCAACTACGGTTTGAAGTTTCTTACTACTCCTATCCTGATTGATAATACTGCTGCTATTAGTATCACAGAGAATCCCGTACAACATTCTAAAACGAAACATATCGAAATTCGATATCATTTTATACGGGATTGCTATGAAAAGAAATTAATCATTCTTGAGAAAGTACATACAGACTTTCAGAAAGCCGATCTGTTTACTAAAGCTTTTGACAAAACGCGTTTTAAATTTTTGCTTGATTTAAACGGATTGAAGACCCTCGCTGATATTCTTAAACAAGGATGACTATCTTTATTTTCTGTCATATTTTTCTTTTAAAATTTATTTTGGTTTTAGGGGATGAAAATCTAGAAAATACAAAAAGAGTGTGTTTTTCATTTGTATAGATAAAATCCAAAAACATTAAAAAATTTCAAAATTCAAAAATATTGTGATTTCTGTTCTTTAATGTTTTTCTTATAAATATTTAGAAAAACCAAAAACATTTTAAAATTTTGAAAAACCAAAAAGAATGTGATTTATGTTTGTACAGAAAAATCCAAAAATCCAAAAAGATTGTGAAGTTTATTTTGTTTATAAGAAAATTGAAAAAGACAAAAATATTGTGTTTTTAAAGTTAGTATAGAGAAAAACCAAAAAGATTTTTGCAGGTGTTTTTAGATTATATTCTCGCTGAAAATATGTCGGTTATTTAAGTTTGTGAAGTATGCTTGCATGTCTTGGTCTTATTATTCACTTGTGAATTGATGGTTAGCCATTTATTTATAAACTTAAGTTAACTGGGGCGATTAAATTTATCTTTTCTTTATGTTATGCTCCTCAAAATTTTGAGTTTTTGAAGTAAAAAGAGAACATGATAGTACATTGATTACTTTGACTCCAAATCCAGCAAAAAGTAAGCTTAAAAGCCTGTGTGCTTAATTGCATTGGTGCATTGGTAGGTCTTAAAACAACCCAGTAGAGTAAAGTATGTGATATAAACATAAAGAAACGCCAAATTGAAAGAGGTGTTAGTCTCTAGCAAAAGTCTCGGTGAGGATGGCAGAAATGTAATAACCAGTCATACTCAAGCCTTATATTTGTTGATCACCCAAAAATAAAATAAAGCAAATAACAAGCGTTAGGATTCTGGACACTGTGAGTCTTTATGCGGCTTAACCGTCTGGGTATTCATAAGCATGAATATTTCACTCGCTTTCTAGAGCAAACCCAAAGTCATTAAACTTGATCACTGCTGTACTTCGTACAATTTAAATTACTGACTTGATCAAAATCCGATGTTAGTCATACAATTGTTCCTCCCTTGCGTGCGTCTTAATACTATTAAGAAACGGACCCCAGGGGATACAATGTATGTAAGCCGACAGATAGACTCGTGCATACTCACTCACAGTAAAAGAAACTTGATGCATTGCTCAAAATTTCATAATTGGTATCAAAAATTTTGATCAACATTATAATGGTTTAAGTCAAGTTGGGGTGATTTGGCAAAAATCAAATTAAGCTTGAACCGAGATTAGAGGCTGATAGTTTCTGATATTCTATGCTTTAATTGAACAAATTAATCATATCACAAAAATACTTGAATGTGTGTTATTAGATTTATGTGGATAACAATACCAATGACCGACTTATCGACAGTCATAATATCGCTGAAATATAAAACTGTGATGGAAGGGCAATTTGGTCAATATGATTCTCTGCTCAAACTCAACAAAAATACAAAAATATATTTCGTTTGATAAATCGTTGAAAAACACAAAAATATTGTCTATTTTTATGATTCGGATTTCTTTTGTAAATACATTCTTCATTCTTTAATTTTTTACAAAATTCCAAAAAGATTTTCCTCTTTTTCTTTTTAATTTTTTTTAAGTTATGTTTCGGAAAACTGAAACGTTTTTAAGGTATTTGGTTGCCGGGATAAAAAGATTCTCGATAACCTAATTTATTTATTTTATTTAATTATTTAATTCATTTGATTATTTAATTTAAAATTAAATAAAAGATTTTTTTTTATTTATTAGAATCTAATTCGTTATTTATGGATAACGAACTAGGTGATTCTTTAGCGAACTAGCTTCTGGTTCGCTAACCTAATTCGCTTCCGCACTCTGTAACGAATCATCCCTTCGTTATTCATATTTAACGAATCATGACACGAATCATGTATTGATTCGCTACCTTTAATTTAGCGAATCAGGAAGTGATTCGCTAACCTAAGGTAACGAATGAATTAGCGAATGGGCTAATTCGCTAACGTTAATTTAAACGAATCGCTTGATTCGTACAAGTTGTACCTCGAGTTGTGTGCAAGGTTATAAAGAAAAGAATAACGAACAGTCCTCCACTGTTCGCCTTCTTCCTTCACCTTAAAGAAACCCTGTTCAAATTTTCTCTGAAATCTCGACTTTCTTGTTTGGATATTTCAAGGATATATTTGAGTTTCTAAGGTATAGACGATCATGGCGATCTAATTTTCGTCAAAAATGGCTAAGATTTGATAGTTAAATTATGAACTTTTAAGGGTTTAAGGGTTTCCGAGTTTATAAACCCCATTTCGGTATAATTTGTGTTAACACACTTGTTAATTTAGATATCATTGTGATCGGAATGTCATTACGATATCCTTGGTGGAATTTAATCATTATTTGATTGTTGTTTGTTGGGTTAATTATGTATCTGTGTTCTCCGTGTTTATAGTTTGGTTCATTTAACCCTCAGTACATCTAGGTGTTGAGTCTCAATCTCATCCACCTAAACTTACTAGTGTGATTCTGAGCTCAACGAGCTGATTATCTTGATGTTTCGACGATAGTTACGGCCTAATTGAATCTGGGTTTATAATGTTGACTATTGTTGTTCTTCCTGATTTTGACCTTGACTATGCGAGTCAAAGAGAAAGTCTTAATTTTTTTGACCATTCGTTAATCTTAGCGAATTGGGACTGTTTCTTGTCCAATTCGTTAAGATCTTACACGAACTAGCTAAGCGAATAAGATGTTACACGAATCAGATATGGATTCGCTTAAAATATAACGAACTAGAGTTTAGTTCGTCAAAATTAAATAGTAATTCGCTATGTTCAGTTCGTTAAAGTATTTACTTGATAGCGAATCGCCTGATTCGTTATCTTATTGTAACAAATCAGTGTGATTCCCAACGAATGACATCTATTAAATAAATTAATTTCAATATTCAATTAATTTAATTAAAGAATTTAAAACGTCTAATACGTGTAAATATATTTGATTACGTATATACACCATATATAGATATGTTGATATATTTTGATATCTCTTCTCATATTCGATTTTATTTATACAGTAAAACATGGATGATCAAGAACAACAAAATCAACCACCACCAGAACAACCTCCACAGGATCAACAAGATCAACAAGCTGAAGTGATCTTATTGTCGTTTGATAAAAAGCACAACATTTGTGCTTATGTTGATCCAAGCCGGGCGCTCTTAAAGCTTTTTCCTCGGCCAACAAGACCTGCTACCTCAGATTCTGGATCTTTTCCTTATTCTTCTCAATCGTCTGCTTGAGCTTATCGATCTCTTCCTGGTTTTTCTGCAATATCTGGTCAGCGTCAATCACGGCTTGACGGGTAGCAACACCCAAGGCTATGGTCCGATAAAGTTGTGTCCTGAAGTTACTGACCAAACAATTCACACTCAAGGCGCGGATGTGAGCAAAGTCTACTGGAGGAATAACCTAAGTAAGAAAATCATGTGCTTGCTCGAAAGTCAACACAGATGACTCAGCATACATGTCCCAATTGGGGATGAACACTTTAATACCGGTGGGTTTATTGACTTAAGAAGGAAGTGGGTCTCGGGGAGGCGACGTGTGCTCCTCAGGTCGTTTGCGTTTAGAATCAGTCTGGTCAGAAGGAGAACCGGTACTATGAAAACCCTCGGAGGGAGAAACCACCGGGAATGCAAACTTGGCATGCAAATTAACCACCTCGGTGGAAGGTGGAACCATGGAATGAGAAAAAGATGACTGACCCAGATAGGGACGTTTAGAGATTCTCAAACAGTTCTTCAGGGAGGCGTCAAAAACTTCTGACAACGGGTTCTTGCGCTTGGGGGTATCTTCCACGCCAAGGGGGAATCTGGGTTAGGCTGGTCCAGTGAAGCAGGTTCAGTATCTGAGCTATGTACTAGAGTCACAGGAAGACGGACGAATTAGGCAGCTTTGAGGGAACCTTTCTGCAACATCTCCTTCAAAGTCATCTCTGCATATTAAAAAAAAAGAAAAAAAAAACATAGTACTGGTATTAGTAACTCCAGCAAAATAAAGAGACACTCAGTAAGAAAGAACTAACAAGAGATGGAAGACCTCAATCACCCTAAAAAATGGCAGACCGAGTGGAAGGATCAGACCATATCTGGCTCAATCCGGCCATATACAGCAGAGGTTCAGGGTATGTCATGGCTACTGTCGGATTGTTTACAAGTAGGCTATACAAATCATCCTGGCTTGTGGGAGGACGAGGGGCTTGGTCCCATATAAGATAGTCCACACGACGACTATGAAGGCCAGGGGCAAGGTTGGGGGAAACAAAGAAAAAGCTATTCTTCTAGTCCATTGGGTAAAATCCGGTGGGCATTTTCGAGTAACAGGTTGGCTGTTTATCGGCCGGACGATGCTCAAAAGTAAACCAATCGCCGTCAACCTTCAAATGGTAGAACCGGCGAAATAAAGGCACGGTGGAAAAACCTCCCATGGCCCGACAAGCGACTTCAAAATGAGTGACCCGTAGGAAGCCCAACGGGATGTACTTGAGAAAACCCTAATTTGTGAAACTTCAACAAAGCCATTTGAAAATCAGTGAGAGGGTAACGGATGTTGGCGCACTCTAAGTTTTTGGTGTATAATGCGATTAGGTTAGGGTAGCTCATTGTCGTCTCATAAGGTTTGGGCAAAATCAGAGACAGTGACAATGGAATCTGGTATCACGAGCATAACGTAAGCATCTTTTCTTGAGTAAGAACGGAGGTGATCGAATAAAAACGCTCACGACTCATGATAGACAGAAAGAAGATAAAAAAAATCAAAGAAGCAGCAAAAACTAACCTTGTGAATAAAGGGGAAAGATGAAGGGTCTGCCGGAAAAGGCAAATCACGGAGAACTACGATGATGAGAGAAAAAGGAAGAGGGGTAAGTGAGTAGTTTATGGCGATGGGATGTTTACCAAGGGTATAATGATGACGTGGGGAAATGTGCGTTTCAATGACCACCACACGTTTTACCGCCTTTAACACAGATCAGGATTGAGCCGGGGGGAGTCTTTGGGCCGAAGAAAAGATAAAGATAAATCTCGCCTCTAAAACAGGCCCAGAAGCAACTTGCCCCAAGAAAGAGGATACAAGAAAGGAAACAAATGACGGGCTTGGACTAAGTCCATTATCCTTGTCATAAATAAGAAGAATAATAGACTGGGGGACTTGAAGATGCTACCTCAGATTTGGCCCAACAAAGACCAAAGTCATCATCAAAACAGACGGGCACAAGATAAAGAGCCCAGCCCAAGGAGGTCCAGTGCATACTCAGACAAAAGACCAAGCCAACGACAGACCACTGGAGAGCTGAAGAGGGGGCCAGACCTGAAGCATACGTACTCTGAGGAGGCCAAAAAATGTCCAACGGATAATAGCAAGTTCTCTGCCAAAGTCAGAAGAGAGGAAAGACCGTTGGATAACAGACTCAACCTTAGTAGTAACGGTTTATGGAAATATTCCTCTGGGACCCTATAAATGTATACATTCCTTTTGTGAAACTCATGCACACAACAAGCAATAAGAACTATCTTCTTTTTCACGGTCATCTCACACTATAGCTAACCAATCAAACCTCACACATCACACACTCACGAGCCACAATTCACCAAACAATAACGATTCACATGAGGTTTCACCATACACAAAAAGGTGTTAGACCGCGTCCAACGGTATGTATGTTGGCAATCTTAGTGTCGTTTGAAAATCGGAAATTTACTTGTAAGCCAAATGCAAATTTCCAATATGCATCCGTACAGGTTAGAAGGTGTAGGGTACACGTTTATCCAAAACTATTTACTTCAGTACTAAAGAATCATTGACGGGTTCCGATAGGCCGACGATCCAGAGTAGCGCCCAACAGGGTCATGGGGAAACACTACCCGTAGTTGGTGCCGCGTTGAAAAGTTTTGATTTACCTTAAAAGTATTTAATCGGAAACACATTAGATCATCATATGGAAAAAGGTTTGTAGAAGTTAAAGGAGTTCTTTAATAAACTTAAGATCGGTAATGTCATTGAAGTTGATGGTGAAACTAATAGGTCAGTAGCATATTTAAAACTTAAGTAGTTGGGTTGCTATCGAAATACAATTTTGATACTATATGTAATTGCTAAGGTTACACCATAACTGTTTCTGTAATATTGCGGCGTTTCACCACAACCTTTGTTTCGGTTCGACTGTATATGAAAATCACCTGGTCTAATTTTATACATCGAATTTCATGCGAAATTCAAAAATCAAAACTTCTAGTTCTTTGATAGAAACTTGATGTTTGATTTAATTATTAATTTCACACGAAATATATTCATCTAAAAGTGATCACACGATTCAGAAAGATATCCAAGTTATACAAAATCTACAATCTCTTACACTATTAAGACCAAATTCTTTTGGTTAGGCACAAAATACTAACTAATCCACTTGCAGCCTCAACCATTCCCTTCACTTCTCAAGAAAACGAGGATTCAGTCTCACCTCAACAATGATGTAGCCTATGGTGGTGATGCATAGTTCATGATGGCGAAGGCAATTATGGTGGTATGTCTTTCTTCTAGCCCTAATTTCTCTTAATTTTACTTCGAGCCCTAAAGTTTGTTTGAATTATTTAATCAGAAGCTTTTGTAATTGTAAGCGATGTTGGCCTAATCAAACGGTGGCGTTTTGGTATATCATTTGATGGCTTTCAGTAATTTAATTTGTTGACTTTATGCTTCGTTTTACTTCAAATTCGTTGTATCTAAATTCTTGATTTCAAAAGATAATCTACATGATTAATATTCAAAGGTTTCATTCATCAATCAATCTGTTTTGAGATGGACGACTCCACTGTCGCATGCTCACTTTTGACCGCATACCATATGTTGACAGTTAGGGTTCATGACCCTGTTCACTTTTACACTCATTTAATTCTAGGTTTTGTTGCATATGTAAATGATATTTCACTTATTAATCTAAACTGATGAACGAATTAGCTCCACTAATATGCTTATTAACCATAATGAAACTACTAAAGTTTGGGTCTATCACATAACACGTGAGTTTATCATTTGTTTTTTTTCCCTTTTTATTTGCTAATATTTTAGTTACTGACTTTCCAACTTTCAAATTTGTGACAGATATGAAAATCATTTACATCTCAAATGGACTGTGACTTCATGAAAATGTAATTTTAAACTACCCATGTATCTTTTGTAGGTGTTATGCTATGCTTTTTTGCTGTAGGTGGTAATGTGACTCATCACTTAAGAGGTTGGTTCAAATGATTTCTTTTCCTTAGGTCGTTTAACTTTTATTTATGTTTTATATATGTTATTATTTAAATTTGCTTACATTGCTTAAAAGGGTTTGTATCTTTTTGGTTGCAGCTTCTTCGATTACTTTTTTATGTTGGCCTACATCAGTTAAAAGGTTTGTTTTTTTAGCCACTGTTTCTTATTATTTGGTTTGCTAGTGTATTTCAATTATATGAGTTTCTTTCATTACAGATGAATCATCAATGTAACTCGAGTTCGATCTGTTGGATAGGCCATACCGCCATCGACATGTTATCGATAAAATGTAACAAATTTGTTAGTGATAAGTCAAAAGTTAACACTACGGGACTAACGGCTCACAATGGCTTACGGTCTATCTCACGGTCGAACTTAAGTTATGTTTTTTATTTATAAATTATATACTTTAATGGGTCGATACTGTTTATGTATAACCGGGATCATTTATTATTTCTGAGAAAATCGAACTCATATTGTGTTTTGCATATAAATGATTTTCTTAGAACAAAAGCCGATTCAGTGCATCCTAAATTGAGTTGTTTTTTGACTTTTGTTTGATCTAAAGGTATCATTATGCCCCGTTGACAAAAAAAGGATATAAAGCATCCCACATGGCAAATGCTAACATGCTACTTTATGCAATGAGAACACCAAAAATGTGCTTATTGCAGCCTCCTAAATGCACTTGAAGCATGATTCATCAAGTATGTTTTATTTCTTTCCTAAATCTTGAAAAATGTGACCTTTTGTCTTTGTAAACTTGAATAGAAAGTTGCCCCCTTGCTCCTTTGATTCCTCTCAGATTTTGAAAATAGAGAGGCAAAAGATGTGTGGATTAAGATGAAATGCCTACTTACAGGTCAAATGGAGCATCAGATTCATCAAAGTTTTGCTTTTGATTTCATTTTTCATGTAAACTGACATGTTTTCGCTAAATTTTGCTTTTGATTTCATTTTTACATGTAAATTGATTGGCACGTTTTCAATTGGCATTTTGTATGATGTAAACATTAGAATAAAAACATCTTATTCTTGATCGAACGTTGTCACGCGCCACAAAGCAAGACGCGGTGCGGGCAGAAGTATATATTACAAAATAAATTTCATTGTGTTCTGTACCATTTGCTTTTTATGTTGTACACTCTCTCAAACTTTGGTCTATTTGTATTTTCTTACCTTGCTTATTTGTTAGCTATTCGGGTTCGATCCATGTTCTCCCAATCTTATTTTATTATCTTTTTTTTTCTTTTTTTCCTTTGTATATTGTAACTTTGGAGGACAAACACCTGCTTAAAAGTCAAAAACATATGACATGAATTTGTCTTTAGTGTTTTTTTCCATCTTTCATTAGCAAATAATAGAAACCACTTCAACTAGACGAATAATTAAGTCAACGCAACAACATTTTTAGCACCTTTACAAAGGTTAACAACCAAGGCAACTATTTTTTTAGCACCTTTACAAAGGTTAACAACCCCCTAAAAACTAGTTTATACTAAATTGCATGTGATATGGCTGTATTTTGCATTTTCACAAACTTTTAAGAAATCACGGAGTTAAGGTATGTTTGGTTGGAGGTAATGGAATGAATGAGTAATGAAATGGGAGAAGGAATAGAATAAACAAGGGAATGAAATAGATCATTACCATTCATTTGTCTTGTTTGATTAACATATGTGATGAAACCAGTTATTAGTTAATTTTGTTTGGCATCTAAAAAATTTGTAGGAATGAAATATAAATAATAAAAACACTCTTATTTCAAAGTAAATTTTTTTACAATAAAAAAAACATGCAATGGCGACTATGGTGGTGGTAGCTCTGGCGACGAAAATGATAACGACGATAGTGGTGGCAGTGGCGGTCAGGCAGCAAGGGCGGTGGTTGTGGTGGTGGGAGGGGTGGCGGTGGTCAACCAATGGTAGCATTGGTAATGATGGTAAGGTGGCAATGACGGTAGTGGAGGTTACGTGGTGGTGATCAGGCAGCGAAAATGGTGATGGCGATGATGGTCAGGCGGTGGCGGTGACAATGGTTGTAGTAGTTATGGTGACAATGGTTGTGGTGGTTATGGTGACAATGGTGGTGGCGGCGGTGGTAGCGCTGGAGGTAAGGTGGTGGTGGTGGAGATGGTGGCAGAGGTGGTGGTGGAGACGACGACGGTGGCGGTCTGGTGGTGTTGAGAAAGTAGGGTGAAGGAGGAATGGAATGAAAAAAAAGAGGGGGGGGGGGTGAGAATGAATGATTTTGATGGAATGAGATTCCATGTGTAATGGATGATTTCATTCTATTGAGCAACTAAACACCACTTTTTTCATTCCAACCAATGAATCATTTCATTCCCCATATGATTAGTGCATACCAAACGCTACCTTAGTCTAAAGAAAATAACACATTTACTCCTATAATTATTTAACGAATAGGTGTAGTTTGAAACAATTTACCAAAAAAGTTAGGTTTTCTTACTTTTAATCTCAATGGATAACTAATGTTTTAAAAAAATCATAACCTAATTTAAAAAAAAGGTAATAAATATATACTTAATGCTCTAAAATTTATAAAAATAGTTTCTTTTTAGACTAAATTATAATTTTTGTTCTTTTGAATACCCAAAATTATGGACTGAGTTATTTATAAGAATGACTTTCACTTTTCATTTATTTGTATATTCGCTTCGGTTTTAGCCATTTACACTAACGGATGTTAAGTTTTTTTAATTAAGGCATCTCATGTACACCGCATATTAGGGCAATTTAGTCTTTTTTATCTCTTCACACTATTTGTGTGAAGGTAGACGGGTATATATGTTTGATACCTCGCAAACACGACCCTTGCAGTATTTTTGATCGATTATTATGGGATTTGCCACTTTGTGCATGACGATATCTTCAAAATGCACATCATTCACAATTCCTGGAAAACCACCGGGCCTAGTTTTGATCCTAACTCCATTATCAGTTCCAATCAAGGTGCCATTCTTGACCCAGATTCCTTGCAGAGGCTTTTCTTCCTGAGTTTTTCCTAAGCTTCTATAGAGGTAGGTACTAAACCCACCAATAAACACATGATAAATATTCCCGCTGGTTATAAGGGTCAGGCGCCATGCAGAAACCATGGCGCCAGGGCGATGAATGATATATCCTTATGTAACAAACATTCTCTGACACCTCGGGAATAGGAGCGTCAAAGATCTCCACGAGCATGGAAGGAATGATATTTATCGTAAATGACGCCCAACCAATAAGGGACGAACAACACATAGTCAATAGTACTACATAGTACGTCATGTCAACATCAAATGGAAACGACGCCCACAAACTCCATGTGACACACGTGCAACAGATATGATTGGTGGGAAGCTTGACAGGGCAGTTGGCCATATCCTCTCTCTCTCCCCAACGGCTATAAATACTAACCCATCTTCAAACGGTAAAGGATCCAATATTCTCAACTTACATTTATTCTCTTAACAAAACATTATACTGATTCTCACGCTGGATGGTGGTTACGAGAGGACCCCCCCCCCATTTCCCTCGTAACGAGCTCACGGTGTTCTATTTTGTAGGTGTATCACTCATTTTAGCCGAAAAGAAATATAACACATCGTGGAAAATACTTAATCATCACCCTTGGACTAAGTGATTAGACTAAAGGGGGATTTTGCGTTTCTTCTACTTCCAACACTGCTCCCATGTGCCGGTCCACAACTCACCTTCTCGACATGGATCTTTGTGCTTCCAACTCTAAAAGAGATGCAATCGTCACTCGTCTTTATAACGGAATTAGTGATGTTGAACCCATTTATTGGGCCAAAGTGAATTCCATCGGTGTTGACACTGTCTCCTGGTGCATCAATAATAATGTGGTCAATTATGGTGTTGTCACAACCTTGCTGTTGATAGAAGTTAAATCTTTAAACACCTAATTCTTGACGAAACCTAATCCGATACCCTGAGACAAATATAAACATTCATAATATTCATGTAATTATATGATGCGGGGTTGGTTTTCTATTTATTGGAAACTAATTTGAAATTTTACAAATCTTTTCCTTGGCTTAATTATTCTAGGGGAATTACCAAAACGGACAAGTTGACCAAATCACTTGAACAAAATAGACATTGACTTGTAAATTGCCGATTAAAATTACAATTGGGTCTATTGACTAAAACTTAACCAATGATTAAAAGTAAAATTGGATCTACGTGAATAACGACTCCAATAATACACATGCAAAGCAGGGGATATCTCTTAGTCGGAATCCATAAGCGAAGGCCAAGCTTTAGCAGGCGATTAAAAGTGTTGGCTAAAACTTTGTTGGTGGTTTTTGTGAACCTCTAGTACTTTTGATCATGGTTTATTAGCTCGGCTAATTTTTAGCCTTTTAGGGTGGGCTTATATGACATAACTTGATTGCTCAGTTATAAATGTGATTTTCCATGTCATGTTCAACAATTTTCTTATTAATTTGTACTTGTCAATACTTTTTCCTATTCTAAGATGGGTTTAAATTATCCTAGGTCTTTTACTTTTATTAACAAGAATGGAAGAACCTTGGCATGGATGAATTGAAATCTTGATGTCTCGATAAAACACTTACGACTGGTTTTTGACAGTTATTGCATTTGGTATTCCTCCATGATGATTGGCCTTGGCCGTCAAATGTACCTCCGGTCATAGTTAAACCACCGATATAGTTAATGCGAACCCAAGTGTTAGTTTTGAACTTCTCAAGCTCCGGTGGCCTTTATCTCAGTCGGTGATGGTTAGTTAATTTGTATATGTTTTAGTTCATTTATTATTTAGTTTTAATTGTTTATTTTAGGAACTTCGATACTTCATACATGTATTATTGGACTTCATGTCACAGGCGTTAAAGTACTCAATTTGAACCTGTTGTGACACGGAATGAAAACCCGGGATGTCCAGCACACGAAACGAGGAATATTATGGATGTTTGTTGGTGAAAAGTCCCATCGCGATACGCGATGGGCTTGGTTGAAGGCCCATCGCGTATCGCGATGGGTTTAAATTTTAATGTTGACTTTCTGGTCCATCGCGATACTCGATGGACGAGTGAAGACCCCATCGCGTATCGCGATGGGGCTTGTAGACGGGCTGTTAGGTTTTATATCAAACTTTTCATCAAAAAGAACCCTAACTTCGTTTTTATCAAGAGAGGCGATTTCCAGCAGTCCAAGGAGGCGATTTCACCATTGTAGCTCGTGCCAAGACCATATACATGCTCCATATCATTCATCTCGAAGATTTAACGATGTCAAGGCTCGGCTAATCTCCTAGAATCTCACCCAGGATGTATAGTTTGTAACTTTTACAGTTTTTCTCATGTGATTAAGAACACTCTTGTATGATTATTGATTATTGATATATGATTATTGATGTTTGTTATTTCTGTGTGTTCAATCGGTTTAGGTTTACGTTAGTCTGAACGATTTGTTACCAGTTGCTAGATAATTGATCATATGACCGTTTGATTTGATTGAATACGATAAAACATACAATTGCCCTTAACCAAGTCACACTGGCAAGTACTGTTTGATAAGCAGTGTCGTGTGTAAAGTGATTGTTGATGTCTAAGGTTTGTCTGATTGATCAGTCTGTAGTTAATCATTAATAATTTATCTGTTAGGTTGCATGAGATTACTGTAGGTTGCTTACCTGAATTCGCGGGTGTGATTTGCTTTGTTAATTGCTTGAAACTCGTTTACTTGCTTGTTGATTAATTCTCTAAATTCACTTTATTTGCTTGTGTGATCAGCACTAAAAACCAGTTACTTCATAATATTAAATCTGTACACAATTTGCATTGACCACATACTCTTGGTGGATACGATACCTTACTTATCCTATGTAGGTAGTTTAATTAGGTGTTTGATTGACTTGAACGACGGTATGGTGCCGTTTCCGGGGAGTTAGTGCGCTTAGTGTTTTTCGTGTTAATTGATTTTCGTGTTTATTTTAGTTTTAATTTTAGCTTTTAATTTTCAGTTTTTAGGTTAAATTTTATTTTTCTTTATTTTACGTTGGTTGTGTTAGTTGTGCAGATAACAGGTTTATGCACAACCGCCACTCGGGTAGATAGTCACCGTTAGTTTTTGAGCCCGAAATCGAGAAGTTAGCTCGGCAGAACCGAGTTCAAAACAGAAATTCAGAGATGGAAGATCATAACCAGAACCATAACCAGAACCAAAATGAAAACCAGAACCAAAACGAAAATCAGAACCAGGACGAGAACCAAAACCAAGACCCACTCCCACAAAATAACGCGTTTCACCCAGATAACATACCTCCACCACCAAACTTCAATAACCAAAATGACCAAAATCACTCAGCTCGTGCTTCCATAACCCAAAAACGAACCCGAAACCTAAACCTCAACTTTGACCAAGCCGGACCATCAGTTCCAAATAATAACCCCAACCGCAGAGTTCGGATAAATATCGATGATGTTCAACCGAGTATTCTGACAGAAAATGAAGAAGAGGGGGAAAATAATCATGATGGGAACGAGGGTTTTGAGATTGAGAACGAGGTAGATCGGTGGGTTAGGAGAAATCGGGCGGTTGAGCCCGAGAACGAGGTTGTTGAGCCGAAAGACGTGGGCGATGATAATTGGGATGAAGAGGTAGAAGAGCTAGTTAATAGAAGACGGGCTGAAGCAGTTGACAGAAACGGAAAGGGTCGAGACAGGGTGAATCTGGCGGAACGGCCCGAAAGAGTTCAGAATATTCAGGTTAACCGGGGTGGTTAGGCGAACCCCGGGGGGTTTAGTACCTTCCTCTACAGTTCAGGGTGTTAACAGTCGGTTTAGACTGGCTATCTCGGATGGAGCATCCCCGTTGGTCCCACAGGAACGAGTGCCGGGACAACAAACTTTTAAGTCCCGACCATCATACATTAACATTGTTCCTCATTTCCACGGGATGGCTTCAGAGGACCCGTATTCTCACTTGACCGATTTCTCGGCTATTTGGGGTCTATTAGTGATGGTACGTTTGGTCAGGATGAGGTCCGGTTGCGATTATTCCAGTTTTCCCTAAAAGACAAAGCAAAACTCTGGTTTAATTCCCTGCCGATGCACAGTATCAGAAATTGGGCCGAGATGCAGCAGGTCTTTCTGAACGAGTTTTATTCACAGTCGAAGACTAGTGAGGCCCGTTCGGAAATTCGCAACTTTTCATAGTTATCTGGTGAATTATTCCATGAAGCCTTCACCAGGTATAAAGACATGATCAGAAAATGCTCACATCACCAAATCGAACTATGGGACTTGTAAAGTGCTTTGTTCATGGTTTGACATACGAGGACCGAAATCATCTTAAGGCCTAGTGTAATGGTCAGTTGCTGAATCAGCCTGAGGAGGATGATTGGGATTTTTTGGAGTTTATGTGTGAAGACGAAGGCGTGGTAATTCCTCCAGGTCAGTTAAGTCAGTCACGAGTGAATCTGAAAGAATTGTTGAGTTAGAACGTGAACTGGCTGGGTTGAGAAAGGGTAAGAAGAAAGAAGCCGGGAAAGTTGGTGTTAAATTCTTGGTTTGTGAAGATTGAGGTGAACTCGTGCATAAGGCAGAAAATTGCCCCGAGTTTTATGATGACGAGGAGGACGATACTGAAGAGGTTAACTATTCTTATGGGGATTCCAAGGGCCAAGGGTTCAATTCGAACACATATCACCCGGGCCTGAGGAATCACCCGAACTTTCGTTACGGGAACGCGTCTTCTCAGTTGAACCCGAACTTCTAGGGGTTGAGCCAGAACAGGTCGCAGGGAAATTACCGCCAAGGCGGTTATCAGCAACAGGAGGGTTCGTATAACCAGAATCGGGGGTATAACAGAGACGGTAACCGGGGTGGTAATTCTTCGGGTAATCAGGATCAATAGAAAGGGTCTTCGGGGAATTCGGATGAGTCGGTGCACTCAAAATTGGACGCGTTGTTAAAAGTCATGACTGATCATAAAACCGAAACGAAGCAATAGTTCGAGTTACGAGATAAGTCATCAGAGGCAATGATGAAGCAGATCGGTCAGCTCGCTGCAGACATGGAAAAATTACAGAAGAACGCGGGCCAACTCCCGAGCGACACCAAGGTAAACCCGAACCACTACAGCTCTAGTTCGAAAAAGCACGTTAACCAGGTAAGTATTTTACGTAGTGGTAAAAAGTATGATAATAAAGTTGGGATTCCACCACCGCCGGTTGAAGGGGTGGTGGAAGAGATTGATGAAAATCTCGTCAGTGATGACGAGCCGGAACCGGTAAAATTAACTGAATTTAATAAAAGCGAAACCAAATTTAACAAAACGGTTCCGAAGGATGACACCAACAACTATAAGGACAAGGAGAAGGTGAAAGTCGTTCCCTATCCCGATGCTTTGTTGGCACCATCGAAGGCGAAGATGACATCAAAAAGAGGCCCGCAACAAGAGGAAATGTGGGAAACGTTTAAACAAGTAAAAATTAATATTCCTCTTTTAGATGCCATTAAACAAATTCCCGCCTATGCGAAATACTTGAAAGAGTTGTGCACGCAGAAAAGGAGTCATAAGATTCCTAAACAGATTGATTTTACCGATAACGTGAGTGCAATTCTTTCGGGTGCTCTTCCACCCAAGCTACAAGATCCGGGAACGCCCATTATACCCATTCAAGTGGGTGATTTTAAAATGACTCTGGCGCTTCTAGATCTTGGAGCTAGCATCAGTATTCTCCTGGGAAGCTTATACGATCAGTATGACTTTGGTCCGCTTCGAGCAGCCGCTACCACGGTTGTCTTGGCTGATCAGACACCGAAACTTCCCCGAGGAATAGTAACTGATGTTATTATAAAGGTGGAAGACTTTTATTTTCCAGTTGACTTTTTGGTCCTCAACTATGTTTCGAGTAAAAGGACCAAACAACCTACGGTTATCCTCAGTAGACCATTTTTGGCCACAGCAAATGCCAACATTAATTGTAGAAATGGTACTGTCGACATGGCATTCGGTAACCGTAAGTTGCGTGTTAATGTTTTCACACGTGGAGATAATTCTCCGATCAATGACGGGTGCTTCATGGCCGATGTCATTGACGAGTGCATCCCGTTATACGACTATGTCGTCAGCGTGGATGGCACAGCGGAGACGTGTTTTTTGTTTGACAGGTTACAGGTGAAAACAGACAAGTTGCTGTAAGAGGAGGAGAAATAGATGGAAATCGCAGCTGTGCGAGGAGACCGTCCACCATGGTCAGTTCAGGTGGAAGCACTTCCCGAGAAGATTGATACCGGGTTGAAACCGTCAATGCTGGAAGCACCGAAATTCGAGCTGAAATAGCTCCCAAAGCATTTAAAATATGTTTTTCTTGGTAAGAATAATACATTTCCTGTCATTATAGCTTCTAACTTATTTGTTGAACAGGAAAATGATTTGATGGCGGTGTTGGTTGCGAACAAGGAAGCAATAGAATGAACGATAGAGGATTTGAAGGGAATTAGTCCCTCGATCATGATGCACAAGATTTTAACATATCCGACTGTCAAACCCGCACATGATGCTCAGCGGAGGTTGAACCCGAATATGAGGGAAGTGGTGAAGAAAGAAGTGCTCAAATGGTTGGATGCTGGGATTATTTTTGCTATCTCAGACAGCACGTGGGTGAGCCCGACTCAGACGGTACTGAAAAAGGCGGGTATCCAAGTCGTCAAGGACGGCTCAGGTAACGAGGTCGCCACCCGACCGGCAACCGGGTGGCACATTTGCATTGATTATCGAAAACTGAACGCGGCAACATCGAAAGATCACTTTCTGCTTCCGTTTATCGATCAAATTGTCGAAAAGCTATATGGTCAAAAAATTTATTGCTTTTTAGATGGTTATTCCATATATAACTAGATAGCTATTCAACCTGAAGATCAGGAGAAGACCACGTTTATGTGCCCGTATGACACATTCACGTTTAGGCGAATGCCATTTGGGCTATGTAATGCCCCCGCCACCTTTCAAAGGTGCATGATGAGTATCTTTTCAGATATGTATTTTTGGCACATCTTTTGAGTAATGTTTATATCAACTCGAAAGAGTTTTGAAAAGATGTGTTGAAACGAATTTGGTTCTTAGTTGGGAAAAGAGCCATTTTATGGTCCAAGAGGGAATTGTATTGGGCCATGTTGTGTCGAGTCGTGGGATCGAGGTGGACCGGGCTAAGGTCCAAGTCATTTCCACTCTACCTCATCCCACCAATGTCAAAGGCATTAGATCGTTTCTAGGGCATGCCGGGTTTTATAGACGGTTTATTAAGGGTTTTAGTGATATTACCAAACCCTTATGTAATTTATTACTTAAGGATGCCTCGTTTGACTTTAATGATGAATGTGCTAAGGCCTTTACCATTTTGAAATTGAAATTTGTTGAAGCCCCGATCTTGCAATCACCGGATTGGAGTTTACCTTTGGATGTTTGGGGGATCGATTTCATGGGCCCGTTTCCGAATTCGCACGGTAATTTGTATATCCTAGTGGCCATCGATTACGTTTCTAAATGGGTTGAAGCGATAGCCACTAGGACAAATGATCACATAGTCGTTTGCAATTTTGTTCAAAGTAACATTTTTTTGAGATTTGGAGTCCCCCGAACCATCATAAGTGATGAGGGATCTCATTTTAAGAATTTTAAATTCGGAAAATTGCTTAAACGATACGGTGTTGATCATAGGATTGCAATTCCTTACTATCCACAAACGAGTGGACAAGTTGAGGTCTCCAATAGGCAAATCAAATAGACTTTACAGAAAAACGTTCGGGCGGACCGAAAGGATTGGTCAACTAAGTTGACCAATGCTCTATGGGCCTATCGAACCGCTTATAAAACGCCAATTGGAACCACTCATTATAGACTTGTGTATGGAAAGGATTGCCATTTACCAGTTGAAATTGCACAAAGAGCGTTTTGGGCTACTAAACAGGTTAATATGGATTATGATGATGCAGGTAAGGCGAGAAAATTGGCTTTATGCGAGATCGAGGAGTTGAGAGACGAGACATATGATTGCGCGTCCGCTTACAAGGCAGAGATGAAGAAAGTTCATGACGCTAATATCCGGTTGAAGAACTTTGAAGTTGGTCAAAGAGTTTGGTTATACAACACAAGGATGAAGCTCTTACCGGGTAAGTTGAAAAGTAAGTGGACCGGCCCGTATTTGACTGTAAGAGTCGGAAATCATGGTCAGTACGAGATTAAAGACTTTGATGATCATTTGAGGAAAGTGGTAAATGGCTATAGATTGAAGCCATATTTGGAGATGAAGGACATACACAAGACGGATGAGGAATCGGTGAATTTCGTTTTGACTTCGCCGGTTTATGAAAATAATTGAGTTCGAGGCATTGTCGAGCTGTAGACTTTAAATTCAGCGCTTACGGGAGGAAACTCGGGGTTTGTAAGTGTCTGTCCAGTTTATTTTCATTTTGTTGAGTCTTGTACTTAGTGTCGTCTCGAGTTTTGTGCAGCAAACGCCAAGTGTGGGGTAACTCGTTGAAGAGTTGGAAGTCTGAGAAGTTGGTAAGCGTTAGTCAAATTACACGTCTCTCCAGGTACGTAAAGGTGTTTTGAGTTTGGAAACGTGTTCAGGGTGATGTCGGAATGCCAAAAAGTGTGTTTTTGAAAAATTTTGTTTATGTTAACAGAGCCCATCGCGATACGCGATGGGCTATTATCACCTCCATTGCGTATCGCGATGGAGGAGGGCATCAGGCGTCTGTGACGTCATCGCGATACGCGATGGGCTGTTATCACCTCCATTGCGTATCGCGATGGAGGAGGGCATCAGGCGTCTGTGACGTCATCGCGATACGCGATGGGCTGTTATCACCTCCATTGCGTATCGCGATGGAGGAGAGCATCAGGCGTCTGTGACGTCATTGCGATACTCGATGGGCTGTTATCACCTCCATTGCGTATCGCGATGGAGGAGGGCATCAGGCGTCTGTGACGTCATCGCGATACGCGATGACATCATCAATCACCCCATCGCGTATCGCAATGGGGTCAAACCCTAATTGCAATACAATTGGGTTGCGATACGCGATCGCCACCCTTTTGACCCATCGCGTATCGCGATGGGTCATGGTTGACCCGAAAATTTTTTATATAACCCGTCTCTTCTTCTTCCTTCTTTCTTCTTCTTCCTTCTATCTTCTTCTTCTTCTTCCTTTCCCCCTCCGTCGTTTTCTCTGGTGACTCCAACCACCACTCGCCATCATCCACCCTCACTGTCCACCACCCCCATCCACCTCCCACCACCATCTGTGTCCGTTCCCTCCGCAACACCACCGTCATCCGCCACCACCGTCTACAGTCAACCAACCACCTTCATCTCCCTCCACAATCACACACACCCACCACCGCTACAGTCACCGCCACACCACCTACCACCTTCCGTCAGCAGTCACCACCAACACCCCACCACCGCCGTTGGTCCCTGACACCACCATCCACTGTTATTATTATTATTATTTCAGTTCATCGATCCGACATCGAGGTAATAACTTATTATTATATTGTTTGAGTCGGTTTATTTTGTTTATGTCGATTTTAGTAATTCGACACCTCGCGGGATGGTGGGTTTGTTTATCGGGTTCGGAACTGATTATTGTTGAATTTGGTTGTCGGGATTAGGAGTTCGTGTTAGCTGTTCGTGCAGGGGGATTTGGAAATTTGTCAGGTCAGTTGTTTGGTTTGTGTATTACTTTGATGTCATGGTTGCCGGGTTGGTTTTATTCGGGTTGGTTTGTTGAATTGATTACATACGGATGTTCAGCTTATATTAAATAGGGTGACGACTCGGGTTTTGATGTTCACGTAAAATCATGATTTTATTATAAAATTAATGATAATGTTGGTTCAATATTAAATGACTTTAGTGAACGTATTTTTAAGATATTTTATTAATATTTCAGAACCCGAATCGTCACATCCTTGGTTCTCGACGACAATTTAGTTGTGTGCTTTGCATGTTTTTCGAGACATTTTGTTTGTGGGTTCTGTTTGTTGAGTCAGTTTGTTAAAAAGAGTAGGTTCGTTATGTGTCATGTCGTTTGATGAGTTCATTAGTCGAGTCTCGGGCATACCTTGCTAGTTTGAATTGGATGTTTTAAATTGCAAATTGATTAACCACCCGTACTCAATCTCCATTCGGGCGGGATAATCTGGTTTTTACAATTACGCAATGGGTGTCCCCGAATTTTTCGTCGTTATTTTTTTATTTTATTATTTTATTAATGTTTTAATATTATTTTATTATGTGGGACGTCCGCGACCAAAATGCTATACGGACGTCGCCACAGCTACGGTTGACATATCTAACTTAACTGTTTGATTTTGCAGATATGTTTGATGCACCGGAGTCATCTCCGCTACGGGGCGCAAGGGACAGAGGACTGGGCCCGCACCATACGGTACGATGGTGAGGAGGTACAGATTGTCCCTGTCATCGAGCCGACGGATATCATGGGCGATGGACGCCGTACGCAGCACCAGGTGCTTAGATTCCTCATCACGACCGAGGAGTACACACAGTTTACTCGCATTCTAGGTATGCAGCTTTTAGGTATGAGGTCGTTCGATTGGGGTTTATTGGGTACTTTGGAGGCGGAGACCAGGCTCCGGGGATTGATGTCGGATCGGTGGCTGGCAATACTCGAGTTTGACTCGAGATCATATGTCGAGCTCACACGCGAGTTTTACTCGACATTCTCATTCACTTCCACCAATTTCGACGAGCCACATGTCGTGTATTTCTCGCTTGGACGACACGTGTATGAGATGTCGGTCCCTGATTTCGCTGTGGCGATTAGCTTCTATACGCGGGAGTATGTTCAGACACCCGCGTTTTTAGAGAGCTTTCGCGGTTATACGACGCATCGGCAGCGGGACCGACAGTTTTGGCTCACTGAGCCTTAGCTGCTCAGTTTTGGGGGCAGATCGCGGACGGGGCCCACTAGAGCTCTGTAGTGGCATCCGCTATCAGGGACCCCATCCAACGATACTTACACCGCATAGTTGCTTTCACTATCGCTGGCCATCATTCGGGCCGCGATAAGTGTAGCAGCATAGATTTGTT
Source organism: Bidens hawaiensis (assembly GCF_021521415.1). NCBI lineage: Eukaryota > Viridiplantae > Streptophyta > Magnoliopsida > Asterales > Asteraceae > Bidens > Bidens hawaiensis. The sequence goes on from NW_027491024.1 coordinate 3,513,114, forward strand.
GTGCCTCCTGTCAATCATCACTAGCAGGGAGGCCAACATCGCGATGCTGCTCCTTACATATTTTGCCAGAGGCCGGAGCTCACAGGGGGCGACGACCCAGTTAGCATTGGGGCCGTATATCACCAGGATTGCGGAGAGCTTGTGCGTATTTGATAGATACCCGGTTGAGTACTTCACTCGGGGACCGGATACAGAGCCGTTTGGGTTAGCGGACGTTCGGAGGGCGGGAGCTGTGATTATGACGATCCACCGAGGCTCATCCCGGTCCGAGAGGGCCCACAGGTACCATCGCTGGAGGATTCAGCAGCAGCTGTCGCCATGCAGAGGGGCTTTCCGACACACCGACATCATATTTTGGTCCCTCGCATGATGCGGCCATAGCCGCAGTTTGAGCTTAGACAGCCACCACCTCAGCATCAGCAGCCGCATCAGCCAGTCACATTGGCCATGATCTATCAGCAGCAGCAAATTCTAGAGGAGGTTCGGGCACTTCGAGACGATACGCGGGCCCATCTGGCCCGCCATGATGATTATTTTTTATTGTTATTTGGTTCTCCGCAGGTACCGCTCCCAACATCACTGATCATTGCAGAGGAGTAGCCTGTGGTCCCGCCAGAGACCGCTGATGATCCACCAGCACAGTAGCTTTTGGTTATCTTTTTACTTTATTTTGTTTTTATTCACGTGGTCTGTATTATATTAAGATTATATTATTGGGAATACTGTATGGGTAACCAGTTTGGTGTATATGTATATATATCTTTTAATTGCTACTGTGTTTGATTTATTTGTATATTTTGTTGTAACCGAACTTTGTGGGTGTAGTTCACTATAAACCCTCACGAGACCCCACTCGTCCTCCTGGGCTACCGGGAGGTTTAAAGGGCTTGTTGCATACGCTAAATGCAATCATGATTCCTACGAAAGTGAGTTAGGTCTTTTAACGTTTGAACTTGTTTAACAAAATTTATTATGAAACGACTTAATTTGGCTCGGTAATTGTTTTAATAAAATTAATAGAAAATCATTTTCATAACTTGTAAAAGACCTATGTCTGACACTTGTGAGAAGCTTGCTTCTACACGTCTCGAGATTTTGCAGGTTCGATTGTCAGTTTGGTAATTGGTTGAGACGAGGGTATACGAGTGTTTACGAGAGTTCGCGAGCCGACTGGTCCTTTTCTAGTCCCATTAATATCAGGTGATTTCAGTTTCATAATTTATTTTGTTTTTATTAGTTTAAATGTTAAAAGTGTAATTGTATAATTGCTAGTAGATCCGTCACATTTGAGCCCCGAATTTTAAAATTGCTTAACAGCCAAAAAGTCAATTTCAACCCCGTCCCTCAAATGTTCATTAATTGTTTATCTATTTTAACATTGAGGACAATGTTTAATTATTTTAACATTGAGGACAATGTAAACCTCAAGTGTGGGTATGGGAAAAATTTAAAAATTTTAACCCGATAGTGCCTCGAAGAGTGTTCAGAAACCAAAGTTGTTAACTATTAATTATTGCCATTAATGCCAAGTTATAGGTTTCTGGTCATGGTTGGTTTATCAGTTTCTCAATAGTCTTACTCACAAATGTTTTTATAACGAGAAGTTGAAAATTGGGTTGTGTAGGCGGGGATAACGAGTCATGGGGATAGGTACGCATGTTTATATCAGCAACCTTATTCCTCCGGTACGTGTGTGAGTTGATCACATATATATAATACATAGTACACACATGTCATTTGAGTGCTTTCATCGATGTTCATGGATTACGGGATCGTAGTTGGCAAAATGCAAAAGTGATAGAGGCAATTAGGTTAAGCCTCGTCTGGATGAGAAAGAGTGTGGGTACTGGGGGTTGGGCCTCATACATTATACATGTGAGCGTGGGTAATGAGAGGGGCTTGGGGTTGGTTCCCTTAGAAAACATTTCTTGGACCTACTTTTCATTTGATTAACCCCGACATTATATTACGAGACCATCCGGCTTAATAGGTTTCTTTGTATTTGTTTTTGTTTTTGTTTTTGTAGCTATTCCAGTATTAAGCATCACGTTTATTATGCTTGGTAAAAAAATAGCAAAAAGCCAAAAAGATGTCTGTTTATATTCAGTTACGTAATCAGTAGTTCGTTGGTGTTAAAAAATAAAATTGTGAATTCAGTATGTATGATAGTTTTGTTTATTTAGATGTTTTGTAATAAGCCGGGTCGGATCATTTGAGCTACTTAAACAATTACTTTCCATACCCTTACACCTATCCCCGTTACAACCCTTTTTAAGTCCTCTTGATTTGCATTTGTGTCAAAGCAGTTTTATGGATGGATACATGTTTATGAGTGATACTGAGAGCAGAGTGATACTAGCACATCTTTTGCTAGTCCAGATATTAAACCGAGAGGAGAGTTATTATATTATGAGGGGTATGAGCATGTGTGTCTTAACCGGAAACAAAGTACACTTGTCTGGGCGGCTCTATTGTTTTTATTATAGCGCTTAACCGCATTTTTGGGATATTAATCTAGAAAGTGTCAGTCTGGGAAACTAGGTATGACCTTAAACCATACTAGTATTAATGGCGATAATCTACATACCTATGATGGAGGTTGATGTTGCTTTAGTGTTTGCTTGAGGGAAAGCAAAAGATAAGTGTGGGGATGTGATGGTTGGTTAATTTGTATATGTTTTAGTTCATTTATTATTTAGTTTTAATCGTTTATTTTAGGAACTTCGATACTTCATACGTGTATTATTGGACTTCAGGTCACAGGCGTTAATGTACTCAATTTGGACCTGTTGTGACACTGAATGAAGACCTGGGATGTCCAGCACGCGAAATGAGGAATATTATGGATGTTTGCTGTTGACAAGTCCCATCGCGATACGAGATGGGCTTGGCTGAAGGCCGAGGGGTTTAAATTTTAATGTTGACTTTATGGTCGATCGCGATACGCGATGGACCAGTGAAGACCCCATCGCGTATCTCGATGGGGCCTGCAGACGGGCTGTTAGGTTTTATATCAAACTTTTCATCAAAAAGAACCCTAACTCCGTTTTTATCAAGAGAGGCGATTTCCAGCAGTCCAAGGAGGCGATTTCACCATTGTAGCTTGTGCCAAGACCATACACATGCTCCATATCATTCATATAGAAGATTTAACGATATCAAGGCTCGGCTAATCTCCTAGAATCTCACCCGGGATGTATAGTGTGTAACTTTTACAGTTTTTCTCATGTGATTAAGACCACTGTTGTATGATTATTGATGATCGATATATGATTGTTGATGTTTGGTATTTCTGTGTGTTCAATCGGTTTAGGTTTACTTTAGTCTGAACAATTTGTTACCAGTAGCTAGATAATTGATCATATGACTGTTTGATTTGATTGAATACGATAAAACATACAATTGCCCTTAACTGAGTCACACTGGCAAGGACTGTTTGATAACCAGTGCCGTGTGTAAAGTGATTGTTGATGTCTAAGGTTTTGTCTGATTGATCAGTATGTAGTTAACCATTAATAATTTATCCGTTAGGTTGCATGAGTTTAATGTAGGTTGCTTACCTGAATTTCCGGGTGTGATTTGCTTTGTTAATTGCTTGAAACTCGTTTACTTACTTGTTGTTTAATTCTCTAAATTCACTTTATATGCTTGTGTGATCAGCACTAAAAACCAGTTACTTCATAATATTAAATCTGTACACGATTTGGATTGACCACATACTCCTGGTGGATACGATACCTTACTTATCCTATCTAGGTAATTTAATTAGGTTTTTGATTGACTTGAACGACGATCATCAATCGGACCTTTGCATGGACCAGTAAATTTAAGCTCAAGAAATGCCATGTAAGTCTCTGGTGGAAGCACCAACGAGCTTGGTAGTGCTGCATCACGTGCTTTTTTCCAAGCGTTCATTATCACCTTATTTTAACACAATAGAAAATATAAATGAACAATGTATGTATATATATATATATCATGGGACATGGGCATATGTTTCTGAATCAATATTATCATAAAATCTACAAGAACTGTATAAGCATTTTTACCTTTTTTTGCTTCAAAAACATCTCCGTTTCTTTTTATACAAATGGATTATGTACCACTACTATATAAACATCTTATTTTCCTATGAAAATCTCATACAAAATTTCAACACGTAATTTCAACAAATTTAAAAGGAATTTCCAATAAAAAAAACTAGCTCTAATTTTCCCTTAGAAAATTGTTGCTATCTCTCTAATAAATTCCAAAAAAAAAAACACATTTACCAATTACGTTTTTAATTTCCACTGGAAAACTATTTGAGAACATTATATATATATATAGGGAGATGGTTCAAGAGAGAAATGATATTATTGCAAGAAATGTAAGAAATGAATATGAACCACTAGTTTTGTTTTAAGTATTAAATGCTTAAAGCTAAATAAAGAAAATATTAATTATTCTCTTTCTTCAAGTAATATAACTAATAAATCATAATACTTATCTATTTAATTAATATAACTAATTAAATTATTATAATTAGAAAATATTAAAAACTCATTTATTTTTATAACTTACTTTTTGTTTCTTGAATTTTTATCCTACACAAGTATAATTTATTCATACATTAAAATTTCTTTATATCCAAAACTAATTTCTTCCAACTCAATATATTAATATCCATCAAAACATACTTACATTATAATGAATAATACCAAAAAACTATTTTACATGTGTTTGCATTAGATATCAACAAAAAACATACAACCTATACAAAAACGTATAATCTACACTTGTTCTAAGAATAAGACAACATATAACCTACACACGAAAAACATTTAACCTACACATAAAATTTATCATCAATAAAATACACATGCACACGAAAACATCTAACCTACACACAAAAAACATATAACCTACACACGAAAATTTTATCTTACACAAATACAATTTATTCATACATTAATTTCTTTTTATTCAAAACCAATTTTTTCAAACTCAACATATCAATATCCATCAACACGTATTACATTGTGATGAATATTACAAAAAACTATCTTACACATGTTTGCATTAAAAGTCAATAAAAATATACAACATACACAAAAACATATAACTTACACTTGTTCTAAGAATAAAAAAAACATATAAGCTACATACGAAAAATATATAACCTACATACGAAAAATAGATAACCTATGCATGTGTGGGATATGTGTACCTTTGTGTAGTTTATATAATTGTTGATGTTGAATTACATATGTAAGTTGTATGCTTTTTGTATGTTGTACGTTTTTATCGTTCAAAACAAGTGTAGGTTATATAACTTTGTGTAGGTTATATATTTATTGTTTACATTTAATGGACAAATTTGTATGATATTTTATTATTATTATTATTTATGACAATAATTTTTATAGGCATACCAATTGGAAAAAAAATATATTATGTTTTGATATTTAGTGTTAATGAACATGCTAATAAATTGAGTGGAAACTTTTTTTTTAATATAAAGAATAGTATTATATGAATAAATTGTATTTATGTTGAATAAAATGAAGATTGTGTAAACAAAAAATAAAACTAAAGTATTGTTATTATCTTTTTAATTATTATAGTTAAATTAGTTAGATATATTAATTATAGAGAGATTTATTATGGTTATATTAGTTGTATTAATTAGAGAGAGACAGAGTGCATTTATTGTTGCATTTACATCTTTTTTATTTATTTTTAAATATTTAAAACCTAAAATAAAACTAGTGGCTCATATTCATTTCTCTCATTTCTTGCAATAATTTGATTTCTTTCTTGAACTTAAACCTATATATATATATACATATATAAATAGGGGTGAGTTATTGTACAAGAATCGTTTATCGTACAATACGTACGCGACACTTCTAGGCGTTGATTTCAATTTCACGTGGTGGCATAAATGTAAATAACGTAAATCTCTTATCGCGATCTAATTCTAACTGCATATCAAATTAATCGTAATTTAAACCTGAAAATTGGCTAGATATGATCGATTTGAGCAAATTAAAATTACGTTCGGCAAAACTATTATGAGTGTAACAAATCAATTGAACGTTCAGTTCTTTATTAGCCGATTTTATTGAACAGTTACCATATATTTCATGAGATAGCTTACACGTCATTGTTGACATCGGTAAAAAGCTACAGGTCACCGTTCAATTTCAATTCTATCACATAATGTTATAAAAAGAACTCATCTTTTGCAAAATTGTTCCAATTTTCAAGGCTTTTGAATTGAATTATTTCTCTTTGGTATGATTTGTTTATTTGACAATGATCTCATCCCTTTTATGAAAAATAGAGTGTTCCCAAACATGTAAAAAACTCACAATTTACTAAAATAATACACTCACAATTAATTCTACAAAAACAAGTGCCCTCAATTAATACTTTCAAGTAATAAGTTCAGTTTATTAATAATAAGACGTTTAGTTTATTAATGAAAGAATAAATAATACGTTCAAGTCAAAAACTAAAAAATAAATTTGAACGTATTAATTTTTAATTTAATACGTTCAGTTAAAACCACAAGTGCCCTCAATTAATACTTTCAAGTAATACGTTCAATTTAAAAATTAAAGTTTTGAATCAAATTAAGACGTTCAGTTTATGAAAAATACGTTCAGTAAATGAAAGAATAACTGATACGTTCAAGTCAAAAACAAAAAAAAATAAATTTGAACGTAATACTATTTAATTTAATACGTTCAGTTAAAACCACAAGTGCCCTCAATTAATACTTTCCAGTAATACGTTCAATTTAAAAATTAAGGTTTTGAATCAAATTTAATTGGGTTCTGTGTACAGGTACCCATAGTCTTTGCGGTTGGTTAGAATCCAACAGCCAAAATCAATGTTTGATTAAAAAAACAATTATGCTTTGATTTTGAACATTAACTAACAAACATTAATTTCTATATTACAGAGCCTCTGGTTATTACACTCAATTGATATAACGCTCTGGTTGACACCAAAATCAAACGAATTTATTAATGATTTCACAAACCAATATAAAAAACGAAAGAGATTCACGAACAAACTAATACGCTCACTTTTGAATTTCAATTAGATTTTGTTTTTGATTTGGGTAGGCAGTTCTAGAGTACAGGTCCGATTTTTATCGAAGATTTAGAAAGACGAATTGATCCACGGCCGCGCTCGTTAAAATTATGCCACCGGTGTGATCGCACACAGTTAATTAGGGAGAAATTGAATTGAAATAATTTACGATTTTGCCACAAACGTGTTTTTTAAATCAACGGTGAATTAACTCGCATACCTAATGTACGATAAAGAATTATTGTGTTGGATCTTTTATCTATATATATATATAGATAAATTCTTTTATAATAAATTCTTTTATCTATATATATATATAGTTATTTATGTTATCTATAGTTTTATACTTTTGTTGGAAATTGTAGGAACTACTTTTTTTTAACAATTTTTTAGGAAAAATTGTTAGAAAAAGGTTTGAAATGACTTTTCCAAGATGTGTTTTCACATACAAATTTTTGTAGGAAATAAAGTCATTGAAAAATAGGTTAACAAATTTCCAACAACTCATTTTTCAACAAATTTCCAACGAAAACCGTAAGGAAATGACTCATTTTTTAGTAGCTTTTATGATTCTCAATATACCATTAGCTCTGAAACTTTTATAATATAGATTCTGAAATTAATATAATATTGGTTTTAAAACTAACATAATATATGGGTAATAGCATTAGAATATAAAACTCATCAATAAGAAACACATGAAAACTTAAACATATGTACGGCATCGTTACTAGGCCATCATCGGTTATGTCATCGCCCTTGGCACCTTCATTTTTGACATCAACAACAGCTTGGTTACTTACTATCAGTGCCATAAGAAACAGGAAGATTATTTCACTTCGAGTTACTTTGTTTTACCCATTTCTATTGATTATATATATTCGATGACTGGCTTATGACTACTTGCACTTTACTTTTTGAACTTTTAAGTGATGAAGATGGGAAGGGAAGCAATTTATTGGAAATTACGAAGCACCTATATGAGGTATCGAGTTTCTTTAGGGAACTCCAAATATATTCTTCAACGGTCTCAATTAAAAGACATAATTGCCTAATCTTAAATAGAATAAGTTGTTTCTTAAATATGAAATTAATCATTTCAATTTTATATTAAAATTTTAAATTTTAAATAGTTATTATAAATGTTTAACTTATGGTTTATACTCATAACATATTTAAACCCGATTAAATATAAAATTTTACAAATTAAATACAAACTTTTAAAGCTTTCCATAGTATTTAATCTCAACAAACTTTTCATTTTCTTATATTTGACCATTTTCTAATTATACCTAGATGTCAAAAATAAGCCCCCGATTATAATATTTCAAGAATAAAAAATCTTTACATATTTTTTTGAAATTGATTAATTAACCAACTTTTTTTATATTTTGTAATTATGTCATAAAATTGAATCATAACCTTAGATTTTATATATCTAACTACAAATTAAATGTCTATAAAACAAAAGTTAAATTATAAATTCATTTATAATAACTTGTACATTTGTTTATTACGGTTTTTGTATAATTATATATTTTTGTTCATATACAAATCATGTATGTATGTGTGGATTTCATTTCAAATTATATTAAGAAATACTATAATTCTAATTTCTCAATTAGTAATCATATAATCTAATTGTAGTCGTATCACAATCTCAACAAATATTATTTGACCAATTCTTTACAAAAAATTAAAAGATTTTTATATTTTCCAATCTCACGAAACTTTTCATTTTTTTATTTGACCAATTTATAAATTTTATAATTATGTTTAAATTTAAGATGAATGCCTAAAATAAATTCCACTTATTTTTTATAAACGATTGTAGATCATTTTTTTGATATTCCAAATAAGTTCAATATTATAAAATTTTGTATCCTGGTTTATTTTGTTTTCCATGTTGTGAAGCAAAATTACTTTCTTTTGGTGGAACGTTAAAGAAGTTGATAATGGGCTAATATGATTACAACATGTTTATGTCTTCGTTTTTTTTTGTTTTTGTTTTTGTTTTAGGTATATTAAGTTTGTTTGTTGTTATATGTTGTTTTGTTTTAATAAAAGCAACAATGTAATACATTCTAATGAATGTAAAATTATTTGTTCTTATAAATATTACACTATCAATTCACTATATTATTATTATTATTTTCATTGTCGCTATATATATATTTATATACAATTTTCACGCGTATGATACACAAGTTACTAGCAATTGAAAGATATTAAAATTTTACATTATTATTTGAGTCTTCGTCTTCAATTCTTCCAAAGTTATAGAAAAACATTTTTTAATATGTGACAACATTTTGTTCTAAAAATCATTTTTATACACATAAGATGTATAATAATATCAGTATGAATGTTTTGTTTTAAAATAAATCAAACATTATGGTTTGGTTTGCAAATTATAATTTATAATTAATCGTGTATAAATATATCAAAAACTTATTATAAAAGTCATAAATAAAAATCATTATATAATATAACTCAATTTTACGTATTACATGTAATATTTTTTTTCCTTTTATTATAACTTTCATCTGTGTGTAACACGGCTTTCATTATTACATGTTATTATTTTAATGGTATATTTAATTTGAATGATATTGTTTTTGTAAATTTTCAGGTGGTGAAGCAAAATAAGTTTCTTTTGTTAGAATATTTAAAGAAGTTGATGGTGGTTTAATATGAAAGAACATGTTTAGGTCTTTTGTTTATGTTTTTTAGTGGTTTGGTCTACACTAACTTATTGTAACTTTAAACTTTTAAATCTAGACATTGTAAATGGTTAACGTTTTAGTCCGAAAGTTGAGAAAGTTTTGTGTTGTTTGAATTCGTTGTTTAAAATTATTATGTTTGTTGACATGTTTTTCCACCAGTGTGTAACACGGGCCTATACCCTGGTATGTACTACTCAAACATGTCAATAACTAACAGACTTCGGTACGACAATTATTAATGGACTTCGGCACAATAAATCAGATAGAAGGCAATGACAGGTCTAGAAGTAAAATTCAGAGTTCTCCAAAAAAAAACCGCATATCATCAAGAATGATTTTGTTATATGAAAATGACGGATCGTAAAATTTTAGGTATACGATACATAATATTACATTTCGTCAAGTTGAGGGGTATCCCGAACACCCTATGCCCCCCACATAGATCTGGCACTAAAAGAGGGTACCATGCGAAGGAAAATTTTTTACAAATATTTTGACATGTTTAAAACGCTAAAAAACAAAAAAGGAGAATAAAAACGTTTGTTCTATGTGTAGTTCAATCAGTTTTCCTACATATATATGAAAATAAATATTTGGAATCACTTTGTCATGACATGTTTCTCTAAAAACATTTATAATTGTATAGATTTTAAGTACCTAAAAATGTCATAAAAAGAAGCGTTGGATTAACATAAATATATTTATTTATAGTCAATTATATCTTCTTTTCTTTTTAACAGCTACATATCTATCTATACTTACAGATACTTCTAAACTAATATGTTAGGGCATAGAATTTCAGCTGAGGATCCTCCATTCTTGAGTAACTTATGGATTAATTATCCTTACGATATGTTCAAGATTGCAAAGGATTAAGGATCCTCGGTATTATATGTTAACTAATAATTGTATTTGAATGGTGTTGTGTTTGATAGATATAACGGCTGGACGACTTAGTCACCCTATTTAGCGCTACTGGATGACTCCCGCACGTGGTCAAAGAGAAGGGAACGACTAGTGGGAAGAGTGGCGTGAATATAGGAAATATTGTTAGTTGTAAATTTTCTATTAATAATAAGATAATTGATCAGTTAGGAACACTTGTACTCTTGCGCACTTTAGCATTACTGAGAATTCCTTCTAAGCACAACACTTACACTTAGCTTTCATTCTAATACTGATCATTGTCTCCACCTTTGTAACCCGATTTTGTGATTAATAAAGAGGTGATAGACGATTTGTCACCACTCGGGGTTTTTGTGCCGGCGATCCGAACCAGATCAAGGGCTTTTCCTCGCAACAAATCCTTGTGTTTGTGTTTGCAATCGATTCATTATCATATTTGTTAACTTAGCACTAAACCTCACCAAACTAATTTGGTTACATTATCCTTAGTCGATTTTTAACCAAAACAATTTGGCGCCCACCGTGGGGCAATTGGTGCTATAATCCATATTATTTCCTATGAATTTTCAACCTTATTACCTATACTGCTATCAATGGCCTCTCAACAATCTTCTGCTTCATCCATCATGCCTTCATCAGTTTCTCACCCACAAAGAACCTTATCTCCGATGCCTCCTCCGCTAGCAGCAGCTCCAAGGACCACCGCGACTGGAAACAAAACACAACTTCCAGTGTTCCAGAGCTCAAAAACCACTGCTGCCACTTCGGTGGTTAACTCTAAAAATGATGTTTCTGCAATGTTTTCACAGGTTAAAGCATACATGGAGCAGCAGAAAAAGACTAATCAGAAGATCCTTCGTGAGATAGAGGATCTCAAGAAGAACAAGAGGCCACTGGAGGATCCGACTCCTTTGGTGCCTATGATGCTAGATTTCACCACTCTAGGATCCTTGGCTCAACATGCTCAAGGATTATCCATCCTCCAGCCAGGTCTATGGGTTAGCACGCTCAGGGATCCTCGATTTTCCAGCCAGAATCATCTATCCTCCATCCAGGGTCTATGGGTCAGCAAGCTCACGGATCCTCGATTTTCCAACAAGGATCTTCCATCCTTAATCCAGGGTCCATGGGTTAGCAGGTTCAAGGATCCTTGATCTTTCAGCAAGGATCTTCCATCCTTAACCCAGGGTCATTGGGTCAGCAGTTCTCAGGGATCCCCGATCTTTCAGCGAGGATCGTCAATCCTTCAACTAGGATCCTCTAGGTTGTATCACCAAGAATCCTACAACTCTCAGCCTCAAGGATCCTTCTTCCAGAATCAAGGATCCTTAGAAGTTCAGCATCAACAGTCCTCCGAGGTCCATGAAGGAGATATTGTCCCCATGCAAACCATTGCTTCTGGTGGACCAACTCCCATAGCAGACGCTTCCTACCTCAGTTATTCTTCTGGGATGCCGACTTTCACACAACAAAGAGGTAACACATACAACTCTATATCCTTAGATGCTAATTTTGGTCCTATGCAGGGTGCAGGTATCAACCAAGCTATGGCTAAGGAGTTGCAGAAGCTTAAGGATATGATATCCAGCGTGCCAGGGGTGGTCCGACCAATCCCTGAAATACCAAAAGGGAGCCACAAGTTGTCCAGATTTGCTCAGCCTATTTGTGATGCTGAAATACCAAAACGATTTCAGACACCCAACATGAAGGTGTATGATGGAACAACTGATCCCGAAGAGCATGTGGCTCAATACAGGGAAAGGATGGAGGTTAATCCAATTCCTGAAAAACTCAAGGAGGCTTGTCTATGCAAGGGTTTCGGATCCACACTAACAGGATTTGCACTTAAATGGCTGCTAAGTCTTCCTCCTTATTCTACTACTTCATTTTCTCATTTAGTTAACTTGTTCAACAACCAGTTTTCTTGTAGTAGGAAATTTGAAAAGTTAAATAGTGATTTGTATAGAATTGTCCAGCCTTATGATGAATCCCTTTGGGATTTTGTTACAAGGTTTTGCAGGGAAGCCCTAGAAATCCCTAATCTTGATATGGCTATTGCTGTTAAAGCATTCAAGATGGAACTTCAAAGGGGCTCCCCTCTTTTATGACGATCTTATGATGACTCCATGCAGGACTCTGGATGAAGTCAGAAACAGGGCACTCAGACTCATACGGCTAGAGGATGACAGGAGGATCCAAGACCGGTTAGGGGCTCGAACGAAACAAGAATCACCTAGCCAGAAACAAGGATTCTCATTCAAAAACAACAATACAAAGCCTTACTCCAAGTTCAACAATCAGAATGTCTGCGCTGTTGAAAAAGGAGATGATGACAATTAAGATTACCCAAGCATCTCAGAAAATTGCTTCTCAGTGGATACTCATGGTTTAATATGTGCCATGAAGGATCTGGGTGAGAAGGCAAGGTGGCCTCGGAGAAACGAGAAAACAACATCCTTCAAAGACAAGTCCAAATGGTGTGCATTCCATGAGGACTTCGGCCATCAGACTGACGATTGCATTGGTTTAAGGAGGGAAATTGGATACCTCCTAAGCAAGGGCCATTTAAAAGAGCTCTTGGGAAGAAAGAATCCCAGGATCCAGGATCCTGAAGAGGTCCCACAAAAAGCAACTCCGCCTCCACCAGAAACATAAGTAATCAACTTCATTTCCGGTGGCTCAGATATATGCGGTACTTCGTACTCCGCAGCAAAAAGACTCCCCAAGAAACCAAGCTGGAGAACGGGGAACGACCGGTCATATCCACTACTTGACGACTGACAAAAGAATCTTCTTTAATGAAGAAAATAACACAACATCCAGGATCCTCACCATGACAGTTTGATTGTAACTTTGTTTATCGCTAACCATTATGTGCGCAGGATCCTAGTCGATGGTGGAAGCTCGGTCAACATCATCCAGCATGATGTACTGCAGAAAATGAACATACCAGACTCGGAAATCATCCCGAGAACGTCGGTGCTAGTGGGTTTCAGTGGTGAAACCGAGAAAACATTGGGGGACATCAAACTCCCAATATACATCGAAGGGTTAAACTCTTACCAAAAGTTTTGTGTTATTGACAATCTTTCTTGTTGCAACGTTATTCTTGGTAGGCCTTAGATACATGAGATGAAGGCTGTAGCCTCTACGTACCATCAAAGTATCAAACTACCGACTCATTGGGGAGTAGTAAGGATAGATGGTGACCAGGTGGAAGCCAGGAATTATTATTCTTCATCCTTGAAGCCAACAGCTAAACAGATAATAGCATAGCAACCACAACAGCATCCTAAGGACGTGCTGGAAGCTCGTAAGCAAGACATAAAATAAGTATCTTTAGATCCTGAATATCCAGACGTGAAGGTGTTCCTAGGATCCAGTATCCCTAATGGGATCGAGGAGGATATAATATCCTTCCTAAAGCAAAGAAAGTCCACATTTGCCTTAAGACACTCAAACATGACATGTATTTCTAAGGAGGTAATTACTCACAAGTTGGGCCTTGATTTATCTGTTAAACCCGTCCATCAAAAGCGAAGGAAATTCGCTCCTGAGAGGAATGCGATCATACAAGAAGAATTTGAAAAACTTCTTAAGGCTGGTATGATCAGAGAGGTTAAGTACACTCGACGGTTGGCTAATGTGGTTGTTGTTTCTAAAAAGAATGGAAAGTGGAGGGTGTTTGTCGATTTTACTGATTTAAACAAGGCATGCCCCAAGGATCCTTTCCCGTTACCACATATAGACTCCAGAGTGGATGGAACGTCAGGACATGAAAAGCTTACCTTTATGGATGCTTCCTCTGGATTTCAACAAATTCAGATGGAACCATCTGATCAGGAGGATACAACATTCATGACTCCTACCGGCATATACTGTTATATTGCTATGCCGTTCGAACTAAGAAATGCAGGTGCAACGTATCAACGCTTAGTCAACATGATGTTTAAAGACCAGCTAAGGAAAACTATGGAAGTCTATATAGACGACATGGTTGTCAAGTCCAGGAAGGCTGAAGACCACCTTAAAGACTTGGAAGAAGCATTCAATATCCTTGACCGATATAACATGAAACTGAACCCGTCAAAATGCCATTTTGGTTTTAAGGCTGGAAAGTTTCTAGGATATATGGTGACCAAAAGGGGGATAGAAGCGAGCCCCAAGAAGATAGAAGCCATCATCAACTTAAAGTCTCTTGTGAATGCTAAAGATGTCCAGAGGCTAACGAGAAGAATAGCTACTCTCAACAGATTCATTTCCAGATCATCAGAGAAGTGCAAAGACTTCTACGATATCCTTATGAAAAATAAAACGTTCAAGTGGACGGAGAGGCATGAGGCTGCACTCAAAGCCTTAAAGGATTACTTATCCTCAGCACCAGCTTTGATGAAGCATGTGGATGGAGAATCCTTATACTTGTACCTAGCTGTCTCAGGGAATGAAGTAAGAGCTGTCCTTGTGAAGGATCACGAAGGTGAACAATATCCCGTTTATTATGTAAGTAAAAGTCTTCTAGATGCTGAAGCCATGTATTCTCATTTAGAAAAGTTAATTCTTGCACTTATTATGGCTTCTACTAAATTAAGACATTACTTTGAGACACATACTATTATTTTGAGAACTAATTATCATGTTAAGAATGTGCTTAGAAAGCCAGAATTCTCAGGAAGGATGGCCAAATGGGATGTGAAACTAAGTGCGTATGAAATTTAGTATGAGCCCCGAACAGCCATCAAGTCACAAGCACTAGCAGAATTTGTGGCTGATTTCAGTAGTGACATGCAAAAGGAAGCTGACTTGGAGGTTCAACAATTAGAAGAAACCAAGGATCCTTGGATCCTCTTCACTGATGGAGCTTCCAATGTAAGCGGAACAGGATTAGGTATCCTACTGAAATCGCCACAGGGGGGACATAATATCCCAGTCCATAGCCTGTGAGTTTCAAGCCACAAATAATGAAGCAGAGTATGAGGCTCTGATCGCAGGTTTGCAATTAGCTAAAAACATGAGGATCAGGTATCTTCAAGTGTATATAGATTCATTATTAATAGTTAACCACTTTAATGGCTCGTATGCTGTTAAAGGAGAAAAACTAATCAAATATCTAGATGTTGTAAAAGAACTATCAAAGTTCTTCGATTCTTTAAGCATTGTACATGTACCAAGGGAAGAAAATGATGGGGCAGATGCCTTGGAAAATTTAGCTTCATTCTTGAAGGTTCCAGAAACTACGAAGATCTCGATCATCCATATACTCTCACCAATAATAGGAGAACAAGAAGTTGGGTAGATAACAACTGACAAGGAGATTGTGCTTTGGGATCCATTATCCTCAAGTAATCAAGGATCCTGAATCCTCCCAATCAAGAAATACATTCAAGATGGAGAAATTCCAGCCACAGAGAATCCTAAGTCCTTCAAACTTAAGGTATCACAGTACATTATATTACATGATATTTTGTATAGGAAATCTCTTGCAGGTCCATACTTGAGGTGTATTGAAGATCCTGAAATCCAAGAAGTACTTAAAGACTTTCATGAAGGTGACTGTGGTAACCACACTGGAGGCAAAGCCCTATTTTCTAGAATCTTGAGAACAGGTTACTACTGGCCAACTATGAAGAGAGATGCAATGGAATACTCAAAGAAGTGTGATGTTTGCCAAAGGCATGGAAACATCCTACATCAACCAGCAGAACCTATGTATCCTATATCCTCATCATAGCCTTTCATGAAGTGGGGCATAGATATCGTGGGTAAGCTATCTAAAGCGCTAGGAGGAAAAGTATTCATGCTTACAATGACTGATTACTTTTCAAAGTGGATAGAAGCAGAAGCTTTTGTTCAAGTCCGCGAAAAAGAGGTGATATCTTTCATTAAAAGAAATATTATTACTAGATTTAGTATCCCTTCAGAGATTATTTGTGACAATGGTTCCCAGTTTATCGGAAAAGAACCACTAACTTTTGTGAAAATTGGGGCATCAAGATGATTACCTCCACACCAGTTCATCCTCAAGCTAATGGCCAAGCAGAATCAAGTAACATGATTATCATCAACAACTTGAAGAAGAAACTAGGATCCAGGAAAGGCAAGCGGGCCGAAGAGCTACCTTATGTTCTTTGGGCTGACCGGACAACACCCAAGAATGCAACAGGTCAAACACCTTTCGCATTGGTGTTTGGCTCAGAGGCTGTAATCCCAACAGAGATGGTGGTCCCTACTGCTAGAACAAGCATCCGTGATCCTGAGGTCAATAATGAAATCCTTCTCAAAGACCTGGATACAGTTGAAGAGCTTAGGGACCTAGCCAAGATTAGAATGGAAGCGTATCAACAAAAGGTAGCTGGGGCATACAACAAGAGTATCAGGATCAGAAGATTTCAAGAAGGAGATCTGGTCTTGAGGAAAGCCTTCCAAGATACAACCAATCTGGCAGATGGAAAGTTAGCACCTAAGTGGGAAGGTCCCTATCTGATCGAGTCGGAGGCAGGAAAGAGGGCATATCATTTTCTCACTATGGAAGGCAACAGGTTACCAAGAGCATGAAATGCTATCCATCTCAAGAAGTACCTTTTCTGATCAGGATCAAGTATCTTCGGAGGATCGAGTATCCTTAAAGGATATAGGATCCTAAAATTGGTAATATCTATCTAATCACTTATCCCTTACAGATTCTTATTGATTTAATGATAATATATTCTTAACGTCTTTAAGTAACAATGCAGATTTATACAAAGGGTTCAATGATTAAGAGGTTGGTCACCTCTCCCATACATTTAAGGTACACTACTGTTTCCTTTGGCTTAGCCCACGATTAACATGTGATCCCCGATGGTCATATCTTCCAAGGTTTAAAGGTTTTCACCTTTCTTATAAATTAGAGTTTCTACACTCTCTCCTGGAGCGCAAGCTATCCAACGTATATTCCAGGGCAGCGGGACCAGTTCACACTTTGTGGCTGACAATTTCGTTGTCTTCGGTTATATGGAGGATCCTACGATTTATGGTAGACGTAGCATACCACTGGTTTATAATATTTTCATGTTATCTCAAGACAAAGGTTTCTAACATTTTCGTGTTAGCTAAGGTTTTGGCTTTTCACGTCACTTACGTTTGGGCAAATCCCCATTGGCGTCCGTATCTTTGGGCCAGTCCCCAGTTTGGGCTTGTCCCCAGTTTAACACCAGTTTGTTGGGCTTGTCTCTAGTTTATTTGGGCTTGTCCCCAGTTTGTTGGGTTTGTCCCCAGTTTATTTGGGCTACTCCCCAGTTATTTGGTCTTGTCCCCAGTAAGTTGGGTTTAATCCCAATTGATATCACAAGTTATTTGCATCAGGTATCCTAAAGTCCAACTATAAGGATCAGCATCTATGGATTCAAGATCCTTAATTTAATTTTACAAGGATTACAGAAGGATCAATACATATGGTAACTTAGATCTAATTAGATCTTATGGTATGACTTCTACTTATTAATTTCCATTTACTTCGTTTAAAAACTTTATAAGTTCTTTTTCTGAAAGGATCCAAGATCCTTAATACGTTTTTACAAAAATATTTTGTTCTTAAAACTTTTTATTCAGAATATTTTTTTTAGAATCTTCAATAGAATATTTTTTTAGAATCTTCAATATTTTTCAAGATCCTTAACAAATAACGACACATAGATAGTCAAAAGATATTGTTTATTAAAACTTACTTAAAATTACCAAAAGCTAACCCGGACTTCACCATTTAAACATGGACCATCCATCAGGGTTAAAGTAAGTTGTTACTAACAGTTCAACCAAGTGCAAAAAAATAAAAGGCAGGGGCATCAAAGGCTTCATCCCCACAAACAGAGGATCCCTCCACCTTTGCTACCCCTGGAAATTATCTTAAGGATCAGGGATCCTTCATCCTAGTTACTATTATCCATTACAGACCATTAACCATTATCCATAAAAACATCACCAAAAAAAAAAAACAGGCTCGGGCCTTGTCTTCAATATCCTTCATCGCTCGTTCAAGCAGCTTCTTCACCCTCCACTGCTGCTCCTTTTCCTTCTTCGGTTTCATATTCCTCCTTCGCTCACTTGCTCCTGCTCCACTCACTTCAGCCATCTCACCTTCCTTTTCATCCTCGCCTCCACCCAAATCTGCCAAAAACTGTTTCCACTACGCTATATCTCATGAGGATCTGTCAAAAGCAGGATCTTTAGCTTCAATTACCAGCTTGATTCTAGCCTGCAGAACTGATTTGGCTGCCCAGAATTTCGCCTCTTCGGTAGCTCGGTTGATCTCGTCCTGTATCTAGACTGCGAATGTGGATGCGTGATCCTCAGCTTGTTTTTTCTCCTTGGTCATTTTGGAGAGTGCTTTGTCCTTTGCAGCAGCTATGGATCGCATCCCAGTCAGAGTTTCTTCGTACTCTTCAAAAATCTTTTCATGGTAGCTTCAGGCAGAGTTAACGGCCTACATGAGGAAACAGGAGGATATTAGAAGAATGTTTGATTCATGAATCAAGATTATCAGAATATAGGATCCTTACAGTAGAGAGCAACTCGACAAGCTGTTTCTCGGCGTCAAAGGGATTCGCAGGCTCTGAACTTTTCTTCCTCTTGGCTCCTGACTTAGCTCGGGTCGTGACCGGACGTGGCTCGTGCATTGGAGTGGACTTTGGAGTCTCTTTCTTCACGAACATGTAGTCAATGTCTTCGAGAGAGAACTTGGATGCAGATTTTCCAGACTTCTGGGCACCTATAAACAAGGATTAACTGATAAGTTTTAATCATTTTTTACTTCATATTAAACTTAATTGAAAGAATGCTTACTTGATATGTTTGACTCTGAGTTTGATTTTTGAAAAGCTTCAACAAACTTGGCTTGAAAGGTTCTGATTTTAGGATCCAGTGCCACAAATTTTTTGACTCTCTCTTGAACTCCAGGAAGCTCAGCCAATAGGGCAAAATTGTCCATTGTACACGAAAAATAAAGTGTTAGTGAAAGAGTCAAGTATCCTATCACTATTACCTAAGGATCCTAGATCCTACCCTTCCGTATCCACCTTTTGGGTATATCAGTTCCACCCGGAATTGAATCCCTTTTTACGAAGAAATATTGATTCTTCCAGAGTGTATCGTTCTGGGTAACCTTGGAGATGGGGATGACTTGACGAGGTTTGGATTTAAGAACAAAGTGTTTAGAACTGTGAGTAACCAAGGTGTACAGATATGCTAGTTCTGACCAGCCAAAGTCGATGCCTTCTTCTTCGATTATCCTTTCTACAGCACGAAGAACCCTCCATAATATGGGCATGGTCTGGATGTAACTAATTCCAGTCAAGGTGAAAAAGCTTTGGGTAAAATCGGGAAACGGGCATTTGAAGCCTATTAAAAATGGTTGAGCTGGAAAACAAACCCAGTTTTTCGACACACGGTCGCTGCGAGTTGTGGAGTCAAAAGGTCAGAAAATAGTGTTGGTCAGAAATAAAGGACGAATGTTGTCAATCTCTGGATCTGTGAACTTACAGATCTCGAAGGATGGGGTCTCTAGGATACCTTGCGAATGGAGTTCATCGGGGTTTAAACAGCCGGAAGAAGAAGAAGAAGAAGAAGAAGCGGAAATAGCAAACATAATTGAGAAAAAAGAAAATGAAAAGAAGAGAGAGAGGGATACCTGAATGGATGCTGGATTATGTGGTTATAAAAGGGTTACATACAATCGCATATATAGGTGGCGGATAACCATGAGTTTATTGCTAATAATTATCGTTGACACACGTCTAATCATTTATCTTTTGCAGGAATTCAAATTTCAAAATGACAGCTGTATTACATAAACACCCGCCATTTTAGGGGCAATTGTTAGGGCATATAATTTCTGCTGAGGATCCTCTATCCTTGAGTAACTTATGGATTAATTATCCTTAAGATATGTTCAAGGTTGCAAAGGATTAATGATCCTCTATATTATTTGTTAACTAATAATTGTATTTGAATGGTGTTGTGTTTGATAGATATAACGGCTGGACGACTTAGTCACCCCATTTTCGCGCTACTGGATGACTCCCACACGTGGTCAAAGAGAAGGGAACGGCTAGTGGGAAGAGTGGCGTGAATATATGAAATATTGTTAGTTGTTATTTTCTATTAATTACGAGATAATTGATCAGTTAGGAACACTTGTACTCTCGCACACTCTAGCATTACTGAGAATTCCCTCTAAGCACAGCACTTACACTTAGCTTTCATTGTAATACCGATCATTATCTCCACCTTTGTAACCCGATTTTGTGATTAATAAAGAGGTGATAGACGATTTTTCATCACCCGGGGTTTTTGTGCTAGCAATCGGAACCAGATCAAGGGCTTTTCCTCGCAACAAATCCTTGTGTTTGTGTTTGCAATCGATTCATTACCATATTTGTTAACTTAGCACTAAACCTCACCAAACTAATTTGGTTACATTATCCTTAGCCGATTTTTGACCAAAACATAATTCAAGAGAAAATCTACTATAATATCAAGTTTTGAACTCTAATCTTCCTAAAACTAGAGTTTTCAAAATTTCGTCAACAAACTTCAAGAAAGTGTTTTCCGAACTTGGTTTATTTTAAGATGACTAGATGAGAACGTGTAACAAATCTATAGATTTCCACTAAAATAGTTTAATTCTACATTAACTGGTTTCATTAGGACTCTGTAGAATAGCCAAAGAGTTTATTGAAATTGTGCTTAGTGGGTTGGTTTACCTTAAAACATCATTACATCTGCCAAACATTATTCAATACGAATACTATAAAATATTACAATCCTATAAACATTGGTGCTATTGGTGACACATGTCTAGTTGGTATTCTCCACCTGTCACCACCATCTATATATATAGAAACATTGATTGAAACATGATGAACGTTGAATTGAAATTAGGGCTCAAATGGATTTTGATCAGACCAATCATGGAGAACAATTTAAAGTAGATGACAATAAGGGGAAATGTATCTACATTTGGGATATTCATCAAATCTACGGTCTCATCTAATTATGTTAGTAGGATAATGTTTACCTATATAACGTTGGTCCACATATTTTCAGTCATGGCTTCAACTAGTATGATTTTCACTTTGTTTAACTAGATTTTAACCTAATAGATTTATACTTTTTATACCATATGTAATATATAATTCTAAAAGAAATTGAAAACTTGGAATACTTTACTATGAAAATTGTTTTGGATAAAAATCTACCAAGGACAATGTATCCAAATTCGTTTAGTGAGGATTATTGCTATGATGATGAAAACAAGTATGTATCGATTGCAAACACAAACACACGGATTTGTTACGGGGAAAAGCCCTTGATCTGGTTCGGATCGTCGGCACAAAAACCCCGAGTGATGACAATTATCTATCACCACTTTATTAATATCAAAAATGAGGATACAAGGTTTGGAGAATATGATCAGAATTATAACGAAAGCTATGTGTGTGTGTGTATGCTGCTGAATTCGTAGTGAATAGTGTGTGTTTCCTAGCTGATCATATCCTCAATCAGTGTTGCAAAAATCCCGACTAGTCACCGATTAATCCCCGATTAATCGCTAGTCCCCACTTCACTGATTAATTGTGGGCTAGTCGGCCAATTAATCGGTTAACGGTCAAATCCGGCCAAAATCGATGACTTTCGGCGAGATTCCGACCAAAATCAGTGGTTTCCGGCGAGATTCCGACCCATATCAACTATTTTCAGCGAGATTACAGCAAAAACTAGTGGTTTCCAGCGAGATTTCAGTCAATTTCCGGCCAAAATATGTTTGTGTATGTATAAAACTGAAAAATATACATTAAAGTCCGATCCGATTAATCCCGATTAATCTCGACTATTCCCGATTAATCGCTAGTCCCCACCCCACCGCCCGACCACCGACTAGCGATTTTTGCAACACTATCCTCAATATACATACATAAAAAATAATAACTCAATGACTTTATGAATAATAAAGGTATTAATTAAGTTTCCTAAAAATCCGCCATTGTCTTCAATATAAACGTTTCATGATTTAATCACGTGGTTTAATGGCTTTAACTGCGAAGTTATACGTTGGACTTGGTCTCTTAGCCGTTACATCTGTCAAATATAATGTTATACACAGGAAACAATCCTTAGTAAATAATAAGTACTGAGGATCCTTGATCCTGACAGAATCTGGAACACATGCTAAGGATAACTGATCCATATCTTATGCCAGGATAACGTATCTATAGTGTCAAATTTCCATGCCCAAACAATTGCCCCCAAAATGGCGGTTGTGATAAGATCACAGCTGTAATTTTGCCTTTGAATTCAAACTTCCTGCAAAAACAGATGAGATTTGACAAGTTAGATATAATTATCATATAGAATTTCCTTGGGAACTTCCCTTCTGGTCGTATATCCAACACCTCTTATGCTCCCATAAGATCTAATTAGACCTAAGTTACCATAAGTATTGATCCTTCTATGATCCTTGTAATTGAACTTTAGGATACCTGATGCAAATAACTTATGATATTAACTGGGATTAAACCCAACAAACTAGGGACAAGCCCATAAAATAAACTGGGAACAAGCCCGTGCAACTGGGGATAAGCCCAAAAACTGGGGACAAGCCCAAACTGGGGACTGGCCCCCAAGGATACGGATGTTAACTGAGGACTCGCCCAAACCGGGATTTAGCCCAAACGTGAGTGACGTGAAAACGCCAAAACCTTAGCTAACATGAAAATGTTAGAAACCTTTGTCTTGAGATAACGTGAAAACGTTATAAACCGGTGGTATGGTACGTCTACCATAAATCGTAGGATCCTCCATATAGCCGAAGACAACGAAATTGTCAGCCACTAAACATTACTGGTCCCGCTGCCCCGAACTATACGTTGGATAGCGTGTGCTCCAGGCGAGAGTGTAGAAACTCTAATTTATAAGAAAGGTGAAAACCTTTAAACCTTGGGGGATATGACCATCGGGGGTCATATCCAATTGTGGGCTAGGCCAAGGGAAATAGTATAGTACCTTAAATGTAAATGAGAGGTGGCTAACCTCTTGATCATCGAATATATTACTAGAACCCTGCATTGTTATTTAAAACTTGGAAAAAATAAAACGTTAAGAATATATTATCCTTGAATTAATAATAAGAACCTGAAATGAATAAGTGATCAGATAGATATTACCAATTTTAGGATCATTGACCCTTTTAGGATACTCGATCCTCTGAGGATACTTGATCCTGATCAGAAAAAGTACTTCTTAAGATGGATAGCATTCCATGCTCTTGGTAACCTTTTACCTTCCATGGTGAGCAAATGATATGCCCCCTTCCCTGCTTCTGACTCGATCAGATAACGACCTTCCCACTTGGGTGCTAGTTTCCCATCTGCCGGATTGGTTGTGTTTTGGAAGGCTTTCCTCAAAACCAGATCTCCTTCTTGAAATCTTCTGATCCTTATATTTTTGTTGTATGCCCTAGCTACCCTTTGTTGATATGCTGCCATTCTGATCTTGGCTAGGTCTCTGTGTTCTTTAACAGTATCCAAGTCTTCAAGAAGGATTTCTTCATTGGCCTCAGGATCAAGGATGCTTGTTCTGGATGTAGGGACCATCATTTCTGTAGGGATTACTACTTTAGATCCAAACACCAATGAGAAGGGTGTTTGGCCTGTTGCATTCTTGGGTGTTGTCCTGTCAGCCCAAAGAACATAAGGTAGCTCTTCGGACCACTTTCCTTTCCTAGATCCTAGTTTCTTCTTCAAGTTATTGATGATTATCTTGTTGCTTGATTCTACCTGGACATTAGCTTGAGGATGCAATGGAGTAGAGGTAATCATTTTGATGCCCCAGATGTCACAAAAGTTAGTGGTTCTTTTCCCGATAAACTGGGAACCATTGTCACAAATAATTTCTGAAGGAATGCCAAATCTAGTAATAATATTTCTTTTAATGAAGGATATCACCTCTTTTTTACAGACTTGAACAAAAGCTTCTGCTTCTATCCACTTTGAAAAGTAATCAGTCATTGCAAGCACGAATACTTTTCCTCCTGGTGCATTAGGTAGTTTACTCACAATATCCATGCCCCACTTCATGAAAGGCCATGATAAGGATATAGGATACATAGGTTCTGCTGGTTGATGTAGGATATTTCCATGCCTTTGGCAAGCATCACACTTCTTTGCGTACTCCATTGCATCCTTCTTCATTGTTAGCCAGAAGTATCCAGTCATAAGTATCCTGGAGAATAATGCTCTTTCGCCTATGTAGTTGCCGCAATCGCCTTCGTGGAAGTGTTGGAGTACCTCTTGTATTTCAGGATCCTCGATGCGTCTCAAATAGGGACCTGCGAGAGATTTTCTACACACGACATCTTGTAAAATAATGAATTGTGATACCTTCAACCTGAAAGCTTTAGGATATTCTCCCGTAGATATTTCTCCATCTTGGAGGAATTTCTTGATTGGAAGGATCCAAGATCCTACTTTTGGGGAGGATGAAAGATCCTTATGTTGTTCTGTGCAATCCACTGTTACCTCCACAACTTTCTGTTCTCTAATTTCCGGAGACAATATATGAATGATAGGTATCTTTACATCATCCAGGATCTTTAATGATGATGCTAAGTTTGCTAAGGCATCTGCCCCAGCATTATTTTCTCTTGGTACCTGTTTGATACTAAACAAATCGAAGGATTTTGCTAATTCCTTCACAATTTCTAAATATTTGACCATATTCTCACCTTTTACGGTATAAGAACTGTTAAAGTGGTTAGTTATAAGTAAAGAGTCTATATAAACTTGAAGATGCCCGATCCTCATTTGTTTGGCTAAAAGTAAACCTGAAATAAGTGCTTCATACTCTGCCTCATTGTTGGTGGCTTGGAATGCACATGCAATGGGCTGGGGTATTATGATCCCCTGTGGCGATTTTAGTAGTATGCCCAAACCTGTTCCTCTTACATGGGATGCTCCATCTGTGAAGAGGATCCAAGGATCCTTGGTTTCTTCAAGTTGTTGGGCCTCTAGATCAGCTTCATTTTGCATGTCACTACTGAAATCAGCCACAAAGTCTGCAAGCGATTGTGATTTAATGGTTGTTCTAGGCTCATACTGAATATCATATGCACTCAACTTCACAGCCCACTTGGCCATCCTATCTGACATTTCTGGTTTTCTAAGCACATTCTTAACATGATAGTTAGTTCTCAAAATAATAGTATGTGTTTCAAAATAGTGTCTCAACTTGGTTGAGGCCATAATTAAAGCAAGAATTAATTTTTCAATGTGAGAATACCTGACATCTGCGTATAAAAGGCTTTTACTTACATAATATACCAGATGTTGTTGACCTTCATGATCCTTGGCCAGAACAGCTGTATGATCTCGTTAATCCAACACACAGATCTCAGATCTATGTATAATTAACCTAATACGGATCTAGTTCGTAATTACCATTGATTGTTAGTTACACGTTATATATATATATATATATATATATATATAAATATATTAATTGTATGCATGCGTATGATAATATTAGTAAGAAGCTTGAGAGAGTAATCGGACAGCAATTCGATAATGTAAACTCCAACTTAAACAGTGGACAAATGCCACTATATATAGAAGATGGATCTATTTCGTTACACATTCAGTAACAAACTAGCATCCACTTCATTACATACATATAAATGAAATAACCTTAACGAATCGACCCCTGATTCGTTAAACATCCTTAATGAATCAGAAGAGATATTAACTTAGATCTAATTCGTTAAACATCCTTAACGAACTAGATTATACTTTAATGAACTAACTTAATAACTTAATATTTTATTACATAAATAAAACGACAAATACATAAACGATAGATACAAAGACTCGAGATGCAAAACTGTGCACTAATAGACAACCCCTCGTCTTGAGATATTTGTATTTACTTACTTGAAACGCTTGGACTGCCAATCTCTGCAACTATGAATCCCGTTCTCATAACATACACACACAACAAGTTGGAATTGCATAGCCAGATCATAGTCTTCATTGCATTCGAACAAAATCTTATTCTTGTGTAGCACGTCGTTGTCGGTCTCGGTTAAGTTAACCAGCCACATTGGATCAATGATCTTGATCAGCTCGGTCTTCAAACCTTTGCCCAGGATAATGACGGTCTCGCCAGTTCGGTTATCGTAATACCAGCGGTTGAAAGACAGATGTATGTGTTGATTCAAAGTCTTCACTGGTACCCGATTCAAGGTCTTAGGCGACTTAACCTTGAGGATCAACTTTCTCCAACCCGTCCTAGGATCAATTTCATCTATACGCTTTCAGATTGGAACCTGAGGCTTGAGAAAATTAAATCCATGGTTGACTTCAAATAACAGATGCTGATGGAACCAATCTGCTATCCTATCACCCCCACGATTGATAAATGGACGACACGCGAGGGTACGAACATCCCAACGCGGTAAAGTGAGAACATCCATTATCTTTTCATAATATTGAACCCCCTTTCCCATTTAATAATACATACTTTAAGATCAGAATCAAATAACCAAGAAATGATATCACCTTGAACCTTTGACACGGTTTTGAATGAATTCATTTGGTTGGCTTTAGCACGAGCAGCATCTTCATCCCTCTGTTCCCGATCCACATATCTATAAGCCTCAATAATCTTACGGGTTCTCTTGCTTCGATACCCAAACCATCTTGCAATATCAGCATCAGTCGGATTTTCAATCAAATTGAATCTCGTATCAACCACCTTCTTACCCTTGGATATCTTCTCCAGATTATCCTTAGTTGCTTTAAAGGTTTCCTCATTAAATACTGGAGCACCCTGATCAACGTTGGTGTGTTGAAACAGGTCAGGGTACTCCTCAGCTGTGACGTCTTCAACCTCGACCTCCTCATCTTCATAAATAAAATCCGTATTCATTTGAATAGTCGGATCATTTAAAATTTCTTCACCATTCATCACTTCTACATCAGGCTCCGTCTCTAACACGGTCAACTCATCGTCATTCAAACCAAGCAGTAGTGAAATCTGCTCTCGTGTTAGAGATTTTTGCACAAACTGTCCAACTTCAACCTCATTCTGATTCACCACACTCCTGACCACCCCCGATCCATCCACAAAGATAACTGTATCAGCTTCAATCATCTCAATTGGTTTCGCAGCAGTCGTATCTTGATAAACAATGATTTGCTTGTCCGACTCACCAACTCCACTAGTGCCTGCACCAAAGGATGAACCATTAGATTGTTTCGGTTCACCTCCTGCACCAGACTCGTCCGGATCTTCCTCATCATTTTTCAACTTTTTCAAAACATCGTCTTTACACGTAAGTTGCAAAATAAGATCCTCTTGTTCTTTCAATTTCACCCCCTGAGACGTGGCTTAATTTTTGACTTCTCTGGTCAAGGTCAAAATTAACCAAGAACACCAAAAGTCAAATGAGCAAATCTGAAATCAATTACCTCATAATCATCGATGATTAGCCGAAAAAATGACCATCAAGGTCTCAGAAACCCATTGCGACTCAAATGGTATCGATTTGAAGATCCAAGGCATGAAATAAGGTAATTAAGTTAGGGTTTTAACCAGAGTATAAAAACTCGATAATAACCACTCATAATCAACCCATCAATCAGTAATCAAAACATGATTAAATGTCACCATGGATCTCGGAAATGCATTCCAATGATAATGGTAACAAATTTATGGTCCAAAACTTGTAATACAGCCTATAGATCAAAGTTTAAAGAAACCTCAAACACGGTAATAATATTAACATAATTAACCTGTCAAAACTGTATGATTTTTGACGAAAATTACAAATATGTGATCATCTTTACCTTAGGAACACAATGGTATAATCAAAATACTGAAAATCGATGATTAATAATTCTGGAAAAAATTGGCCAGAGTAACAGTGCAAATAAGGAAGATGAAGGTGAATAGTGAAGCGAACCGCCTTCACAGTTCCCTATATAGTCTGACATTACACGTTTCCCAATGTAATGAATCAGATGATTCGTTTGAAATTTGAATTAACGAATCAGCTGATTCGTTAGATTCATTTAACACATATCATAACGAATCAGATTTTACTTCTGTCTACTTCGTTAACATATATATAACGAATTGAAGTCATTCGTTACAGAGTGCGGAAGCGAATTAGGGTAACAAACTAGGATGTAGTTTGCTAAAATGACCTAATTCGTTATTCATATTTAACGAAGTATATATTATTTAATTTTAAATGAATAAATAAATTAATAAATGAATTAAACAATTATAAGAGTTAAATTCTTATAAAAATTAAAGAATATAAATAAATAATGAATTAAATAATAAATAAAAAAAATTATTAAGTGACTCTTTTAAATTAAAGGATTACCGAGATCCCATACCTTGATAATCAAATGCCTTAAGTCGTTTCACGTTTTGAAATCGATAACTTAAAAGAAATTAAATATTTAAATAATATGTAAAGTGAAAATGAAAAAAAATATTTTTGGTATTTTGTAATATTTAAAGAATGTATTTACATGAAAATATCCGAAACATGAAATAGACAATCTTTTTATGTTTTTTATGATTTTCCAAAAGTAGTACATATTTTTGTATTTCTGTTGAGTTTGAGCGGAGAATCATATTGACCAAATGCTCTTCCATCACAGTTTTATATTTCAGCGATATTGTGATTGGCGTTAAGTCAGTCATTGATATTGTTGTCCACTTAAATCTTATAACAAGCCTTCAAGCATTTTTGTGATATAACTAATGGTTCAATTAGCGCACAGAATATCAGAAACTATCAGCCCCTAGTCTCGGTTCAAGCTTAATTTGATTTTTGCCAAATCACCCTAACTTGACTTAAACCATTATAGTGTTGATCAAAATTTGAAGATTTTTAGAATATTTGAGCAATGCACCAAGTTTCCTTTATTGTGAGTGAGTATGCACGAGTCCATCTGTCGGTTTACATACATTGTATCCCATGGGGTCCGTTTCTTATTGGTAATGAGAAGCACGCAAGGGAGGAATAGATGTTTGACTAACAGCGGATTTTGATCAAGTCAGTAATTTGGATTGTACGAAGAACAGTAGTGATCAAGTTTAGTGACTTTGGGTTTGCTCTAAAAGCGAGTGAAATATTCATGTTTATGAATACCCAGATGATTAAGCCGCATAAAGACTCACAGTGTCCAGAATCCTAAGGTTTGTTATTTGCTTTATTATATTTTTGAGTGATCAACAACTATAAGGCTTGAGTATGACCGATTATTACATTTCTGCCATCCTCACTGAGACTTTTGCTAGAGACTAACACCTCTTTCAATTTGGCTTTTCTTTATGTTTATATCACAAATATTACTCTAACAGCTTGTTTAAAACCTATCAACGCACCAATGATTAAGCACTCAGTCTTTTAAACTTATTTCTTACTGGATTTGGGGTCAATCAATCAATGTACTATCATTTTCTCTTTTTGATTCAAAACTCAAAATTTTGAGGAGCATAAAACAAAATGAATTTAATCGCCCTAGTTACTTTTAGTCTATAGATTAATGGCTATCCTATCAATCTACAAATAGATAACAGGACCAACACATGCCAGCATGCTCCACAAAGTTAAATAACCGACATAGTTTTCAGCGAGAAAATTAAGTAAAAACGCATAACGAAAGCCCCAATTCCTTTCCATTGTCAGGTGAATGGTTATCTCGAACATTTACAAGAAATTATCAGGACCAAACATATACAAGTATATGTCCTTCAAATAGACGTAATTGACATAGTTTTCAGCGAACGTAAGCAAAAATCTTTTTGGTTTTTCTCTTTACAAACAAAAAACACAATCTTTTTGTCTGTTTCAAAATTTTTTTAAATGTTTTTGGATTTTTCAAATTTTAAAACATAGAAACTAAAAACATGAAAACACACTATTTTTGAAGTTTTTAAATTTTTAATGTTTTTGGATTTTTAATGTTTTTGGATTTTATCTATACAAACGAAAAGCACAATTTTTTTGTATTTTCTATTTCACCTCCTAAAATCCAAAACCAAAATTAAATTTAAACAAAAATAAACTTAAAATAAAGATAGTTATCCTAGTTTCAGAATATCAGCAAGGGTCTTTAGGTCATTTAAACCAAGCAAAAATTGAAAACGTGTTTTATCAAATTTTTTATCTGGTCTGTACTGATATTATTCTAGACTATTTGGTTGGGTTGGAGGGTTGGAGTATGGTGATTGTTTAAGACTTATAAGTAACCTTTATTTTCTAGATATTGTGTTTGATGTTACTTAGGTTTTTCGAGAGGAGTGACCGTGTCCGTTCAGAAAGATAGAATGAGTTGCTAAATCATGGTGAGCGGTCGGTAAGGAGAGCACCCATGGAAATAGATTGGCACATTGACAGTCTCGCATTTTACCAGCTAAGTCTTTTCCATTGTACTTTGTTTTTATGTTTTTATGTTTTTATTTTTATGTTTTAAATTTTTAGGTTTTTTCTTTTATTTTTATAATTTTAGTTTTTGTTTTTAATTTTTTTCTAGTCGTGTTTCCACTGCCTGCATTGAGGACAATGCAAAATTTAAGTATGGGAATGGGACACAAGTGTTTAAACTAATTCTAGTTTTGTTTTTGTTTTCGAGTTAAAAAAACAAATAAAATGTTTTAAAAATGTCCCTTGAATTTAGGTTTCTGCATGAAAGTGGGAGATGATGATGCTTATCGGAAATTGGTTTTTCAAACTACTAATAATATGAAATGTAGCCAGTGATATAAATCTTAAATTGCTTAGTTTTAGTGTTTTACACTTCATTGGCGTATGGTTTTATAACCTTAATTCTTGTATTGATGGGATGCCTCGGGTCCGGAGACCATGGGTCTGTATGCAGTCTATTCATCTGGGTATTCACAATTCCTAAGTGGGGTTTGGTATATTTAAAATAGAGCTAAAAAGAGCAAACCCGCAGTTTTCTGCCACATAAGTCAATAAACATGATCACTGCGTACTTAAAGTATAAATACACTACTTACTTGATCATCCATGCCGTTAGCCATGTGGGGTCCCCTTGCTCGCGTCTCATTACTATTAAGAAACGTACCACAAGGGACACGCCACAAGTAAACCCTACAGATGAAATTTTGCATACTCACATGTATTGCTTGATAATGGGGGTATGTCATGTTGTGGGGAACACTAGCTATTAATTAATTATACCTTAATCGTATCTAATGGATGCTTGGTAGGATTTGATGCTTAAGCTTAGGTGGATAAACAATACCCTTGATCGTCTTAACTATTCATAAAAAATAGAGCAACAAAAGTTTTAAATCTGCTAATTTTGAGGTTTAAGTCAAGTTGGGGTGTTCTGGTCCAGTAAAAGCTGAAAATAAGCGGGTCGTAATTGTGTAAGTCACTGAGTAATTTTAATGTTGGATCTTATTTGTCTCGGTAAAGATTAAGGCATAGGTTTAAATTGACCACAATATCGGTGATCGAAGTTTTTGCGTTTATCTAAGCTTTAAATTAACCTATATGTTTTTAAGACTGTATTTTCCGATTCTGATCCAACTACATTAGACTTTTTCAGGAACGAAAAAAGAATAAGTGTGAGGATGTTTGATATAATGCTAAATATTTATGTTTCCCGTGTATATTTTATTTAATATTTAATTAGTTTTTGTTCGTTTTCAGTCAAGATTTGTATACTACTAACATTATTTTGTTTGGCAGGTTCGTTCCGGAAATTGATCGTGATCAAAAATGGCGAAAAACGAGTCAAAAAGGGCCAAAACAAGGATCTGGAACGCGACAGGAAGGAACCGGAAGAAGAATTGGTCAGATCAGGCCTGTCTGACCAGCCTCCTCCTCCCAATGCGCCGCGCCGCGTAATCATGGGGGGGGCACACTATGGTCGCGCGACGCCTAGGGGTGTCTGCTGATATTTTTAGTTCGTTTTTGTTCAGTGTTGGGCCCTGTTTTCAGTATAAAAACATCCCTAACCTTAACCTGAACATAACCTGCTGCCACCAGATGAAATTGGAGTTTACGAGAGCTATTATTCCAGTTTCATGACGGTTTTGAAGGCAAGAGAACAGCCGGTGAAGAGTTATACGTTCACGAGTGAAGATTACGGGTTTTATCATCCTTGATTTCCCGTTTTTATACTTTCACCATGTTTTCGGTTTTATTTACTTTGTTTGATTTAGATTACACGATGCTAGGCTAAACTTTATAAACTACCTAGGTCGTGATGAACCTTTGTTTGGCTTGATTTTGATTGGGATTACTTTTCGTTATGGATTTTATGTTTTAATTAAATTGTTGAGTTTGATGAAATTGATGTATATGATTACTTGTTTTTATTTACTTAGATTTATTGTTTCACATTGCCCTTGTTGATTGTTTTATTGGATAGGGTTTTGTTAGGTCATATACTGTGTGTTCTTGACTAGTTTGTGATTGAATTCGAATAAGTTCATAGAAACAATAAAACTAATTAAAAAAATAAAAGTGAATTAAGTCTACTTAGCTATCTTCGAATAAGTTCATAGAAACAATAAAACTAGTTTGTGATTTAATTGATAATTCAATAAAAGTGGTCAAGATTTCTAGATTTAGTTCTTCGTAAGGAGTCCGTCTAGGTTTGATTGACAATTTAGGCTATTAAGTCAATTAAGTCTACTTAGCTATCTTTGATTTCCGCGCTGTAAGGTAGGATTTCGCCATAAAAGATACTTAAACATAAATAATTTAATAACCGTACGGAAGTTTAATATATAAAACTGGTGAGTCTTAAAAGTTGTAGAAACTCATAGGTGTCTTCTTGAAGGTTCGAGGGTCCTGTCCGGGTTTTCTGTCAATGGTTTATTTTACGATCCCAGTTCCATAACTTATGTTTCCCAGGTAATTGATAGCCATAACTTAGGGGATTCTAGCCTAAGTAGTTACTTCCATCATCTGAATTAATCTAAGTGTTTTAATAGTTTATTATATTTTATTTAATTAGGGTTAAGTTTATTAATAAAATAATTAATTAGGTTTAAGTACTCATTATGTTTTATTATTATTTAATTAATTAGAGTTTAGTTTATAGTTTATTATTATTATTTAGTTTAACCCCCCCCCCCCCCCCCCTCTAAACAATATTATTAAATAGTCATGTCTTTTAGTCGAGTCTAATTTGCTAGTTACGTAATTTAAAAAGTCTCGTGGGATCGATTTTCAGACTTACTTAGCTATACTAGAGTCGATCGGTTCACTTGCCTGTCAGTACTTTAGTCGAGTTTAGAGAGTCAAGAGTATTACTTAGTATCTAGATTAGCGTAATTTAGTTAATAATTATTTGACTACTTTTAGCACATCAACATATTATACGGGTCAAACTTTACACAATCGATTCAGCTAAACGTGTTTAGGGATTCAACCTGAAACTGAAACGAACCATTTAGACTTAACCCAAACCGTGACTTTCGTGTTAGGTTCGTGGCATGTTTACGTATCATGTCAGAAATTCACACCCATGATTATTAATATAACTTAATAACCTTAATCTTGGGTTATATACTTATATCTAATTATTAATATAACTAGAAAAACCTGTAATGTTGAATTATCAATTAAATAAGGTCAATATTACCTGCATGGCTTATAACTAGAGTTGTTGATTTCAAATAGTCTGCAATGCTCGATGAAAAAGTAAACTAATCTACAACCAACGATCCATCTTCGCCACTACACTGAAATCCATAATCTTAATTTACATCTTTAATCACCAAAAATCAAAACTTCATTCAATAAAGATAACTACAACGCAGTTCAATGCAAGATACCTTTTTAGGGATGAAGGATCCCCGACCCATTTGAATGACAATATGAGTGTATCCTTTTTCTGACAATGCTTGTTTTACTTGGTCAGAGTCAACAGTTTTAACAAGGGAATCGAAAGAAGTTGTGCCAACAATCACGAAAACAGTTCTTTTAGATTTGAAATTCTTATTTATATCGTCCATCTTGTAATGCGTTTCACTACCTTTCAAAACTTAGAAATGAAATAAACAAATAGTTTTAATATGATTCACTCTGGAGCAATCAAGAAGATAAGCTACAACGACTCCACTGTCATTTGTAAATTCAAGTTTGAGAACAAATTAGAAACATCAAAACTGGGATCTAGGATTTTGCTGGGTTCATTAAAATGAGTCAAAATAGTTGACATTAAAATAACGAGGTCTATATATAGATAGAACAATAGTTGCCAGGCAAATGACATCAATTTTGTGAACCTTGAAGCAATTAGCAAGAACACAACCATGAGAAAGTTATTCAAAAAGCAGGAATCAACACAAATTACTCAATTACTGAACTTTTGAAAAGTGATGATAAATCAGAAAGTTTTATCGAATTATTAATGTATAGGATTGATTTTAGATGAGCAGCAGGCTCATTTGATGTAATGCAAATATACAGATCTGTAATGGTTTGCAATTGCTAGGGTTTCAGATTCCAAATTTAGCCTCCATATAACGTTCAAGTCCTATGGCGATGAGATTTAATAAGATAACATTTGAATTGAAATCACACAAATGCATTGCATCAAAACATCTTAGGCTAAAATTGAATCAGAATTTATTAAGGGGGTGCTTGGGATTCCTTATTTTACTTCCTTATAACTTTTCATTAAGTTAATAAGTTACAAAAGTGTAACTTATGGAACTTTCTCTCTCACAATATAAGTCATCCCAAACACCTTATTAATTCTCAAAAAGTTTATAAGTTATAAGTTGGTGAAAATAAGCAATCTCAAATACCCCTTAGCGTGTTCTTGCTAACCTTAGTTCGGAGCAAAAATCAATCCAAGTGAAGTATTTGGGGCTGGGTTGGTGTGCCCTTGTCAAATTAAAGATAAAGACGGGATATTGGATGGATATTGAAGAAGTTTGGGAGTATTTAACCTTAACCCCTCTTTAATTTCACTATTTTCCTTCAATTTATAATTTTATATATCAAAGGTATAAACTTTTAACTATATGTATAAATATATATCTAAAACAGTTTAAAAATATATATAAAAAGTCTGATCCGACTAATTCCAATTAATGCAGAATTAATCCTAGTCGGTTTACCATCGCCCAACTAAAAAAGTGACATTGTTTTCGGCTTTCTAAATCATTGAACACACAATTTACTTAATTTTCTATATGTTTTAAGAGTTATAGGTTTACAGTTCAAGGTTTTAGTAATACTCATCTTATTTTGTCTAATACTTACTTACAATACACTGACTAACTTGCTTGATCATTAAACACATATTTTGCTTGATTAATTAGAGTTATAGGTTTACAGTACGACCTTACTTACAATACACTGACTAACTTCCAAGCTAATCAAACATCTCGTCTCAGTTACACACCCGGACTATCCCCGAGCTCGGACTCGGCTCAGTTACAAATTACAATCCCTCGTTAGTCATTTCATACATTTCTATCATATTTGTTATTTTATTTTAAGTGGGACCATAATGGTTGTGTAACAGATTTTCCCGCTAAAAATCTTTACGAAGCACATTTTAACATGCATTTTGAGTGACATGAAATGAAACCGTCATCTTGAACCAATTATATTCTTCAATGGCTGTCAAACCGTTGCTGATATTCACGGTGGCTCTCCTACCAATACTAACTATCCTTCCTTCCACCACCGCGCTCCCACCGGAAACCATCGCCAACGCCGCCGACACTCTCTCCAACTCCGGCCATGTCCTTAACCCTAAACCTCGTCTCCACCTCCTTACTCTCTCAAAGTCAAATCACCACCGCCACAATATTCACTCCACCGGACTCCGTCTTCACCAACTCCGGCCAGCCTCCACTCTCTCACCTCCAACTCCACATCTCACCCTTACTCTTCTCCTTATCCAGTCTCCGTTCACTCCTTCCTGGCACCACAATCCCCACACTCTCCTCCGCTAACGACCTAACTGTCACCACGTCATCGAACTCCGATCAGGTTTCGATAAACAACGTCAACGTTATTGGATCGCCGATTTTCGACGACGGATTGCTGATTGTTTACGGAATCGAGAGCTTCTTCAATCCAGATCTAGATGTTTCCAACGGCACCGTACAAATTGATCGTTTCGACAGTTGCGATGCGTCGTACGGAGGCGATACAAACTTCTCGTTTCATAACGCAGGTATTGAAAACTTCTTTGATTCCGAAATTTTAATTAGTCTCCGACAATGCATACAAATTGATAGTTTCAATGATTGCGATGGCTCGAGGTGCAAATGAGGCGAGCTACTTGAGCCTCGGATCAATAAAAAGCTTGAAACGAGCCGATCTTTAAAAATGCTTAAACAAGCCTTTTGTATTCTATGTTTTTTGAACTTCTATGTATTTTTTTCCACTCCACAGCCAAGCTCGACCGAGTTTTGGCTCGTTTTAGGTACTACGTACACGAGCTAGAGCCGAGCCTAGGCTCGATTAAAGATTTTTTTCTCAAAATAATTAAAAGCGTATATAAATTAGTTAGTATTTCGATGAATCGTACCACTCGAGAAACAAACGAGCCAAACTGCTCGCGAGATACTTGAACTCGGATCAGTTAGAAGCTCATTTAGTTATCGATCCCAAGCTAGAGATTTCTATGAGAATCTTGTTTAGGCTTGTCAAGTGTTAACGAGCCTTATGCATTTTTATACATGTTTCATATTTGTATTAATTTCCCCTGCTCCGCCGAGCTTGTCAAGTGTTAACGAGCCTTCTGTTAATTAAAAACAAATAGAAGTTAATTAATAAAATAATAAGGTAGTCGAGCCCATGAAAAATCAAATCACAAGATGAGCTCGAAAAGATCCAAATTAATTTGAGCTCGATGGAGGTGATACATATTTCTCGTTTCATAATGCAGGTAACGTGCTGATCTCTAGAGGATACTCTGTAATCGCTTCGTTTTTAAACCTGCAACTGCCAGGGTCAGTAAGTGGACCTAGTTTGACGGTTTTCGCTCCCGTTGATGACGTCATGGTGGGTTATTCAGACCGGTTTCCTGATTATCCGTCTCTGTTTCTACGGCACGTGTTACCATGTAAAATGTCATGGAGAGAGCTGGATAATATTGAGAACGGAACGGAACTGAGTACGTATTTGAAGGGATTTAGAATCAGAGTTACGAGATCCGGTGCTACGTTGATGGTGAATGAGGTTCCGATCGCGTTTCCGGATATGTATTACAGTGATTGGCTTGTGATTCATGGTGTTTCTGTGGCTCTTTCAGTTCCAGATCAACCAGATGATGACGTGGACGATGATGATGATGTTATTCCGGCCGGTAATGATACTGATACGAAGGTGATGAGTGTTCATGCTGCTTCAAGTAGCAATGAATTTTAGGTTATACAGATAGAGAGATCCTGCAATTCATCTGAAGCTAAGCTGTAAGGTAATTAGACTTACAGTTTATCTTTGTGGACTAATTTGATTCAAATAAAATTCATAGATTCGTATTATCAAATTTAATTGCTAGTCGGTACTCTACAGATGCAATTTCAGGCTTTCAGCTAATCAGACTCATTAATCGGTTGTTTGTCAAACACGGTTAAATCTAGGGCTACAAACAAGCCAAGTAGCTCGCGAGCTACTTGAGCTCGGTTCGATAAAAAGTTCGTTTAGTTATCAGGCTCGAGCTCGAGCCTTCTGTATTTTTAAGTTTTACCTCTTTTGAATTTCTGTGAATTAATTTTACATTGCATAGTCGAGCTCGAGCCAAGCTTGTGCTCGTTTAAGAGTTTTCTCAAAATATGTAAAACTAATTAAATACATATATACATTAATTAATAAATAATAAACCGGTTGAGTCCGAGTTGAGCCCGAGCATGAAAAACAACTCATGAGCCGAGCTCGAGCTCTAGAAAAAAATTCAAGCCGAACTTGAGCTCTTGTAAGTCAAAATGAGCCCGGCTCGACTCGTTTACAGTTTATACTCCTAGTTAAATCGGCCCAAATCAGAATTTTTTTTGTTTATTTAATATTTTTTAAGGCAATCGACCTTGGTTTTCTCGATGATTTTATTATGTTTACGTTTAATTGTTAATACTTTGAAGTATTTATGTGCAGTTTTTCAAAATTATATATGTATGATTTTGAAAAAGTACATATAAAAACTCTAATCTGATTAATCTTAATTATTTATTTTTAATCACTAGTTATACCCCACCACCACACTAGTGTCTAATGAGTTCAACAACACTGGTTTGAAGAACATAGTTATGGCTATGCATCTATGTGTATTTATTTGTATGGAACCAAGTATAAGATCCTACCTGCAGTTCCATGAAATAAATTGCTAGTTTTTTTCAAGACTCTTGTGTTTGCTATTTTTAACCAGTAACATCTAGAATATTTCAAGTAAAACTAAGGGTGGCAAACCCAACCCAAATTGATTGTTTTGGGTCAAGATGGATAAATTTTAAAAGTTAAATGGGTTAGCATGGATCATAAAAATTCTTCAAGTGGGTCAGGATGGGTTGTAAATATACAAGTGAGTTTTATTTATAGGTTAGAATGGGTAAAAACAAAATATCCAAGTTATCCAAAATTTATCTAATTCAAAATACCCAAACTATCACGTGCAAAACAAAACTCATCCGAAACCCAAAAAATGATCAAAACGAAACAAAAACCCCGAACCGACTAGAACGAAACAAAAAAAACAAAAACGAAACTGAACCGAAATAGCAAAACGACCAAAACGAAACAAAAAAAGCGAAATGCAACCGAAAAGCTAACCAAAACTAAACAAAAACACCGAATCGACCAAACCGAAACAAAACCGAATCGAAATAGATAACAATCAAAACGAAACAAAAAAACCGATATGAAACCGAAAAGTTGACCAAAACGAAACAAAAAAAAGCGAAATGCAACTGAAAAGCTAACCAAAACAAAATGAAAACACTGAACCGACCAAAACGAAACAAAAAAACCGAAATGAAACTGAACCGAAATAGAAAAACGACCGAAACGAAACAAAAAAGATTATATAAAAGTTCTTAATCTCTTGAATTTTTTTTTTATAATTCATAGCATTTGAGTTCTTACACTTTAACTACTAGATTTTATTATCAGTTTCTGCCTTTGTGGAGTTTTTACACTTTTAACTACTAGATTTTGATAGCTTAAGGAGTTGACTGATTAGTCTTTTAACAATCCATTTATATATACAACCGATGTATTTCTGTTAGCCTGTTAGGATGGTTAGTCTGTTGAAAGTGATAGAACTCGAAGACACCTGATACGTGCCAGTTGCCACTAATCCATACCCACGTTTTATACCCATGTTACTTTAGTTTAGTTCATGCAGTTATGCATGTTTAACGCCCTGCTTGCGGTGCACGCATATAATGTGTATATGTGTGAACCCTCGGGTGGGCAAAAGCGAAATTGCACTAATTTTGACGTTATTTTACCAATATCGTGAAAATAACGTTAAAAGTGGCGGAAGGTTAATCAGGCATCATGTGGTGGCGTTGATAGCCGAAAGACAAGGGTACATGCACCAATCGGTCGGTGTCCCGATGGTTGAGTGTTATGTGTCTTATGTCCAAGGCTTGATGCAAAACTACTATCGAGCCGAGGGTCTCACCGGAAGCAGCCTCTCTATCCCTATGGGGTAGAGGTAAGGCTGTCTACATCTTACCCTCCTCAGACCCTACTATAGCTTTGCTATTGGTGGGATATACTGAGTACGATGATGATGATGATGATGATGATGAGTTATGCATGTTTACATTATTTCCTATTTTCATGTTTGGGGTAGTTTGTTAATTATTTGTCTTTAAATACCGTACGATTGCAATTAGAATAGTTAAGAAGAAAATTATGAAGTAAAATGTCTTGTTCTTTTTCTTATTTCTTTGGAGCTTGATCCACTCAACGGATTCACTATCTTGGGAGATTAACCATCTCGAATCGGTTACTATCAACACCTGTCTCTGTGTTAATGTTAAATCATGACTGTTTTCGTGTTAGGTTCATGTTGTGTCAAAAAAAAGAAAAAAATTTGGATTGTCATATCTAACCTTTTTAATAAACTGATAGTCTTTGAGTTGACATGTTTGGCAAGTTTACTTAAACAGGTCGTGTTTGGGTTGACAAATTAAACAGACAAACTAACCCGCCCTTTTACGACCCATTTAATCCATTTGAAATAAATCCGAAATTTTGTTTATGACTCGTTTAACACATTTACTCTTCATGTACAAATCTGTTAACCGATTTGACTTGTTCATATTAATGGGATATGTTATGGGCTAAACATATCGTCTTTTGGGTTACAAAATTTTTGAGTTTTTCCGGGTTATATATAGTTTGTATTTCAGTTATAAGGATTCAACCCCTCAACTCAAACTAAAGGTGTACACGAGTAGCGGTGTTCAAAAACTGTTGAACCGACCAAACCATTCAAACCAAGTCAACCAGGCGGGTTTACGCAGATTAGGAATGATACGGTTTGCAACATTAGGCGGTGTAGCAAAGTAATTTGGATAAATATCTAGATGGTTTTGTTTAACATTTTGAAAACTAGGTAAGTCGCATC
Organism: Bidens hawaiensis; assembly: GCF_021521415.1. Taxonomy (NCBI): domain Eukaryota; kingdom Viridiplantae; phylum Streptophyta; class Magnoliopsida; order Asterales; family Asteraceae; genus Bidens; species Bidens hawaiensis. The sequence goes on from NW_027491024.1 coordinate 3,554,467, forward strand.
AGGGGTAGTGACTCTTAAAAGTAATTGAAATTGCTAGGGGTTGAGTTGAGACGATTGAAATATTCTGGAAAAAATAAATAAGAAAGAAACTATGGTAGCTTATTAAGGGGTCATTTATCAATTATGAACTAGTAAAGTAAAACTTATTGTTATTGTTTTTGAAAATAATATCTTCAAATTTTGCAAGTTATATATAGTTGGTAAAAACTAGTATTCTGTTTACAAGAACCAAAACAAATACCATTTTGATGTGACAAAAAGAAATTACACTTTTAATAACAACTCGATTTCTACAAATTATTACATTTTTGGGCCTTAAACCGGTCTACAAATATGAACCAATGAACAACAATGCAACTGCATCCATGTCATCTGTCATGGTGTCATGAACTAGTCAAGCCGTATATTTACCATTTTATTAGCTTAAATAATCAAAGTTGTGCCACTTTTATATGTTTAATTGTTGATTTGGACCGTTCCAAAAAATAGTTGATCTAGATATCATACGTACATTCACTTTTGGTTAACTTGTAACGAAAAATAGAACTTTTTTGCTTTACTATGTTTTTTTTTCATGAAAGCTAAATTAATTTAAACAACATTTGCACTCATCGCCGCCATCCTAATTTATTAGGACAGTATAAATCGTGGTTAGGAAACCATTGGTTCATTATTGATGATATCCTACTCACACACTAACAAAAAATAATAATAATACAAATCATACAATATATAAATATATTTACTCAAAAAGTGGTACGAAACTACAACAAAGGATTTATATTATTTCTTAAGTCCCATAGGTTTGATCCCTTAGAAGTGGACTTATTTTTTCATTTAGCGAAGAGTACGAAATTAATCAAATTGACCTTTCCAATCTAAGGATCTTACCAAACGATGACCGGCTACGTAAGCACTTTGGACGCAGGTTTCTTGATCGGATTTGACGAATTGTCATAAAGACGTCACTCTGCTTTATATATATATATATATATATATATGATCAGGATCATGAGAGAACTTTTTTGAAATTGAGAACTATGAGAACCATTTTGGATCACAAAAAACCCAAAAATAAAAAAAAAAACACAAAAATCAAAAAAGTAAAAAAACCAAAATTCTAATTTTATCATCCCGGTTTCATAAAAAAACTCGGTTTAACTAAATTATATACACATATATATACTATATACATATATGTACATTTATATGTTTTTTTTTGCACACATGTGTATAATTTAAGATAAATGATAGTGTACATATGTGTATATTACGTAACTAAAGATTAGGGCTGACATATCGTGTGTACCCGTACACGATAAGACACGAACACGAAATGGGTATACCTGTACACGACACGAAAACTTATTGTGTACCTGTAACCCAAACACGAACATGAACCTGTTAATACCTAGTATACACGATAATACACGATAATAGTTGTTAAGAAACACATATTTGACAACCTTTTAGCGAAACAAAAATCGACGAAAGCTCATAAAAGTCTTAAAATAAAACATAAATCCATGCTCATTAACAAATTTAAGACAAAACCACATAGAATTTTAATAAAAACATATATTGAAAACAAGATCAAGTTCCAAACTTCCAAGTTCCAATTGGTCTTTCTTCTCAAATCTTCAATTCCAAATAATCAAACCTACACACAAAATAAGTATAGTCAATTAGTCATATCCATTGAGAAGTCATCTTCTAAATCAATCTGGATAGAACCATTCTCCGTCTATAATGAATAAAGAAAAAAAATACATAAAGTTACACAAAAATAAAACCAAACTTGAACCAAAATAAGTATAGTTGAATCAACAAACATACCGTAGTTTTGGCTTTCTTATCCTTCGCCTTTTCCACCTTCTTTTGTGGGTCAGTCATAATTACCTAAATAGTAAATACTAACAAATGTGAGCAATCAAAAGTTCATAACCAAATAAGTGAAATAACTAAACTAAAACAGCCCTATAAATCTATAATAGTATTAAACTCAGCAACCCACCGAGTCACCAACTCGTTCACCTCAATCATCAATCCCAAAATTGCCAAATCAATTTTATATTTTTACACAAAACAATGAATGGATTGAGTAATAGCCTGAATGAATGATGAATGGAACAAAACAATAACTTACCAAGAATATGAACGGAACTAGAGGCCGGAACTGGATGATGAACGGAACTGGATGTTGAACGAAACTGGATGAAGAGAGTATGGAGGCGTCGGGTGATGGCCGACGTGAGAGGGAAGGCCGGCAATGGAAATTATGGTGATGGCCGGCAGTTTGCGTGAGAGGGAGGGGGTTTGAGAGAGACGACAGAGAAAGAATTAGGGTTAGGGTCTTAGGGATAAATGTTATAATATAAGTTATAAGTATATATATTTTATAATTTATTTAATTTTAAAAATAACCAGGTATCTAACAGGTAAACAGGTATTATACCTGTTTAGACACGAAAATTAACAGGTAATTTTGTGTCTACCTGTTTAGTACACGAAACATGTTAAGGTCTTACCTGCTACCTGTTAAAGTCGTGTAGGTACGTGTCGTGTATTCGTGTCTCGTTTATAAATTGCCAGCCCTACTAAAGATTATATAAAATTATACATATGTGTATAATATGACGTTTTTTTTTTTTTTTTTTTTTATTTTTTTAATAAAACTAGAATGAAATATAAGAATTTTGGTTTTTTTACTTGTTTTAAAATTTTTATTATTTTTTGTTTTATGATTTTTTTAAAATATTTTTTTAAATGTGTTTTTAGTGGTCCAAAATTGTTCTCAAAGTTCTCAATTTGCAAAGGGTTCTCTTAGCAAGGATCCTAAGACCATTCCCATTGGCAACCCAATGATGGGTTGGGTTGCCACATGGTATAAAAAAATAATAAAAAACTAATTATTTTACACTTTAAGCTCACGACTCGTTCACCAAAACAATCTAGTTTGCAACCCTTGCTTTGCCAGGTGTCAACCAATAAGTAGTGCATGTTAATTTTTCCTTCTTGCTTTTTTTGGTTAACAATTAATTTAGTATACCATTAGAGATTTGTTTAATAATTTAAATTGTAAACTTTAAAAAAAGATTCAAAAAACATAGCCGTGCTAATTTTTTTATTATGAACATTTCGATATAAATTTTATAAAAACAAAATTCATTCAAAAATATTTAATTTTTTTATTAGTTTTCTAATATAATAATCTTGGCTCACAAACTTATTATATATATATATATATATATATATTAAATAATCATACACTATATTTCTTTAACAAAATGGTTGTTTGGGTTGGGTTGTAAATGAGAGTTAAAATTTAGAGAGAGTTGGGCTGTGTGTATTGATGAGAGAGAAATTAGTTTTTTATTTAAAGATTGGGTTGGGTTGGGTTGGGTTGGGTTGGGTTGGGTTGGGTTGTAAATGGGAGTAGTTTAAGAGAACACTTTGCAAATTGAGAACTTTGAGAACCATTTTGGACCACTAAAAACACCTTAAAAATATTTTAAAAAAATAATAATAAAAATTTTAAAAAAGTAAAAAAACCAAAATTCTTATATTTCATTCCAGTTTCATTAAAAAAAATAAAAAAATAATTAAAAAGATTTAAAAAAAACGTTGTATTATACACATATGTATAATTTTATATAATCTTTAGTTACGTAATATACACATATGTATAGTATCATTTATCTTAAATTATACACATGTGTACAAAAAAACATGTAAATGTACATATATGTATATATTATACATATGTGTATATAATTTAGCTAAACCGATTTTTTTTATGAAACCGGGATGATAAAATAAAAATTTTGGTTTTTTTTTACTTTTTTGATTTTTGTGTTTTTTTTATTTTATGATTTTTTTTTTATTTTTGGGTTTTTTGTGGTCTAAAATGGTTCTTATAGTTCTCAATTTCAAAAAAGTTCTCTCATGATCCTGATCATATATGTATGTATATATGTATATATATATATATAATTGGATTATAAAATAATTGTAGACATACTAGCTTTCTCATGCTTACTCTCACAGGTCTGATTGCATCGATGAAACTGATTCTCTCTTCCTTTATTCAGAGGTGGGTCTTTCAACCGCCTACTCTTTCGAGGAAGGGTTCACTACAAGAGAATAGGTACTAAAGAGATTCAATGGGGGATTTCGCCGATATTTAGTCGACTATAAACTACTAATCTTGCTTGGAACCGTCGTTGTGTATGGGAAAGAGGGCTTCTACCTATGCTTGGTTGGGAAATGGGTGAATGGTCCCAAAAAGGACGGTTCGTTTTTTATATGGGACTACAGGTTGGACTAATGCAAAATACATTTTTTCATACCTGGAAAGGCATTGGATATAGACCCAATTTTTCAAATTTTCAAATTTTTGTATTCTTTGGAATTTTGTTTTCCCCCTCCTACTGGTATCAATCGGAATGCCTTATTTGTCTTTTCAGGAAAATGGATATCTTCAAAAAAATATCATCAGTTTAATTTTTTCTGGAAATTTTATTTACAACGTTTCATAACGCATGATTGGCCAAATCGTTGATACAAACAATATCCATACCAAATCCGCCTTCTAGATAACCTTCACGAAATAGAAGAAAGTCTTGGAAAGGTCAAGGAAAAAACTTGTTCTTCTTCTGTAAAGAAGTCGCGGTCAAAGCAAGAAAAAGATGCCAAAAAAGATTCACTTTAGCTTCTAGCTCGCTTGGTGTAGGTTGCTTGCGACGGTGGCATTAGCTAGGCAATCAAGGCAGGTCGAACATAGTCAGTCCTAGGGTGAAGATCCTCAGATGGAAAAATGGATTGAGCTGGCTAATCACTCGATGACCCGGTGGAGAATGGGAACAGAGAGTCGCTCCCATAAACGAATGAAAGGGACTCCTGGTCCTGATCGAACCAGAGATTCCGAAAACCGGAGGAATCGGCAGAAAGAGATGGGTCGAATACTGGAATCTGCCCAAAAGTCCTGACTTTTTTGAGGCAGGGCTTCGATCCGTACTCGCGTATTTGAAAATGTGTTTCCGGGCTCACATATCTAAATTTCAGCGATATAGGGTGCGGATAGGTGGAATTCTCATTCCACTCCAATCCCTTTAATGGATCCCCGAAGGAGACGAGTGCAAATGGAATTTCAATCAAAGGCGCTATGACCACTGAGCAACTCTTGTTGAATATTTATAACTAGGTAGCAACCCACCGCGTTGCGATGATGGGCACGAATTCTATTGGTGTCAGCTAGGTTTGTATCTGTATATATGTTAACCCAAAACATAAAATAATAAATATCTAAATATCTAAAATAGCAGTGGTACTCGTATAACATATGATACCAAAATGTTACATATTTAAAATAACGTTTATTCGGTCGGTAAAACACAGTCGTTCCATTTGGTCGGTATCAACTATGTTTTGTTTGTTTCGAAACTAAACCTAAAAAATAGTTACGTCAAGTTAGGTTCTTTACGTGTACGAAAACGAAACCTAAAAAATAATTTTGTCATATCCAAAAAAATATATAAATAAAACACTATTAAGAAAACCTAATACAACAATAAATACAAAGATGGATAACTAAAAAAGCCAAAAAGAAAAAGAAGAAAAGCTCTAACACAATGGAGTCTTGCACTTGGACGGATTTGTACATCTAAAATTAGGAAGCATTTCATCAACCACCAAATCAATTCAACAATTTAAATAAATCTTGAAAATAATTATATAAATAGTCAAAGTCATAGCCTAAAAAAACTTTCACATTAAAATTTTTAATTGTACTAATTAAATAAGTATAATTTGAATATATACAATATATAAATGAATGAATATTTGAATTCATGATTTTTAACTTTGTAGCCCTGCTTGTGGTGCGCACATATGATGTATATATGTGTGAACTCTCGGGTGGGCAAAAGTGAAATTGCACTAATTTTGACGTTATTTTACTAATCTCGTGAAAATAACGTTAAAAGTGACGGACGGTTAATCAGGCATCATGTAGTGGCGTTGATAGCCGAAAGACAAGGGTACATGCACCGATCAGCCGGTGTCCCGATGATTGAGTGCTATGTGCCTTATGTCCAAGGCTTGATGCAAAACTACTATCGAGCCGGGGGTCTCACCGAAAGCAGCCTCTCTATCCTTATAGAGTAGAGGTAAGGCTGTCTACATCTTACCCTCCTCAGACCCTACCATAGCTTTGCTATTGGTGGGATATACTGAGTACGATGATGATGATGATGATGATGATGATGATGATGATGATGATTTTTAACTTTGAATATGAACAAGTTTCCACGGTTCCACCACTTGAAAACCCAAAACTTAAATTCTTATGTTAAATAACAAAATTACAAAAAATAAAAAAATAAATACCAACTTTCTTTCTGAATTGATATAAAGAAAATGATAAAATTATTTCGTATTTATGACTCTTCAAACTTTTTAAGGAAAACATGAGCATGCAATGTAAGTGGACTACACAATGGAAATGCACCAACATCTTTTTAATCTATTTAGTGGATAAATTAGTTTTTCTTTTTAATTGAAAATTATAATATTAACGCACAACTCAAAACTCAAAATCTTTCTAGAGTTGAGTAGATGTGGGTTCATGACAATCATTATGTCATAAAAATATCATAACTTTTGGAGACATATTTCTAACTTTATATGTTTTTTATTTAAGATAAACTGTACTATACAAGTGTTCTTACTAATATTATTTCCATCGTAAAATTTCGAAATGGTAGTCATCTTGATTACAACACACTATTTATACTGAAATTGATGTCAATCAACAACTAATCGCCAAAGAACTCAACGTGTACATTGGAGGTTGCCATAAAACACGTACTCTTATTTATTAATTATAGCCAACTTATTATATTTTTAAAATACACATATATTGTAAAGAAAAAAAGACCCATAATTCTACAAAAGTGATCCTAGTCACTGTCTGTGGGACTAGACAGTTCCGCCCTAAAGTAAAATAACAAAGAAGTAATAACTTAGAAATAAATAAGTGTTAATCCTGAACAAGTTAGATGTAGAGTGTATTTGGTTCATTTAAAAGACACATCTTAATAGTTTATAAGGTCTCTTAACAAGTAAGTTTTAGAACTATGCAAATTTATTCAGATGCTAGCTCTTAATCATTTATACATGTTGATGGCTTAACATAAGGTTGGCAAATAGCCCTTTATTGTACGTTGTTTATTAAAATCCTAGAAATTAAAATTTGTCAACCTTTTAAGTCTTCATGAACATAAATATACACGACACGGACTAGACAATACATGATGTTGTTAGCCATGAAGGAGCACGTGGTGGGTCAAACTCAAATGTTCAAAAGTCAATATTGTGGAACCCTAGTGGAAAATGAGATGGTCTACTGAAGTAAATAAGCAAATCTGTTCCTCATGGAAATCAAAAGACGTTCACACTGTACCCGACCTAACGCGACCCGAACCCCTGGTTGCTTTCAATACTAACATGATACGATTTCTACGAACCTTCGTGTACTTGACATAAACAAGTGGACATTAATCAAAGGTAACATTTCGTAGTTGCTTCAAAAAAGCAATTGAAGCCTAAGTCATAGTAGTAATGGGAAAGACTCTTTTATGAATATGACGCTTTTAATTTCCAAATGATTCGTATTCGTTTGTCTTATTAATGAAATACATAGCTTAGGTGTACAAGTTTTAGAGATGTTGCCGAATGTCTAAAGCCACGGTCCCCCCCTCCATTTCTTCTTTGCTTGAAATCGTTCTTTTGTAAATAACCTTTATTAAGAATCCATGTAATGTGTAAGCATTAGTGAACTTGAGTGTTTGTGTATAGAAGTACCATATACATGAATGAGCATTGATGTTCACAGCCGAGCTACATTCGGTGTATTCGAGCTGTTACCCGAGCTTAAATCAAAGCTACACCACCTAAAGAACTTCTTAAAAGGTGTATTTAGAAAAGGTATTTACCAATTTGGTGTAGTTTGAAAACTATTTACCAAATTGGGTACTTTTCTTAAAACTTGTTTTTATCTCTCATATTTTACTTGCTTAAACCAAATTCATAAACTAATCTCTCTTTAAACAAATTGTTTTATCCACTAAAATATCATGCTAACACTAATTATCCCTTTCTAATTATCCCTTTCGTAACTTAGAATTTTTTTATTTCTAATAATTCTATTAACAATTTTTATTTATTAATTGAGGTTACATTTAAATACGTAAAAATAAAGTAATAATAAAAATAGAACTTCTTTAAAAAAATCAAACATAAACGCTGTAATAAAACAATATTAAATTAACTTTTTTTCATACACAGGCGAACGGCCATAAAATTTTCAATAGTGTTGAATTAAGAAAAAAAATAGTTAAAAGTGAGTTATTTAATTTGCAACGTTAGCTTAAATAATAAAAAAACGGAATATCCCGTTGTGTGTATTTTTCTTGATGTTTCCGTATTAATTTCGTTGAAAGCGGAGTTGCATTTAAATATTTTATTTTTTGTCATAATCTATAATGATTGCCGCACTTGTACCAGTACTGCAAAAAATCCGCCCGAACATCTTAAACCCAAAAAACAAAGATTATTTTGGTAGTTTGTTCTGATGACTCGTAACATCCCAAATTTAATGGACTTTTACAAAAAAAAATCCACCCAAATAATTATCCTTTATTTATTTATTTTACTTAATTACGTTTAGTTTACACATACTTACGTATTCAGTTTTTTTAAGGTTAGAAAATTTTTCTTAGAAACAATACTATTGAATATTTGTGAAGGTGTGTTTGAAATATAATGATAGTTAATCTAATTATTTTATTATATAAAATAGTTGCAGTGAGCAAGAATTTTTTTTATTAATTACGTAAAAGGGAATTGGTGTTAAAAACTTAAAATAATAATTTGGTGGATAAAATTATATGTTTAAAAAGATGTTAATTTATAGTTTTGTTTTTTCCAATTAAAATACGAGAAAAAAAAACAAGTTTCAAGAAAGTACCCAATTTAGTAAATAGTTTTCAAACTACATCAAATTGGTAAATATTTTTTCTAAATACACTATTTTAGTAAAAAAACTCGATACCTTCATTTTTTTTCTTCTAGTATTTATTCATTAGTGTCTGTATCAAACAAGCCTATACCTCTATAGTTAAGAGATACATGAACGAATTTGTATATTTGCCTTGTTTTTGTGAATCATGATCTCCTCTTTGAAAATATAGTAACTGACCCACTTTTTTTTACAATATGTTTTGAAGAATTCAGTGGTACCAAAGTGAAGAAACACTAATCGACCCCGGGCGAAGGTTGCCTCCACTGCCGATCCGGTGCATCGGTCTGATTCAGAGACCGAGAGCGAGGAGGTGGCGGGGAACCCTGGTGGTGATAAGACCACTGCTCCGGAGGCTGAGACGACCGTCACCTCCGAGCAGCCCAGGACAACGACGGTGAGCGGCGTGAAGAGGCCGGCTCCATCGGGTTCGTCCCCGCCTGTTCGCACTTTTAGGCTCAAGAAAACCCGTAAGTACAAAATTTACTTTTTAACTTCATATCTTTCCGCCATTATACTTATATCTTCTTTATGCAGGCGTGGATGCTACCGCATTCCAGGGTGGAGCGGGGAGGAGCACTTCCGGACCCATGACGGTAGGCTTGGTCAACCTACCTGAGGCGATGACCCAGGCGGCTGCGCCTGCTTCATTTGGTGGTTCAGTTGCTCACCCAGTTGAGCCAACTGTTTCAACTGTGATGACATCTCCGCTGGCTGTCAGTGCCATATTTACTGAATCTTTCACTGAGCCGGCGGTGACTATTTCTGCGGGTACTTCCGCAGCGGCGACCACGGTTGTGAGTTTACCTCCGGTGAGTTCACCTCCGTTGGTTTCTACCGCGGCGGCCTCCATGCCTCCGACGTCGGCAGCTACGGCCGATCCTTCAGGTATGCTTGGGGCTTCTCGCCAACCTCTGCCTCCTTCCCATCTGCCTGACCTCTTGGATGGATTTCCCTTGGGTTCAGGTGATGGGTTTGGCGGCTATCGGCCTGTTGTCGACCCTACAGGTGCGTAGGGTTCTTTTGGCCTTTTTTTTTATCATCTTTTCCTAACTGCTTTTTGTTTTTTGCAGTGTCGGATTCCAATGAAGTGTATGTTCCACGATGGAACATCCGCCGAGGAACAACCCTTCGCACGCCTGTGGAGTGCGTGGAGTGGGCTCGTCACGCAGCTCCCAGTGGTGCGTTGGGGGAAGCAATGGCTAGCTACCAGGAGGGTAGGCTAACCTGTAACACCCCGACCAAAGGCGGATTATACATCGGGGCGCCACATATTGCTTCATTACTCGCGACACTATTGGTGTCAATATTTATTAATACACATTTTATCGCGCACGCGCAGCGGGAAAAATAAAGAACATAAATCAAACATAAATCAATATATTATAAATTATAACATTCAAACAACATTAACTTGTCTTGATACATTTTAATTCTAGGTCCAAAAGTAAAAACGTCCTACGTGTCCACAAGCTCCAAAACAGCTACTGCAAACCTGAACATGTGTTAAAATAAACGTCAAACACTTGCGTGTTGGTGAGAAATCAAGTTTAATAGATAATCATAGATAATCACAGTAAATCTGCGCGCAACACGTGTATGTCTAGAGTTTAACAAGGGTGTAATCAGATTGTGATCAAGCCTAAGATAGTTCATAGATCATAGTTCAATCCATGCTCCCAATTGAGCATAAAAACGAGAAAACATCTGTGCAAGTGTAAACAAAGAAAACCGTAAACGATAGGTCTCCCGTGTTCAACTAATGGTACCAACGGAACTGCGGAATAGGCCGAACAAAGCGGTTAATGATACACACATACAAATAAACAGCCAAGTAAACGTCCTCAACACATGGGATACTGCGCGACTAAAATTTCATAAACAGTTTAAGACTCAGTTTTGTATGAACACATGAACATCCCAAAGCATTTAAAAATAAAAAGGGATTAGATACGAGGTAACTCACTTGATAAAGATGCGATGATAGATAAAGCAAGAACCAACTTTAAACAAGCACAAGTTAACCTATAAACAAGATTATTGTTTTAACGATTGGTTTTAAGTCTTGATTATAAGTTAGCATAATTAATAAGTAAATTATTATATATACATATATACATTACCGGAAAAGCAGGGCAGAACGGAGGAAGACGGAGGCGGAGAGGGAGGCGGCAGGAGGACAACGGCAGAGAGCAAAAAGGGAGGAAGAGATAATAAGTGTAGTGTGTGAAGTGTTAAGAAAATAGTACTATATATAGGCAAACCCTAGGGGACACAAACCCTAGAAAAGATCTCCAAAAGTAAAAGATTCCAAAAGCAAAAGATATGGAAAGATATGGCAGCTGCAGGGGGCAAAGGAAAAGCTGACAGGGAACAGTAAAAAGCATGGGCGGGTCAGATAAAGGTACTGGTCAAGCATGGAAAAAGCAGATCTCAAAAGATTATGTCAGTCACTTTATCTGCCAACCAATGGGGTTGGCGCGCATGTTGCGCCGAAAGTAACTTTTCAGACATAAAGCAGATTAGGTCAACAGCTCAAAAGATAAGACAACACAAAAGCAAACGGCTAGATTAAACAGAAGAAAACTCAAAGGGTTTAGCGCGAGAAGGCTAAGGCGCGAAGGCAGACACAGAAGGTCATGAGAGCGCGAGCGCGAAGGCAGACAGAACCAACCTTAACGCGTCGCGGAAAGAACTACCATTTCTAAGCGCGCCGCGGGAAGAATCACATTTCTTAGCGCGCCGCGGGAGGAACTAAAATTCCTAGCGCGCCGCGGGAAGAACTATAATTCTTCGCGCGTCGAGGGATGAACTACGATTCTTAGCGCGCTGCGAGAAGAACTACAATCCTTAGCGCGTCGCGGGAAGAACTACCGTTCTTAGCGCGCTGCGAGAAGACTTACAATTCTTAGCGCGCTGCGAGAAGAGTTCGTCTCGCGTATCGCTGAAACAGGTGGTCTTCACGCAGGATTCCTTGTAAGGGGTCTGGCGCGTGGAGCTGCGCAGACAACCTTAGGCGGGAAGGAACAAAGGACAAGCAAAGAGTTAGAAGAAAAGAGGGAAACAAGGCTTAAGGGCGGGACAGCGACAAGAAGGCGGAAAGAGAGAAGAGGGATGGGACGGCGGAAAGAAAGAGAGAGAGAGGCGGGAAGGAAAATATATATATTATTATTAAAAGTAAAATATAAGTATAAATAAATATTAAATCATAAAAGAGAGATCGGGTCAGAGAAACGGGTACCTGGGTCGGGTCGGATCGGGGCAGATGTCACAGTCTCCCCTACTTTAAGAAATTTCGTCCCGAAATTTATCTCGAAGTAGGTTGCGCAGAGAACAGGTGCGGGTACTTGATCTTCATCTGATCTTCCCTTTCCCATGTAAACTCGGCTCCGCGCTTGGACTCCCACCGAACTTTCACGATAGGGATATGACTGCGCTTGGTTTGCTTTACCTCGCGATCCATAATCTCAACAGGCTTCTCAACGAAATGCATAGATTCATCAACTTGAACTTCATCAAGTGGAATGTGAAGGTTCTCGTCAGCTAAACACTTCTTGAGATTGGAAACATGGAACGTTGGATGCACATTACTGAGCGCGGGCGGCAGGTCAAGTCTGTAGGCAACTTTTCCCACACGCGCGAGAATCTTGAATGGACCAACATAACGAGGAGCAAGCTTACCCTTCTTCCCAAAGCGGACAACACCTTTCCAAGGCGACACTTTGAGGAGAACAAGATCACCAACTTGAAATTCGAGAGGCTTTCGCCTACGATCTGCGTAACTCTTCTGTCGGCTTCTGGCAGTCAGCAAATGATCACGGATCTTGGCGATTTTATCGGTTGTCTCTTGAACAAGTTCGGGTCCTGTGATTTGAGTTTCACCCACTTCGCTCCAACAAATCGGGGAGCGGCATTTACGACCGTAAAGTGCTTCAAATGGGGCCATACCGATACTGGAATGATAGCTGTTATTATAAGAGAACTCGATCAAAGGCAGGTGTGAATCCCAATTACCTCCAAAATCAAGAACACAAGATCGGAGCATATCCTCAAGAGTTTGAATAGTTCGCTCAGACTGACCGTCAGTCTGAGGATGATATGCCGTACTCATGTCCAAGCGAGTTCCTAGCGCAGATTGGAGAGATTTCCAAAAGCGAGATATAAAACGGCCATCGCGATCGGATATGATGCTCAAAGGAGTACCATGGCGGCAGACGATTTCCTTGACATAAAGCTGCTCGAGTTGCTCAACACGGTAGTTTTCACGAATGGGCAGAAAGTGAGCAGACTTAGTCAATCGATCCACTATTACCCAAATGCTATCATGTTTGCTTGCTGTCAAAGGTAACTTGGTAATAAAGTCCATCGCTATACCTTCCCATTTCCACGTAGGAATTTCTGGTTGTTCGAGCAAACCAGATGGGCGCTGGTGTTCAGCTTTAACTTTAGAACAAGTCAGGCACTTAGCTACGAACACAGCAATATCCTTTTTCATACCGGGCCACCAATAAGTTATGCGCAAATCCTTGTACATCTTATCAGCGCCGGGATGAATAGAATACCGAGATTTGTGCGCTTCACTCAGGATATCAGCGCGAAGATTCACATCACAAGGGATCCAGATGCGATTGAGATAGCAGAGAATTCCACTCAGATTAGGGACAAAGAGTGCTTCCGCGCCACACGCTAACTCGGCGCGAAGGTTACCATTACTGATAGATGCGCGCTGCGCGTCACGAATACGCGATTCAAGGTTGCCTTGAATCGGCGCGAAGTGAAGCTGGGTGCGCGGCAAGATACAGTTAAGTTGGCAGGGTTTTCGGCTGAGCGCGTCGGCTACCACATTAGCCTTACCAGGATGATACCGGATCTCACAATCGTAATCGCTGATGAGTTCGTTCCATCGGCGTTGCCTCATGTTAAGTTCCTTTTGATCAAAGATATGCTGAAGGCTTTTATGGTCAGTGTAGAGGATACACTTAGTACCATAAAGGTAGTGTCTCCAGATCTTCAAGGCAAAAACAACTGCACCAAGTTCGAGGTCGTGAGTTGTATAATTCTTTTCATGAACCTTAAGTTGCCTTGATGCGTAAGCGATAACCTTGCCTCGTTGCATAAGAACACAACCGAGACCTTGGTTGGATGCATCGCAATACACGATAAAATCATCATTACCCTCAGGTAGCGCAAGAACAGGAGCTTCACACAACAAACGCTTGAGCGTTAGAAAGGCTTCTTCTTGCTTCGAGCCCCAAATATACGGTTTACCTTTGTGCGTCAGAGCTGTTAAAGGCAAAGCGATCTTCGAGAAGTTTGAAATGAAGCGCCGGTAATAACCAGCTAAGCCCAGAAAGGAACGGATCTCAGAAGGAGAGGATGGCGTAATCCAGTTCTTGATTGCTTCAATCTTGGATGGGTCGACATGAATACCCATCTTGTTTACAACATGACCAAGAAACTGTACTTCATCAGACCAAAATTCACACTTGGAAAGCTTAGCATAGAGTTGCTCGGCTCTAAGCTTCTGCAACACCAACCGAAGATGTTGCTCATGCTCGGCCTTGGTCTTAGAATACACCAGAACATCATCGATAAACACGATCACGAATTTATCCAAGAAAGGCCTACACACCCGATTCATTAGATCCATGAAAACGGCGGGTGCGTTGGTTAGACCGAAGGACATGACCAAGAATTCAAAATGGCCATAACGAGTACGAAAAGCAGTCTTCGGAACATCTTCATCGCGGATACGCAACTGATGATAACCAGAACGGAGATCGATCTTCGAGAAACAGGAGGCACCTTGGAGTTGATCAAAGAGGTCGTCAATACGCGGTAAGGGATACCGGTTTTTAATGGTGAGTTTGTTCAACTCGCGGTAATCAATACACATGCGAAACGATCCATCTTTCTTTTTAACGAACAACACCGGAGCACCCCAGGGCGAAGAGCTAGGGCGAATGAATCCTTTAGCAGTCAACTCTTGAAGTTGGCTGGCCAATTCTTGCATCTCAGCGGGTGCAAGACGATAAGGAGATTTGGCTACGGGGGAAGCACCAGGGACAAGATCAATACGGAACTCGACTTCACGAGCGGGAGGGATACCAGGAAGATCATCAGGAAAAACTTCAGGAAAATCACGCACAACAGGGATATCGCGAAGCTTCTTCTCTTCAGCAGGTTTAACCACATGGGCTAAGAATGCAACACACTTCTTCCGCATGAGTCTTTGGGCTTCGGCGCAAGACATAAGTTTAAGACCGCGGGAGGGTTTCTCGCCGTAGATATGAAGATCACCATTTTCTCGAGGTATGCGAATAACTTTCTTGGCGCAAATAACTTCGGCGCGATTTTTCGAAAGCCAGTCCATACCAATGATAACATCAAAGCTTCCAAGAGGCATAGGGATGAGGTCAATCAGAAAATCGTTTTCGTTAAGGTTAAGCGTGCAATCTTTAATCACAGAGTTAATTAAAACAGTTTCACCGTTAGCCAATTCAACTGAAAAATTATCTTTTAAATCGTTGCGCGGTCGCGCAAGCTTCTGCTCGAAGGCGCGAGAAATAAAACTTCGATCGGCGCCAGTATCAAAAAGCATAGATGCATAAAATCCGTTAAGCAAAAATGTACCATTAACTACGTCGTTATTCGCTTGCGCTTGGTGCGCGGTTATGTTAAAAGCTCGGCCACGCGTCACTTGGTTCGAAATTTGGTTCACCGGATTCGCTTGAGTAATCTGAACTTGTAGCCTTGGGCACGCGTTCCGGAAATGACTTGGATCACCGCAGTTAAAGCACGATCTGGGTCGTGGGTTTTGGTAAGTTGGCTGTGGGTTCTGCGGGTAAGCTGGTGGTGTTGGCGCAATCGGATTGGAGGGAGGGGTTCTACAGTACTCAACGGAGTGACCTACGCGGCCACATCGGTTACATTGTCGACACGGGACTTGAGGGGGGTGATGAAGTCTACAGGTTGGGCAAAAGGGTTGGTTTCCTGTGTAAGGTTTCTTAGTTGGCGGGGCAGGGAGTGCTGGATTGGTTAAGGCATAGTTGTGGACTACAGGAGGTGCTGGGTAGGTTGACAGTGGGTTAGGCGCGTAAACTGGGGGTTGATAAATGGGTTGTTGGACAATGGGCGGGTTGGTAAGCGCATAGGCTTGTCTGCGCCTACGTTTCTGGTTATGGTTTGAGGGTTCTGGTTTGGTTTCTGTTGGTTCAGGGACAGTCTTGGTGGGTTTGGTTCTCTCAGCTCCTCGCAGGAACAGGGTTCCTGCTCTGACATGGTTGTCGCTGAGCACAGCGGCCAACTCAATGGCGTCAGAGAGGGTTACTGGGTTTCTGGCCCATACAGAATCTTGAATTTCCATGGGGAGACCCCCAAGGAATTTCTCTATGGCTCGGCGGGTAGGGGTAACAAGGTGAGGGACAAGCAGGCTTAGTTCATGGAAGCGCGTCGCGTACTCGCGCGCTTCACCGCTGTACTGCTTCAAGTTCCAAAATTCTTCCTCCAGGCGCTTAACTTCGTTGGGAGGGCAGAATTCTCGCGTAAGAATTTCCTTGAATTCCTCCCATGTCATGCTAGAAGCAGCCTCTGCGCCACGCGCATGGGCTACTCCATTCCACCATGTAAGCGCTCTGGATTCCAGGACACTGGAAGCATATAGGGTTCGTCTGTCTGAGGGGCATTGGGTGTGAAGGAAAGTGTTTTCTATCTTCTCGAGCCACTGGAGCATCACGGTAGCTCCTTCAAGACCTGTGAACTTTGGAGGGTTACCCGCGTTAAAGGACTTAATGTTATAACTCGAGGTGTTGGTATTGTTTTGGCTCAAAGCTTGGGCTATTGCGGCGGCCATTTCCTGGGAACGTTGCTGTCTACGCATGCGCGAGGCTTCTCTTCTCTGAAATCGGCGAGATAGCGGAGGCATTCTATAAAAATTTTAATTTTAGTTAATATCTTGGTTTTATCGCAAAGTATAACTTTATAAAGCTTGGTTTCACGGAGTTAGATACTATCAAGAGTTAAAGTAAAATAAATGATCCTAAATGCAGACTTAATAAAGGTAACAAATTCGAATCAGAAATCGACAATTCATGTATCACCATGACTTTCCGAATTCCCAATTTAAAATATACGAGTAAACGAGTATTGGAGATTGACGATTCATGTATCACCATGACTTTTCAATCTTCAATATAAAATATACAAGAAAATGAGTATTGGAGGTTGACAATTCATGTATCACCATGACTTTTCAAGTCTCCAACCTCATAACATAATCGTAAATGGAAATTGAAAATCAACTATTCATGTATCACCATGACTTTTCGGATTTTCAAATCCAACAAACGAATATGTAAGTAAAATCAATAAAAATCGAAATTCGACAAAAATCGAAATATCGCGAAATAAAACATAAAATCATATACTGCGCAAGCGCGAGCATATTCATAAATAACGAGTAATTAACAATAAGCGCGCAAACATGAGATTTCTCTCATGCGCGAGAAGGGACTCTTAGGTATTCTAGGCCGTTACGTCTAACCACCTATCCTAAAGTCAACGAGCTCTGATACCAATCTGTAACACCCCGACCAAAGGCGGATTATACATCGGGGCGCCACATATTGCTTCATTACTCGCGACACTATTGGTGTCAATATTTATTAATACACATTTTATCGCGCACGCGCAGCGGGAAAAATAAAGAACATAAATCAAACATAAATCAATATATTATAAATTATAACATTCAAACAACATTAACTTGTCTTGATACATTTTAATTCTAGGTCCAAAAGTAAAAACGTCCTACGTGTCCACAAGCTCCAAAACAGCTACTGCAAACCTGAACATGTGTTAAAATAAACGTCAAACACTTGCGTGTTGGTGAGAAATCAAGTTTAATAGATAATCATAGATAATCACAGTAAATCTGCGCGCAACACGTGTATGTCTAGAGTTTAACAAGGGTGTAATCAGATTGTGATCAAGCCTAAGATAGTTCATAGATCATAGTTCAATCCATGCTCCCAATTGAGCATAAAAACGAGAAAACATCTGTGCAAGTGTAAACAAAGAAAACCGTAAACGATAGGTCTCCCGTGTTCAACTAATGGTACCAACGGAACTGCGGAATAGGCCGAACAAAGCGGTTAATGATACACACATACAAATAAACAGCCAAGTAAACGTCCTCAACACATGGGATACTGCGCGACTAAAATTTCATAAACAGTTTAAGACTCAGTTTTGTATGAACACATGAACATCCCAAAGCATTTAAAAATAAAAAGGGATTAGATACGAGGTAACTCACTTGATAAAGATGCGATGATAGATAAAGCAAGAACCAACTTTAAACAAGCACAAGTTAACCTATAAACAAGATTATTGTTTTAACGATTGGTTTTAAGTCTTGATTATAAGTTAGCATAATTAATAAGTAAATTATTATATATACATATATACATTACCGGAAAAGCAGGGCAGAACGGAGGAAGACGGAGGCGGAGAGGGAGGCGGCAGGAGGACAACGGCAGAGAGCAAAAAGGGAGGAAGAGATAATAAGTGTAGTGTGTGAAGTGTTAAGAAAATAGTACTATATATAGGCAAACCCTAGGGGACACAAACCCTAGAAAAGATCTCCAAAAGTAAAAGATTCCAAAAGCAAAAGATATGGAAAGATATGGCAGCTGCAGGGGGCAAAGGAAAAGCTGACAGGGAACAGTAAAAAGCATGGGCGGGTCAGATAAAGGTACTGGTCAAGCATGGAAAAAGCAGATCTCAAAAGATTATGTCAGTCACTTTATCTGCCAACCAATGGGGTTGGCGCGCATGTTGCGCCGAAAGTAACTTTTCAGACATAAAGCAGATTAGGTCAACAGCTCAAAAGATAAGACAACACAAAAGCAAACGGCTAGATTAAACAGAAGAAAACTCAAAGGGTTTAGCGCGAGAAGGCTAAGGCGCGAAGGCAGACACAGAAGGTCATGAGAGCGCGAGCGCGAAGGCAGACAGAACCAACCTTAACGCGTCGCGGAAAGAACTACCATTTCTAAGCGCGCCGCGGGAAGAATCACATTTCTTAGCGCGCCGCGGGAGGAACTAAAATTCCTAGCGCGCCGCGGGAAGAACTATAATTCTTCGCGCGTCGAGGGATGAACTACGATTCTTAGCGCGCTGCGAGAAGAACTACAATCCTTAGCGCGTCGCGGGAAGAACTACCGTTCTTAGCGCGCTGCGAGAAGACTTACAATTCTTAGCGCGCTGCGAGAAGAGTTCGTCTCGCGTATCGCTGAAACAGGTGGTCTTCACGCAGGATTCCTTGTAAGGGGTCTGGCGCGTGGAGCTGCGCAGACAACCTTAGGCGGGAAGGAACAAAGGACAAGCAAAGAGTTAGAAGAAAAGAGGGAAACAAGGCTTAAGGGCGGGACAGCGACAAGAAGGCGGAAAGAGAGAAGAGGGATGGGACGGCGGAAAGAAAGAGAGAGAGAGGCGGGAAGGAAAATATATATATTATTATTAAAAGTAAAATATAAGTATAAATAAATATTAAATCATAAAAGAGAGATCGGGTCAGAGAAACGGGTACCTGGGTCGGGTCGGATCGGGGCAGATGTCACATAACCAACGAGCTTCGGATTCTCCTGGCCCGGATGCAGCCGCGCGTCGAGCTGCTCTGTCGTGAAAACGACAAGTTAAAAGCAGCTCGTATTCAAGAAGTAGCTCAGGCGCGGGCTGTCCGGGAGGAGAACAAGAGGCTTACCGCAGTGGCTGCGGAAAAGGAGAAGGCCTTCAAGGCCCTCGAGGTTGAAGTTCAGGCCCGGCTCGAGGCCCGTTCCAAGGCTGCCCAAGCTATTAACGAACAGCTTCGGCTGGCTAAGGAAACTGCACGGAACGCAACCGAGAGGGCCACCAAGGCTGAAGCTGTTGCTGAGCCTCTACGCCTCGAGAATGAGGAACTTAAAGCCAAACTAGAGGCGCTCCAACAGGCTCATGATGCCTTGGCGATGGAAGACGCCAAGAAGCTCCAAGAGATCTTGGACCAGAGGGGGGTGCTTGACCATACTGAGCGGAAGCTAAAGGGCGTTGAAGAGGCTGCGGCTAAAGAAGTGTTGCTTGCCAACCTCAACAAAAGTGAAGCCGAACGCGCCCGTAACCAAGCTCAAGCCGCCCTCCAGGAGGCTCTGGTTGCCAAGGAATGGCTTATTCGAGAAGCGTTGTGTCAGGTATGTTTAATTTCATTATATCTTTACGCTTTTCTTTGTAAATAGAAAAGGTTTTGATACTTGTATTTTTTCTTGTAGGTTGTGCATCGAGTCTTCACGGACACATCATACGACGATGCCATGAGCGCAGCCCTCAACGCTTCTCACGAGGATGGGGAAAAGGCCGGCTTCCTGCTTGGTCTAGGGTTCGTTGAGAAAGGCATCCCGCCTTCCAACTTCCCTTTATATGATGTTGATACTGAAGCTGTATATGACCAAGCAGTGAATCAGTATGCCGCCTTCCCGCATCCGGTGGTGGAGAAGGTGAACGAAGTTGCTGCTGCTGATGATGGGCTAGCCATTCTAAAGACCTTCCTTGAACCGCCACAGCCAACTGATGGTGCGGGTACAAGTGGGTTTGGAGGGAGTGGTCCTGAAGCTTGAACCTTAAGATCCCTTCCCACTGTTAGGATAGGTTTAGCTTGTATTGATTTATATTCTTGTAGGCGGGTAGTTACCCGGCCATTCTTGTAATGAATTATTATGAAATATAAATCTTTGTGCGGGTAAGACCGCTACTTTCACTGGATGACTTGCTTTATAAACGTTATATGACTTGCTCATGCATACTTTAGTTTAAATTAGCAATTTTCCAAGTGTTTAGAATAAGTTAACCTTTGAACGTGGTAGATAATAGGTTGAAGTTTTGCTTTCTCCTTCGTGATTGTGCGGGTAGGACCGTCACTTGCACTTAGTAGGATGGCTAAACTTTACCTATATCTGACCTGCGTGGAGGTTTTCCTCATCTTTTTGTTAGAAATTTTCTAAGTGTTTAGAATAAGTTAACCTTTGAACGTGGTAGATAATAGGTTGAAGTTTTGCTTCCTCCTTCGTGATTGTGCGGGTGAAACCGTCACTTGCACTTGGTAGGATGGCTAAACTTCACCTATATCTGACCTGCATGGAGGTTTTCCTCATCCTTCTGTTAGAAATTTTCTAAGTATTTTGAATAGGGTAACCGTTCGACGCGTGGTTGTCAATAGGTTAGTTCGGTTTCTTCTATCATGATTTGTGCGGTTAAGACCGGCACTTTCATTTAGTGGGATCACCAAACTTTACATATGACTGACCTGCGTGAAGGTTTGCCGTTTTTTGTGTTTATGCGGGTTTTGCCGCCTTCCACAAGCAACGATTTCTTTACACTTATTTATGCGGTAAAAACCGGCATCAGTGTTTTGAATAAATTAACCGTTCGACGCGCGGTTGTCAATAGGTTAGTTCGGTTTCCTCCATCATGATTTGTGCGGTTAGGACCGGCACTTTCATTTAGTGGGATGACCCAACTTTACCTATGACTGACCTGCGTGAAGGTTTGCCGTTTTTTGTGTTTATGCGGGTTTTGCCGCCTTCCACAAGCAACGATTTCTTTACACTTATTTATGCGGTAAAAACCGGCATCAGTGTTTTGAATAAATTAACCGTTCGACGCGCGGTTGTCAATAGGTTAGTTCGGTTTCCTCCATCATGATTTGTGCGGTTAGGACCGGCACTTTCATTTAGTGGGATGACCCAACTTTACCTATGACTGACCTGCGTGAAGGTTTGCCGTTTTTTGTGTTTATGCGGGTTTTGCCACCTTCCACAAGCAACGACTTCCCCACTTATGTATGCGGTGAAGACCGGCATATCAGTGTGGAAAGTTCATAAGTATAAATGTAAGATCATCAGCATCGATGTTCTAAGGAGAATCATTTCCATTAGAAGTGGCTCTGGGCCTTTTCTTTACAAATTTGGAATTGATCTACATGCAAACTGTGTAATTGAGCTCCCTTCCATGTTGTTGGGATGGGAGTGCCATCGAGCCGATATGCACCTGGTTCGGGATCTCGTTGTTTACGCAGTATGTAGTCTCCAACATTGAAGCTGCAATTTTATTCGTGTTTTCCCCAACTGGGGTTCTACACGCATCAGCCTGCTCAGCGTTCGTTACGCCACGAGGTGCGCGAGCGTCCCATCTCTGACAAATGCTTCGACGATGTCCTTTACGTCTGTGCATTCTTCAGTGTTGTGGCCTTTTGTCCTGTGAAAGTCACAGTATTTGCTCCGATCAGCATTGTGACGATGTCGGATTATTGGAGCCTTTGGCCATGGGAGCTCCTCAGTGGCGAATATCTCGGTGACGCTTTTGGTGAGTGGCGTCCATCTGGAGTTCTGGTTCGACTGTACGTTATCCCTTCCGCCTAACCGATGTTGCAAGCCGGATGAGGTGTCAAAGTTTACCCTTGACTGCCAAATGCCTAGCTTCCGCTTTTTATTTAGTCGGGCGGTAAGGACGTTGTCTTCTCTTGTTTTCTGGGTGTAGAGGTTTGTGCTCTGGGGGAGATCTCTACCCAGTTGCTTCTCCGTTTCCGCAAAGCGTTTAGCTGCTGTCATGATGGCATCCCATGTGGATGGCATGCCATCTTTACCCGTTAAGGTGCGGATGAGCTCTGGGTCGTTCGCGCCCTGGATAAAAGCAGCGCGAACAAGATCTTCGCTAATATTACCCAGACTTAGCTTCTTTGAGTTGAAGCGAGTGATGAAGTCTGGCAAAGATTCATCTTCCTCTCGAATGCATTTGAGGATTGTCCATTGCTCTTCGGTATACTTTCTTTGTTGGCTGAAGTGTTGGCTAAACTTCTGTTGGAAGTCTGCCCAATCGTAGATGTGGTTGACCGGTAGACGATCGAACCACGCTCTAGCTGGCCCAACAAGCGTCATTTGGAACATGTAACACCACGTAGGTTCCGTCCAATTACTGACGGTTGCTCCCGCTATGAATCTGTTTAAATGATCGTCTGGATCAGATATACCATCGTAAGTGCCGATGTTGGACATCTGTTTGGCACTTTTCGGGGCGATTGCTTCCGCAATGTCCCTTGCAAATTTGGACGTTCCCGCATTTGCCGCAGTTGGTCTAAATGCTTTGGAGAAGTCACGTGGGTTTCCACCCGCGTTTTTTGGTTTGAAGGTTTCTCCAAAATGCCTTCTCGGTTGGGAGTCCGTTTCCTTACGCTTCCCTTTCGCCCTATGACGAGGGTTTGCGTCACTATCGGATTCCTCCGAATCATCGTCAAAATACTCTACGAATTCATCAGCCTGTTGGAGTAAACGTAAGCGTTCATCCAACTCAGCTTGGAATTCTTTTTGACGTGCTTCCGCCCACGCTTTAACTTCATCGAGTGTTTGGCGGGGGAGCCTCGTTCGTTGTCTCTCTAACTGGGTATCGGTGAATCCCAGTGAACGATTATTTACTGCACTTGCCCCAGCTTGGGTAACTGGGGTAGTGTTCGTAAAATTTACTGCACTTGCCCCGGCTTGGGTAACCGGGGTAGTGTTCGTAAAAACTGTGTAGTCGCCGGTATTCCCCCCAGTAGCTGGGGTTGTGGTTACCGGAGTTTCTTTAACCATCTTTCCAGAAGTTTGAAAAAACTGAAAAAAGAAATTAAGTTCTAGCTTTTATGCACGGATGGCGCCAATGAAGAAACACTAATCGACCCCGGGCAGATTACGGATAATCTGGGGGTTAAATAGATGTTTCCCACGAGGGGTTAGATCCGGCAAAGATGGTTCTTCTGATAACCTGCAAAACAGACACCGTGAGCTCGTCACTGAGAATGGGGGGGGGGTACCTCCTTGTGACCACCCTCCGGCGTGAGAATCAGACTAGATTGCTCTTGAATATAAGTGTATATTAAGAGATTGCTAGAGCAGATATCAGGTATAAGATATAAGATACAAGATAAGATGAGATGATCATACCATTTGGGGTATTTATAGCCGAAGGTAGGTTTCCAAGAAGGTGTAGCCGGCTGAATAGTATACCTGTTCTACCAACTGTGGCCTACGCACGTGCCATGCTGGTAGTTGGTGGGTAGGCAGCGGCTGACAGTGACCAGGCCTGCTGTGTACTATTCCTTTTCCACCAACTGCAGGCTATGCACGTGGTATGACAGGAGTTGGTGAGTAGGCAGCGGCTAATAGTGACATACAATACAAGAGCATGCTGCTCGCCATACTGTTGTCAATGAGCTGTCGTATCTCTGGTCAGATCTTTTGCCCATACCTCGTCAGGTACAGTACAAAAGATCCTCCAGTATCGTACGGACTGGCTCATTTGGGCGGGAGTATTCCCCCTCCCGCCTTTGTGCGGGATTGTTCCCGGCTTTGCTCATTCCTTCAGGTGACTACTGAATTATTGAGAGCTAAGTGCCTTGTGCGTGTAGCCTTGCTGCGCGGGTGGCCTTCCCTGATGGCTTGTATCCGCAGCTGCGGGAACAGGCGGAGTACTTCACCATTGGGAGGCATTTCCTGCGGGAACAGCTTGCGTACTGCGCGTAAGGACGTCACGTCTCTGAGCATGGTGGGTCCTGCGGATCCAGTTGGTTTCTGTGCAGACGTCTCTCTTCGAGGTGAGTCCTGCGGGTCCAACTGGGCTCTGCTGGGACCTACCTCTTCACAAAGGTTTTGTTGTATTATTTCTTAATAATTGAGAAATAGAGATACGACGATCTCTATATACACAAAAAAACAATATATCAATCAATCAATCAATTAATCATATCTAGTGAAGTCCCATCAACAACAAAACAATATATGTATACAAAAAAGAAGAGAGTAATCTAGAAAAAATCATAAGATATATATGAATTCCAATATTTTCGTACACGGCTTATTAGTTGGATACGTTAAAACCGTTTTTTCCCTTTAATTAAGGTATAATAATTTCTATGTATTTCTGATCATTCTAAAATCAATATAAGGGATAGACATATAAACTGGATACTTGAAAGCTTAGTGACTATATATGTAAACCTTTAATCCTAATTAATATTAAGATACAAATATGTAAACTTTTATTAAATTGAGTGTAACCTATAATATTTGAGATTTGTAGTTTGCTCATGCTATAATATTACGTCGATCATGGGTCATAAATATTTGAAAGAGTGGCTTTACTCTGATCAAGTATGCATACGCATAAACTTAAATTATTATATAATAATTAAAGTAGAGATATTAGGCCCGGTTTTGCCTAGTGTAGGTGTGGACTTAAAATCATAAATAAAGCAGTGAAAAACCAAATCGTGAAGACCAACATGTCAATGTTAATATGTTCATTTGATTAATATCCACAAACTGTGCCATTGTATTATACATATAATTTAATAGGTTATTTGGCAACAAGCCTTATTTTACACAAATCTACAAAAGTAAAAAGTTTATTAAATAATCAAATTTGTAGGTTGTATATGGTCACGACCCTTTTTAATGATCAAGACATCAACTTTTATTTATTTATTTCTGCAAGACATTTGGCATTAATTCCAAATACTTGGTCTAGTGGAACACTGCACATTCAACCCCAAGACTTGGCAATTGATGATATTAATGTATCATGAGAACCAATTAAAAGTGTTTAAACGTCTATTTTAATGAATTAAGTTACGCTAAGTACGCAAGTAAACACTATACACAATCAATTGGGTTTTGAAGAGATATAATTTATCAAGAAAACATTTAACTTCAAGTATTGGTGAAACATTTAACTTATTGGTGTACCTCCTTTTATATATAAAAAAATTTAATGTAGTTACTGTTTACTAAACTTTAGAGATAATACTAGTCAACCCTGATATTTTTACAAGGTCTAGGGTTTTACCATTTGTTAATAAGTAATAATTGTAAATGATGTTGATCGGTACGATGTATCTCGAAAGATCCCCTGTGCGGTAAGGCTTTAAAAAATAAATATATTTTTAAAATTTTTTAGAACAAATATTGAACTTGTAATGTTTTTATTTTTTAGCGAACTATCAAAAACGACGTATTTTGGCAAAAAATTAAAGAGTTGTTCAAAGAATTTGGCGGGGACTGGCGTCGAGAAAAAGATTCTTTACAGTCGAAATGGAATGACATAAACACCAAATGCATGGGTTTCCATACGGTTTACTCTAGGACGGTTCGAACGTGGAGTAGCGGTGTCTCGGACGCGGAAATCATGGAAAGGTGTTGACAGAGTATCAACATAAGGTCAAGGGGAGCTTCAATTACTTTGGCATTTGGAAAGAGTACTTGAGGTTTCACCCAAAATGGGGCCCGGTTATGGAGGCCAACGCCGAATGTGGTCCGCGTAAAAAAAGTCTAAAACATCGTCTTCGGTTGATCCAGACACGCCCCGTTCCGACGCTCGAAACTTCAACCTGAACGATATTAAAGCCGGCCTCGACCGGGGGTAGAAGAAGCAAGGGAAAGGGAAAGGGGAAAGGGGTCGCGTCGTCGTCGGCAACGGGTTCGAATGCCGAAATGGAAAGTCATTTTAAGGAAATAAACATTTGACTCAAAGGTATACAAGACGACCCGAGAGTCCAATCCAATTTGGACGCCGATGAAATACTTAAAAGGAATGAATTGGACAACGACATCGAAATTTTATCAAAAGAGCTAACCGAAGACGACCCGAGAGTCCAATATCTAAAAGCAGTTCGGTAAACGAAAATTTTTGAAAAATACAACATGTAGTAGTCTTATTATTATTATTTATGTTTTTTAATTTAATGTATTTTTTATTTTAATGTTTAATGTATTTTTTAAATTTTAATGTAGTTTTTTAATTTTATATTTAATTATTTAATTGAATTATTATATATACTACAATTGCAAATTTTGTTTACATTAAAAGTTGTATCTTCTGCTAGTTTTGTTGTACATCTTCCCCACACATCTCTTGTTTGGTAGACTGATAGATTGGTACCATCGCTGGTAGCTCCTCCATCTGAACCCTAAACCGCACAAGAATCGTCCCTGTTTCTTCAAACCTATATCGGAATTATTGTCTCTGCTTCGGGTTAACTCGGATCGCAGCAGCCACCAAGACCATATTTCAACCCTGTTTGCTTCTCCTTCTTGGCCCAACACAAACCATCCTAAGGTAAGCTTTATATCTTAATTGGTTATTTTTTTGGATATTATTAACACAAATCTGATGTTATATTTAGGGTGAAATAGTCGACAATCGTTCAATATTTGTATCATTGGCTGTAAGTCTGTAACCCATAAAATTTGTATGGGAGTATGAATATTCATGACCTATTTAAGTTTCCTTTAGATTAGCCATTTCTCATAATATCTGTACTAATTATCAGATTTAGTAATTATCTACTATGGTGTAATAGGTGAACCATGAATAAATTATTCATGTCTCTTTTTTTTTTCTTTCAAGGTGCAAAATTATTATTTAATAAAAGCGAATAAAATTAATAGTGGGTGGGCGTCACGTAGTGCATAATGTCTGGGGCACGGGTTTTATGACTACACCCTGTTTTTGTAAAAAGCTATAACTCTGACTGGGCGCCACGTGACGCATAATGCCTAGGACATGGGCTTTATGACTACTCATGGTCTATGGTTTGTTTATATAAAACACTAGTATGAGATTCAAATAGTACACATGTAATTCATGAAAATCTATAACATTTAATAATGAAGCACAATACAATAAAAAATAAAAGCATCATATATTGTTAACAAAATTTCTTTTTCTACTAAAATTACAAGAATTATAAAAGAAACTTGTGTACTATACGAGCTAGATAAATAATATAATGTGAATATAAATTTAATCGGATGAAATCGACATATGTCTGATGACTAATTAAATGGAATGACATGTGTCGCCACATGTCAACATGAAAGGACATGTGCTATCACAAAAATGAATGGTGGCGAGCGACGGTATAACCGAGGGTGTGAGTGAATAAAGGTCTAAAGCTAGACCAGTTGATCAAAAGAAATGTTTTATCAAGGTTTAAAGCTACAAAATAGACTAAAGGTCTAAAGCTAGATAAGTTGATCCAGATATTCATACAAGAATATTCTCGTTACTATAGGATCGAGATAACGGTCATAGCATAAATCAGGCGTGACATACTAAGCATAACAAAGGATAGTACATTACTTTAAAACTAACGCGAAGGCGTTAAGCATTTTACATATGATTTAAAAATCAAACACATGGCTAGAATGATTTTCAAAACGTTTGATGAGTAAAGGCAATATACTAAAAAGCATGCAGGTCATAAGTGCACGTATAGTTGGATCCAAGTTATTCACGTGTTGCGGATGAAAGTCCATAACATGGCTAGCAAAGAGACTCAGTTGTAGGCATATGTGACACTACGGTTAACCTGAGTAAAAAGACTAGTGTGCTTTATGGTTGTACACTCGGGTGAGAATGTAACATTGTTACTTTTCAAACCCGACCCGTTCTATATTTCAAATCTTTGATTACAATGTTGTCCTTGTCGTATTTATTTTGTTACCAGTCGGTCGTGATTAATTTGTTCGTTAAAGATCTTAACCCCTTTACTTAGTTTATGCAACTTTTTAACCTAAACAAATAATCAAGGACGAAATTATTATTCACAAATCCCATCTCCCTCTCTCCTTCCTCCCGTCATCCGTTACCCCCCCTTCTTCTTCTTCTTCTTCTTCTTCTTTTTCTTCAAGTTTTGATACACAAATCAAGCCGTAAAACATGGACTTTGACATGTTTACTCACGTCTTGTCAAACACGTTAATCATATATATGGTAATCCCACGTAATTGACAGTAAACATTGAATGAATTGATTAATTATCATTATTAATCGATGCTGACTAAAGGCTATAAGATAGGTGGTTAAATATAACGACCTAGTAGCATGCTTAGGGTCCCTATATGTGATACGCCTTTACGTGTTTGCACCCCGTATTATATTACTGATTGCCGTATATTAAATATTATTTAATGATTTGATATTATTCTTGTACACAAAAGCACACACAACTCCGAGGCTACGCCTCACGCTCAAAATCATTTTCAAAACACTAGATGTTATTTTAAATTGGAAATTCATTACGAATTCCAACCATTTTTATTCCCCTCTCCTTGAGGATGATTCGTGTGACGGATATGTAGTAATTGTAGGGGGCGACACTTGTTCTCCGAACCCTTGACACAAAGGCTTGCGAGCCTAAGGAAATGCAATGCATATAAATCTTAATCAACCGTGAGATCCAGTTGCTTTCTTGGATGGTTCGGCAAAGGTGTGAAACTTATTAAGCCAAAGCATATCACCCCAAACGTTCACGAATCTACTAACCTCATTGTATCAATCGTGGTCATGCGATTACCACACCCTTAAATTATAACCGAATTCACGGTGATACGTGGCTAAACTAGGTTCTTCCTTATGGTGGTTCATGTATGTCTCAACCCTCGACTTAAGTTTTATTACTTTATATAATTATTTTCATCAATACTTCAAGTTAAGCTTAATAAAATTTTCATTTTGTACCCTCATGAATTTTCACAAACTCGAAATTTCGTATGGTTATAAAACTTATCCCAAAACCTAATAATTTTCACGTTTGGTCCTTGTAGCATGCGTTCTTCCCGCCTCATTAACCGTAAGCGTCACACCGACAATTGTCACACCCCAACCTATGGCGAAAATGTCGGGCGTGAGATGGTTGCTCACAGCTCTCAAAGTACTATCATGCAAAATTTAAAATGATAATATCTATTATTCAATTTAAATAATCCAACAAATTTCAAATAACCAAAGTACATAATTTCATAAATAAAACAAGTAAAAACAAAATAAAAGTTTAAGTTCTTGTATCATCTTCTCTACCATGCAACCCTAAGTTTCTTCAAACAAATTTGATAATCATATCATACGGTAACATGCATATGCGATAAAAATACAATATTTTGTCAACACTAGGTTGAGTGAGTAAAACATCAGATAAGTGAATATATAATAATAAATAACACTGCAAACTGTATCAAGTGAGATAATCAATTTAACCAAATGAACAAGCAAATAAGTTGTCGGTAAAACCATTGTCAATGCGTCGGACTTTGGCTACTACGACGGTCGTATGATCATACTATTGTGAGAATATGTTGGACCTCTCCGAATGCGAATCAAAATAGAGCATATAAGCATATAACGCGTTAGACATAAACTGTTAAACACACATGACTGATAGTTGCAAGTTGAGTATTAAATAATAATAAAATATTTAGAAACACATATGTCCTTAAAACAATAAAAAAGAGTTAAAAGAGAAGGGTGTGATACTCACCTTATCAGATGAGCAACGGGATTAATAAGATAATAAGAATGAAGACGAAGATTCAAGCATTAACGATATAGCCTAATAAAGGATTAAATGTGGAAATCAACATAAGGAACTGACGGATATAACAGGGTTTGAGAATTGATGGTTAATTATTATTTTGTTAAATATATATTATTTATTGTCAGTATTTATAAAAGTATAATTTATTTATTGTGTTTTTCCAAAGTATAATCAATAAATAAATTATACTTTTATAAAAGTATAATCAATAAATAAATCTTCCAGTCCCTGAAGATTGAAGACGGATACATAGAATGGTAAGAGTTTTAGTTTGGGAAGTTTTTGCCAAAATATGAAAGTTATAATCATATAATATATAAATAATTATGAATAATATTATAACAATAAATTAAACTCGATAAGTGCGGTATTTTATTGATAGGATAGCCCGGACCTATAAGTGGGTCGGGTAACGGTTACAAAAAGAAATACAGAAAACCTAAATTGTTACAACAACTCTGGCCGTAGCATGTCGTCCCGAATTGTTAAGGGAATCGTGGAAGCTCTTCCAACACTCATTACTCATATCCAAACAGTAAAGGCTGCTACCACGCCCGTGAATCCAAACCCAGTTGCTAGCTCCTTCAAACAATTCACGAAAGCTAACCAAACCGATTACGTTGGGGCCGAGGGTGCAACCACCCACCACCAATGGTTCGAGCAGATGGAAAGTGTGTTCCTCCATTGTGCATGCCCGGAAGATAAGAAGACCACCTACACGTCAAGCGTTTTCAAACTGAGTGCCCTCACTTGGTGGAATAGTAAAAATCACTCTCTTGGTGCTCAGATTTCCATGACCTTATCGTGGGATGATCTCAAGAAGCTCATGTTGACAAGGCTTTTGTAACATCCTAAAATGATTCTAGTATTAAATAAAGAAAGTTGCGTTTAGTTATCGAGTGTTAATAATTAATTTATGCTAAATAAAGAAAAGATCATGGATTGGGATTAAATAAGATGGATTAAAGGGTAACGGGCTTTAGGTCCATGGGCCTTGGGGAATATAAATATCCTCCTAAACCACCATAAAACCCTAAACCTCATTTCATTCCATCTTAATCTCTACACACTCCAAACACACACACCATACGCGGCCGAGCGAGAGAGAGGTGAAATCTGAGCAAGAAAACGTGATTCAAGAGTTATACAAGATCCAAAGTTCATAAGCTAGCTAACCGAAACCAAAACGAAAACATAAAGGTATGATTTCGATCTTAAAGTTCATATTTTAATAGACGGTTAGCCATGAAACTTGAAACTATAATAGATCGGCTCTAAACGAAACGTAAAGTAACGAACTTGATGCTAGGACGAATCCAATGAACCCATAAACAGATACGGTTCGTATAGGATAAACTGTAAATCTTGTATTGAACGTTTTTACCATAAAGGTCCAAACTTTACGTCATTCCAGGCTAAGTTTTACCTGAACAAGGCCATGGGAATGATCGCGGGACTTGTTAACGTCATATCCAAGAATTTCTTGATGAAACGAGGGTGATTCTGGTGATTACGAATGAACAGAGGCGAATGCTGAATAACTTCGCCTTCAAGCCAACTTCGCCTTCAAGCAAGTTCGCCAGCCAAGTTCGCCCCTGACAACTTCGCCTGGCATATGTTCGCTTAAGGTTAACTTCGCCAAACCTAACTTCGCTTGATGTTAAGTTCGCTACAAGCAAGTTCGCCTACCTTATCAACTTCGCTGAACCATATGTTCGCTGGACTCTACGTTCGCCGAGTCTTAAGTTCGCCGAACCTTAAGTTCGCTTAAGTTAAGTTCGCTTAACATGCATTTTAAGGTACCGAATCGGGCTAACGAATGAGTAGGTGAATAAAATAGTAACTTAAAATCCTAATAGGAAATGCGTTAAGACAGTTAATAAAAATAAAATTTTTCCAAGCTGACCTGGCAGCTCGACCCCAGCCAGGGGCTCTGCCCCTTGGACCCTTCTAGGGGCTGCCGCCCCTAGACCCCACTGCCATGGGCGCTGCCTCCAAACCCCCGTTCGTTGTGGGTAGTAGCTAAGACTAGAAAGATGATATGAGTAGTGATAGTTAATTGATACGTGTACTTATTATACAGTCAGCCGTGCACAACTGAAGAAAGGGATTACGATTAACGGTGAACGTAACCGCATTCAGGTGAGTTTGTAGCCCCATTTATGTGTTATGTTTTCGGGGCTGTGTGCATACTCAATATGTTTGTTAATACGCTTATCCTAAGAGATAAGTGTATGCCTTATGTGAATAATGTGAAATGTATGAATGATTGCTTGATGGTACGTGAACGATCTTCGGATATTGCACGTACTGTCAGGTTGTAACGCTATGTTTAAGGTAAGTATGATATGTATGCTTATGTGTATGAACGTGATAAAGTTAATAAAAGAAGGAAAGGATGGTTGTATGGTTGTATGGTTACGAAAAGGGTACCGAGCCCTAATAATACTCGAGGTATGATGTATGGTTGTATGGTAACGAAGAGGGAATCAAACCCTACTAATATTCGAGAACTAGGGAACCGAACCCTACTAATATTCGAGGAAAGAGGGTACCGAGACCTAATAATACTCGAGGAAGGAGGGTACCGCGCCCTAATAATACTCGAGGAAGGAGGGTACCGAGCCCTAATAATACTCGAGGAATGTAGGGCGTAATGCTCTTTATAACGTAAGATATGAAAGCAAGTTAGTACAAAAGAAAGTACGAAAGTATGAAAGTGTGAATGAAAGAATATAAGTTTGTGTGTATTGTATAATGTATGATTAACTAGAACTCACTCAGCATAGCTGACTTTTAGTATGCACGCAGGTGAGTAGGATGAGGCAGCTCGCTTGAGGAGACACGTGGCGTTGAATAAGAGACTGGCATCGGAAGACTCAGGGCGTGTTATGTTTTAATTACTTAGTTTTCGAAAGACAAGTTGGTTGTTTAAGACAAGTTTTGAATTGATATGAAATGTTTTATTAAAGTTTTTATATTCCGCGAATGTTTTTAATTAACTCTGATATTAGAACTGCGTTTATGAGTAAATCCAACACGAAAGTAGGGCTACCGGTAACGGGGCCTTACAAGTGGTATCAGAGCAAAGTTCGAGAGATTTAAGCATCCTACATGCTTAGACTCGAACAGAGAATGTGATTTAAGTAAGAAAAGAAACAAGATGCCAGTTCAAGAATGCCATGGGTCGCTCAAGCAAGCTCAGCAAAGGTAAGATGTATGAATAAATGATGTATGATAACAGATAAAGAAAGGATATGTGATCGATAAGGATAGGATTAATTGATGGTTTTGATTGACTAACTGTTTAAGTAGAATCAACACAAATGGACTCATAAAAGGAAGTGTATAGGACACGGAAAGTAACGTGATCAGCTAATCACAGCTGGCCACTGTTATTACCTGTTATCCTTACTATCCTTGTACTAAATAGTTCCTTGAGTGATGATGTTTGTGTTTTCCCTTTTAGAATACGATGGCTGGAGCTGGAGACATTGCTGGAGCTGGAGGTCGCACTGGACGACGCGGCAGGCCTCGTCGTGTCCAGCAACCTTCGGTTGAGACAGCTTCCAACACCGGAGATGAGGGGAGTGCAGCTGGAGGAGGTCCGGTCAACAACGAAGGGTTTCAACTGGATCCCGAAATTCAAGCAGCTATTGTTCAAGTTGTAGCCACTGCCGTGAAGAATATTACTCCGGGAGGGTCTGCTGGAAGCCGTGAAAGAACTGCTGGAGGGGCAGGAGGTGAGGGTAGGAGAGATGAGGAAGAAGAGAGGGAGGCCTCGAGTGTGGTTAAGTCTGGGAAAGCTGGTGACAGGAAGAGAGGCCGAGGTGGGTGCAACTATAAGTCCTTCAAGGGATGCGACCCACCGAAGCTGACTAGGTTGGGAGACGCAATCGCTACTCTTTAGTGGATAACCGCCATGGATAAAATTATCCGCATTAGCGAGTGCCGTCCCGATCAAGCTGTCGGTTATGCCACCCAATCGTTTGAAGATGAGGCAATGTATTGGTGGGAATCGATTAAGCAAAGAAGGAGTCGAGAGGAAATCAAGGCCATGAAGTGGGAGGATCTGAAGGATTTAGTGATGAAGAGGTTATGTGCTGATGCAGAAGTTGAAAGGGCGGAGATGAAGTTCCTGAACTTGAAAGCTGGGACGATGACACCTCGTGAGTACACCACTGAGTTCAACCGAATGTCTAGGTTGGTGCCCGATATGGTCAACACTGAGGCTAAGAGAATCAAGTGTTATGTGAGGGGATTGCCACAGAGAGTCCGCATGTTAGTCAGGACAAGTAAACCTGCTACTTTCGATTCTGCTGTCGAACTCGCAGAGATGGTCTATGCAGACTTGGCTGCGGATAATGTGGTGGTGGGAGACGAGAAGAAAGAGAAGAAATGGGTCGCTCCTGCTAAATGACCCGGTACCCAGATGTGGAACCCTAAGAAAAAGCAGCCGAGAGTTTGGGAGAACAGGTCGTGCAAGACTTGTGGCAAGGCACACAGTGGTGAGTGTAGGTGGGGAAAGGGTTCGGATACATGTCATAAGTGTGGAAAGATGCATACTGGAGAGTGTAGAGTTGGGTCGAATGTTTGCTACAAGTGTGGGAAGGCAGGTCATTATGCTCATGAGTGCAGTTCTAAGCCTGCATGCTACAAGTGTGGTAAGACAGGTCACTTTTCTAGGGAGTGTACCGAGGGTGAAGCTGGAGGGAGTGGGAAGAAGGATACTGAACAAGCTAGGCCAAGAACCAGGGCCTACATGCTGACCCATGAGCAAGCTAAGCAGATTCCAGATGTCGTCACAGGTACGTTTCTAGTAAACGGTATTTCCGCTTCAGTATTGTTTGATTCGGGCGCAAACAAAAGTTTCGTAGCCACACCATTTAGTAAACTAGCTAAAATGAAATGTTTCCGAGTGTTTGAAACTCTTATAGTAGAAACCGCTAGTGACACTTCGGTTAAAATAATGAAAATGGTTAAGGACTGTAAGATAGAATTGGAGGGACATGAGTTCCCTGTTACTTTGTATGTTATGACCTTAGGAGGGTTCGATGTGGTTTTGGGGATGGATTGGTTGTCTGAGTTTGAGGCTCAGATAGTATGTAAGAGTAGGATAATAAGGTTAAAGTCCTTGGATGGTAGTGCGGTGACGGTTTATGGTGATAAGGAAAGTTCTGGGCTTAATGTCATTTCGATGATAAAAGCCGAGGGTTTGCTAAGGCGAGGGTGCTGTGCCTACCTGGCGTATGTTGTCAATGCTACGGCCGAGATGAAAGAAATGAAAGATGTTCCTATTGTGCGCGACTACCCAGAAGTATTCCCTGAGGATCTTCCGGGGTTGCTACCAGAGCGAGAGATAGAATTTCAGATAGATTTAGTACCAGGAGCCCAACCTGTAGCGAAAGCACCTTACCGTCTAGCACCGTCCGAAATGAAAGAATTGATGCCCCAACTGCAAGAACTCCTCGGCAAAGGTTTCATAAGACCAAGTGTTTCCCCGTGGGGCGCACCAGTGTTGTTCGTGAAGAAGAAGGATGGAAGTATGAGAATGTGCATAGACTATCGTGAGTTGAATAAGCTTACGGTAAAGAATAGATATCCTTTGCCAAGAATTGATGATCTGTTTGACCAACTGCAAGGT
The DNA here is from genome assembly GCF_021521415.1 of Bidens hawaiensis. NCBI lineage: Eukaryota > Viridiplantae > Streptophyta > Magnoliopsida > Asterales > Asteraceae > Bidens > Bidens hawaiensis. Next base: position 3,590,626 of record NW_027491024.1, read on the forward strand.
TCAAGTTGGTTCTCACGAATAGATCTCAAATCAGGCTATCATCAGCTGAAGGTGAAGGAGGCAGACATCCCTAAGACAGCGTTCCGAACGCGGTATGGACACTACGAGTTCCTCGTAATGTCATTCGGTCTAACAAATGCTCCTGCAGCATTTATGGACATGATAAATAGGGTGTGTCGGCCGATGTTGGATAAGTCGGTTATCGTCTTCATTGATGATATATTGATTTATTCAAAGAGCGAGTCTGACCATGCTGAGCATCTGAGAGAGGTATTGGAGACTCTGAAGAAAGAGAAGTTGTATGCTAAGTTTTCGAAGTGCGCGTTGTGGTTAAGAGAAGTGCAATTTTTAGGTCACGTGATTAATCCGGAAGTGATTACCGTGGACCCAGCTAAGATTGAATTGATAACGAATTGGAAGACTCCACAGAATCCGACTGATATACGAAGCTTCTTAGGGTTAGCTGGCTACTATAGGAGATTCATTGAGGGTTTCTCCAAGATAGCCACACCATTGACCGGTATGACCCGAAAGTCGGTAGTATTCAGTTGGGGAAAGTTTCAAGAAGAAGCCTTTGAGGAATTAAAGAAAAGGCTCACACAAGCTCTAATCCTTGATCTACCCGATGGTGACGAGGATTTAGTTGTTTGTGCTGATGCCTCGCATCAAGGGCTAGGTTGCGTGTTGATACAACGAGGAAAGGTGATAGCTTATGCGTCTAGACAGTTGAAAGTCCATGAGAGTACTTATCCGACACATGATTTAGAGCTAGCGGCAGTAGTGCATGCCTTAAAGATATGGAGGCATTACCTGTATGGTACTAAGTGTACTATTTATATAGATCATAAGAGTTTAAAGTATTTCTTTGAGCGGAAGGAATTGAACATGAGGCAGAGAAGATGGTTAGAATTGATAAAGGATTACGACTGTGAGATCAAGTACTACCCCGGTAAAGCTAATGTGGTCGCCGACGCGCTAAGCCGTAAGAACGAGGAAGTCCTTGCAACAGTGAAGTTATACCAGCTGATTATGAACTCAAGTCTTTTTGAAGAGATTGTCAAGGTACAGTCAGGGGTGCTAGTAGATGAAGGATTAGTTAAGAAAGAAAGGATTTATGGCCAGCAAGATGAGTTGATGGAAAACACTCATGGTATTAAGACTAGATTTGACCGTATGTGGATTCCACGCCATGGGGATCTCAGAGGTCGAATCTTAGATGAGACTCATAAGTCAAGATATTCGATTCATCCAGGAGCTACAAAGATGTATCAAGATTTGAAAAGAGACTATTGGTGGCCTGGGATGAAGAATGATGTAGTGGATTATGTTGGTAAGTGCTTAATTTGCTTACAAGTCAAAGCCGAACATCAAAAGCCTTATGGGAAGATGCAGCCGCTAGAGATACCTGAGTGGAAATGGGAACACATCACCATGGATTTCATAACTAAGCTACCTCGTACAGCTAAGCATCATGATACTTTCTGGGTGATTGTGGACCGTTTGACCAAGAGTGCTCACTTTCTGCCTATACGAGAGGCCATCTCGTCAGAAACGTTAGCAAGCTTGTTCATTAAAGAAGTTGTAACCAAGCATGGAGTACCGTTATCGATCGTGTCTGATAGAGATACACGGTTTACTTCGAGGTTCTGGAAGAAATTCCATGAAGCTATGGGGACGAGGTTGAACATCAGTACGGCGTATCATCCTCAAACCGATGGACAGTCTGAAAGGACGATCCAAACCCTTGAGGATATGCTGCGTGCTTGTGTTTTAGATTTTGGTGGAAGTTGGGATGATCATCTGCATCTGGCAGAGTTCTCCTATAACAACAGTTACCATTCAAGTATTGGTATGCCACCGTTTAAGATGCTTTACGGTAGACGATGTAGAACCCCGGTGTGTTGGGGTGAGATTGGTCAGAAGGAAATGGGAAGCCTAGAAGTGGTTCAAGAAACGTCTTCAAGGTTCGATCAGATCAAAGCAAGAATGAAAGCCGCTCAAGACAGACAGAAGTCGTATGCGGATAAGCGGCGACGACCGATTGAGTTTAACATTGATGACAATGTGATGCTTAAGGTCTCGCCTTGGAAAGGAATTATCCGTTTTAGAAAGAGGGGGAAGTTGAGTCCAAGGTACATTGGACCGTTTAAAATTTTAGATCGTGTGGGGGAAGTAGCTTATAAGCTGGATTTACCCGATGAGTTAGAAGGAATTCATTCAACCTTCCATGTTTCTCATCTGAGGAAGTGTCTAGCTGATGACACGTCTCACGTGCCGTTGATGGACATTGAGGTTGATGAACAATTGAACTACATCGAGCAACCGATAGAGATCGTTGATCGCAAGGAGAAGCAGCTTCGTCACAAGGTTATACCTTTGGTAAAAGTGATATGGAAACATCGCAAAGGGTCAGATGCTACTTGGGAAGCTGAGGATGAGATGCGCAAGTTCTACCCTAGTCTGTTTATGTAATAGTTAGGTTTTGGGGACGAAACCACTTTAAGGAGGGAAGACTTGTAACATCCTAAAATGATTCTAGTATTAAATAAAGAAAGTTGCGTTTAGTTATCGAGTGTTAATAATTAATTTATGCTAAATAAAGAAAAGATCATGGATTGGGATTAAATAAGATGGATTAAAGGGTAACGGGCTTTAGGTCCATGGGCCTTGGGGAATATAAATATCCTCCTAAACCACCATAAAACCCTAAACCTCATTTCATTCCATATTAATCTCTACACACTCCAAACACACACACCATACGCGGCCGAGCGAGAGAGAGGTGAAATCTGAGCAAGAAAACGTGATTCAAAAGTTATACAAGATCCAAAGTCATAAGCTAGCTAACCGAAACCAAAACGAAAACATAAAGGTATGATTTCGATCTTAAAGTTCATATTTTAATAGACTGTTAGCCATGAAACTTGAAACTACAATAGATCGGCTCTAAACGAAACGTAAAGTAACGAACTTGATGCTAGGACGAATCCAATGAATCCATAAACAGATACGGTTCGTATAGGATAAACCGTAAATCTTGTATTGAACGTTTTAACCATAAAGGTCCAAACTTTACGTCATTCCGGGCTAAGTTTTACCCGAACAAGGCCATGGGAATGATCGCGGGACTTGTTAGCGTCATATCCAAGAATTTCTCAATGAAACGAGGGTGATTCTGGTGATTACGAATGAACAGAGGCGAATGCTGAATAACTTCGCCTGCAAGCCAACTTCGCCTTCAAGCAAGTTCGCCAGCCAAGTTCGCCCCTGACAACTTCGCCTGGCATATGTTCGCTTAAGGTTAACTTCGCCAAACCTAGCTTCGCTTGATGTTAAGTTCGCTACAAGCAAGTTCGCCTACCTTATCAACTTCTCTGAACCATATGTTCGCTGGACTGTAAGTTCGCCGAGTCTTAAGTTCGTTGAACCTTAAGTTCGCTTAAGTTAAGTTCGCTTAACATGCATTTTAAGGTACCGAATCGGGCTAACGAATGAGTAGGTGAATAAAATAGTAACTTAAAATCCTAATAGGAAATGCGTTAAGACAGTTAATAAAAATAAAATTTTTCCAAGCTGACCTGGCAGCTCGACCTCAGCCAGGGGCTCTGCCCCTTGGACCCTTCTAGGGGCTGCCGCCCCTAGACCCCGTTGCTAGGGGCGCTGCCCCCGGACCCCCGTTCGTTGTGGGTAGTAGATAAGACTAGAAAGATGATATGAGTAGTGATAGTTCATTGATACGTGTACTTATTATACAGTCAGCCGTGCACAACTGAAGAAAGGGATTACGATTAACGGTGAACTAACCGCATTCAGGTGAGTTTCTAGCCCCATTTATGTGTTATGTTTTCGGGGCTGTGTGCATACTCAATATGTTTGTTAATACGCTTATCCTAAGAGATAAGTTTATGCCTTATGTGAATAATGTGAAATGTATGAATGATTGCTTGATGGTACGTGAACGATCTTCGGATATTGCACGTACTGTCAGGTTGTAACGCTATGTTTAAGGTAAGTATGATATGTATGCTTATGTGTATGAACGTGATAAAGTTAATAAAAGAAGGAAAGGATGGTTGTATGGTTGTATGGTTACGAAAAGGGTACCGAGCCCTAATAATACTCGAGGTATGATGTATGGTTGTATGGTAACGAAGAGGGAATCAAACCCTACTAATATTCGAGAACTAGGGAACCGAACCCTACTAATATTCGAGGAAAGAGGGTACCGAGCCCTAATAATACTCAAGGAAGGAGGGTACCGAGCCCTAATAATACTCGAGGAAGGAGGGCACCGAGCCCTAATAATACTCGAGGAATGTAGGGCGTAATGCTCTTTATAACGTAAGATATGAAAGCAAGTTAGTACAAAATAAAGTATGAAAGTGTGAATGAAAGAATATAAGTTTGTGTGTATTGTATAATGTATGATTAACTAGAACTCACTCAGCATAGCTGACTTTTAGTATGCACGCAGGTGAGTAGGATGAGGCAGATCGCTTGAGGAGAGACGTGGCGTTGAATAAGAGACTGGCATCGGAAGACTCAGGGCGTGTTATGTTTTAATTACTTAGTTTTCGAAAGACAAGTTGGTTGTTTAAGACAAGTTTTGAATTGATATGAAATGTTTTATTAAAGTTTTTATATTCCGCGAATGTTTTTAATTAACTCTGATATTAGAACTGCGTTTATGAGTAAATCTAACACGAAAGTAGGGCTACCGGTAACGGGGCCTTACAGCTTTGCCCGTAGTATCAACTCTAGAAGTTGGAAGAAAAGAAATGGAACTTGAAGAAAGAAAGTGGTGATAATACCAGTTACAATGCCTGGCTCCACGAATTACGCCTCCTCATCCCGCATATGGTCACTCCCCTCGAGCGTGCCATCGATAAGTAGATCTCGGGTTAGCCCATGAAAATCCAAGATTCTGTTGTAAGTTGTGACTCGAAAATCCTTCATGATGGCATCACTTTAGCAGACACCCTCACCGAAAACCACGTTAAGGTCGAGACCTTGACGCGGATGAATTCCAAGAAGCCTAACGATAAGCCTACACCCGATCCCACTAAAGAATCCAAGACCGAATCCTATAAGCATGAATCATTCAAGAACAACAACAACAACTCATCCCATTACCACAACAACAAAAGAAGCCCAATAGTAAGCCCAACCCACCAACAAGCCCTACACAAGACTCCACCCTTATTATGAAACATGTAAATTCCACCATTCGCCTAACCTCAAGTGTCATACCTCGACTTAGGGCCTAGGCGTATGACCAATTGTTGGTACATGTTTTTTAAATATATTAGAGTTGTGGTTTATTTTAGCAGAAGTGTAAGGCCCCCGTCCCGGTGCCCTACTTTGGCGTTGGATTTACTCATAAATGCAGTTCTAAATGTTAGCGTGAATTTAAAGTTTCGCGAAATACTTAAAACATCAAACATTCATACATAAAAACTTAAACATGTCTTTAAAGTTCAAACATCATAAAACATATAACTTTAAATCTTCATATGCCAACTTCTTCATTCTTCAACCATGTGTGCTCCTCAAGCCAGTTGTCTCATCCTATTAGCCCGTGTGCATACTTGAAGTCAGCTATGCTGAGTGAGTTCTAGTTAATCATGCAACATACAATTCATTCACATACTTACATATACATACCTATCCGAAGACACATTACATACCTAACATTTTACCTTTCTTTCATACATTCATTCTTTCTTTCATATTTTCATTCATACGTAACTATCTATTGTTTTAAAGATCATTTCGCCCTATAACCTTCGCATATATTATAAGGGCATGTTATCTACATTCGCATATATTATTAGGGTTTGTTCCCCACATTCGCAGATTATTATTAGCGACTGCTCCATACATTCGCAGATATTATTAGGGTATGTTCCCTTCCTACTCGTATCACCATACATTCATATAATTATATAAATACATCCTTACACATGTTCTTTCACATACATATAACATTCATAAGGCATACACTTACCACCTAAGGTAAGTGTATTAACTATCACATAGAGTATGCACACAGCCTCGAAAAAATAATAGGAAAAGGGGGGCTAGAAACTCAGGTGTCCTGTTTCTTTCTGAGTTTATGGTCACAACTCTTCTCAGCTAGGCACGACTAACTGTGTAGCAATTAACAAGCATCACTTAACTACTCCTAATTATATCATATTTCTAGGTTAATGAAACCCCTAACTAACGGGGGGTCCGAGGACAACGCCCCTGCCAATGAGGTTCTAGGGGCGGCAACCCTCAGTTGGGTCCAAGGGGCAGAGCCCCTGGCTGGGGTTAAGCTGAAGTTCAAACTCCTTTATATGTTTCCAGCGTATAAGTGCCAACATATCCTCCATATAAGTATCAATGTATCCACCGTTAACCACCACGTTTGGTTGGATTTTGATTGTTTATGGTGCAAGTAGCTTTGGGTGGTCCATATTCAAGCTAAGGTGACCCTTAAGTTGGTTTTTGATGGATTAAACAACCAATAAAAGCTAGATCTAGATCCAAAAGACTTGTTTGGCATCCCGGGGTTGCGGTGTCGAGTTCTATTATGTTAGGCCAGCTGAGATAAATGATTTCTTACCTTTGGTTGCTCTTGGATCGTTGATTAGAATAGTGTAGAGAGTGTTTGGCTTAAGTGTGTGTTTTTGATGGTGGAGGCTAAGGTGTAAAATGATGGAGATGGAAAATATTTAGGGAGGGGTATTTATACTCCTTAAGCCCATGGACCTTAGGCCCATCTTTATCTTAAGTCCATGATTTAATCTAATTCACATCTATTTTAGCCTACCATCCCTTTTATCATTATTATTATTTTTCTATTAACTAAAATTATTTCTTGCAACGTAAATAATATTTTAATATTATTCATAGAAATTTTGGGATGTTACAAGTCTACCCTCCTTAAAAGAGGTTTCGTCCCCAAAACCTAACTATTACTTAAACAAGTCCAGGTAAAACTTGTGCATCTTCTCTTCCACTTCCCAAGTGGCATCCGATCCCTTTCGGTGTTTCCATATCACTTTAACTAACTTTATGACGAAGTAGCTTTTCCTTACGGTCCACTATCTCAACAGACTGCTCGATATAGTTTAACTGCTTATTAATCTCAATATCTACTAATGGAACGTGGGACGTGTCATCAGATAGACCTTTCCTCAAGTGAGAGACATGAAAGGTAGAGTGGATTCCTTCCAAATCTTATGGCAAATCTAACTTATAAGCCACTTCACCCACACGATCTATGATTCTGAATGGTCCAATGTACCTTGTACTCAACTTTCCTCTCTTTCTGAAATGAATAATTCCCTTCCAAGGCCAGACCTTGAGCATCACACTATCACCAACGTTAAACTCAATCGGGTCATCGTCGCTTATCAGCATGTGACTTCTATCGGTCTTGAGCTGCTTTCATTCTAGCCTTGATTTGATCAATCCTTGAAGAGGTTTTTTGCACAACTTCTAAACTTCTGATCTCCTTCTGACCAATTTCTCCCCAACATACGGGAGTTCTACAACATCTACCGTATAGCATTTCAAATGGCGGCATGCCAATACTTGAATGGTTGCTATTGTTGTAGGAGAACTCTACTAAGTGCAAATGATCATCCCAACTTCCTCTAAATTCTAACACGCAAGCACGTATCATATCCTTAAGAGTCTGGATAGTCCTTTCAGACTGTCCATCTGTTTGAGGATGATATACCATACTGATATTCAGTCTAGTTCGCATGGCTTCATGGAACCTTTTCCAGAATCTCGAAGTAAAGATAATATCTCTATCAGATACGATCGACAACGAAACTCCATGTTTAGTCACAACCTATTTTATGAACACATTTGCAGACATTTCTAACGAGATAGCTTCTCATATAGGCAGAAAGTGAGCATTCTTCAACAAACGGTCCACTATCACCCAAATGGTATCATGATGTTTAGCTGTACATGGTATGCTAGTTATGAAATCCATGGTGATGTGTTCCCATTTCCATTCTGGTATATCCAGTGGTTGCATCTTTCAATATGGTTTTTGGTGTATTACTTTGACTTGCAAGCTAGTTAAGCACTTACTGACATAATCTACTACATCATTCTTCATACTCGGCCACCAGTAGTCTCTCATCAGATCGTCATACATCTTGGTGGATCCCGGATGAATCGAGTATCTTGACTTATGAGCTTCATCTAGGATTCGACCTCTGAGATCTCCATGACGTGGAATCCACATAAGATCAAATCTAGTTTTCACACCATGAGTGTTATCCATCAGCTCGTCTTGCTGTCTAAAGATTCTTTCTTTCTTCATTAATCCTTCCTCATAAGCACCTACGACTGTGCCTTGATTATCTACCCGAAAAGGTCTGAGTTAGTAATTAACTTATAAGACTTCACTATTGCAATGACTTCTTCATTCTTACGGCTTAGCGTGTCAGCGACCACATTATCCTTACTAGGATGGTACTTGATATCTCAGTCATAGTCCTTTATCAACTCTAACCGTTTTATTTACCTTATGTTCAACTCTTTCTGCTAGAAAAAGTAGTTTAACTATTATGATCCGTATAAATAATAAACTTAGTATGATACAGATAATGTCTCCAGATCTTGAGGGCGTTCACTACTACTACTAGCTCTAAGTCATGTGTCGTGTAGGTACCCTCATGAACCTTCAATTGTATGGACGCATAACCTATCACTTTTCCTCGTTGAATTAGCACACAACCTAATCCACGACGCGAAGCATCTGTACAAACAACCAAATCCTCGTCGCCATCGGGTAGGGCAAGGATTGGAGCTTGTGTGAGTCTTTTCTTCAATTCCTCAAAAGCCTCCTCCTGGTACTTACCCCAATTTAATACCACAGTCTTTCGGGTCATACCGGTCAACGGTGCGGCAATCTTGAAGAAGCATTGAATGAATCTTCTATAATAGCCGACCAAACCTAAGAAGTTGTGTATATCAGTCGGGTTTTGCGGAGTCATCCAATTCATTACCGCCTCAATCTTAGCTCGGTCCACAGTAATTCCTTCGGGATTGATCACGTGACCTGGAAATTGTACCTCGCGTAACCAGAATCCGCATTTTGAAAACATAGCATACAACTTCTCTTCCTTCAAAATTTCAAATATTTCTCTTAAATGTTCAACATGGTCAGACTCGCTCTTTGTATAAATCAATATATCGTCAATGAAAACGATAACTGACTTGTCTAACATTGGCAGACATACCCTATTTATCATATCCATAAATGTTGCGGGGGCATTCATTAGACCGAATGACATTACAAGAAACTCGTAATGTCCATACGGCGTCCGAAATGCTATTTTAGGGATGTCTGCCTCTTTCAACTTTAACCGGTGATAGCCTGATCTAAGGTCTATTTGAGAAAACAACTCGCACATTGTAGCTGATCAATCAAATCTTAGATCTGTGGCAACGAACATCTATTCTTCACCGTAAGCTTATTCAACTTACGATAGTCCGTACACATCCTCATGCTTCCATCTTTCTTCTTAAAAATTAGCATCGGGGCACTCCTCAGGGAAATACTCAGCCTTATGAAGCCCTTATCGAGGAGTTCTGGTAGTTGGGACATCAATTCCCTCATCTAGGATGACGCTATATGGTAAGGTGATTTCGCGACGGGCTGCGATCCTGGTACTATGTGTATCTGAAATTCTACCTTTCGTTCCGGTGGCAACCCCGGAAGGTCCTCAGGGAACACTTCTGGATAGTTGTGCACAACCATAATATGTTTCACTTCTTTCGTCTCGGTCGCAGCTTTGACTGCATACTCTAGGTAGGCAACGCACCCTCGCCTTAACAAGCCTTCGGCTTTTATCATCGAAATGACATTAAGCCCATAACTTTCTTTATCACCGTAAACCGTCACAGTACTAGCATCCATAGATTTTAACCTTATCATTCTATTCTTACACACAATTTGAGCCTCAAACTCAGACAGTCAGTCCATGCCCAACACTACATCGAATCCTCCTAAGGTCATCACATAAAGGGTAACATGAAACTCTCGTCCCTCTAACTCTATCTTGCAATCCTTAACCATTCTCATTATTCTAACGGAGGTCTCACTAGCGGGTTCTACTTTAAAGTTTCAGGCACACGATAACATTCCATTTTTGCTAACTTACTAAATGTCGTATCTACAAAACTTCAATTTGCACCTGAATTAAACAATACAGAAGCAGAAATACCGTTTACTAGAATCGTATATGTCACCACATCAGGGATCTGCTTGGCCTATTCATGAGTCAACATGAAGGCCCTAGTCTTTGGCCTAGTTTTCTCAACACCTTTCTTCTCATTTCCTCCAGCTTCACCACCCATGCAAGACCTTGATAGGTGACCCGTCTTTCCGCACCTATAACTCGTGGGTTTTGCATGGCAATCCTGAACGGAATGCCCCATCTTTCTACATTTGTAACATGCATTTGACCCTATCCTTCATTCTCCACCATGACACTTATGACACACATCAGAACCAGTACCCCACTTGTACTCACCACCGTGCATCTTACCACATGTCTTGCATGACCTCTTCTCCCACACTTTCTGTTTCTTATCCTTGCGGTTCCACATCTGAGTAACGGGTCACTTAGCAGGATTAACCCCTTTCTTCTCTTCCAGCACTACATCGTCCATAGCCAGGTCGTCATAAACCATCTCTGCGAGTTCGACAACATAGTCAAAAGTAGCATGTTTACTAGCCCTGACTAGTGTGCGGATGTTTTATGGAAGTCCTCTAATGTAGCACTTGATTCGCTTTGCCTCAGTGTTTACCATGTCAGGCACCAGTCTAGACATACGGTTGAACTCAATGGTGTACTCGCGGTGCGTCATTTTTTAGCCTTCAGATTCAAAAACCTTATCTCAGTCCGTTCAACCTCAACATCAACACGAAATCGCTTCATAACCATCTCCTTCAAGTCATCCCACCAAAACATAGCCTCATCACCAAACGACTGGGTAGCATAACCCACCGCTTGGTCAGGATGACACGCCTTGTCCATTGAGGTTATCCACCAGAGAGTAGCGATTTCATCTCCCAAACCAATCAGCTTTAGTGGGTCGCAACTTTTGAACGACTTGTAATTACACCCACCTCGGCCCATCTTCCCTTCACCGACTTTCACAGATCGAACTTCACTCAAGTCACCTTTCTCATTCTCATCATCCTTCTTACCACTCTCCCCTATCTTCTCAGCAGTCCTTGCATGGCATTCAGCAGACTTATCAGGATGCGAATTCTTTACTGCAGCTACAGCTTGAGCGATGGCGGCTTGAACATCAGGATTCAGCTGATACCCTTCAATGTTACTCTGATCTCGCACATTTGCGCTTCCTTCTCTCATGTGTTAGTAATTGGTTCTTCAGAGGGTTCACGGGCAATACGTGGCCTACCACGACGTCCCGTATAACCTCCTTGATGAACAATCTTGGTGTATTCAATCATTAAGGTAAAAGACCCATGAACGTTATGCCTTCCGAACATCTTCAATCAATTTGAAAAGTTAGACATCTCTGTCGGTTGATAATCAAGTCTTCCACCTTTCATGAACCACTCCTTAAAAAAACTTGTTCACTGCTAAACTCAATCCATAAATTCTTACACAATCAATGAATCCCAAAGCACACATGAACTAGACATTAACAATATTGTGCTTTATCCATATGTTCCAACTAACCAACTCCATGGAATCCACCACCTCAATCTTATCCCATGTCTTCTCTCCAAAATCCAAATTTAAATCATCAGCGTATAAGTAAAACACAACGTATAACTCACATAGCGTATATGTCCAATCTATAACGTGTAAGCATGTATACGACGTTTAAGCTTATACGCCCGTATAAGAATGTACTGAACCAAAGGATGTATACGACATGTTTGTATATATACGAAGCTGATATATGTTGAATTTTATACGGAGATGGATACACGGCGTATATGTACTTATATGTTCAAGGTTATGCGTCGTGTAAGTCATATAGTATATGTTATACGATGTATTACTTGCCCGCTTCAAATATATGTGTCGTATAAGCTAAACATGAAAGATTTTGAAAGTTTTTATGTGAGAATGAAGGCGAATAGATCTAACTCTTTAGCAAACTGTTGAAAACTAAGGATATGACATTGTATGATCTTTTGGTAAGTTTTGAACGGTTCAATCGTCAGGAATGATTAAAACAATGTAAAAAAAGTATGAAATTGTGGTGTTCAAAGTAGATACTAAGCCCAAAGCTCTTATACCAATTAAAAGTTCGTGAAGTACCGGTAGGATCGACGTGTATGAACATCCACAATGATATCTACCAATGATATGTGTAGAATCCATAAACAAGGTGAAAAACACAATATATGTCTTTAACTCTTCTTTTATTCCTTTATAGCAGTGATTTAAAACATTACATGACAAAATAAAAACATGTACAAGTTGGACCAAAAGTCAAATTAACACGTATGCCAAATGACCTATATATAGGCACACTTGGGGACTTATACGCGCCGTATAAGATACACGACGCATGAGTTATGTGTTGTGTAAGCTATACGACGTATAACTCATGTGTTCAAAACATTAAACGTAAATTCCAAACACTACTATCAAGACTTAACACACAAGACCTAACCGATAGACATTATGCACTAACAATATACTTGTAAGTGGGCATAAAAGAAATGGTTTATATGATAGATAGTAGAAATTTATGTCTTGCATCTATACATGATACATCTACTTTGTGATAGAAGTTTAGGGGCACACTAATTTGAAATTGCTTCAAAAGAACAATAATTATGATCCAGTTAAAGATTTGCCTAAGTTGAAATGTGGTTGTCATTTTGTGATACTTGCAAAATGGGGAAACATGTCCATGCACCTCATAAAGCTAAAAGTATAATTTCAACTAAAACATATTTCAACTAAAAGAACTTTAGAACTTATTCATATGAATCTCTTTGGTCCCTCACATACTCAAAGCTATAAAGGTAACTTCTACACTTTGGTTATGGTGGATGACTTTTCAAGATTCACATAGACATCTTTTATTAAACATAAAAATGATGCTTACGAAGAGTTTAAAATAATTTACAAACAAATTCAAAACCAACAAGGTTGTATGATTATATCCGTTCGTACCGACCATGCTAAGGAATTTAAGAATGAAGTGAAATTTTAGGCATTTTGTGAAAAACGTGGTATATCACATAATTTTTTGGCTCATCGCATGCCTCAATCTAATGGGGTTGTTGAAAGTAAATATCAAACTCTTCAAGAAATGAGTCAAAACATGCTTATTGAACAACTTGTAACCCAAAATTTTTTGTATGATGTCGTAGCAACCACAACCTACATCCTAAATAGGTATTGGTTAGGCCAATGGTTAAAACAAAACACCTTATGAACTCTTCAAGAGAAGAAAGCCTACCTTGGAATATCTTAAAGTGTTTAAATGTGTGACATTTATCAACTTTTAAACCCGAAAATCCGGCCACTTTAAAATTTTGATATTTTTTCAGATCTTCATTTATTAATAAAGTGGTGTATTTAGTGAGTATTTATATTTATTATGTCACTATGACTTTTTTTATCCATTCGCAAGTCTTATAATGAGTTTCGTACCTTTATCGTATCCAATCCAAGTCCGAGGGCCATTTTTACCAAATAGAAACTTTCGTTGTTTACCAACCCATCGCTACGTGATGGATATCCTTCAGATCCGTCGCGATACATGACGGTGCTCTGTTTTCTTGAGAAATAAAGGTCGACACATATCACGACGGCCATACCTCAACTACGCCGCGATAAGTGCTAATAAGTTAAACGATTTTAATGCTCGGCTTGATCCTTGACCGACTGCTTTAATGATATATTGGCTCGTTTGAATGGTTTTGAAATGTATCTAGACCCATTCCAGGTTAATATTCACCTTCAATTTGTTATAATATGTTTAGAATTCAAAATCCCCAATTTCAAGCCCTAATTCTTACCTATTGACTAATTCATCAAATTAAACCAATTTGACTTGAAATTAACGACCGTGTGGCTATATAAATAATCCCAATACTTTTCCAAACCTTTGCAACAACACCAATTAAACTTAAATCATTCCAAGCTTGTCAATTACTCTGAAGTCTCAAGTTTAACTTTCAAAAGTCAACAACACAATAACTTTTCTTTCTTTTCACTTGTGTTTCAATCCTTGGGTAATATTTTCATCTTTTGTTTGTTAAACACAATATCCTATACATGATATCAAATAATTAACATTCGTGGTGAGTATCATTCTTCGTTAACCGGCTCGTTAATGTTCGGTTTATGAAACTTTTAAAAATCATTTTTTTGCAAAACTAATTCCGAAGCACAAACTTTTCTAACACATCATTTCATTTTATCACATAAAACATGTTAGACACAAACCTGACTAAAAAGCAAGTTCGTGTCTGACCAAAAATGAACCACTCATTTAAACCGTTTTCTTGAATAATACTCGGTTCGGAAATGAACTGAACACATTAAATTAACTAATAATTACTATAACCTGTTATTTTCCTAAGACTAAAATAAATTAACATAAAACCAAATAACTAACCTTTTCTTTTTAACTTATAAAAATAGAATAAAAATATGTGTTTAACAAACTTTATGTTTAAGATTATAAATCGAACATCTTAGTCAAAATTTTCTTATTTTACGCTAACTCATTTTGATCATAGTTATGTATTTATCTAGGGTCGCTCGTTCAACTGACCTTGTCAATTCACTCGCTTAAGGTCATGTTCGCTTATTTGCTCATCTCACTTATTTAAGATGTGAGTTTCTCATACCTCCTTTTTACTCTTTTAAATATTTTTGGGGTTGCATATATATTCTAGCAAAACACTTAATAATTTTAGCGGCATTGCCTCAAACTACAATTCGAATCATGGATTTGCTTGTATGAACTATGCCTCATTGATTGATTATTTTTATTATTTATTGTTGCCTCATAACCGCAATAGCCTATAAAGTATGATTATACGCTCCCCTTACTATTTAGACTTTATGTCAAAGAGAAAAGGGCCTCATCGACATTTTTACATATTTCATTACTAGCTTGGTTAAATGCATATTCATGAAATTGTACGAGTTTACCTCATATACTATATTATATAAACTTGTGGGAAATTCACCAACTAGTTTTGTTGACCTTTATTTTATATATATGCTACATGTATGAATTTGATGAAAATTATCAAGACCGAAGACGTTAGATTTCCTTTAGGTTACTTTAATAAAATGATATAATAGTTAGTTTGTTTTGTTATGATGTTATTTTCGTTTCGAACTTGTGTATTTGAGATTTAATATTATAATGATAATATTGCCACCTTAATAGTTATCACATGTCTTTTGAGCAATCTACACGTTACTCCCCAAAGTAAATTTCGTCGTTAGTCGGGGTGTGACAAACTGTAAATGTTTCATCATAAACACTAAAGATTAGTTGATTAAGTTTTATCCTAATGCTTATAAAGGTATCATTTTGGGACATTATCTTGATAGCAAATCCATAATATTTGTGGAGGAATCCCTCAGTGTTACTTTTAATGAATCTCCACCTATGAAATCACCACCTTTAGTTGATTATTAGATATTCAAAGAATAAACAACAAGAAACATTGAGACTGAAACCCCTAATGAAACTGAGCCCTTAGAAAATTACCCTCTCATAGAGGATAGCCAAATATCCAACATAAGACATGCTAGAGATCAATGCTTAGAACAAGTGATAGGCAATTGGTGTAGTCTATGTGTACGTGTAAAAAATTATGTTAATTTGTTTTCACACAAGACGGTATTTTAAATTTATAAAATGATTTCCACTAAAACTAAATAGGCAAGTGTACATATCGTATATGTAGAATAGTAATGGTAAGAACCAAGTATCGATCCATGAACACGTATTGTTTTGGACAAAAATCACTCAAGGATAATGTATCCAAATCTGTTATGTGAGGTTTAATGCTAAAATGATAACAAAGAATATGTAACAGAAATCTTGGTGAACACAATGATTTGATCACGAGGGAAAAAGCCCTTAATTACGATAATCTTACTTCGGTCAAAACTTAACAAGGCAATCTTTGATAAAATGACTTCGGTCAAGGATTAACAAGATAATCTTTGGTCGAATCACTTTGGTCAAGGATCAACGAGGTAACCTTTGGTCGGATAGTACGTGATTATTGTAATCTCCGGCACAAAAAACCCTCGGACGGTGTAAACTATCACCGTCAAGTTTATTAATATGAAAAATGAGGATACAAGGTTGGAGATTATGATCAGTGATACAATATTTTCTAAGTGTGTGTGTATTGCTGTGTTCGTAGAGAGCAGAGTGTATTGGGTGTATTGGGTTGTGTTTCCTAGCTGATCATAACCTCTATTTATACATAAAAGGTAATAACTCTATGGAGTTATGAATAATAAAGACTATTAACTAATAATCCCTAAAAATCCGCCATTGCCTTTAATATAACTCTTTCCTTAATTATCCACGCGTTTTATTAATTTGATGGCGAGATTATAGCTTTGACTTGGTCATTAGCCGTTGTACCTACCAAAAATATCAACATAACAAAGGAAAATCGTTAATAAGTAATTAGTACTGAGGATCACTGATCCTGACAGGATCTGCAACATATTCTAAGGATAACTGATCCATATTATATGCCATGATAACATATCCACAGTGTCAAATTTCTATGCACTAACACGTATGATTTCTAATATTGAATCTTTGTTTTAATATAGCGGAAGTGATAATCATTAAAGTTGTTTTTAAGATAATTATAAATAAACTAAAATAGGTGAACAAGGAGATAAGTTTTAGACGAGAAAATAAATATACGAAAGTTACCATCTAAATCAAGAATTCAATCCATTCTTCGTTGATGATTATTATGATGAGTATAAGATTAACTTGATTTAATAATATAGGATAGAATAACCTCACATTTCTAAGTGAATTACCCTATGACATGTAACAAAGTAGAATGCATAACTTCATGTCTACCACGAAAATGTCAATTTAAGTAAGAAAATAGTTTTAGTGAAGTATAAAGATTAGGATTAATTTCGATTTCTCAAATACCAATTCTAACAAATTCGGGTGGTTATAGTTTATTCACACAACCTCCCCTTGGTTTATTTAAGTAGTCTATAATTACACATTCCTTTAACATATGATTTCTTTAACTAGCATGATAACCTAATCAATTGTGTTAACAATTTTATTTCAGAATTACCAAAACTAGAGAAATTAATCATAACTTGTATCTCATCATTTATAAGTAGAACACAATGAAATATGTTTTGGATAAAATATCAAGATATTCTTTTTACCATTTCTAGTTTCTAAGAATATGAGTGAATCGTGAATGAGTGATAATGATCAATCTTGAATTAATGAATTATGATGAGAAAACGTATCTCATTAAAATATAATTGCAAAATAATCATGTACTTCACAAAAACTAAATCACATATTCAATATAATCATCGGTTAGAATAAAAGCATATTCAAAGATTTTAGATGGTAAATGGAGTTTTAGCTCATAATGAGCATGACAATGAACATCAAAGAAGATGAAGATAACAAACACATGATGAAACTAGAACAATCTAACCAATATTGATGAATCTTTCTTCAATGGTAATGGATGATGATGATAGATACCTCCAAGCCTTCAAATTCTTCAATGTATCTTCAATACGAGTGTAAAGTGAGTGTTTTTAAGTGAGAACTTCGTCTAAACCCTCTCCAAGCACACTTGAAACAATGCAACATGAACTTCTATTTATAGGCTATCTGGAGAGGCTGGTACGCCCCCGTGTCTAGTGAGGCACGCCTCTGTGTCCAGCTGTCCAGATGCATTTAATGTTCTGTTAAGTCGTACATGATGACTCAACACGGAGGCGTGCTATATGAGACACGGCCCCGTGTTTGAGTGTTAGATATATATATATATATATATATATATATATATATATATATATATATATTTGTGTTTTTGTGAAAGGTGACCACGGGGTGTGCTTCCTTAGGCATGACCCCGTGTTTTGCTTCATCAGATTTTTTTCTTTTCCTGCAGATGTGAACATGGGGGTGTTGTGCTTGCAACATGGGGGGTGTGTTAGGCTGATTAAACACAATTTCTTTGATTTTTCTTTATTTTTTCGTGTATCCACTTGTTTCTTCGTTTGAGGCTGGATATTAAAATAGAAATAAACATAATAAGTAGCTATTTGAACTAGATAATATAATAAAAGATAATATTTTAGAGATTATTTTATGATTAAAAGATGTATAGTTATATATACATCATCAACCTAGATCTAAGGGTATCTAGGTCAAAGATTCAAAGGCTTACTTCATAGGTAGCTTTTGTATCAAGCCTTGAACCCAAGAACGTTAGTGAAGCTATCATGGATGAGAGTTGGGTTGTTGTTATACAAGATGAGTTTAACCATTTCACTAGTAACCAAGTTTGGGAATTAGTTCCTCCTCCTAGGGGTCATACTATTTTAGGAACCAAGTGGATTCTTAGAAATAAGATGGATGAAGATGGCATAGATACTAGAAACAAACCTAGGTTATTTACCTAAGGATTTGATCAACAAATGCATTGATTATGAAGAGACTTTTGCTCTGGTTGCTAGATTGGAATCCATAAGGATTCTACTTGATTTTGCTTGTGCTAAAGATTTTAAACTTTATCTAATGGATGTTAAAAGTGTTTTTGTCTATGGTTGAATCAATGAAGAAGTTTATGTATCACAACCTCCCAGTTTCGAGGATTGTGTCAAACCCCCATCATGTTTATAAACTTAATAAAGCTTTGTGTGGACTTAAACAATCCCCATGAGCAAGGTATGATAGACTTAAGACATTCTTGCTTGATAATGGTTATATTATGGGTAAAATAGATAATACATTATTTGGTAAAAAGAAAAATAATGATCTATTGCTTGTTCAAATATATGTTGATGATATTATATTTGGTTATACATGTCAAAACTTGTGTGATGAATTTGCTAAAGGTGTGTGCGGTTCGGTTCGGTTCGGTTTGGATAATTTCGGTTAATAACCGATATAAAACATGGGCTAAAATTTTGCTTAAAAATACATGAAACAAATGCTTAAATACATGAAATATACAACTACATGAAATGAAGGTATAAATATATGAAATTGAGGTATTAGTACATAGAATGGAGATATAAATACATGAAACGAATAGTACTAAACTATTAATACGTATAATACATGAAATAGAGGGAAAAAAGGCTAGAAAATATGTAAAAAATGAAGAGTTCGGTGCTGTTCGGTTAATTTCGGTTACTTCAGTTCGGTTCCTTTGGATTTTGGTCTGGTTTCGATTAACGATTCAGTTATTGTTCACCCCTAGAATTTACTAACAATATGCATGATGAATTCGAAATGAGTATGATTGGTAAACTTAATTTCTTTCTTGGTTTGCAAATTAAACAATGTGTCGATGGCATTTTCATAAATCAATCTAAATATAATATGTTGAAAAAGTTTGGTTCGATGAATATTAAACCTATGGTACACCTATGACTACAACTACTACCTTTACCAAGGATGAGGAATGGGAGGTTTTTGATAGTACTAGGTACCGAGGTATGATTGGGAGCTTGCTTTATCTAACAAGTAAACCTGATATTATGTATATTGTTTACTATTGTGAAAGATTTCAGGAAAGTCCAAAGACATCACACTATGAAGTCGTCAAGAGCATCTTTCGCTATATTAAAGGAACTAAAGAGTTAGGTCTATGGTATCCAAAGGGGGGAGATGTTGATATCATGTGATTTGCCGATGCGGATCTTGGTAGATGCACAATTGATAAAAAGAGTACAAGTGGTGTATGTGCTTTCATGGTACTTGAACTAACATCATGGTTCTCAAAGAAACAAGCCTTCGTTGCTCTTTCCACAACCGAAGCTGAATATATCGCCGTTGGTAGAGCATATGCACATGCGTTATGGATGAAACAAACTCTCATGAACTATGGCGTAAGTAATTCTTCCATACCTATATTTTGTGACAATAAAAGCACTATAGATCTTATAATCCAATGTTGCATTCTAGAACTAAGCATATATACATTAGGCATCATTTTGTTAGGGATAATGTGCATAAAGTCATATTTATACAAATAATGTTCCTTCAGAAGAAACATAGTCGATATATTCATCAAGCCATTAAATATGAAACTTTTCAAATCAAGAGATTAGGTCTAGGAATGTTAGAAAACAATCCTTGATCAACCTCGGTTAGATGGATGGGTAACTCGTGTGGAAGATGGCTAAATTATCTCTCACGGTCGATAGTCACGGTCGATCCAACCGACCGTCGACGATGGTTGTGCCCTGGAAGGCTTAGAAGTGAAGAAGTTTATAGTCGACGAGGCCGACTGTGAACTGACCGCCAGATCGACCACCGATGATGTAGTTTTTGAAATAAAAATGCGCCTAGGTCTACTGTCGAGTAGACCACCTGCGCATCAACCGTCCAATCGACCGTTGGCATCCTGATGAAACCTTTACACTATTTCTAAGAAATTTTGATTCTCACTAACCCCCAAAACCTCAAGTGTAAAAATCTCGAGACACCTATTGCTTTATTCTTCAAATAATGAAAGGTAACTTTTACCTATAAAAAAATCTTCTCATGACCAATATCTTCTTAATTCTCCTTTTGTAGTCATATCTAAACTCTTCCATTTCCAATGCAAGATTATGGATGAGCTTATTCTATATTGGTCCAATTCATGTATTACCACTTTTTTCGTGCATAAATATCTAAGTTGTGGGTCTTTTTAATCCTCACACTTGAGGAAAGATCTCATTTACCCATGGCTCCAAAGTCCTCCATAATCAATCTTTCTCCAAAACCTTTGAGCCCTCACTCCGTTGGCACTAATTTCAAGTTACTCAATAGTCGAAGAATTCTTGAAGGAAGGGTCATTAAGACCAATATTTTGTCTAATTATAGTGTCTATCACTATTTCATGACCGTTGGTTGGCA
Source organism: Bidens hawaiensis (assembly GCF_021521415.1). Lineage (NCBI taxonomy): Eukaryota > Viridiplantae > Streptophyta > Magnoliopsida > Asterales > Asteraceae > Bidens > Bidens hawaiensis. Next base: position 3,611,776 of record NW_027491024.1, read on the forward strand.
ATTCCTCATAGACAATGATGAAATGGTGTACCCACGTCATTTGTATAAATTGTATACTTGCTTTAACTATGATTCAAGCTTTTATATTATCACCATGTATAATCACCAATAGTTCTGGAATTTTGCAAAATTTTGTGATACTCTTCACAATCCAAACGATGGTCCCAAGGACTTTACCAAAAGTCTTGACTTGATTGATATCGTGATTGTATCTAGTCAATAAATGGTTGCTAACATTTGTACTCCCCAAATCTGTGACATTCGTTATTTTTCAAACCCGACTCGGTTTAAAAACTTTTATTTTCGACTCATTTTAATAACTTGTGGCTTATATTATTTTTTTATGTTTAATTTAAAGTATCGATTATGCGCTTTTTATCCTCTACACTTAGTTTTTACAACTTGTGACCAAATAACCATAAACTAGGGACTAGATCTACCATGAACCCAAACCACTCCACTCTATCTCTCTCCTCTTTCCCGTCACCCCCTCTTCTTCACGTCACACCATCATAACCCACCAATTGCGGCAAATTTCCATGGATTGATCAAACTGACAGCTTCCTAACCTCCACGTTAATGATCTATATGATAAACTTGGGTAATTGACAACCATACCTTAACGAATTCATTTAATTTGCTATAACTCAAACCAAGGACTGATTTGACCTTGAATCCTCATAAATACCATGTTAGAATGCAATTCACGAGTACCACACATTCCCTACTATATCATGAAGCAAACCCCTCACTCAATTCTAGTTCCGAAGTAGTCTTTAATCATCTCTTGATATCGTGTTCTTAACTGAATCCCTAAGGCTCGTTCTCTCCCAATTCATTTTCAGTCCAGGTAATTAAAATGTGGTTCTTGGTCGGATTTTTGCATATAACAAAAGCCCTATGTCAATTTAGATTGACAAATGGTAATCTTGTATCAATTTTGGGATTTATGATTTAGGGTTTGCTATGAATTTGGGGCTAATTGGATTTCTGTTTAATTACTTTTTGTTTCATCCCATTAACAAGTTAACACACTAGCCCAGTTGGCTGGTGTGTGTTTTGTTAAATCGGTGAGCCGCCTAGGGACCCGGGTTTGAGCCCTGGGGTGCTTATTTTTGTGTTTATTAGTATTATTATTATTATTATTATTATTATTATTATTATTATTATATTTATAGCAAACCTAATACTATTGTTAAGAGTTGTGACACATTTTTGTTGGGTTTTAGCATGATCATCAAAGTCCAAAATAAACCATTTATTAGGAAACGCAGCGGAAGAATTAAGTTTCAAATCTTGTTTTACCATTACACATAAACCCGTTTATGTTAAACCCAATCCAGGATCCATATACGATTCACACACTATCAAAACAAACATAGGGTGTTAACATATATACCTTCAAGTCCGAAAATGAAAGTGTTGGTGCATGATGTCAGTAGTTCAGTATCTAGTGTCTGTAATTGTGTTAGTTGGATTTGTATTAATGTTTTGTTAACTTGTTTCACAAGTTCGCCTCTTATAAGCGAACTTGTGGAACAGGCGAAGTTATCAACAACTTCGCCTAACATGTTAGGCGAAGTTGTCGATAACCATAAAAGCTTAGCTGCGGCTTGTTTTGTAATTAATGATTTAGTACATGAAATCGGTGATTGACATATCACGTGTTATTAGTTGCAATACAACGTGTTCTTTGTTTATTGTAACGTGTGTTTGCTTGTGTTTAACGAATATCGATTCTACACTCGTATTGTCTTACGTAGGGATTCCGCACCTACGTAGAACGAGATATTTCCGTGTAGATCCGGTTGGGAACCTACAATTGGTATCAGAGCATTTGCTCGTGATTGTGTGGTTCGGGATTATCACACGGGTGTAGAAATCGTTCCGTTCGACTATTCGCGGGACGAGTTTACGTTAATATACCGAGTTTTCGTGTCCTACCCTTCTCCCACCATCAAAAACAACCCATTACACCTTCACATACCTCGCAATACGTCTAAATCAAACCTGTAAAATCGTTGTGTTCATCAGGTGAAGTTGCCGCCACTGTTTGTAGGGTTTAGGCGAAGATATAAGTTTAAGCGAAGTTATTAACAACTTCGCCTACCTCACAAGTTCGCTTAACTTAAGCGAAGTTATCTACAACTTCGCCTAATCAGGCGAAGTTGAGAAGAAGCGAAGTTAAGAATTTCAGCGAAGCTGTGTAATCCAGCGAAGTTAAGACTTAAGCGAAGTTATCATTAACTTCGCCTACAGTACTGTTCAGAATAAAAAAAAATTAATTAATTTTGGGTTTCTTTGAGTGTTTGTTCGTATTTTTTTCAGCGATGACTTCGATAAACATTACGGAACTGGTGAAAATGGAAGTTGAGGCCGGCTCTGCAACTAAGGCCCCAAAAATGCTAAAGGGTACCAATTTCGTGGCTTGGAAGGATCGGTTTGAACAATATGTTAAATATCTAGATGCTAAGATGTGGGTGTGCATTCAAGATGGATACATCCCACCAACGGCCTTGTATGAGGGTCGCGAACAAATTAAGAAGTACAACAAGATGGAAGAGAAAGAAAAGAAGATGTATGAGGCTGAAAGCAAAGCTCATGCTGCGATAACAATGGCTCTTCCACAAGAGATTCTTCACACCTTCAGGAAATATAAAACCGCCAGAGAGCTATGGGAAGCGCTTGAAAACCGATATGAAGGTAATGTGGGGATACGTGCATCCAAGATTAAGCTACTCAAAACCCAATTCTCGGTGTTCAAACATTTGAAGAATGAGTCACTTGATGATATCATCACAAGATATTATCACCTGATGACCGAACTCAGCAATTATTCCATTGTTTACAAAGAAGAGGAGATCGTAGAAAAACTTCATGATGCTCTCCCGCCGAAATGGGAAATGTACACTGTCTTGATGAGAGAAGATAAAGAGTTTGCCAACATTGACTTGGAAACAGCAGTCAATAAACTACGAACTTTTGAACTTAACATGGTTCGAAAAGAGACACCAACTGATCAGGTTCAGGATCCGGGAATGTATGGTGCGAAAGTTAATTCAAGTTCAAGTTCGAAGTCAGAATCATCTGCTTACTACTCAAAGGGAGACTCGAGCTCTAACTCAACTCATGATGGTCATGTAACTCTCAACATGGATGGTGATGTGTGTTTCGTAGCTGGTGGAACAAATGCTTCTAAACCTCAAGCAACAAAGGGTAGTTTTTCCTCAAGTGTTCCGAACAACAACTACTCTCAGATGCCCATGAGTGTTAAATCTGCTGAACAACAGTTTGCTCTCTATGCATCTTGTTGGTGCATAATGTCAGTAGTTCATAGTCTAGTGTCTGTAATCGAGTCTGTAATGTTAATTATGTTTTATATATGTCTTAAGCGAAGTTGTTAACAAGTTCGCCTAGGCGAACTTGTTAGTCAAGCGAAGTTATGGACAACTTCGCCTGAACATGCCAGGCGAAGTTGTCGTGTATAAATAGTCCTAGGTTACGGCTGTTTGTGGTTAATTGTTTTAGTGTTCGTTGTTCATCGAGTTCATTGTAACGTGAGGACGAGAGTCTGTAACAGTGATATTACATCACGTGTTTGAGTTATAATACATAACGTGTGTTCGTTTATTCGTGTGTTTGTTTGATTCGTTTTCTACGCTCGTAACGACCTATGCAGGGATTCCGCACCTGAGTAGATCGAGATATCTCGTGCGATCCGTCCAGGGAACCTACAATTGGTATCAGAGCACCAATACAGCGCTCTGGATAAAACGTGTTATGGATAAAAGGGTTAAGTTCATCAGGAGTGACAATGGAACGGAGTTCAAGAATTTTGAGATGGAGATCTTCTGCCTTCAGAAAGGGATCGAACACCAATACAACGCTCCGTATACACCGCAACAGAATGGAGTGGCTGAAAGGAAGAATAGAACATTAATTGAAGGAGCCAGAACTATGCTGGCTGATTCAAAGCTTCCTGTGGTGTTCTGGGCTGAAGCTGTTGCTACAGCCTGCTATATCCTCAATAGAGTCTTGACGGTTAAACGACTTAATAAAACGTGTTATGAGCTTATGCATGGGAGGAAGCCCAACTTGAGTGGTCTTGAACCATTCGGGTCCCCTTGTTCGATTTTAAAGACAAATTCTAAATTTGGTGAAGTAGCCGATGAAGGAATCTTAGTCGGTTATGTTGTTGGGACACCCAACAGACGTGTCTTTAATACATCGACCAGCAAGGTTGAGGTGGTGTGTAACACCGATATCACAAGTTACCAACCGCCAAAACCAAGCAACGGACCTGCTGAGTTTTTCGACTATGTTAAACTTTTTAAGTCTTTTAACATACCGTATTTGGATATTGCTGAAGAAGAAGAGAGAGTTGCTACGAAGATGATCCTTGATGAGGAAGAAAATCTATTGCAAAGACAGCTGATCGATAAATGTCAACCTTCCTCATCAAATGCTATCGATACCCCTGCTGCCTCGACTGAAGAAGAATTTTTCAATCCGTTTCACTCTCAGCAAGAAACAATCATTGACGAGCTCTCTTCTAACTTGGAAGAAAATCTGCATGTCGGTTCTGTTCCGACCACGAGAATTCATAAAGATCACCCTTTGGAGAGTGTGATTGGTGATGTGTCCTCCGGTGTACAAACAAGACGTAGCTTGAATGAGCACACCTGTGTTTACACAAGCATTAAGGAGACAGGCATAATCAACGAATGCTTGTACACCTGCTTTATCAGCCAGATTGAACCGAAGAATTATCAAATGGCTCTCAAGGACAGCTCGTGGGTCGAAGCCATGCAAGAAGAGTTGGCTCAGTTCAAGAAAATGGAAGTTTGGACTTTGGTTGAAAAACCAAAGAATGTGCATGCGATAGGCACAAAATGGGTGTTTAAGTGCAAGAGAGATGAGAAAGGGATTATTATAAGAAACAAGGCGAGGCTAGTCGTTAAAGGTTTTAATCAACAAGAGGGGATTGATTATAATGAAGTGTTCGCTCCTGTGGCAAGATTGGAAGCCATTAGATTGTTTTTGGCATTTGCTGCTTATAAAAAGATGAAGGTTTTTCAGTTGGACGTAAAGAGTGCATTCCTAAATGGGAAAGTTGATGAGGTTGTGTATGTTGAGCAACCTCCGGGTTTTCCTGACCCAGACTTTCCAGACCATGTGTACAAATTAAGCAAGGTGTTGTATGGACTACATCAGGCACCTCGTGCCTGGTACTCAACTTTATCAGATTACTTGCTTGAAAATGGGTTTGAAAGAGGTCAGATTGATAGCACACTGTTTGTGAAGAGACAAGGAAACGACTTCCTGCTAGTGCAAGTCTATGTGGATGACATTATTTTTGCTGCATCAAAAGTCTCCATGTGTCAAGATTTTGAGGCCGTCATGAAGAAAAGGTTTGAAATGAGTGCTATGGGTGAACTAACTTTCTTTTTAGGATTGCAGGTTGATCAGAAGAAGGAAGGGATGTTCATTCATCAGACCAAGTATGTCCATGATGTGCTCAAACGCTTCAAGATGGAGGACAGCACTCCATTTGATACTCCAATCTGCGTCAACCATAAATTGGGTGCTGATTCTGACAATGACGCAGATGTGGACCCAACTCAGTATCGGGCTATTATAGGCTCTTTAATGTACTTAACTGCTTCTAGGCCTGATATTATGTTTGCAGTTTGTCTTTGTGCTCGTTTTCAGGCAAACCCAAAGGAATCTCACATGAAGGGTGTGAAGAGGATCTTGCGGTATCTCAAAGGCAAACCTAAGCTGGGGTTGTGGTACGCAAAAGGAGGAGACATGGAGTTGGTCGCTTACACAGATTCTGATTATGGAGGGTGCAATCAGAGTCGGAAGTCAACAACTGGTGGATGTCAGTTTCTTGGTGGCAGATTGGTGTCGTGGCAATGCAAGAAGCAGACTTCAGTCGCAATTTCAACCTGTGAAGCAGAATACATGGCAGCATCCAACTGCTGCTCCCAGGTTCTTTGGATTCAACAACAGTTGCGCGACTATGGTCGGAATTTCTTACTTACTCCTATTTGCATTGATAACACAGCTGCTATCTCAGTAACTAAAAATCCCGTGAAGCACAGTAAAACTAAACATATTGACATACGTCATCATTTTATACGGGATTGTGCTGAGAAGAAACTGATTGTGCTTGAAAAGGTGGATACGCTTGATAATTTCGCTGATTTATATACTAAAGCGTTTGACAAATCAAGATTTCAAAACCTTATTGAGTTGAATGGGATGATCAATCCCGAGTAACCATGCTTTTTATGTTTATTAAAAAAAAAAAAACGTCACTATCGCTTAGAATTATGTCGGTTGCCTCAGTTTGAAGGACATGTCTTAGGACATGTTTGGTCCTCATTTCTACTTGTAGAATATGAGGATAGCCATTAACCAGATGACTGAAAGTGACCGGGGCGGTTTATGATGAGTGTTCATTCTTTCGCTTAAAAATAGTCGATCATACTTAGTTAGAAGGACACATACTACTATGTGGTCGGTCCAGCTGATCCATTGGATCTTCGGGATAGCCGTTTACCTGAAGACTTTGTTTTGGTCGGGGCGATTGATGTTAAAATTTTTCTTTTTGGGAAATGAAATTATTTTTCAAGTCTACTACTTCGTAAGAAGTTACTTTACTATGTTTAACAGAAAATTGATCCAACCTTGGAAAATGATAGATATACTGCTTTTGTGTGCTTAACTAGTGAAGTTATTAGGCTTAAAAGGCTTTAGAACAGTCATTGTATGTCATGGTAGCTTTTTATGGTGCGTAAAAGTAGATGTGATACAAACTAAATCTACTCGATTTTACGTGGAAACTCCTTAAGAGTTTTGCATGTCTTCATATATATCTTTCCGAATGATAGGCAGAAAAGCGATTACCCAGTCATACACGAGCCCATAAATGTTCTGATTCCCGTGAAGATAGCGTTTCAAGAAATTGCAGTGATCCAGATTCGGGACTTGCAGTTGTTTACTACTCTGAAGTCTATGTAAATGTTTATCGTTAAAAAAAAAAAAAAAAAAAAAGAAAAATACCTTATGAGTTATTGAAACATTTTAGAGCTAACAATGTCAAGACTTCTCAATCATGGAGTAAGAAAGAGAACGGGAAGCAGATGAAGAGTACTTACAAACTTAATCAGACAATATGGGTCGAAGTCAATTCGGGGTGACTTGGGAAAAGCCAAATACGCTTTGAGAATAGATAGGAGGCATCATAATCTCTGAGTTGTTGCCACTTAAATTTTTGAGCTTAATTGAACTTAACGCGTATCACAGAAACGATGAAAACCATTTTAAGTTATTTACCTGCCTACAACCTGTTTCTTTATGTCATAATACAGCTAAACACGGATCTATGTGACAGTCACGTAATTAGTATGATTCCTGTTCGGATCTTTTCTAAAACGTAGTAGTCCCTTGTAAAGACTGAAATTTGATCCCTTAAACTTTAATTGTTAAAAGTTTTCTTTTTATGTAGTTGTATGCTTTTATATCTGGTTACTTGGACTTGATCGTGTCATTTAAATTCTCAAAGGGAAGTTTTAAAAGTTAATTGAAAAATGTTCAAATTATAAGGTTTGATTTTGTAAATATAGGCGAAGTTGTTAAACAGGCGAACTTGTGAATAACTTCACCTAGGCGAAGTTAACCGTAACTTCGCCTGTATAACAGCGCCCCTATATAAGGATTTTCAAAGGTCATTCGTTCATTATTCTCAAATATCAGCAAACTTATACTCTCCGAATTACCAGCGAACTTAGCGATCTTACCTGTCGATTCATCTTTGTTATCTTTCTTCGATTTCAATCAGTATTCAAGGTGTGTTTGGATTCTTATATCTGATAATCGATGTTCATGTTGTTAATCCTAGGTTGTTTCGACAACCGGTTAATGACCTCGGACGATCGATCCTTAAACCCGATTTCAAAACTTGTCTTCACGTGGTCATGTACAACCTGGTCGTCTAGTTATCCTTAAAATCTTGTGTTTAAGAGTCCTAAATCTTCACATTAACCATAAATATCAAGTTTTCGAAAGTTTGAAACGACCTTACTGTCGCCGATTCAGATTCAGGCGAACTTAGGGTTTGGGCGAAGTTATCCGTAACTTCGCCTGAGGCTTAACTTCGCCTGAGGCGATGTTGTGGTGAGGCGAAGTTATCATTAACTTCGCCTGGACCTTTTTACTTATTAGTTATTAGACGAACTTAAAGATGAAGCGAAGTTGTTCCCAACTTCGCCCCACCTTTAACTTCGCCTATACAGATTTTATCACAACTTCGCTCATGGTAACAAGCGAACTTGTGTTAAGCCTTAACGTTTATCTAACTTGGTTCGTTTGTTGCAGATATGGCTGCAGTAGCAGGTGCTGGAGGTGCTGGAGGAGATGACGGAGATAATCAGAGGCAATTCTTCCCGGGTCACAAAATGTACATTACCTTAGACCCAGATGCGAGTGGTGTTGAGGATTACCGCGAGATAATCACATTCCTCCTTCGCTCGAGGATATTCCATGCAATCACTACGACTCTGCCGATATCCTTACCCAATATTGAGGATTTCTGGCAGACGGTGGAATACGATTGCCGCGTTGAGCCCCCGGTTATGCGAGCAACCGTCAACAATCAAGAAGTTCAGTTCTCGTCTGAACAAATTCGGGTGGCTTTACGTTTTGGAGAGGAGACTAGGGATGACCCTACAGAGTTTGTTGCTCCGTTCCGCGATGGAGCATTTTTACGAATGGGCTATTCTGGTCCATTGGGCGATACACAACGGAGGAAGGGTTTCCTACTTGATCAGTGGCGCTTCCTCATGCATGTAATGATTTTCTCCATGTCTGGGAGGAAGGCGGGCACTGATGGTATGGGTGCGACCATGCAGTCAGCAATGACTGCTCTGACTTATAACAAACGTTATAGCTTTAGTCAGATGGTCTTTTATGAGATCGATAGACAGAGGAGAGCGATGGCTCGTGAAAGGTTCATCATGTATCCAAGATTCATTCAGATGATCTTGAATCATGTTGCTCCCACGTTGCCTCAACGACGTCCAATAAGATACGTGGAGAGTGTGAGCAAACGTATCTTCGCTCAATGCCGAACATCCAGCGCAAGGAGCAAGCCTGAACTGCGTCCAAGGCATACTCCACTATTTGGGTACTTAATAAACCCGGGGTATGTGCCAGCTCGTGGGGATGAGTTCAGAGACCCGGCACCACAACAGGCAGGAGCATCTCAAGCTATACGTGCTGCTCCTGTTGTGTCACCGGAGGAGGAAGTGGACCTTGATGCAGAATTCGGAGGTCAAGGATTCTTCGATATGGATCGGGTGGATGCAGAGGAGAACGTTCAGATCCCAGTTGACCGTGTCTCGACTGTGCGTGTTACTAGAGCAGCTACGACGGTGGCTGACTCAGATCTTGATGATGTTATGGATGAGGCGAGAAGGATGTTGGTGACTCAAGAGAGGACATTTGGGAAGAGAAAGAGGACGGATGACGACAGTGAGTCAGAAGAAGAAGAGGATATTCACAAGTTGATTAGACGTTCAAGACGGGAAAGGACAAGTGCAGGTATGGGAGCTGGAGAGACTTCAAGAGTTGTACGTTTCGCTCCGCCCGCACTGTCAGGTATGTCGATTGTTCCTACATCACTACAGGTCACAAGTTTAAGCGCCACCGATGTACCCTTGGTGGCTACAACATCATCTGTTGGCCTCCCGTCTATCACACTCCAGCTGACGACTCCAGATATCGTATCGTTGCCGCCTCCAACGCTTACTCCGTCGGAGGTTGTTGCACAATTTGTTGAGTCGACAGTCGTTGCAACTGCAGGGTTGTCGGTCACGATACCACCTGCGGTTACGTCCACAACTGCTTCTCATGTCCCGGTTTCATTCGAAATCCCTCCTCAGTATACTGAAGACATATCTCACGTGAGGTTCGATTTCGATGCAACCCTTTCAGACTCGGAGAGAATAGCTGCACTTGAGCGGGTCGTGGCAGAGCAATCCAGAATCAATCTTATCCAGACCCAGGCTATTCAGCGCCTAGTAGCAGAAAATCAACTACAGTCGTCCCTCCTGATTGAACATGGGAAAATTATAGATGCTATGAAGGAGTTCTTGGCATCTCAGGGGGAGACAAGCTGTAAAGGCGACGAGTTAAGGACAAAGAAGAGAAATGATAGAGACGATGATCCCAATGCATCGAAAGGTGCAGGTGGTGAGTTGCCAAGAACTACTCAAGCTCTTGGGACTTCCACAGCTCAGGGGGAGTCTGCAGGTGCGGCTGGCAGTTCTGGTGGTGATGAGGTGGTGATGGTTGATGATGAAGAAATGGGAGATGATGTGATTGATGCTTTGAAAGAATTAGATGATGATATGTTTAGTGATGATGTGTTGTTTGATGATGATGTGCTGCCAATTGAGGAGATTGAAAAGATTGGTGCAGAAATTGTGATTGAAGATGAGATTGAAGAGGGTGAGATAATTGAGGAAAATGTTGAACACGAGATCCCAGATGTGGAGAAAGCAGATATGGGTAATGAGACAGTAATCGATGAGACTGAATGGGAAGAGCAGCCTAGGTGGAAGGAAGGCTATGCTCAGTGGTTCGTCAAAACGAAGAAACCGGCGGTCCCTACAATGTTTAAGAAGAGTTACAATATTAAAGGCTATGCTGAAGCGAAGAAAGGGATTATTTGTTGGATCTATGATGAGCAGTTGAAGCTCTTTGTGATTAAACGGTATGACGGCGTTCAGTATTTTAAAAGAATGTTAAGGTCGTTGAATACACTGCCGGAATGTGAAGTGAAAGACTTAGCCAGATTGGGGTTAATCAATCGAAATGACGATAATATGGCTAGAGTCATTGGGATAATTGTATGGAAAGATAGTATAAAAGAGAAGAAGTTTGAGCTGTTGAAACCGCAGAAGGGAAAACTTGTTGAAGATAAAGAAAGGGGAATGAGAGCAGATGGCAAACCTTGGATGGTAATGAAGTACAAACCGATTCGGTGTCTTAAAGATGTGCCGATGAAGACAATGCCCAAGGATGTGTTGAAGAACCTTAAATGGTGGTATGTTGATTGCCAGACTGCTGAAGCCGTGATGGAAGACGAAGACGAACAAGAAGTGCTAAGAGTGTATGATCCGATGCATCTTGTTAATTTATCGAAAGCTGATCTGCAGGTGTTAAATGAAAAGAAGATATTTTATATTCCTGCTTGGAAAGACGAAGTGAGGAAATATCAGCGAGTAGTCACGGTAGGTGTGAGAGAAGGAGTACATGCATGAAGACAAAGAGATTGAAGGTTACAAGACACGGGCTTGAAGATCAAGACATGAAGCTACTGCCAAGGGGGAGTCTGTTGGTGCATAATGTCAGTAGTTCATAGTCTAGTGTCTGTAATCGAGTCTGTAATGTTAATTATGTTTTATATATGTCTTAAGCAAAGTTGTTAACAAGTTCGCCTAGGCGAACTTGTTAGTCAAGCGAAGTTATGGACAACTTCGCCTGAACATGCCAGGCGAAGTTGTCGTGTATAAATAGTCCTAGATTACGGCTGTTTGTGGTTAATTGTTTTAGTGTTCGTTGTTCATCGAGTTCATTGTAACGTGAGGACGAGAGTCTGTAACAGTGATATTACATCACGTGTTTGAGTTATAATACATAACGTGTGTTCGTTTATTCGTGTGTTTGTTTGATTCGTTTTCTACGCTCGTAACGACCTACGCAGGGATTCCGCACCTGAGTAGATCGAGATATCTCGTGCGATCCGTCCAGGGAACCTACACATCTTTCATTGCTTCTTACGAAAATTACATTAAAGGTAAAATCGTTGACCCTGCAACTTTAGACGAAGACTATGATCAGATCGATGCTGATGATCTGGAGGAGATGGATCTGCAGTGGCAGATGGCGATGATAGTAAGAAGAGTCAAAAGGTTTATGAAGAAAACTGGTAGAAAGTTTGTTGGCGAAAGACCAGGGTTTGATAAGTCAAAGGTTCGGTGTTATAACTGTCAACAGAATGGACACTTTGCTAAAGAATGCACAAATGAATGAGTAGAACGTAGTCAGAACAGGCCAACACAACCGAATGGGGGAAGTAACGAGAATAGGGCGATGATATCAAGACAGAACGGGGAATACGATTGGAATCTGCAAGTTGAGGAAGTGTTCGAACAGGCCAACTTGGTTAACATCGAAACTGAAGGAAAAAACAGAGAGACAAGAGAAGATCAAGCTTATATGGCAGAGGTGAATGATCAGCTCTCTGAGGTAAGTTCTAAACTCCCTTGTACGAAATGTGAAAATCTGTCTGAACAATTGAAAACAATAACTGATCAGTTTGTTAGTTTGGATGCTCAATTTAAAACAGTAAAAGAAGATCATTATTACACTAAAACTAGAGAAAACAGTTACACGGTAAAAATAAAAGCTAGTGAGAAAGATATCAGAAGTCTTAAAGCCAGTCTAGCTGAAAAAATTCAAGTAATTGATCTTAGCTATGAAGTGTTAGAAGAGAAAACCAAACTAATTGCTGAAAGGGATAAACAGATAGCTGATTACCAGGTGAAAGTGGTGGAACTAAACAGAAAGCTTGAGCAATTTAGAAATTCCTCCGCAATACTTGATCACCTCGTAAGTGATCAACGTTCCCCAGTTAAAAGGGGAGGAATTGGATATTCTAAAGTTCCACCACATTATAATCATAACTATACTTATGATCCTAGTAATCTGAAATCTGTTGATGTTGAAATTGGTCAGACAGTTCCTGTTAAAGTTACGATTAAAGATCCAGAAGTTAGTAAAAGCGAAACGAGTAAGCCTGTTTCGAATGTTGAGATTTCTGTTCCTAGTTCTGTCTCATCAAATTCGGACAAGACATCCGAGTCTAGTGAGACAAAAGAAGAGGCAGTGTTACTAAAACGTGGAGAGGAACATAAACCAACTGAAAAGAATTCTCCACTAAACCCGTATGTCCCACCATATGTTAGACAAACGGGCAGTAATGCAACCTCAACATCTAAAACAACTGTTGAGACGAAAGTTGAACACAGGAGTTGTTTCAGATGCAATCAAATAGGACACCTGATTGCTGATTGCCCTCTGAATAAGAGATTCAGAGGTATGAGGCCTTCGAAAACTGAGAATAGAGCTAACAGTAATTACTATAATGGTAAGAATGCAAACTCATCAAAGTTCAGATATTGGACTAATCCAGGTTTTCAAAGAAATCGATCTCAGTTTTTCCCTGTCAACAACCAAATCATTAGTTATAATTAATTTAATTCACGAAGGTTTGGATGGCCTCATAGTCAATCTACAAGAAGGTATCCTTTTAGGACTTACAGAAATCATTCTAATACTAACTTTGGACAGCCAAAGTACGGGATGCCTTTTAACAGATTTAATAGACCCAAGACCAAGAGGTCTTGGGTCCCCAGATTTTAATCCTTTACTTTAATCGTGCGGGAACAGTTGAACAGGGCTGCAAACAATCTATGGGTTGTGGATAGCGGCTGTTCCCGGCACATGACGGGTAACAAGAATTTGTTACACGAATGGAAACCTGTTCAGGGAGGTAGAGTAAGTTTTGCTGGAGAGAGTGGTGGTAGAATTACTGGAATGGGGACGGTGACAAATGGTAAAATGAAGCTAGAAAAGGTGAATTTCGTTGAAGAGCTGAAGCATAATTTGCTGAGTGTGTCTCAGATCTGTGACAAAGATTACACTGTGCACTTTACCAAAAATGAAGCGATTGTACTGTATCCTGGTTTCAAGATACCAGAGGCATGGATAGTGATGAAGGCTTCAAGGGAAAAGAATACATATGTAATGGACATGAGGTCGACTGAGATGGCAACAGAAGAATCATGTCTTCTGTCAAAAGCAACTGAATCGGAGTCCGAGTTATGGCATCGAAGAATGGGGCATATACATCTTCGAAAAATGAACTACATTGTCAAGAATGGGCTGGTGCTGGGTGTTCCCTTGAAAAATTTCAACTTTGAAGACCAATGTCTATCGTGCAAGAAGGGAAAGCAACACAAGAAATCTCATCACACCAAGAAGGTTAATTCAATAGTCAGTACCCTAGACCTACTTCACAAGGATCTCTTCGGACCCGTGAATGTAAAAAGCCTAGGTGGAACATCATACTGCTTGGTGATAACTGATGATTTCTCTCGATATTCCTGGGTATATTTCCTGAAGACAAAGGATGAAACGGTTCAGTTGGTAATTAACTTGATTACCAAGGTTGAGATTATTATGGTGAGAAAGGTTAAATACATCAGGAGTGACAATGGGACAGAGTTCAGAAACTATCAGATGGAGATATTCTCCTTACAGAAAAGGATAGAGCACCAGCACAGCGCTCCGTATACTCCGCAACAAAATGGGGTGGCTGAGAGGAAGAACAGAACGCTAATTGAAGGAGCTAGAACCATGCTGGCTGATGCTAAACTTCCTGTGGTGTTCTGGGCTGAAGCTGTTGCAACAGCCTGTTATATCCTTAATCGAGTTTTAATTGTTAAAAGATTGAATAAAACATGTTATGAACTTATGCATGGTAGAAAGCCTAATTTGAATGGTCTCCAACCATTCGGGTCCCCGTGTTCGATATTAAAGACGAACTCAAAAATTTGGTGAGATAGCCGACGAAGGTATTTTAGTCGGATATGTTGTTGGGACACCCAACAGACGAGTCTTTAATCTATCGACCAGCAAGGTTGAGGTGGTGTGTAACTCTGACATCACAAGTTACAAATCACCAAAACCAAGCACGGGACCCGCTGGGGCTTTCGACTATGATAAGCTTTTTAAATCTTTTAATTTGCCTTACTTGGATTGTGCAGAAGTTGATGAGAGAATAGCTACGCAGATTCTTTATGATGAGGAAGAAAATTTTGTGCAACGACCGCAGTACGATGAATGTCAACCTTCCTCGTCTACTGCTGTCGACACCCCTGCTGCCTCTACTGAAGACGAATTCTTCAATCCTTTTAACTCTCAACAACAATCGCCCATTGATGAACTATCTTCGAACCTGGAAGACAATCTGCAAGTCAGTTCGGTTCCGACTACAGGAGTTCATAAATATCACCTTTTGGAGAACGTGATAGGTGATCTGTCTGATGGTGTACAAACAAGACGAAGCTTGAATGAGGACACCTGTGTTTACGCAAGTATCAAAGAAACAGGTATCATTAACGAGTGCCTGTACACCTGTTTCATTAGTCAGATTGAACCAAAGAACTATCAAATGGCTCTAAAGGACAGCTCGTGGGTCGAAGCCATGCAAGAAGAGTTAGCCCAGTTCGAGAAGATGGAGGTTTGGAAATTGGTTGCAAAACCAACGAATGTACATGCGATTGGCACAAAATGGGTTTTCAAATGCAAGAGAGATGAAAAAGGAATAATTATAAGGAACAAGGCGAGGCTGGTTGTAAAAGGTTTTAATCAGCAAGAAGGGATCGACTACAATGAAGTGTTTGCTCTTGTGGCGAGATTGGAAGCGATTCGTTTGTTTTTGGCATTTGCGGCACACAAGGAGATGAAGGTGTTCCAGTTAGATGTGAAAAGTGCGTTTCTTAACGGTAAAGTCGATGAGGTTGTGTACGTTGAGCAACCTCCGGGTTTTCCTGACCCAGACTTTCCTGATCACGTGTACAAGCTAAGTAAAGCGCTATATGGGCTACATCAGGCCCCTCGTGCCTGGTATGCAACTCTATCCGATTACTTGTTGAGAATGGGTTTGAAAGGGGAAAGATCGATAGCACACTGTTCGTTAAGAGAAAAGGAAGAGACTTTCTTCTGGTTCAAGTCTACGTGGACGACATCATCTTTGCTGCATCAAAAGTAGCCATGTGTCAGGAGTTTGAAGCCGTCATGAAAAAGAGGCTTGAAATGAGTGCTATGGGTGAACTAACTTTCTTTTTAGGATTGTAGGTTGATCAGAAGAAAGATGGGATGTTCATTCATCAGACTAAATATGTCTACGACGTTCTCAAACGCTTCAAGATGGAGGACAACACTCCATTTGATACTCAAGTTTGCGTCAACCACAAACTGGGTGCTGACTCAGACAGTGATGCAGAAGTGGACCCCACACAATATCGGGCAATCATAGGTTCTTTAATGTATTTAACTGCATCTAGACCTAATATTATGTTTGCAGTTTGTCTTTGTGCTCGTTTTCAGGCAAACCCAAAGGAATCTCACATGAAAGGAGTGAAGAGGATATTGCGGTATCTCAAAGGGAAGCCTAAGCTGGGGTTGTGGTACACGAAAGGGGGAGACTTGGAGTTGGTCGCTTACACGGATTCTGACTATGGAGGATGCAATCAGAATCGGAAGTCAACAACGGGTGGATGCCAGTTTCTTGGAGGCAGATTAGTGTCATGGCAGTGCAAGAAGCAGACCTCTGTCGCCATCTCTACCTGTGAAGCAGAGTACATGGCAGCATCGAACTGCTGCTCCCAGGTTCTTTGGATACAACAGCAGTTACGCGATTACGGTCTGAATTTCACTTAAACTCCTATTTGCATTGACAACACTGCAGCGATCTCAGTAACTAACAATCCCGTAAAGCACAGTAAAACTAAACACATTGACATACGTCATCATTTTATACGGGATTGTGCTGAGAAGAAATTAATAATGCTAGAAAAGGTTGATTCGTTAGATAATTTCGCTGATTTATTTACGAAAGCGTTTGACAAAAATCGTTTTCAAAACCTTGTTGAGCTAAATGGGATGATCAATCCCGAGTAACCGTGTTTCTCGTTTTTAATTAAAAAAAACGTCACTATCGCTTAGAAGTATGTCGGTTGCTTCAGTTTGAAGGACATATCTTCGGTTATGTTTGGTCCTCATTTCTACCTGTAGAGTATGAGGATAGCCATTAACCAGATGACTGAAAGTGACCGGGGCGGTTTATGATGTGTTTTTATTCTTTCGCTGAAAATTAGTCGTTCATACTTAGTTAGAAGGACACATACTCGTATGTGGTCAGTCCGGCTGATCCATTGGATCTTCAGGATAGTCGTTTACCTGAAGACTTTGACTTGAGCGGGGCGATAGAATTTAAAATACTTTTAAGGGAGATGAAATAATTTTTCAAGTCTACTACTTCGTAAGAAGTTTCTTTACTATGTTTAAAAGAAAATTGATCCAACCTTGGAAAGTGATAGATAAACTAATTCTGTGTACTTAACTAGTGAAGTTATTAGGCCTAAAAGACTTTAGAACAGTCATTGTATGTCATGGTAGCTTTTTATGGTGCGTAAAAGTAGAAGTGATACTAACTAACTCTCCTCGATTTTAAGTGGAAACTCATTAAGAGTTGTGCATGTCTTCATATATATCTTTCTGAATGATAGGCAGAAAAGCGATTACCCAGTCATACACGAGCCGGTGAGTGTTCTGATTCCCGAGAAGATAGTGTGTCAAGAAACTGCAGTGATCCAGATTCGGGACTTGTAGTAGTCTACTGTTTACGGCTATGGAAATGTTTAAAAAAAAATTAAAAAAATTATTATTATTATTTAAGCCTTCTGAAGTCTATTATGTTATACTTATCAATGAAAAGGCAAGACCGAGAACGAGATGAATATCGAGATGTATTTACAGCTTAATCAGACACTATGGGTCGATGTCAACTCGGGGTGACTTGGGGAAAGCCAAATACGCTTTGAGAATAGATAGGAGACATCACATTCTCTGATGTGTTGTCCATTTATATTTTGAGCTTAATTGAACCTAATCCGTATCACAGAAACGATGAAAACCATGCTAAGTTGTTTACCTGCTTACAACCTGTTTCTTTATGTCATAATACAGCTGAACATGGATCTAAGTGACAGTCACTTAATTAGTATGATTTCTGTTCAGATCTTTTCTAAAACATGTAAGTCCCTGTCAGACTGAAATTTGATCCCGTGTATTCTATCTCAAACTTTGATTTTACTTATGTCGTATTATGGTTTAATACCTGGTTACTTGGTCGTTGATCATATTTATTTTAACGCTTTAAAGGAGGTTTTAAAAGTTAATGGCAAAATGTTCAATTTATAAGGGCTTGTTGTGTAACTTTTAATATAAGCGAAGTTGTGAAATTATAGGCGAACTTATTAAACAGGCGAAGTTAAGGGGTAAGCGAAGTTAACCCTAACTTCGCCTGTATAATATTGAAGGTATATAAAGAAGTCTTATAGTCAAACTCTTTTTACTTTTACTTTTCATAAACCAGCGAACTTATCAACTGTTAATCCTCGGCGAAGTTATCTTGTGAATCAAACCTTCATATTAATCAATTTCAATCCTTCTTAAGGTGTGTAGTGTTGTCCAAACTTATAATCTATGTCAATGGCGTTAATCAAAGATTGTTTTGATCCGATTCGTGACCTCGTTCATTCAAACCCTCAACACCCGCTTTTCAAACTTATTTTCACGTGGTCGTAATCAACTTGATCGTCGTGATCTCCTCAAAAACATGTTTTGTAGAGTCCACAATCATCAAATTATCCAGTTTCACCTCGTTTGGCCGTCTATACTGTTGCCGCTTCAGATTCAGGCGAAGTTACAGTTTAGGCGAAGTTAACCTTAACTTCGCCTAAGGGTTAACTTCGCCTGATATTTAATTGTTTAACAGTATATGAGGCGAAGTTGTGGTTAGGCGAAGTTATCATTAACTTCGCCTAGCCCTTTTAACTTATTTTTAATTTACATTTATCAGGCGAAGTTATTACCAACTTCGCCCCACCCCTAACTTCGCCTATACAGAATAAATCATAACTTCGCTCATGGTAACAGGCGAACTTGTGATTTGACTTGACGATTCTCTAACTTAGACTGTTTTTTTTGCAGAAATGGCAGTTGTAGCTGGAGCCGGTGGTGCAGGTGGTGATGAAGGTGGAGACAACAACCGACAGTTTTTCCCGGGGCATAATATGTACATTACTCTGGACCCGGATGCGAGCGGTGTTGATGATTTCCGCGAGATCATCACGTTTCTTATCCACTCGCGTATCTTCCACGCTATTACTACAACACTGCCTATCTCTTTGCCAAACATAGAAGATTTCTGGCAGACAGTGGAATATGTTGTCGAGTCGAGCCCCCGGTTATGCGTGCAACGGTTAACAATCAGGTAGTGCAGTTCTTGTCTGAGCAGATCAGGGTGGCTTTGCAGTTTGGGGATGAAACGAGAAATGACCCTACCGACTTCGTGGCTCCATTCAGAGATGGTGTTTTTCTGAGAATGGGCTATTCTGGTCCTTTGGGGGATACTCAGAGACGCAAGGGGTTCTTGCTTGACCAATGGCGCTTTCTCATGCACGTGATGATCGTGTGTATGTCGGGGAGAAAGGCTGGTACAGATGGAATGGGTGCAACGATGCAGTCGGCGATAACAGCACTGACTTACAATAAGCGTTATAGCTTTAGTCAGATGGTGTTCTACGAGATAGACCGTCAAAGACGTGCGGTGGCGCGTGAGAGGTTCTTGATGTATCCAAGATTCCATCAAATGATCTTGAATCACGTTGCTCCCACGTTACCTCAGCGCCGCCCGATTAGATATGTGGAGAGTGTAAGCAAGAGAATCTTCGCTCAGTGTAGATCATCAAGTGCAAGAAGTAAGCCTGAGCTCCGTCCTCGACATACTCCATTGTTTGGGTACTTTATCAATCCCGCGTATGTTGCAGCTCGTGGGGATGAGTTTCGGGATCCGGCACCACAACAGGCTGGAGTACCTCAACCACCACCTGAGGTACAACAAACTTTACCTGTTGCTCCTGTTGTGGCACCGGAGGAAATGTAGACCTTGAAGCTGCGTTTGGCGGTCAAGGATTTTTTGATATGGAGCATGTTGATCCTGAGGAAGATGTACAAGTCTCGGTTGCACGGGTTACTAGTGTGGATGTGGCTATGGCAGCTACGACGGAGGCTGATTCTGATTCTTCGAATGATGATGTGGCTGAGGCTAGACAGATTTTGATCTCTCAAGAAAGAATTCATGGGAAGAGAAAGAGAGACACCGATGACAGTGATTCGGATTTTGAAGAAGATTTACATCGGTTGGTTCGAAGATCGAGAAGGGAAAGGGCAGGTGCAGGTTCGGGAGCTGGTGAGAGCTCAAGGGTGGTTCGTTTTACTCCACTCGCACTGTCTGGTATGACTATGGTCCCTTCATCACTGCCAGTTACAGGGTTAAGCGCCGCGGATGTTCCCGTGGTGACTACCTCATCTTCCTTCGGCATCCCACCCACTACATTCCAGCTCTCGGCTCCTGAGATTGTGTCCTTGCCACCTCCATCTCTTACTCCATCGGAGGTCGTAGCAAGGTTTGTTGAGTCGACGGTTGTCGCCACTGCAGGGTTGTCGGTTACGATACCACCTGCAGTTACGTTTCCACCTGTTTCTGAGGTGCCGGTTACATTGGGAATCCCTCCTCCGTACGCTCAAGACATATCACATATGAGGTTTGATTTCGATGCAACCTTATCCGACTCGGAAAGAATAGCAGCGCTTGAAAGGGTCGTGGCAGAACAATCAAGAGTAAATCTAATCCAGACTCATGCTATTCAGCGCCTCGTTGCGGAGAATCAAATTCAGTCGTCCCTCCTGATCGAGCATGGTAAAATATTTGATGCCTTGAAACAGTTCTTGGCATCTCAGGGGGAGACGAGCTGTAAGGGTGACGAGCTGAGGACGAAGAAGCATAACGATCGAGACGATGATCCCAATGCATCAAAAGATGCAGGTGGAGAGTTGCCAAGAACTGAACAAGCTCTTGGGACTTCCACATCTCAGGGGGAGTCAACGAGTGCAGCTGGCGGTTCAGGGGGTGATGATGTGGTGGTTGTGAATGCTGAGGATGATGATGTTATAGGTGATGATGATGTGTTACCATTGGAAGAGATCGAGAAGATAGGAGCTGAGATCGTGATTGACAATGAAGTTGAAGAAGGAGAGATTGTGGAGGAGAACATTGAGCATGAAATTCCGGCAGTTGAAAAGTCAGATCTGGGTCAAAATACGGAATGTGATGAGACTGAATGGGAGGAGCAGCCAAGATGGAAAGAAGGCTACGCTCAGTGGTTCGTAAAGACTAAGAAACCGGCGGTCCCTACTATGTTCAAGAAAAGTTACAACATCAAAGGGTATGCTGAATTGTGTAGGTTCCTGGACGGATCGTACACGGGAAATCTCTAACAACGCAGGTGCGGAATCCCTGCGTATATAGGTACGAGTGTAGATATTGTAGAGATTGAGTACACGAACAATGAACACGAGCTATAAGGTAAACACGTTATATTGAATAACTAAACACGTGACAGTAAGTCACTGTTACAGAGAACAAAACGAAACAAAGCGTAACCAAAAACCCTAACTCACGTCACCTTCTGTTTCGGCTGAAACAGTGTATTTAAACACGACAACTTCGCCACTGGCGAAGTTGTCAGTAACCTCGCTAAATCAGCAAGTTCGCCATAGCGAACTTGCTGATAACTTCGCTAGTTTACAAAACAAAACATAAACAAACCATTAACTATATTACAGACTCGATAACAAATACTAGACTATGAACTACTGACAAACATGTACCAACAGACTCCCCCTTGGCAGTAGCTTCATATCTTGATCTTCAAATCTCGAGTCTTGTAATCTGCAACTCTACGCCTGCGCCCCTTCTCTCACACATACCGATACTACCCGTTGATATTTCCTAGCTTGATCCTTCCAAGCAGGAATGTAGAAGATCTTCTTCTCGTTGAGTACTTTCAGATCAGCTTTCGATAAGTTAACAAGATGCATCGGATCACAAACCCTCAGCACTTTCTTGTTCGTCTTCGTCTTCCAGCACGGCTTCAGCAGTCTGGCAGTCTACATACCACCATTTCAGACTCTTCAATACATCTTGATCAAACACATATCAATCACGTCGAGTTCCTTTCAATAATTTCAGTGGATCTATCACATCATCAACACTCTCAACATTTTCAAACACATCCACATCATCACCAACAACAACCACATCATCACGAGCCGCAGACTCCCCCTCAGCTGTGGAAGCCCCAAGAGCTATAGTAGTTCTTGGCAACTCACCACCTGCACCTTCCGGTGCATTGGGATCATCGTCTTGATCATTTCTTCTTTTAGTCCTCAGTTTTTCTTCTTTTAGTCCTCAGTTCATCGCCTCTATAGCTTATCTCCCCCTGAGATGCCAAGAACTCCTTCAAGGTATCTATTACGTTCCTATGCTCAACCTCAACCAAGAGTAATCAGTAAAAAAAACATAAAACTATCTAAAAAAAAATTAAAGTATAAGGGATCAAATTTCAGTCTAGTTAAGGACTAGCACGTTTTAGAAAAGATCCTAACAGGAATCATACTAACTACGTGACTGTCACTTGGATCCGTGTTTGGCTGTATTATGACATAGAGAAGCAGGTTATAAGCATGTAATAACTTAAATGGTTTTCATTGTTTCTGTGATACGGATTAAGGTTCAGTTAAGCTCAAAAATTTAAGTTGGCAACAATTCAGAGGTAATGATGCCTTCTATCTATTCTCAAAGCGTATTTGGCTATACCCAAGTCACCCCGAATTGACTTCGACCCATAGTGTCTGATTAACTTGTAGATACTCGTTGTCTGCTTCCCGTTTTCTTCTTACTCCAAACTTGAGAAATCTTGAGAAGTGTCGGTTCTCGTGTTTATTGTCACTACTTCTCATAAGTACATTTTTTTTTTTTTTTTTTTTTTTTTTTTTTTTTTTTTTTTTTTTTTTAATCACACATAAGAGTTTTCATCGGAGTACTAAACTACTGCAAGTCCCGAATCTGGATCACTGCAGTGTCTTGAAATGCTTTCTTCACGGGAATCAGAACACTCACGGGCTCGTGTATGACTGGATAGTTGCTTTTCTGCCTATCCTTCGAAAAGATGTGTATGAAGACATGCAAAACTCTTAAGGAGTTTCCACATTAAATTCGAGTAAATTTAGGTTAGTATCACATACACTTTTACGCACCATTAAAATTACCATGACATACAATGACTGTTCTAAAGCCTTTTAAGCTTAATAACTTCACTAGTTAGGCACACATAGTCAGTATACATATCATTTTCCAAGGGTGGATCAATTTTCTTTTAAACACAGCAAAGAACTTCTTACGAAGTAATAGACTTGAAAAGTAATTTCATTTCCCAAAAAAAACATTTTGACTTCAATCGCCCCGATCACGACAAAGTCTTCAGGTAAACGGCAATCCTGAAGATCCAATGGATCAACTGGACCGACCACATACTAGTATGTGTCCTTGTAACTAAGTATGAACGACTAATTTTCAGCGACAGAAAGAAAACACATCATAACCGCCCCGGTCACTTTCAGTCATCTGGTTAATGGCGACCCTCATTCTCTACAAGTAGAAACGAGGACCAAAACATATCTGAGGATATGTCCATCAAACCGAGGTAACCGACTAATTTTAAGCAATAGTGACGTTTTTTTTTTTTTTTTTTTTTTTTTTTTTTTTTTTTTTTTTTTAAATAAACACAAAAAAAAAAAAAACATGGTTACTCGTGATTGAGCTTCAGCTCTTCAACAAAGTTCATATTTTCTAACGTCATCTTCCCGTTAGATACCGTACCCCTTCCTGTTATTTTGCCTCCACTCTCACCGGCAAAACTGACTCTCGCTCCTTGAACAGGTTTTAAATCTTGTAACAAATTCTTGTTACCAGTCACGTGCCGGGAACAGCCGCTGTCCACAACCCAAAGATTATTGGAAGCCCTGTTCAACTGTTCCTGCACAAGAAAAAGAGATTATTAAAATTTGGGGACCCAAGACCTCTTGGTCTTGGGTCGATTAACCTTCTCAACCGAACTCACACACCTTGGCTGACCAAAATTAGCATTAGAAAAATTTCCACAAGTCCTAACAGGATACCTCCTTGGAGACTGATAGTGAGGCCAACCAAAACGACGCACATTAAGAGACACAAAAGAATTATAGCATTTGGTTTGGTTATTAGTAGTGTAAAAACGAGATGTGTTTCTTTGAAAACCTGTATTATCTCTCAAATTTGAATGGTTTTCATTTTGAACATTTAAACGATTACCAAAAACCTTAGTCTCAGTTTTCGAGGGCCTCACCTCTCTGATGCGTTGCTTCAGAGGGCAATCAGCAACAAGGTGCCCTGTTTGATTACATCTAAAACAACACCTATGTTCAGCTTTCTTTTCAGCAGATGTTTTAGATGTGGAGGCAGTATTACCAACCGTACGTCTCACATAAGGTGGGACATATGGGTTGAGTGGAGTACTCATTTTAGTTGATTTAACTTTTTCTCCACTAGTGGGTAACACTACCTTCTCTTTTGTCTTACCCGACTCGGATGATTTACCCGAATCAGGTGAGACTGGACTTGAAATAGAGACTTTCACACTTGAAACAGGCGAACTTATTTCGCCACTACTAACGCTTGGTTCTTTACTTGTAACCTTGATTGGAGCTGTCTGAGGAACTTCGAAATCAACAGATTTCTGAACACTAGGATTAAAAGTATAATTGTGGTTAAAAGGTGGTGGAACCTCGTGATAACCAATTCCTCCCCTCTTCGCAGAGGTACCTTGATCACTAACGAGATGATCGAGAATAGCTGAGGAATTTCTGAACTGCTCAAGTTTGCGGTTCAGTTCCACCACTTTCACCTGGTGGTCAGCAATCTGCTTTTCTCGATCAGCAATAAGTTTAGTTTTTTCTTCTAAAACCTCATAACTTAGATCAATTACTTCGATTTTCTCAGCAAGTTTTGTTTTTAAGCTTTTAACGTCTTTTTCACATGCTTTTATTTTAACTTTATAACTGTTTTCTCTTGCTTTCATAAAATGGTGATCTTCTTTAAGAGTTTTAAATTCAGCATCTAAACGAACATACTGATCAGTTATGGTAGCAAGTTGCTCAGACAATTGCTCACATTTATTACAAATAGGCTTAGTACTTACCTCGGAGAGTTGATCCTTGTTATCTGCCATGAAAGCTGCTTCTTTTCCAGTAGCTTTCTCTTCTCCAGTAATCTTCTCACATTCTTCATTCTCTACCTTAGCCATGTTTGCCTGCTCACCAGTTTCATTCGAATGCAGGTTCCAGTTGTATTCACCTGCTTCTCTGGACATCATGGCATTGATTTCTTTATTAACCTCAGTGTGCTGTGCAGACCGGCCTTCACCACGTTCAACTCTCTCGATTCTGCAGTCTTTAGCAAAGTGCCCATTTTGTTGACAATTATAGCACCTCACTTTAGACTTGTCGAACCCTGGCCTGCCACCAACAAACTTTCTCCCCGTCTTCCTCATAAACCTCTTCACTCTCCTTACTATCATAGCCATCTGCCATTGTAAATCCATCTCTTCCATATCATCAGCATCTATTTGATCATAGTCTTCATCCAGCATCGCTGGATCAACAACCTTTCCTTGAATATAGTTTTCATATGAAGCAATAAACGAAGCATAGAGTGCAAACTGCTCTTCAGCAGATTTGACACTCATTGGCATCTTAGAGTAGTTATTGCTTGAAGCACTGGGAGAGAAACTACTCTTGGATGCTTGAGGTTTTGAAGCACTTGATCCTCCAGCAACAAAGCAAACATCACCGTTCATGTTTACTGACATATTCCCTTCATGAGAAGAGTTAGAACCTGACTCTCCTTTGGAGTAGTAAGCAGCAGATTCAGGCTTCGAACTTGAGCCTGAGTTAACTTTGGCACCATACATACCAGGGTCTTGAACCTGATCCATTGGCGTCTCTTTACGAACCATATTAAGCTCAAAGGTTCTGAGCTTGTTTACTGCTGTCTCCAAGTCATAATTAGGAAAGTCTTTGTCTTCCCTCATTAGAACAGTGTACATTTCCCACTTCGGTGGGAGAGCATCGAGAAGTTTCTCAACTATTTCCTCCTCTCTGTAAGCAATAGAATAGTTGTTCAGCTCCGTCATTAGATGATAATATCGAGTGATAATATCATCGAGCGATTCGTTCTTCAAATACTTGAAGACAGAGAACTGGGTCTTTAATAGCTTAATCTTCGAGGCACGAATACCAGCGTTCCCTTCGAATCTATTCTCAAGAGCATCCCAAAGCTCTCGTGCAGAAGTGTACTTCCTGAATGTATGGAGAATCTCTTGAGGAAGAGCCATAGTAATTGCAGCATGAGCCTTGCTCTCGGCCTCATACATCTTTTTCTCTTCTTCCTCCATCTGGCTGTACTTCTTTACCACATCCCGACCTTCGTGTTCCATTGACGGTGGAATATATCCATCCTGGATGCACACCCACATCTTTGCATCCTGGTATTTAATATACTGAATGAACCTATCCTTCCACGCCACAAAATCGGTTACTTTCAGCAATCTTGGGGCCTTAGTAGCAGATCCCGCTTCGAATTCCATTTTGACTAAGTCTGAGATGTTGATTGATGACATCCTTCTTGAAGACTAATTTTTTTTTTTTTTTTTTTTTTTTTTTTTTTTTAACTTCGCCGAGAAGTCAACTTCGCCCAAAGTCAACTTCGCCTGTTCGTAACTTCGCTAAGGCGAACTTATGAGGTAAGCGAACTTGGGTAGTAAGCGAAGTTGAGGATAACTTCGCTAAGGCGAACTTATGAAGTAAGCGAAGTTGTGGTTAACTTCGCTAAACTTTTATATCTTCGCCAAAAACCCTAGTTTCAGCGACGGCAACTTCGCCAGAATTCAACAACTTCGCCCGACGAACAGCAACTTCGCCCGATGAACCTGGACGTTTTTCCAGATCTGTTTTTCTTCAAAACAGCAGCTCCCGATCAATGCAAAGGCTTGAAAATGATTGTCAAGCACTAGTAAACTCAATCCCAACAAAAACAACGTCCCGCGAATAGGTCAAACGAGACGAATCTACACCTGTGTGAAATCCCGAACCACACAATCGAGCCGATGGCTCTGATACCAATTGTAGGTTCCTGGACGGATCGTACACGGGAAATCTCTAACAACGCAGGTGCGGAATCCCTGCGTATATAGGTACGAGTGTAGATATTGTAGAGATTGAGTACACGAACAATGAACACGAGCTATAAGGTAAACACGTTATATTGAATAACTAAACACGTGACAGTAAGTCACTGTTACAGAGAACAAAACGAAACAAAGCGTAACCAAAAACCCTAACTCACGTCACCTTCTGTTTCGGCTGAAACAGTGTATTTAAACACGACAACTTCGCCACTGGCGAAGTTGTCAGTAACCTCGCTAAATCAGCAAGTTCGCCATAGCGAACTTGCTGATAACTTCGCTAGTTTACAAAACAAAACATAAACAAACCATTAACTATATTACAGACTCGATAACAAATACTAGACTATGAACTACTGACAAACATGTACCAACAAATTGAAAAAGGGGATAATATGCTGGTTATATGATGAACAGTTGAAACTTTATGTGATTAAACGTTATGATGGGGTTCAGTATTTCAAGAGATTGTTGAGGTCGTTGAATACGTTGCCTGAGTGTGAGGTGAAGGACTTAGCCAGGTTGGGGTTGATAAACAGGAGTGATGATAACATGGCTAGGATTATTGGGAAGATAGTCTGGAAAGAAAGCATAAAGGAGAAAAAGTTCGAATTGTTGAAACCGCAGAAAGGAAAGCTAGTTGAAGATAAAGACAGAGGCATGAGAGCTGATGGCAAGCCTTGGATGATAATGAAGTATAAGTCGATCCGGTGTCTAAAAGAAGTACCGATGAAACAAATGCCCAAGGATGTGCTCCAAGATCTGAAATGGTGGTACGTTGATAGTGAAACAGCTGAAGCAGTGATGGAGGATGAAGATGAACAAGAGTTGATGAGAGTGTATGATCCTATGCACTTAGTGAATTTGTCTCAAGCGAACTTGCAGGTGCTGAACGAGAAAAAGATATTTTACATTCCTGCTTGGTAAGAAGAAGCCAAGAAATACCAAAGAGTAGTTTCAGTTTGTGTACGAGAAGGCGTTCATGCTTGAAGACGGGAGATATGAGATTTTTGAGATTACGAGACACGTGATTGAAGATGAGATATGAAGCTACTGCCAAGGGGGAGTCTGTTGGTGCATGATGTCAGTAGTTCAGTATCTAGTGTCTGTAATTATGTTAGTTGGATTTGTATTAATGTTTTGTTAACTTGTTTCACAAGTTCGCCTCTTATAAGCGAACTTGTGGAACAGGCGAAGTTATCAACAACTTCGCCTAACATGTTAGGCGAAGTTGTCGATAACCATAAAAGCTTAGCCGCGGCTTGTTTTGTAATTAATGATTTAGTACATGTAATCGGTGATTGACATATCACGTGTTATTAGTTGCAATACAACGTGTTCTTTGTTTATTGTAACGTGTGTTTGCTTGTGTTTAACGAATATCGATTCTACACTCGTATCGTCTTACGTAGGGATTCCGCACCTACGTAGAACGAGATATTTCCGTGTAGATCCGGCTGGGAACCTACAGAAAGGGATGAATGAGTTGAATGGCTAGCTTCCAAAGGAGGAAACCTCAAGCTTGTATACCCAACAAGCTCTAACAAAACACCTAAGATGCTAGGGTCTTTTACACTCTTGCAAGAACAAAACCCCTTTTGTTCTTCTTCTTCTTGTTCTCGGCTTCAATGGAGAGAAAGAAGAGAGAGAGATGTGTGTGAGAGAGAAGGTATAATGTGCAAAAAAATGTGATCTACCAATAGATCAACATGCAATGTATTGAAAATAACAAGGAGGAGAAAGAGAGAGATGGAGGGGCCGGCCAATGTGGGTTTTCCCCCCAAAAACTCAAACTCAATTTTGTTAATTTCTTTTAAACATTATCTGTTATTTATCCAAATAAATAACATTTCTCTCAATTATAAATTATCCATATAATTTATTTAACACACAAATGCAAATATTTAGAAAACCCATTTTCCAGATAATAAAAGTGTTATTATTACTACTTAGATCATATCTAATAATAATTATCGTGGCGTTTGTCTAACTTGTTATTGGGTATGACCCGACTTGAATCACAACGTACTAGCAACATCAACTCAAATATGTGTCTTGGGCAGATTGATTCCAACAATCTCCCATTTGCACAAGATACATAGAAGATTGATGCAAATAGCAAATACCGCCTAACAACAGTTTACTATCCCTAATACGCATGACGAAGTGCCATTCAATAACATCATCCCCTTCAAGTCCCTTACTTGAAAATGATTTAGGTGAAACTATCATTTATCCTTATTCCACAAATGTCATGTTAAATCCAAAGACACAGAGTGATCATTCTCAGTTGATTTAACTAATCAGGCCTTAGATATTTAGCTCTCAACGAATAAGAGGGGCAAATCCCCTATTGACTATGTCGGTCCCGATTAGTCACTCAATACTCACAACAATGTCATGACCCACACATTAAATGTGTCGAGAAGAAGGTTAATGACGGATTGCTAAATAAGGAAAGATTCTTGTTTGTTAGCGGCGGAATCAGAAACAAACAAGTTTGTTGCTAAACAGATTAATATAGGTAACAGACACGGACACTAACTCAAAAGATTTCCATTTATATAAACTGATTCATACAAATGTTAATCGATTAGGGTTTCTTGTCGGGAATGTATTTTCAATGATAACCTAGGACAACTGTCACACTCAATCAGGAATATTCATTCTTATCTGAAAAGTGTAAAGGTTGCTGTCCAAAATCCGTTTTCAGGCGTGCCCTAAATTACTCCTTTTATAGGCCTGCCACCTCCTGACAGCTGTCATTCCTTCTAGAAACCCTAATGATTGGTACATATTCAAATTACATATTCAAAACTATACTAAGTGTAAAAACAGGTCTTCTGGGTAGACTTTGTAACATTTGTCTTCTCCACGTAGGCTTTGTGCCATTTTGTCCTTTACAAGTAGACATGGTAACCTTGAAGTGTGCTCGGGAATAGTTCTCCGGGTAGACTTTACTTAAACTATTTTCTGAAAATACTCCCCTAGCAGACTTCAATCTTCTTGACTATAGCAAACTTTGCTCGATATGGTCTTACGAGCAAACTTGTTCTTCTAAGGTCCTATCAACTCCTTGCTAGTGAATAACTTATTAGCAAAGCAATGTGTGCTTGATGACACTTTAGCTTGCTCGGAGTTGAACCTTGCTCGATGAGTCCTTAGGATAATTCTTAACTTCCATCAAGCATGCTCGGACAACTGTTTATTAATGAATAACTTGCTAGATCTTCCAAGTACTTGGCTTCAAAAGCTAGGTGTTACCAAGGGTTTGCTAGTAAGAAAACTGTGCTTGGCCATGAAGAACTACCTTGCTAGACATAGTGAACCCTGCTCGGATATTCACTAAAGAAGAATTCATGAAGATAACTCTGCCCGATAGGTAAAATATCATGCCTGGCCAAGTAAAACCCTGCTCAAATGTCCAAGTGTGCGCGGATCAATACTTAGCGATTTCTGAGGAGGTTGAGAAGATTCCAATCTTCCATATACTTCATTTTAGGTCAAATATTTGACTCAACAATCTCCCCCTGGATTGAAACACCTCAGCTGTCCTAAAACATCTCTAAGGTTACATACACTTAGTGAAAATACACATTAAATAAAAATCAAACTTTTGCATATCAAAAGTAAAACTATTACATATTCAAAAAATTTTGTCCGTAGACATTACAAAGCAAAGCCTATTCTAAGAATCATCTTCTTCTGGCATTGTAGGCTGCTTGTCTTCTTTCAACTCTGACAGTTGATTCCCTTTGCTGGAAGACAGACAGAATTCGATAATGAGGATGATGTTCTGGAATTGTCAGTCCAATAATGTCCCTCAAGTCTTCTTCATGCAAATAGGTCAGATCTTGATCAGTTTTGATGATTCCCAAGATGAGTCCATCTGAATTTCTTAGAATGTAATGGCCTTTGTTTTCCTTGTATTCAATCATAGTTATTCGGCCATTCTTTTGAACCTCATAGTTGGGTCTCACCATCCTCCTTCTCATGCTGATACATGTATTCAAGTTGGACAAGGGATTGTCTTTTCTCAGTTTTGTCAGATAAGCATGTTCTGTATCCCTTATCTTCCTCATTCAGGTTATTCTTATGATCCTTTCATGCTTGGTAAGCTCCCATTTTTTCTTTTGACTCAGCAGAGGAAATCCCATTTGAGCTTCATTTTTCAGATACTTTGAGAGTTCATTCGGCTGTCTTCTGGCCAATTTTCTGTTGTCATGATTGTCATACATAGTGAGATTGGCCATGTTCTCCAATTTTTCTCTTGTGTACTCAACAAAATCGTCTTTGAATATGATGTCTCTCAGTTGTCTACTCTGCATAATTACTTTCAAAGATTGAGATACTGAGTCATAGTAGAGAGTTCTTGGTAGATCCACATCAGAATGTGATCTTGGCATTCTTTGTGCTCCAGCTCTGCTTGACTCTCCCCTGCTTGCTGATGGGTGTTGCCTTGAGGCAGAGGGCCTTGTTGGGATAGACTTCATGGGTGTTCTAGGCCTTGATATACCGAAAGCTTTCAAGTACATAGATTCAATCAGCTCAGCTGGATAGTTGATAAGATCTGCAAAGTTTTCACCTTTATCTTTGACAAGTCTTGTAATCATATCAACTATCCTTGGATTATTCATTAGCCCCGCAGGCACAAATCTCCCTTCAACAAAACTTCTGGGATTTTCACCCTGCAACAGTATTTTCTCCCATTCAGCCTTCTGCATGTAGAATAGTTCTTTCAGTTGATCTTTATTCAATGCATTAAAGGCATTCACATCCATTCCTTTCTGATTCACCATTATGCCCCTCAGAATTTCAATCATTTCTTCATTCTCCCATGGAATTATAGGTTCATCTATTTGTTCTTCTTTAACTTCCACTGGGATAGGGGTTTCTTCAGCTGTTGCCCTTTTGATTTTTCCTTTTCAGCTTGTGCCGTCAATTTTTCTCTCAATGTCATGATTTTTCTTTTCTTTACTGGGGTTCATCTTGATCTCCCCTTGACTGTATAGTAGAAGGCTCAGGTTGCACTCTTTTTAATTGATCTTTCTTTTGAAATTTGTTGTAGAGTGACTCAACAGCAGCCTTAGTCAGGCTATCCACCATTTCTGGTGCCATTCCTTTCTCCAACAGGTAACTACATTTACCAGCGTATTTCTTTCTCAGAGCATCAAGTTTCTCAGCCAGTTCATCTTCTCTTACAAATTTTTCTTTCACTTCTTCTCTGGTGTTGTTGTAAGCATCTCTAAGTTGTTCAAACTTGAAATGGGTCAAATCTTTTTCAGACTAGCCATGCTTTCTCAGATAATCTCTATATTTTTAGCCATCTTTGTTCTTTTATTGTATCTTTTTCTCAATGATGTCTCTTTCTTTGTCCAATCTTCTTTACAGCTCATCATCATTCAAAGAAGCTATAAATTCAAAACTTATTCCATGACTCATCAATTTGACAACCAAAGGATTTTTCTTCTTAGCATCAATCAAACTTTGCTCAATGTTTGCCCTTTGATCTTTAGTCATTGTTACTTGTGGGGATACAACATTAGCATTTTCATTAATTTTACCTTGTTCATTGTCATTTTCATTAATTTTACCTTTCATTGTCATCATCAGATTCATCCTCCTCCTCTGTTGTTTCATTTACTGCATCAATTTTGGGATCATTTGGAGTTGGAATATCAGGGACTGGAATGTTTGGAACTCCCTGAACAACTTCATCAGGCCTCAATGTTTGCAAAGGAACTGGCCTTAGTGGACTGTCATCCCATCTCCTCTTCGTTCTTGATTCAGTTCCTTTTCAGGTTCCTTTTGAGGTTGGCTTTCAGATTGTGCAAACATACTTACCACCAAAGCTAAAGAGTTATCTACTTCCTCAGCTCTTTTCAAATTGATCAAGGTTTCAATCACAACTTGATCACTAGCCTCCTCTTCATTAAGGACTTTTGTAATATTGGCTTGCTCAAAAAGTGATTCCTGCTCTGCCATTTCTTCTGTAGTCAAGGTTCGGGCAATGTGTTCCCTCTCCCTTGTTTTATATAAAACTTGTGCCAGCCTTCTGGCAGCAACAAAAGCAACCTCATCTACTTCCTCTTCTTCCTCAACATTCTCAGCAATGGCTTTGCCTTTGGCTAGCCTTCTTTTCTTGTCACTTTAGATTTCAGACTGGAAATCATCAATTTCTTTCTCCAAATGTTCCAACTCTTTATTATGCTCAGCATTCTTGGAACCTTCTTCAATAGTTTCAGTAACCATTGGTTCCTCAGCTGCAGCCTCTTCTCCTATCAAAACATCAGTTTGTATATCAGTGGCCACATCAGTGGTAGCCACATTCTCATCAGCATTTATTATTTCAAGTTCATCCTTAATCTCCTTCTCTTCTCTCACCTCATCATCATCTCTGTTCACCACATTCAACACTTCATTATTGACATCATAGTTTTGCTGATCTCTTTCAGACTCATCAGCCTCATAATCATCATCCACTATTCTTCTTTCTTCCCCATCCTCATCATCATCATAAGCATTTAATAAACAAGTTAAACCATCAGCGTCAGTTGATTTACCACCTGCATCCTCCATCACTACATCATCAACATTAACAGCAGCATCAGTTGGCTCAATAATATTCTCCCTTGTTTTGGGCCAGCTGAGGTCTTCTCAACCTCCAGCTCTAGGGTTTGAATTCGTTTATGAGCAAGAGCCAACTAACCTTCAACTCCTCATTTTCTTTTCTCAATTCAGAATTTTCTCCTTTCAGATCAATGTTGTGGCAAATAAGGTTGAAGTTTCTTTGTAGTAGGAAGGCATTTGAGGGAGGGGTGTTGGATGGTGAAGTGTGGAATGGTTCTGGTATCGGATTTGAGGTTTGGGTCTGGGGTGAGGATTGGGTTGTGGTGTGAGGTGGGGTTTGGGTTCTGGTTTGAGGTGGTGATTGGTGTAATGGTTCAGTTTGGCTTAGGTTTAGGATGGGTGTGTGAGTGGGTGGAGATTGTGTGGTTTGGTCATTTGGTGGTGGAAAGACAGTTGGTGTTTGTGGTGGAGTTTGGTAAGTTTGGTCAATGGGTGATGGTGGGTAGGGTGGTGATTGTGGTGGAGTGACAAATGGTGCGGTTGGTGGTGTTGGTATAATCTGATACTCCCCCTGAGGTTGTACAATGTCCTCAAAGTTTGCATCACCCCCTTCTATATCACCAGCATCATCATCATTATCATCCCCATCATTATCAGAATCATCTTCTCCATCATCTCCTTCATTATCACTACTCTCCTCATCCTCTGCATCCTCAGACAATAACTCATGTAAGTGAGGAATGACAATGTCCTCAACAATCAACCATGGCAAGTCTTCATACACCTCATCAGGGTTAAATCTGCTTGAACTAGCCAGATTCTCTATTCTCTTGAATGTATCAGGGTTCTGCAGTACATGGGTGGTTCCAGTATATGGTAGTCCCTCCAACTCTTGATTAAATATGATCTGTAAGAACCTGGGATAAGCCAAGAACTTCTGCTTGTTTGTCTTCTTCATATTCTGAACCATTCCTTCAAAGATCATTCTTGAAAAATTGAATGGTTGATCAAATAGCACTGCAACAGTGGCATTAGCTAAATCCCTACTCTTGAGGGTCCATGATCCCTTTCTTGGAGAAAATCCATGTATGATGTGATGGATCAAAAACTTGTAAATATTTGGGAACATCCCCTTCTGAAATTGTCCATCGTGTATATTCCCTTGATAACCCATGGTTTTAACAAACACTTTAAGTAGTTGTTCAGTTGTAAGATGGATTGGGTTGGGGTTATCATCATTCAGTTGCAAGCACCTTCGAATCACGGCTTCATTCACCCTTATTTCCTGATTTGCAACCGTGGCATCGATTCTCCTTCCATTCACATCATCAAATAATCTTGCCAATCTCCAGAAATCAAGTGAGTGGTTTCTGTAAATAACCGGATTCGCCGTTAAAGCAAAACGGATGTTCAAACGCTGTAACCATCTAATAATCGAAGCCACTTCCTCATTGTCCGGTGTTACTTTCAACAGAGCGCACATATTGTGCTTATGCTCAAACGGATAGGTCGGTTGATCTTCATCCGCCATATCTAAAAAACATAATCAAACACATTCAAAGTAGAAATTAGTCCTAAAGTTCACAACTTTAAGTAATTTCAAGTTATAAATTTGAAGAAGAATGAAAGAAATATCATTAACAACATGTTCTTTGACAAGTTTATAACCTACACACTAAACAGAGAGTTAGTAAAGATACATAATCGAAGCCCATTATCATCTAATCATGGTCGGAAAACATATAAGTACTGCTTACCGAGTCGGAATTAGAGGGCTGATAAGTTAGGGTTTTAATAATTGTGAATGCGATAAGTCGATTTAGTTTTTCTTAGAGCAATCAGTGGAAGGAGAGTGATATAATGCTAAATATATATGTTTCCCTTGTTTATTTTATTTAATATTTTAATTGTTTTTGTTCGTTTTTAGTCAAGATTTGTATACTACTAACATTTTTATGTTTTGTAGGTTCCGGGTTTTGATCGTGATTAAAAAGGGTGAAAAAAGAGCTAAAACGAGCGGAAACGGAGATACGGAAGGCGTCAGGAAGGAGTCAGAACAGAGAACCGGTCAGACCGGGCCGGTCTGACCGCCCCCTTGGAAAAGCACGCCGCGCTGCGCGACCGGGGTGCCCAAGGCCCGTCGCGCGGCGCCTAGAGGGTACTGATGGGTTTTTATTTCGTTTTTGCGTCAAGTTGGGCCTTGTTTTGGGTATTTAAACACATTTAACTTAAACCTGACATAACCTGAAAGCCACCAGCCGAATTGGAGAGATATTGGAGCATATTTTCGAGTTACTTGGTTATTTTAAAGGCAAGAGGATAGCCGGTGAAGACTTATAAGTTCACGTTTGGAGATTACGGGTTTTATCGCCTTTAATCTTTCGTTTATTAGATTTTCACCATGTTTTCAGTTTTAATTGTTTTGTTTGAGTTAGACTTTTCAGATTCTAGGATAAATTCCATAAACTACTTAGGTCGTGATGAAATTTAGTTTGGTTTGATTTTATTTGGATTTCGTTTCGTTATGGATTTTATGTTCTAAGTAAATGGTTGAGTTTGATTTAATTGATGCGTATGATTGCTTGGTTTTATTTACTTGAATTTATTGTTTCACATTGCCCTTGTTGATTGTTTCATAGGATAGGGTTTTTTTAGGTCATTTACTATGTGTTCTTGACTAGTTTGTGATTAATATGCATTAAAATCATAGAAACAATAAAATCAATTAATTAGATAAAGGTGAACTGCCAGCCTAGAAAGCTGTAAGGTGATAGGCTGTTGATAGATCTGTGTTGGTCAGGATTGCTAGATTTAGTTCTTCGTAAGGAGTCCGTATAGGTTTGATTGTCAGCTTAGTCCATTAAGTTAATTGAGTTTGCTTTGCTATCTTTGAATTCCTCGCTGTAAGGTAGGTTTTCATCATAAAAGATACTTAGACTTAAGCGATTAAATAACCGTAAGGAAGTTTAAAATAAAACTGGTGAGTCTTAAAACTTGTTAGAAATCCATAGGCGTCTTCTTGAAGTTCAAGGGTCCTGCTCGGGTTTTCTGTCAAGGGTCTATTTTATGATCTCAGTTCCATAACGTGAGTTTTCCATTTATTTAATAACCGTAACTCTGGGGATTCTGGCCTGGGTAGTTATCTTCATCATCTGAGTTAATCTAAGTGTTTAATTGTTTATTAGTTAAAGTAATTAGGTTAAAGGTTTGTTAATTAATTAATTAAGTTTAAGGTAATGATTATGTTTTATTATTATTATATTAATTAGGGTTAGGTTTTATTATTATATTATTTGTTTTAATATTAGTTTAATTGTTATGCAATCATTAGTTAATTATTAATAAGGTGTAATTATTATTATTATTAAATTCCAGCTCAAATATTATTAATAAATAGTCGTGTCTAGTAGTTGAGTCTTATTTGCTAGTTTCGTAATTTGAAGAGTCTCGTGGGTTCGGTATCCGGACTTACTTAGCTGTACTAGAGTCGATCGGTTCACTTGCCGGTTAGTAGTTTAAGTTAAGTTTAAGGGTCTAGAGTATTACTTAGGGTCTAGATTAGTATAGTTTTAGTTAATGATTATTAGACTACTTTTAGCACATCAAGTTTTTGGCGCCGTTGCCGGGGACACTTATCGATTGTGTTATTTGCTTTTATTGGACTTATTTGCTATATACGTTCTATTTGTTTTATTTTCGTTTGAGTCGTAGGAGTCTAATTAAATTTTAGTTTATTTTTGTTTTAGGTTTTATTTTTTGTGTACTTACTTAGTCTGTTGCGTTTTTCAGGTTTATGTCACGTCTTCGTTGGCAAGGACCACCGCTCGAAAACCTGGAATTTTCACCGTTGAAGACCGAGGCTAGCTCATCAGCAGAGAAGCAACTGTCAGAAGCCAGATCTACAGCAAAGTCTTCCCCACACAGTTCACCACCAGAAAGTCCTAGAGTCCAACCACAAGTTCAAATGGCCGACAATAGGACAATTGCTGCTCAAGCCTTCGATGGCTTAACCGGAAACCAGTCATGCATCGTTGTCCCCGAGATCGACAACCCCAACTCGTGGCAGATTCCTTCATATGTCATGAACAACATCGTTCAAACTAATCAGTTTCATGAGAACGATGACGAGGATGCACCGGCTCATATTAACCGACTTTACCGCGTTTTGAAAACTTTTAATTTGTAAGGTGCTACTGAAGATGCAATTTTCTTATATCTTTTTCCTTTTTCACTTGCAGGTAAAGCAGCTACTTGGCTCGATACTTAGCCGCCTGTCACGTTCACCACTTGGGAAGCACTACGTTCTGCTTTTATCAAGAGATGCTTCCCACCGGCAAAAGCGGCTATTCTTCGTTATCAGATTCACTCTTTCCACATGGAGCCAGATGAACAATATTGCCATGCTTGGGAGCGTTTTCAGAATTTGCTTGCCCGTTGTTCACAGAATGGTCTTACACCATGTGCTCTCGTGGAAAAATTTTAAAACGGGCTGACATATGAAACCCAAGTTCGTTTTGAAACTGCTGCTGGAGGTAACTTGATGGCAAGGAAGAATGTCACCGAATGCATTGAGATGTTTGAAAGCTTCGCTCAATCGGACCTCGCCAAAGGGCCACGACGCGGGAATTACACTCCCGTTAGCAGTACATCCTCATCTTCTCGAGGTGTACACCAGGTTAATCTGGATACTACTGTGGCTGCGGCTTTGGAATCACTAACCCGAGAGGTGAAGGAACTCAAGACTAAGGTGGACAAGTGTGAGTTTTGTAGGGGTGGACATGGCACGTTGGAGTGCCCGGTGATGAATCAACAAGTCGATTATGTTGGTGGTCAGAAAAGGTTTCCAAACAACAACTTCAACAACAATCAGAATTGGAATACCTACAAGAACCCAAATCAGAATAACTCCAACTGGCGCCCGTCAGGCGCACCACCTGACTATCAAAATTCTTACAATCAAGGACAAGGTCAGTACAATAATAATAATAATAATAATAATAATAATAATAATAATAATAATAATGGTACTAATGTTCAAAATAATGTGCAGGATTCTACTGGAGGAATGGGACGTCTAGAAGACATGATGAAGCAAATCTTGGAGAGGGATCAAATTACCCAGAAAAAGTTTGCCGAACACGATCTGCTCCTCAAAAATCAACAATCCTCTTTACTTGACCTTCAAAGGTCCGTTGGCAATATTGATCATCGTTTTGATGAAAGGGCTCAAGGAAAGTTTTCGGGTTCTACTCAGCCGAATCCGGCCGCTCAACTGAAAGCAATTACTACTCGTAGGGGAAGGGTTTTGGGTCCCGAGGTAGTTAAAGAAAAGGTTGGAGTTGAAGAAGAGGAAGTGGTTGATGAAGTGATTGAGATGGAGGCTCCAGGTAAGTCACAAATTAAAACACCAATTATTGAGCCGCAAGTTGAGAAAAAGCCGGTTGAATTCCGTCCACCACCCGAAATTAATATTGCACATGTTCTTTATCCCGCTCGTCTCAAGAATCAAAAGTACACGAGGGAATACGGGCACTTTGTAGATATGTTCCGACAGTTAAAGATTAATCTTCCGTTTGTTGAAGCTCTCCAACACATGCCAAAGTATGCGGAATTTTTGAAAGACTTGCTCAAGAGAAAAAGATCAGTTGGGAGAGGTTTCTTCTATTCCACTTAGCAGGGATTTTTCGGCGGTAGTGTTGAACCGGGTCCCGGAAAAGTTATCGGATCCGGGTGTGTTTACAATCCCATATACATTCGGTAGTGATATGATGAGTCAAGCGTTGGCGGATTTGGGTGCGAGTATTAATCTTATGCCGTATTCGTTGTTTGAGAAGTTGGAGTTGGGTGAGCTTACACCAACTCGTACGTCGTTGTCATTGGCGGATCGATCGGTTAAGTATCCATGAGGTATTATTGAGAATTTACTAGTGAAAGTCGACAAGTTTGTATTTCCGGTTGATTTTGTGGTGCTTGACATGGAGGCCGACGAGAAGGTTCCCATTATTCTTGGTCGGCCGTTTTTTAGAACGGCTAAAGCTCTTATTGATGTGTATGAGGGGCGGATAACACTTAGGGTTGGTGATGAGAATGTTACTTATGATATTGCAAAGTCGATGAAGCACCCGGGTGATAGTGACGATGTTAGTGGTCCATGCCATTCGGTATATTTTATTAATTCTTTTATTCCGGGTTTTGATAAGTGTCTAGATTATATTTGTGGAACCAATTTGGTTAGGATGGAGTTGGATAACGAGTTGACGTAAATTATGGAGGATGGTGAGGAAGACGTGGTAGATGATGTTTCTTGTTCGGCGGAGATTATGGAGGTTAGTGAGATTATTTGTGAAATAGAGGCGGAAAAACCCGCTTCGTTGGAATTAAAGGTTCTTCCGTCACATTTAGAGTATGCGTATCTTGAAGAGGGCTCAGATTTGCCCGTTATTGTTTTGTCTAAGTTGAGTTAGGAAGAAAAGTCAAAGTTGATAGAAGTGTTGAAGATGAATAAAGGGGCGATTGCATGGAGACTTTCAGATATTCAAGGTATTAACCCCGCTTATTGTACCCACCGGATTTTGATGGAAGACGAGTATAAACCGGTGGTTCAACCCCAAAGGCGTTTGAATCCAAATATGCAGGAAGTTGTCAAGAAAGAGGTTCTTAAGTTGTTGGATGCCGGAATAATTTATCCGATTTTGGACTCTCCATGGGTAAGTCCAACTCAGGTTGTTCCAAAGAAAGAGGGGATGACGGTTGTTATGAATGAGAAGAATGAACTCATCCCTTCGCGTATGGTTACTAGTTGGAGGGTTTGTATTAACTATCGGAGGTTGAATGATGCTACTCGCAAAGACCACTTCCCGTTGCCGTTTATTGATCAAATGTTGGAGCGTCTCGCGGGTCAACAGTTTTATTGTTTTCTTGACGGTTTTTAAGGTTATTTTCAGATTCCAATCGCACCTGAAGACCAACAGAAGACGACTTTTACGTGTGCGTATGGTACATATGCGTATCGTCGCATGCCGTTTGGGTTGTGTAATGCTTTGGCTACCTTTCAGCGTTGTATGGTGGCAATTTTTCAGGATATGATAGAAACGTCCATGGAAGTTTTTATGGATGATTTTTTGGTGTACGGTAATTCTTTCGACCAGTGTTTGGGTAATCTTGAGAGAACGTTGAAGAGGTGCATTGAAACAAAGTTGATGTTAAATTGGGAAAAGTGTCACTTTATGGTGACGGAAGGGATAGTTTTGGGTCATAAAATTTCAAGAGATGGTATAGAGGTGGATCGGGCGAAGATTGACACGATTAGTAGGCTACCCCCACCGACAAATGTCAAAGCTATAAGAAGTTTTCTTGGTCATGCGAGTTTCTATAGGCGATTTATCAAAGACTTTTCAAAGATTACCCGCCCGATGACCCGATTATTAGAGAAATATATCCCGTTTGTGTTCAATGAAGATTGTTTGAAGGTGTTCAAGTTTCTGAAAGATCAACTTGTAAGTGCTCTTATTCTCGTGTCGCCGGATTGGAATTTCCCTTTTGAGCTCATGTGTGATGCGAGCGACTATGCGGTTGGAGGGTTTTTGGGCAAAGGCGTGAGAAACATTTTCATCCTATTATTTATGCAAGCAAGACTTTGAATGATGCCCAAGAGAACTACACCACCACCGAAAAGGAACTTTTAGCCATTGTGTTTGCATTTGACAAGTTCCGGTCTTATCTCGTACTTTCTAAGACCACTATTTTTACCGATCATGCAGCTTTGCGTTTTCTCTTTCACAAGAAAGACGCGAAGCCCCGTCTCATACGGTGGATTCTTTTACTTTCCGAATTTGATATTGAGATTAAAGACAAGAAGGGGGCGGAAATGTTGCGGCGGATCATCTTTCTCGTTTAGAAAATCTGAAGAGAGAAGAGATTCGCGAGGAAGAAATTGGTGATAGATTCCTGCATGAGTCGATTGATTTTGTTAAGGCCGAAATGCAAGGTTTGCCATGGTTCACCGATTTTGCTAATTTTTTTATCTGCGGGCCTTGTGTTGAAAGGGATGACTACTCAACAAAAGAAGAAGTTTTTCCGGGATGTTAATCGGTATGTTTGGGAGGATCCTTTTCTTTTCAAGATTGGTGGTGACCGAATTCTTAGAAGATGTGTGTCGAAAGAAGAAGGGTTGAATATTCTGAAGCATGTTCATGAAGGTTTAACGGGCGGTCATCATGGAGCGCATGTCACAGCTCAAAAGGTATTTGATTGTGGTTTTTATTGGCCATCGGTTGTAAAAGATGCGGTGGAATTTGCCAAGACGTGTGATGCTTGTCAACGCACGAGAAATATTTCATCGAAAAACGAGATGCCTCAAAACCCCATACAAACTCTTAAAATATTTGATGTTGGGGAATTAATTTTATGGGACCGTTTCCCGTTTCTGGTGGTCACAAGTATATTTTAGTGGCGATTGATTACATTTCCAAATGGGTTGAAGCCCAAGCATTGGCCACAAATGATGCTAGAGTTGTTGTGAAATTTTTAAAGAAGCTGTTTACTCGTTTCAGGACTCCACGGGCGATTATTAGCGATCGAGGTACTCATTTTAGTAATTCCTTCATGGAGAAAGCATAAGCTCGTTATGGAGTTACTCATCGCATCTCTACCACTTACCATCCTCAAACGAATGGTCAAGTCGAAAATGCTAATAGAGGGGTGAAGAGAATTTTAGAGAAGACGGTTGGGATAAGCCGGAAAGATTGGTCAGAGAAATTGGATGATGCGTTGTGGGCATTTAGAACCGCGTACAAGACACCGTTGGGTACTACACCGTTTATGTTAGTTTACGGTAAAGCATGTCATCTTCCCGTTGAGTTGAAGCATCGAACGTTTTGGGCATTGATGACGGTAAATGTTGATCTTACTGAGGCTGCAAGAAAGAGATATTTTCAAATTCATGAGTTAGAAGAGCTTCGTGATGCAGCGTATTCTCGATCGTTGGATATCAAGGAAAAGACGAAAGTGTTGCACGATCGACGTTTAAAGGGAGGTAAAGATTTTAAGAAAGGTGATAAAGTATTGTTACATAATTCTCGTTTGAAGTTCTTTGCAGGTAAGCTGAGATCGAAGTGGACGGGACCCTATTTGGTGAAAGAAGTATTCCCGTATGGAGCGGTGGAGTTAGAGAATCCAGACAATGGAACTTCGTGGAAAGTGAACGGTCATCGTTTAAAGCATTATCTTGGAGGGCCAGAGGAGTTAATCGAGGTGGAGGAAAATCCCCTCGATCCATCGAATTAAATCATCGACGGGTTCTTGAGTGAAAACTCAAGTGTAGATCGAGTTTGTATAATTCCTTCTCTTTATTTAAGTTTCGTCGGGTCACTAACTTTAGTTTTTGTAGCTTTATTGCGTCGTCAGGTCGTTTCAAGGAATCGTCACTATCATAACGAGAGATTTTGCGAGGATTCGAAGGATGCCAGGTAAGTTTTGCATGGACAAATAACATAAAATGGCCATAAAAAAAGAGTTGGTAATTTTCCAAAATTTTTCTAAGACGAAATAGGCTTCAAAAAACGTCATAACTTTCTGTTAAAAGAGCCCGTCGCGCGCGCGACGGGTTTTTCCTTCCTCTCCGCGCTGCGCCGAGCCCGACAAACAAACAACTAAAAAAAATAACCATACAGCGACGCTGTGACGTCGCGCGACCGGAAAAAGCCGGGCCTCCGCGCGGCGCGGCGCCCCAAAACACATATCCGAAATTATTATTTTTACCTCTTCCACTTTATATCAAATCCTCTTTTTTATTTTTCAAAATCCCCTTTCCCTCAAGAACCCTAACCCGCGACCATCTTCACCACCTCCCTCTTTCACCAATTCTCACTAAATTAAACCTTTTAATCACTTTCCTATCACCCTAATACCATAACCCACCATTAATTTTAACCAAAACTCACTAAATCTCTCACTTGCACACACTTTATTTCTTCAAATTTGGCAGGTTTATCCAGGTTTCACACTTCTAAAAGGTATGATTTCTTGTAACTTTTGTAATTTTTTGTGTATTTTAATGTTAGTTTTAGTTTTACTTTTACAAACTTTGTTGTCGTGTTTTGTTTAAATAAGTTGTTTAGGTTAGTTTTTGGGTGCGGGTTGGTATGGGCT
This sequence comes from Bidens hawaiensis, assembly GCF_021521415.1. Classification (NCBI taxonomy): domain Eukaryota; kingdom Viridiplantae; phylum Streptophyta; class Magnoliopsida; order Asterales; family Asteraceae; genus Bidens; species Bidens hawaiensis. Next base: position 3,655,602 of record NW_027491024.1, read on the forward strand.
GGCAGTTTCGTTGAGTTTTTGGGTGCGGTTGGTTGGGTTGGACTAGAAACTTTATTTTTTGGTTGCGGTCGGGTTATCGGTTTGGGTTTAAACGAGTGTATCTAGCGTTGGAATTTGGTTTGAGATTTTAAACTTTGTTGTTTTAGTAGTTAAAAACGAGCCGGAAAACAAGTTTTAAGCAATATATATTTTACTAAAAGTATGGTTTTTCGCTCGTTTTCGACTCAATTTTGCGGGTTGTTGGCACTTGGGTTTAATTGGGACAATTAAAGTGCCGGGAGGAGGTGATGTTTGTTGAGTCGGTATGAATGTTTTCGGATTTATAAGCTACTAAAAGTCCTAAAAATATTGGTTATCCGTTAGTTTTTTAGTAAATAATTAAACCACTCGAACTTACTTGATTTTCATCTAAATGAGTCGGTTAAAAATATTTTGTAACCCGGACTTCCAAATTTATTTTAATTTCAGTTTTTATACTTATAAAAAAATCCGAAAATTAAAAAAAAAAATTGTTTTTATTCTTTTTAGTTTATTTACTTACTTCCATGTTTGTTTGCTTGTTTAAATGTGTTTAGATGTCAAAAGAAGCGGGGAAACGAAAACGAGAACCGGCCGCGCGACCGAGAGGCGAGCCGGAACCGGTTATCTTTATGGAGCCGAGGACTCGGGTGATCGAGTATCAACCCGGACAGATTATGTTTAGAAGAGCTTCAACCCTTAAGAAAAGTTCATTACTTAAATTCGACGTACATTCGCAAGAGTATGATCAATTATGCAAGTTAATAAATTCGGATCTTCTCACGTTCAAGACAATTAATTGGGATTTAGTGGATTCGGTTGGTCAAAGAGAGAGAATTGAAGGGTTGTTGGTCCCGAAATTCAGGGCAATGTTAGATTTAAACGAACCGCAATACCACGAGCTGACACTAGAGTTTCTGAGCACGTTTAAATACAAAGATGGTAATTTTGCTCAGTCAAATGCGGTGTTGTTTTCTTTAAGAAGGCAGTTGTATAATATGACTATCGCACAGTTTGCGGTAGCAACCGGTTTTTATACGGATGAGGAGGTGAGAGATCCGGGGTTTGTGACGGGTATTCGGGGTGTGTTTATAAATAAGAACGATGTGAGTTTCGGTCAGGACAAGTTGGCTACTTTTTGGAACAAAATTTCTATTTGCTTGTTTTCGGGATCGAATGTAGCGTCGAATATTCGGGATCCCGTGCTTCGGTTTATTCACCGGGTTTTGGTTAATACTTTGATTGGTTGCAATTCGGGCGACAATAAAGTAAACTGGTTGGATATTTTTTGCTTGTTGGCGATGGTTGATCAGGTTCCGATAAATTACGCGAGTCTTTTGGCGTGGTCGATTCATCGGAATAGACGTGGGGGAACCAAAAATAGGTCAAAGTTGGATATGTGCCCATACATTACATGTATTGCTAGAAATTTGGGTGTGTTTGATAGGGTTAAACCGGAAATTATGAGAGTGGGACCCGGACGTGAGTTTTTGGAGGTTAAGGATTTGAGAAATGCGAGAATTTTGAAAGGTACTGACCCGTTAGCTTGGGAGGATGTTAAGATGGGCCCACAGTTTCATCCACCGACGAGGACCGCGGCTATGAGAGCCGGATTACCGACACATTACCAGAGGCCGCTTCAGATATCAAAGAGACCGGGTGCTCAGTTCCCGGTCAGAGAGCCTCGCCCCAAGGATATTACTTTGGAGTCATTATATGACCGGATGGAGTCCGGTCATGATCAGATTAGGGAGTTGAGACAGAAGCTAGAGGCGAACCAGAGACGTCAGAATGAGCACATGAGATATATGATGACTACACTGAGGATTGAGTTGCCTGCTTCTCTTCGACAGCCGAACGATGCGGGTCCGAGCGGGTCGAGTGCCCCGGGTGGTTCGGGGTATGGTCATGGAGTACCTTTTTATGGTCTGGGTCATCCGGAATTTGATAATGCTGAGCCATACCGCATTCTTGAGCAGGAGTCGAAGTCGGAGGAGGAAGAAGACGAGGATTGAGTTAGAGTTGACGAGCTAGAATGGGAGTTTATGTTTTGTGATGTTTTTATTTTATTTTTTTAATGATGTTTTTGTTTTTATTTGGTCTGTACTGAGATATTATTTTAGACTTTTTGGTTGGGTTGGTGAGTTGGAAGTGGGTGAACGTTTGAAAACTTATAGGTAACCTTTATGAGGAGAGGCCGAGTCCGTTCTGAAAGAGAGAATGAGTTACCATTTCATGTAGAGCGGTCGGTGAGGAGAGCACCCATAAAAATAGACTAGCACATTGACAGTCTCGCATATTACTAGCTAAGTCTTTTTCATTGTATTTTGTTTTTATGTTTTTATGTTTTTATTTTTATTTTTATGTTTTTGTTTTTTTTATCTTTTTAGGTTTTTGTTTTTTTAATTTTATAATTTTAGCTTTTGCTTTTAATATTTTCTAGTCGTGTTTCCCGTGCCCACATTGTGGACAATGCAAAATTTAAGTGTGGGGATGGGACACAAGTGTTTCAACTAATTTGAGTTTTGTTTTCGTTTTCGTACTTATGTTTACAAAATTGAAAAAAAAAAATTTGAAAAAAGTTTTTAAAAAAATGTCCTTTGAGTTTTTGTTGCATGAAAGTGGGAGATGATGATACTTATCGGAAATTGGTTTTCAAACTACTAATAATATGAGATAAATAAAAGAAAGCGCACTTAACTTGGGATGTGTCAGTAGGCTCAGCCTTGAAAATGAAAGGGCAATTTGATAAAATGGGTCAGAAATCTCTTGTGGGTAAAACATTTTGTCTGTAGAAAATAAGTAATGAAAGGCCAGCCATACTCAAGCCTCAATTCTTGGTATGAAAAAGTGGAAAATAATATAAAGTTTAAAAAAAAATTGAATACGTTATCATATGATGCTTGGGTAGGTTTAACGTTAGAGTATGCCGTTTAGCCTGTGATATAAATCTTAAACTGCTAGTTTTAGTATTTTACACATCATTGGCGTATGATTTTATAGCCTTAAATCTTGTATTGATGGGATGCCCCGGGTCCGGAGACTAAGGATGAGCATGGTATCGGACCGGTACCGACTGGTCCCGATCCCGAAAATCCCTAATTCTTGGTACCGGTACCGGGAGGGTACCGCGATTATACCGATACCGGAGGTAAAAAATCGGGAAATACGGGTACCGGTACCGTAACGATCCCGAAAATTAAAACTTTGGTACCGATTCGGTACCGACGGTACCAAATCGGTACCGATTTCGGTACCGGTACCGGTACCAATCGGTACCGGTTCCGATTTTGCTCATCCCTACCGGAGACTATGGGTCTGTATGTCGACTATTCATCTGGGTATTCACAATTCCAAATGGGGTTGTGAATATTTAAAATAAAAGCTAAAAAAAATAGTAAACCCGCATATTTCTACCATATAATTCTTTAAACATGATCACAAAAAGTACAAAGTACAAATACATTACAGACTTGATCATCCACGTTGTTAGCCATGTGGGGTCCCCTTGCTCGCGTCCCATTATGAAACGGACCACAAGGGACACGCCACATGTAAGCCCTACAGCTGAAATTTGCATACTCACCTATGGTAATGGTTCGTTGTATTGTTTGATAACGGGGGTATGTCATGTTGTGGGGAACACTAGCTATAAATTAATTGAACCTTAATCATATCTAATGGCTGCTTGGTAGAATTTAATGCTTAAGCTTAGGTGGATAAACAATACCCTTGATCGTCTTAACTATTCATGAAAAAATATAGAGCAACAAAAGTTTTAAATATACTAATTTTGAGGTTTAAGTTAAGTTGGGGTGTTCTGGTCCGGTAAAAGCTGAAAATAAGCGGGTCTTAATTGTGTAAACCACTGAGTACTATTATTTTCGGATCATATTTTCGGTGATCGCGGTTTTTGCGTTATTCTGAGCTTTAAAAATTAACCTATATGTTTGTTAGACTGTAATTTTCCGATTCTGATCCAACTAAATCAAACTTTTTCATGGATGAAAAATGAATAAGTGTGGGGATATTTGATATAATGCTAAATATATATGTTTACCTTGTTTATTTTATTTAATATTTTAATTGTTTTTGTTCGTTTTTAGTCGAGATTTTTATACTACTAACATTTTTATGTTTTGTAGGTTCCGGGTTTTGATCGTGATGAAAAAGGGCGAAAAAAGAGCTAAAACGAGCCGAAACGGAGATACGGAAGGCGTCAGGAAGGAGTCAGAACAGAGAACCAGTCAGACCGGGCCGGTCTGACCGGCCCCCTTGGAAAAGCACGCCGCGCCGCGCGACCGGGGTGCCCAAGGCCCGTCGCGCGGCGCCTAGAGGGTACTGATGGGTTTTTATTTCGTTTTTGCGTCTAGTTGGGCCTTGTTTTGGGTATTTAAACACCTTTAACTTAAACCTGACATAACCTGAAAGCCACCAGCCGAATTGGAGAGATCTTGGAGCATATTTTCGAGTTACTTGGTGATTTTGAAGACAAGAGGACAGCCGGTGAAGACTTATACGTTCACGTTTGGAGATTACGGGTTTTATCGCCTTTAATCTTTCGTTTATTAGATTTTCACCATGTTTTCGGTTTTAATTGTTTAGTTTGAGTTAGACTTTAAGATGCTAGGCTAAATTCTATAAACTACCTAGGTCGTGATGAAATTTAGTTCGGTTTGATTTTATTTGGATTTCGTTTCGTTATGGATTTTATGTTCTAAGTAAACGGTTGAGTTTGATTTAATTGATGCGTATGATTGCTTGGTTTTGTTTACTTGAATTTATTGTTTCACATTGCCCTTATTGATTGTTTCATAGGATATGGTTTTTTTAGGTCATTTACTATGTGTTCTTGACTAGTTTGTGATTAATATGCATTAAAATCATAGAAACAATAAAATCAATTAAACAGATAAAAGTGAACTGCCAGCCTAGAAAGCTGTAAGGTGATAGGCTGTTGATAGATCTGTGTTGGTCAGGATTGCTAGATTTAGTTCTTCGTAAGGAGTCCGTCTAGGTTTGATTGTCAGCTTAGTCTATTAAGTTAATTGAGCCTGCTTTGCTATCTTTGAATTCCTCGCTGTAAGGTAGGTTTTCGTCATAAAAGATACTTAGACATAAGCGATTAATAACCGTAAGGAAATTTAATATAAAACTGGTGAGTCTTAAAACTTGTTAGAAATCCATAGGCGTCTTCTTGAAGTTTAAGGTCCTGTTCGGGTTTTCTGTCAAGGGTCTATTTTATTATCTCAGTTCCATAACGTGAGTTTTCCATTTATTTAATAACCGTAACTTTGGGGATTTTGGCCTGGGTAATTATCTTCATCATCTGAGTTAATTTAAGTGTTTAATTGTTTATTAGTTAAAGTAATAAGGTTAAAGGTTTATTAATTAATTAATTAAGTTTAAGGTAATGATTATGTTTTATTATTATTATTATATTAATTAGGGTTAGGTTTTATTATTATATTATTTGTTTTAATATTAGTTTAATAGTTAAGCAATCATTAGTTAATTATTAATAAGTTTTAATTATTATTATTATTAAATTCACCCTCAAATATTATTAATAAATAGTCTTGTCTTGTAGTTGAGTCTTATTTGCTAGTTTCGTAATTTAAAGAGTCTCGTGTGTTCGATATCCGGACTTATTTAGATGTACTAGAGTTGATCGGTTCACTTGCCGGTTAGTAATTTAAGGGTCTAGAGTATTACTTAGTGTCTAGAGTAGTATAATTTTAGTTAATAATTATTTGACTACTTTTAGCACATCAGAGAGAGAGAGAGGGAAAATAATGTTAAAAAACTTCTCTCACTCCCTCTTATATACCTTTTGAAAGTGGGTTTTAAATGCGTTTTGTCGTTTTATGAGTTAATATTTGTCATACAATAATCTTGTCCTTTTAAAATTTTTACACACTAAAAAACATCCAACTCCAAAAGTTTAGCAAACCTTGCTCGGAAAAGTCATTTTTTGCAAAGTATGCTCGGTATATTCCACTTGCTCAAAGCTTACTCGTTTCAGTGTTGGTACAATTAGAAGGTAAAATGAAGGAAGCTTACTCGAAATACAGGATTGCTTGAGAACTGAATCACAAGTTAAAATAATCAAGTATAAAACATCAAGAAGGCAACCTTGCTAGAGATCAACTAAGATACCCAGATAATATTATTCTAATTACTTACCTTGCTCGAATAATTTTACTTATCACAAACCTTACTCGAAAATGTAAACAGTTAGCAAATAATCAGTCAAGTATACTTTGATGCAAAGTATGCCCGAAAAATCTTCAAGAATACAAAGTGTGCTAGAAGTGGATTCTTAACACAAAGTGTAATTGGAAAGTCAGTTTGAACTTACCAAGTATATTAAGGGAACATTTGAAAATCCAAAGTGTGCTCGAAATATAAAGTGTGCTCGAGAAAGAAGGTTTGCCCGAAAACACTTGTAATTTCAAAGGAACATATCCACAATAATCATTAAGTGTGCTAGAATTTGAAGTTTACTCGAAGACAAATTCAAGCATACACTTAAAAACACAAAGCTTGCTAAAATTAATTCAAACAGTCAAATCACAAGTGTGCTAAATAGTTTAAAATATTAAAGCTTGCTCGAAGTGTCATTCATCCACAAAGCTTGCTCGGTTGACTAAAAGTATGCTAGAAAGTTTAAAGGTCACAAAGCTTCCTAGTGGACAGTAACATATTAAATAGCTTGCTAGTAAACAGTTGATGCAATCAAACAAAAACATTAAGCATGCTTGAAAGTCTTAACTAAATAAAAGCTTGCTAGAATTATCATATACAGCATATAAGATGCAAAGCTTGCTAGAAACAAAAAATATCTTTCAAACAGTTAAGTGTGCCCGAAAAACTTATATTTGTTAAAGCTTGCTGGAGAGCTTATCCACACACATTCAGATATCAACCCTACTCGGAAGAATTAAATTTTAGTTAACACAGTAAACTCTACCCGAAAAGTATAAATACTTCAAAGTTTGCTCGAAAATCATGAACTTAGACCAAAATGTCTAAGTATGCTTGGAAAGGTGATAAAACATCAAACCTTATCCAAAAATACATATTCAACCGTTTTGTGCTCGGGAAGGTTGTAAAATTACAAACCTTTCCCGAAAATACATATTCATCCTTTTTGTGGGCAAAATGCAACACTTTTTGACTTAAACTAAATATCAATCATATTTTTCATTCAAGATCATTGTTTAAGAGAAAATGGTGCATTTTAGAGATCAAATTTCAGTCATGTTTCTTTTCAAAACAGTTTCTTTGTTTTACTGAAAAGATCTCAATTATGGGATCATATTGACTAAGTAGCTTTTTCAATACTTCATTCTTAGTATTATTATGACAACATAGACAGGTTAACAGCAGGTCTAGACTTAGCATGAATTTCATTTCCTTGGTGATATGATTAATGTTCAATTAAGATGCATAATATTTAATGGATAACACATATTGTTTTCTGATGCTCCATATCTATTCTCAAGGCTTATTTGGCTTTCTCCAGATCACCCCGATTTGACTCTGACCCCCTGGATTTGGTTTAAGAACTTTTAATGACAGAACTTATTTAGTTAATTTTTCTTTTCAAATTTGCAAACATATTTGAGGTTAAACGTTGGACTTATAGTTTAAAGTAACAAGCCTTTCATTCGGGATGTTAAAGGACTAATATTATTGCCTCCACCCATGTAGTTCTATTATTAACCCTCATATTTGTATTTTTCTCAAAAGCTTGTGAACATATCAACTTTTGGTTGATTAAATATTTAAAATAATTTTGTTCACTTTTGTTCTTTGTCATTCTTAATAAGATACTTCATTTTGGGGACCAAATACCAACGGGATCGTGTATGACTGGATAATCACTTTTCTGCCTATCATTTGGAAAGATTTATCTTGGAACATGCATAGACAACAATGTAACTCCACATAAATCTTAGCAGTATCTTTAGTTTATATCACCTTAGATTTTACACCATGGGAAAGCAACCATACATGTTAATGACTGTACTAAGTGCCCTTTTAGCCTATTAAATCCATATGACTGGCTAAGTAGTCAATGTACTATCATTTCCCATTTTAACAGATTCAATCACCCCAAGTACTCTTAGCTTTCAGGTTAATGGCTATCATGTCTATCTACAGGTAAACAGCAGGACTAAACACACACATAACTATATGTCCTTTTAGCTTAGAGTCAATGGCAAAATTTTAAGTGAAAGAATAAATTACTATTTCCCCAAGTGCTTTTAGTCTTTGGACTAATGGCTATCCTTTCAAATCTACAGGTAGATGATAGGACCAAACATATACAAGTATATGCTCCTCAGACTTGTGCAAATCACATAATTTTCAGCAAAAGTAATTCTTTTGAGACTTTCCATTGAAAATCCTTTTAAGCTTCTTTAAAGCTTGAACTGAATAGTCTTATCATATCTCTACACCATAAACAACTTGCTCATGTTTTGTCCAAAATTATGTGATTATGCAAAATTCATTTGAAAATTCATTTGAACATTTAATTTTGACATAAAAACTCATTTTGACACAAACAGTTGTAACATGTTCAAATCTTAAATCATCAATGATATTATCATAACAGGAAGACATAACTAAGATGCATAGTCTATCCTATTCTAAAACTTCATCCGATCAGATAACACACATATTCAAACATTTAAGCAAAGATGTCAGATAAGCATGTACAGTCACATAAATCATATCAAAACACTTATCATGACATCAGACATATATCAACAGATAAACAGGCAAAAGTATCAAGGATACCTAATTTTGCACACATAGTCAAATAAGCACATATCATTTAACATTAAAAGTATCATACTCACTCATATTCACACAGACAACATTTTGCAAGACTTTGAAAGATAGTCAGTTTGTTCAATCAAGCACACATCATAAATCAGACTTCATCAGAGTTGATCATCCCCAGGGCTTTCAGAAGAAAGTTGAACCTGGTTCTATCAAGTGGTTTTGTGAATAGGTTAGCCAAATTAAACATTTTTCACTACAATCTCTTATAAAGTGATGTCTGATTTCAATATGCTTGGTTTTGGAATGTTGCACAGGATTCTTAACAGTAAAAGATGCAGAAGTATTATCTATGTAAATAGGGGTGTTTAGAAAGTTCAAACCATAATCCAACATCTGATTTTGGATCCAAAGGACTTGTGCACAACAGGCAGATGCAACAATATATTCAGCTTCTGCAGTTGAGATTGACACTGTTGTCTGCTTCTTGCATTGCCATGACACCAATCTGTCACCCAAAACTTGACATCCTCCTGAAGTTGACTTCCTGCTTATATTGCAGCCATCATAATCACTGTCTGTGTAGGCAATCAGATCAAAAGACTGGTTCTTTGGATACCAAATTCCCAAGTCAGGTCTTCTCTTCAAATATCTAAAGATCCTTTTGACTGCATTCATATGAGAGACCTTAGGGCTTGACTGAAATCTTGCACAGACACATACAGCAAACATGATATCAGGCCTTGAAACAGTTAGATACATTAGTGATCCAATTTTTGCTCTGTATTCATGCTCATTCACTGGCTCCCCCTTTTCATCAGCTACCATCTTTTCTTTTGAATCCATAGGAGTTGAAGCCGTTTTCAAATCATTGCACTTGAATTTGTCAAGTATGTCTTGTACATACTTAGACTGGTAAAGGAATATCCCATCAGGCTTTTGCTGAACTTGTAAACCAAGGAAGAAGTTCATTTCTCCCCTTGAACTCATGCTATACTTGGACTTCATCACCTCTTCAGACTCCATACACATCTTCATTGGTTGACCCAAAAATAATGTCATCCATATAGACTTGTAATAAGAGCAAATCTCTTCCTTTCTTCTTGTAAAAGAGGGTCTTGTCAATAGCTCCCCTTTGGAAACCATTTTCAAGTAGATGATTTGACAGTTCATCATACCAAGCTCTAGGAGCCTGATGTAGTCCATACAAGGCTTTGTTTAGTTTATACACCCTGTTAGGATAAATAGGATCCTCAAAACCTGGTGGTTGAGAAACATACACCTCCTCTTCTATCTTTCCATTTAGGAATGCAGATTTGACATCAAGTTGGAATACCCTGATATTCTTTGAGGCAACATAAGCTAAGAAAATTCTTATTGCTTCAAGTCTTGCAACTAGTGCAAAGACTTCCTCAAAGTCAATCCCTTCTTCTTGTAGGCATCCCAAAGCTACAAGTCTGGCTTTGTTCTTAATCACAATACCCCTTTCATCCCTTTTGTTTCTGAACACCCATTTTGTTCCAATTGCATGTCTGTTTCTTGGCCTATCTACAAGTTCCCAAACTTGTAGATCTCTAAATTGAGCCAACTCCTCTTTCATTGCTTGTCCCCAACTGTTGTCCCTCAGAGATTGAACAATGTTCTTTAGTTCTATTTGGGATAGAAAGCAGGAGTACAAACATATGTTTGCAGTTTCAGAGTGACTTCTTGTAACCCTTTCATATATATTGCCAATGATGTGTTCAGAAGGATGATTCTTTTCAACATAAGGGGTTTGAATTATCACATCAGTAGACACATTTGTGTCCAGATTTGATTCATTGAGTTCTGGTTCTTCAATGACCAAATCAGTTGTTTCACTATCAATTCCAGGTGCTTCTTCATTGTTCTATCATGAAGTTGATGCACCAATGTTTTCTAGATTCATTCTTTTAAACAAATATTGAAACAATCTCTTGTTCCAGACTCTCCTTCCCCATTTTGATTGCTTGGATCTTCCTCATTTTGAACTTGATCAACTTGCACTTCTTGATTGACTTGATTATTATCTGCTTGATCTTGTTCTTGATTTTGATTGTTCTCTTGATCATTGTCTTGCATTTCTTCAATATTTGCATTTGAGGAATCCTTTGTGAATGTATATTCACTTTCTTTGCTTGCAACCTTTTTCCACAGCTCCAATGTCTTCTATTTTGATTCTTTAAGCACACTGGTTTTGTAAAAGGATTCATCATAGTCTTCAGGATAAATCTTGAAAGACTTGATTAATTTCTCTAAATCAAACAACCATGCTGCACCATCAACTGTGTTGAATTGATTTTCATTGAAGACTACATCAGATGAATCAATTACACTCAAGTGATCTTTCACATATACTCTGTAGGCATTTGTGTGTGTAGAATATCCAACAAAGAAACATTCTAAGGATTCTGCTTGAAACTTGTTCAAGTAATCCTTGGTGTTCAAAAGAGAACATTTGCAACCAAAAGGTTTGAGAAACTTGGTATAGGGCTTTCTATTGAACAAGATTTCATAAGGAGTCTTGTTATGACTTTTGTTGAGAAGTACCGTATTCTGAACATAACAAGCCCAAAAGGTTACAGGTAGATTAGCATCAGCTAGCATGGTTCTTGCTACTTCAATGAGTGTTCTATTTTCTCTTAGCAACACCATTCTGTTCAGGAGTTCTAGGAGCTGAGACGTGCTGAAGTATTACTTTGTTGTTGCAAAATTCTTCAACTACTCCATTCTTGAACTCAGTACCATTGTCACTCCTCATCACTTTAACTCTTTTGTCTAGTTGATTCTCAACCCTTGTTACACAGTTCATGATTAATTCAGCAGTTTCATCCTTGGTACTTAGGAAATAAACCCAAGTGTATCTTGAGAAATCATCAATGATCACAAGACAGTATCTTTTCTTCCCAATGCTTGGTACACTCACAGGACCAAAGAGATCCATGTGTAGCATTTCAAGCACTTGATCAATTGAGTTGATGAGTTTAGTCTTGTGAGAAGACTTGTGCTGCTTTCCTTTCTGACATGAAACCCAGCTATCATCCAATTTGAACTCTCTAGTAAGCAAGCCAATGACATGCTCACCCTTGACTAACTTGTTCATGTTCTTGATATTGACATGACACGGTTTTCTATGCCACAACTTTGACTCATTTTCAGTTGCTTTAGAAACAAAGCATGTGCCACCCCTTGAAACAACATCCTTCATGTTAAGTTCATATAAATTGCCATTCCTTGGTGCCATCATCATGATCATGTCAGGTGGAATAACATACTCAGGCCTTAAGATGAAACAGTGTGAATCATCAAAGCCAACTTTATAACCCTTATCACACATCTGGGATATGCTCAAAAGATTATATTGAAGTCCTTCAACATAGAAAACATTGTCAAATGTAACTTTACCATTTGTCAAGATACCCTTTCCAACAATTTTACCTTCATTCTCATCACTACCAAATGCCAGTGGCCCCTCAAACTTCTCTTCATAATTAACAAGTGACCTCTTGTCACAAGTCATGTGCCTAGAACATCCCCTGTCCATATATCATACTTCATTTAGTGAAGAGGACTGTTCCTGCACATTACAAAGAAAGTGATTTGTTAGATGATGAAGTGCAAGCTATTTCAACTTGCAAATCATCAGTTTCAATTTCAATAGCGGCATTGGGAGTGAGTGTTATGGGTTCAGGACCTTCATGAGTAACTTCAATATGATCTGAATCATCAGTTTCATATCCACATTCTCTTGGAGTTTTCACAAATGAAATTGTGTTATGAAAATCAGTCACTTCATTGTTACACTCTTGAACAACATAGTCTTTCTTGCTTTAGTAGTCTCTCAAATCCATATTCATCTCCTCCTTAACTTCAACCTTAGGTTTCCAAAAAAATCCTTGAGGTTCATAACCATGTTTCAACAAAAACTTTTCGTCACCAGTTAATTCAGTAGGTTTCTTTCTAGGAAAGAAACCTTTGTTTCTCTTCTTTCCACTATTTGGTGATCCTTGAGAATCATCAGACTTAACTGATTTTTTGTCATAATTGGGAATGATTCTCAAAGGTTGAAAGTTCTTCTTCACAACAGATTCAGATTTCCTAGGAGATCTGCTTCTTCTACCTTGTTCGGCAATTGGTTTTTTTTTTTTTTTTTTCAAACCAACTTTCTTTTCTTTGTTAACCTTTTGTGCAACTTGCTGATCAGTTTATTATTCATCTCATTTTCACACACCTTCCCCTTGCCCAAATATTCTTCATACTTCTATTTATAGAGCACAAAGTTTTGTCCAAATTTTGTCTCATTTAGAACATGGAAGGGTTTGAAGTTGAGCCTATCATTACAGGAATCAGTGTGGTGACCATATTCATCACATTTCTTGCACCACACCTTTCCCTTAAATCTTTCATGATCACTTCCTTTCTTGAATCTCTCACTTGGTCTAGGTGGTTTCACACCAAGTGATTTCTGAGTCTTTAGACCATCAAAGTTAATTGAAAAGGAAACAAATTCTTCAATTTTGATATCTTGTCTTTCAACTTTCCCCTTAACAAAGACAATTTTCTTCATATTCATAGTCTCTTCATCTAAGTTCTCTTTATGCCTTGACTGCCTTTTCACATATTCTTCCATAGTTTCAACTTCCCCAATATCAAACACTTCATGGTTTGAGAAAACTGGATAAACTGGAATGAATTTGTCACCAACAATTGTTTCAGTGATCCTCTTCTTGTTGTTGTCACTAATTCTTTGCAAGACAGTTTTGCTTGGTGGCCTGACTGCATTATAACTCACTTTTGATCTTTCACATATGTCAAAAGACACATGCTCTCTCTTCATTCTTTCATTCAGTTTCTTCATCTTTGGAGTTATAGGTGGCAATAATGGGAGTTTGTCAATTGAGTATGGTTTCTTCAGTCTTCTCCCCTTCTCAGCAGCTTGAATTTCTTCATCGGTGATTTGATCACTCAAGTCACTTAAGTCATCTTCATTCAAATCATCAGAATCAAAGTCATCTTCAGAGACTTGCACCCCAATTGACTTGTCTTCTCTTACATATTCTTTCACAACAAATTCCCCCTCTTCATTCACTTCAACTTTCTTGTAAAGATCAACAAATTCCTCTTTGTCGTGAAAGACATCTCTAAATTGTTGAAGATAACCATCCCTCTTTTCTTTGTCAACTTTAGGCAAAAAGTTGTTGTTAAATGGTGGTGGAACAGCCTTATACTTATCTTTTTCATTAACTTGGTTCAAAATGCCACATATGTTTCCTGCGGAGACCAAATTCTTTAAGAATTCATTATCAACTTGCAGCTTTGTGTTCTTCACCTTCTCGTCAATCAACATCTTCTTTAACCCATCTATCTCAGTAATGTATCTCTGTTGAGCTCTATAGCTACTCACACAATCAACTTCCAAACTTCTGATCTTATCTTCATTAACAACATCACTTGCTTCATACCCATTAATGATGCTTTGTTTTCTGAAACACTCACCCTATAGCTTGCCTATTTTCATATTTAAAGCAGTAATTGTTTCATGTAAGTCAGTGATAGGTGATGAGTGTACCTGAGAAGATGATGTTCCAGCCTCATTCTCAATATTTTCCATGAAAGCAACATCAGCCTTTGAAATATCATCAGCATGGTCACTCCAATCAAAATCCCCTTCATGTTGTGCAGCGACAGCTACATTCCATTGATTTCTTGGTTGAGTTTGATTGGATCTGTTGAGGTTGTTTTGAGCAGCTTGATGGAATTGGTTTCTTTGGTAGTTTTGATTTTGAGGAACAACTTGTTGATTATTCATTTGGGGCTGTTGATTGTTGTTGAAGTTAGGATTGATGTTGTTGTTGAAATTTTTGTTTATGTTCTGATTCTGTTGACAATTCTGTTGATATTGCAGTTGGTTTCGGTTTCTTGGCTGTTGATTTTGAAACTGATTAGCTTGAAAGTTTCTAGGCTGGTTACACTCCCTAGCAAAATGTTCAGGTTATTGGCAGTTGTAACAGATAGCCTTTGACTTATCAAATCCAATCCTCTCATTTGATCCAGAGACCAATGATCTACCAGTTCTCTTGAATAGCCTCTTGCTTCTCAGTGCTAGCATTGCAGCTTGCCACTTTAAATCCATGTCATCAAGGTCATCAGCATCTATTTGTTCCAAATCATCTTGGATGACACTTGTATGGATTAAATTCTTGGCCACAAATGCATTATATGACTCAGTGAACATTGAGAAGAGTGCTTGAGAATCATTTGCTCGACCATTGTTTCCACCAGAGTAGGGCACATGTCCACCTGCCATTGAGACAGAGTCATTTTCTTCAATAAGTTGGACATTGAACCTTGTCTGATTTCCTTGATGACTTGAGCTACCACCAACAAATGATCTAGGTGTATCAACACCATGTTTGTTTCGTTCCTCTATGATGGGAATTTGTTGTTGGTTCTTGGTAGACAAGTTTCCCATGGGTGCAATTAGTGCATTGAAAACTTGGAAACAAGGCTTCTCTTCTTTGATCATTTCATTTTCGATCATTTCTATTTCAGCAGCCTGAAGGAAGCACACTACATCATCCACTTTTAATTGATCAAAATTGGGCTTTTGAAGGATGAACTTGCAGGTAGTGTACCATTCCTTTGGCATTGAATTGAGCAAATTGGTGTTCAAGTCAAAATCGGTCATCACATAGTCAGTAGTTCTTAGGTCATTCACTATAGCCAAGAATCAATCAAGGATTGATTTCAATCTTTCTCCATCCTTGTATTTGAACCTCTCAAGTTGTTGCTTGAGCATTTGCTTCTTTATATTCTTTAGCTCAGTGTTCCCCTCGAACATCTCAAGGATTGCATCATATATGGCCTTTGCGGTAGGATGATGTGCAACATTGGTAAGGATCTCCCAAGACAGTCCTAGCTTAATCATGGCTAAGGCCTTGTCGTCCATTTTCCTCAACCAGTCTCTTACAGCACCAGTACCAGTTGCATCATCAGTAGCTTGTGGCCCATTTTTGATCGAATTCCACATGTCTACATCATTGTAGCACACAGTCGCTTCAAATAGTAATTTCCATTTGATGAAGTTTTCCTGCCCATACAGTCTAGGAATCTTATTAGTTGAAACTTCCTGCTCTTCTAAACCAGACATCTTGGTATTTTGAAAAGCACAATCAGAAAATCAGTGAAAAACAGAGTACAAAAACAGATTTTGAAAACAATCAGATCTGAGGATTAAATATTCAAATATGATATATCTGGTTCGATTGGAGCACGAAATCGCAATAAACATGTAAACTTTAACTAAAATAAGGAAAAGAAAACACCGGATGTTTATAGATCTGGATGGAAATGAATAACAGAGCAGCTGATGTCACTCTTCAATGGAACACTGTTCTGCTTACGTCATTGTTCTTTTTCAAATCTTTAATCAGCAAGAATATCTTTACCCAAATCAGCAATGAACAAGCTCTGATACCACTTGTCGGTCCCGATTAGTCACTCAATAATCACAAGAATGTCATAACCCACACATTAAATGTGTCGACAAGAAGGTTAATGACGAATTGCTAAATAAGGAAAGATTCTTATTTGTTAACGGCGGAATCAGAAACAAACAAGTTTGTTGCTAAACAGATTAATAAAGGTAACAGACACGAACAAAAACTCAAAAGATTTCCATTTATATAAATTGATTCATACAAATGTTAATTGATTAAGGTTTCTTGTCGGGAATGTATTTTCAATGATAACCTAGGACAGCCGTCACACTCAATCAGGAATATTCGTTCTTATCTGAAAAGTGTAAAGGTTGTTGTCCAAAATCCGTTTTTAGGCGCGCCCTAGATTATTCTTTTTATAGGCCTGCCACCTCCTGACAGTTGTCATTCCTTCTAGAAACCCTAATGATTGGTACATATTCAAAACTATACTAAGTGCAAAAACAGGTCTTCCGGGTAGACTTTGTAACATTTGTCTTCTCCGAGTAGGCTTTGTGCCATTTTGTCCTTTACAAGTAGACCTGGTAACCTTGAAGTGTGCTTGGGAACAGTTCTCCGGGTAGACTTTACTTATAGTATTTTCCTAAGAAAATACTAAACTAGCAGACTTTAATCTTCTTGACCATAGAAAACTTTACTCCATATGGTCCTACGAGCAAACTTGTTCTTCTGAGGTCCTATCAACTCCTTGCTAGTGAATAACTTATTAGCAAAGCAATGTGTGCTTGATGACACTGTAGCTTGCTCGGAGTTGAACCTTGCCCGATGAGTCCTTAGGATAATTCTTAACTTCCATCAAAAATGCTCGGACCACTGTTTATTAATGAATACCTTGCTAGATCTTCCAAGTACTTGGCTTCAAAAGCTTGGTGTTACCAAGGGTTTTCTAGTAAGCAAACTATGCTCGGCCATGAAGAACAACCTTGCTAGACATAGTGAACCCTGCTCGGATATTCACTAAAGAAGAATTCATGAAGATGACTCTGCCCGATAGGCAAAATATCATGCCCGGCCAAGTAAAACCCTGCTCGGATGTCCAAGTGTGCTCGGATCAATACTTAGCGATTTTTGAGGAGGTTGAGAAGATTCCAATCTTCCATATACTTCATATTAGGTCAAATCTTTGACTCAACAAACTACATACGTCTCTTACTATCACCTTGTAATGCGCTTGAGCTTAGCCTTATGTACTGACATATTTCAAAGCAACGAAGAACTAAGTCAAAGTGTAATAGTTGGTGAATATCCAGACCCAATATGTATCACAGGTCGGAGGATACTGTGATGTTCGTCTTTACTCAAATTTACTTATGATCACAAATCACAAGGATTCCATGCAGTAAAATTTGAGGGCGGGTCAGTCCAATATTTATCCCATAAATATCTATGAACAACCCTTGTTATATTCATACCTCATGAATATCTACCAATCCAAGTTCATAATAGTCTTACCTTCATATTTGTTCCCACAACTATGATCGACTGCGGATGTTTAGAATAATCAAATTATTCATGGATTTAAGAATGCTAAAATGGAACATAACTCAAGAACATGACCATAACCAAAACCATATGATTGAGTTAAAATAAAATTATTTCGATATCCAAATACAAAATTTTGATCAAATCCAATCACTAGAATATCGAAGTCCTAAGGCGCAGTATGAACCGCATGCTTCGGCCTTTCAAGGAGCTTCGTGAGTGGATCCGCAATATTTTGATCTGTGTGAACTTTGCGAATACATATCTTACCTTTTTCAACTTCATCCCGTATGTAGTTGAATCTGCGCTCAATGTGCCTAGTCTTTTGAAGTGCACGGGGTGTAACACCCGGCTTTAAGCGGAATACGCCCGAGTGTAACGTACAGATCACCCATAACTCGTAACACTATTTAAAGCGGAAATAATTATATCATCTCATTTCGTAACGTAACAAGTACACAATTATTCATAATTAAAAATAAAAAGAAACACTTCATCAAAACAATAAATAAGTTCTTTATTCAAATATCCTAAGGTATACTAATGATTTTCATCCTTATCATGCCATCGATTCAACCTGTAGCACGTTGAAAATAATATATTTGTCAAAAATTAAGTTGGTGAGCTTTCATAAGTTTTTGAGTATACATATATATGAAAGGCACGATTCAACGTTCGTAATGTAATAAATATTCAAGCGTAAAGTAAATGAAATCAAATAATATCGTCCTCCCGTTCCTTTAGCCGAGGCCGTAGTAATAGGGGAAATGAGAACCACCTTACGAACAACCGAAGTCATAACGTTAGACAGCGCGGGTACGTCCTGTCGGACCCTCCCACTATGTGTATGTGTATGCGTTTGCGTAACTTCCACCATAAGAATAGTAAACACGTTGCAAGCAAGTTCACGTATAATCATAAACAATATGCAAGAATAATATTAACATGTACGCTAATTGTGAATCGGTTTATAAATAAGCACATAACTAACGAGATAAAACTTGTGACATGCTACACCCCAAAAATATTAAAATCGTTAAAACGGGGTTATGAAGAACTCACTTGGAATAGGGAATATGGTAACGAGGAGATGGTAACGATTAAAGCAACTAGATGGTTCCGCGAGAAGTCCCGACAATTTGTCCTAGATATTAAAGTATATACAACAATAAATATCTAAACCAATGTAAACGAACTAACACGGGAGCAAACATGGGTTTCGTTAAAGGATTCTCATAAAATTTGCGTACAATAAATTTTAAATATCTCAAAAGTCGATATTATTATTATTATTATTATAGAAAAACAAAAAAAGAAATGTATATATTTTTAATTGATTATGTACATATGTATACATACATATATACTCGAAAAACGTTTAACGAGAATTTATTATTGAAAGTTTAATAGTGTTTGGTTCGTTAAACAAGTGTACATATTATTAGGTGTTAATATAATTAAAGTTTTAAGTAAAAAAGAATACATTTGATTAAATAAATAAAATAATAAAAATGAAAGAAATAAAAGGAATAACAAAAATACCAAAAACCGGACTATGGGGATTCGAACCTGCGCCCCTGGCCGGGTCTTGATTATATACACCAAGCATACTGGCCAACTGGGCCAGTGGGTAATACATGAATGCTTTGAAAAGGAAAATATAAAACCATGTCATAAGATTAATCCCTAAACCATAAGAACCCTAATTTGATTAAATCGTTTAATTCGTTACAGTTGATAAAAAATTGATTTAGGGCTTTTGATAAGCACGCAAATCCGACCCAAAAGCATGTAACAATTACCTTAACTGATTATGGATTGTACGAGTACAACGAGTTAGGGTTTACGGCCAAAAGACGAAATCAAACGAGGCTCAGAACGGCTTCTTAGATGCACTTGTCTTAGTGTTTTGTTTCGTGATGAAGAGATGTTGGTGTGGAGCATTTTAATTGAGTTTTGGACTCGTATTTATAGGCTAACAAGATCGAAAATCAGCCGCGACCTTTGCTAACGGAAATTGATTCAATTTGATATGAACGAGCTGTCAAATACACGTTAAACAATAATAGGAAGGAGCGTGCTTGTTTAGAATCAACCTAATTAATCAAATCCCATGATTTATGGGTCAAATGAAATCAAACAGGAAAGGGGGGCTATGGTGGTGACGGGAAAGGAAAAGGGAAGAAGAAGATTTGAATAATATTTGCAAACTAGTCCCTTGGGTATTGCTTGGTGATGAAAAGTTGCTAAAATACACATATTTTACATTAAACCGAAAAAATAGTTAACAACTCAACGCTTTTTATTAAATAGAAAGATCTGATTACAAACGGGTCATAAAACGAGTACAAATACTAGTTTGAATTTGACGAATGTCACAGCATTCTCAACTTTTAAGAAATTTCGTCACGAAATTAGGAATTAAAATCCGTAGCAAAAAGATGTAGACACTTAGTCTTCATTTGGTCTTCACGTTCCCAAGTGTCTTCTGCACCGCGCTTAGATTCCCAACGAACCTTGACCAAAGGGATTCGGCTACGCTTGGTTTCCTTATCTATTCGATCTACTATTTCCACCGGTCTCTCAACAAAGTGCATTATCTTTTCAATACGTACCTCGTCGAGTGGGATATGAAGGTTCTCGTCAGCTAGAACCTTTTGAAGGTTCGACACATGAAACACAGGATGGATGCCTTGAAGCTCTTGCGGAAGCTCGAGGCGATAAGCAACACCTTCGATTTGTTCAAGGATTTTGAACAGACCAACAAAACGTGGGGCTAGTTTACCCTTCATACCGAAACGGACTACTCCTTTCCAAGGTGAAACCTTGAGGAGGACAAGGTCGCCGACTTCGAATTCCAAGGGTCGTCGTCGCTTATCAGCGTAAGACTTTTGGCGACTTCTAGCAGTAAGCAGATTATTACGAATTTGAGCAATTTTTTCGGTGGTATCTTGTACCATTTCGGGTCCAGTGAGCTGAGTCTCACCAATCTCATTCCAAAAAATAGGAGAACGACATTTACGGCCGTAGAGCGCTTTGAAAGGAGCCATTTTAATGCTCGAATGGTAACTATTATTGTATGAAAACTCAACCAACGGGAGATGAGTATCCCAATTACCACCAAAATCAAGCACACAAGTTCTTAGCATGTCCTCAAGGGTTTGAATGGTTCTTTCAGACTTACCATCCGTTTGAGGATGATAAGAGGTGCTAAGATCTAGACGGGTTCCCAAAGCGGTTTGAAGTGAGCTCCAAAAATAAGACACGAAACGACTATCACGGTCAGATATAATACTCAAGGGTATGCCATGGGGACAAACAATCTCGTTGACATAGATTTGAGCGAACTGCTCGATCGAATGCTTATCCAGAATGGGAATGAAATGAGCTGATTTGGTTAATCGATCGACAATTACCCAAATGCTATGATGTTGCCTCTTGGTGGTGGGAAGTTTTATGACGAAGTCCATCGTAATGTTCTCCCACTTCCAGACTGGAATAAATGGTTACACGAGCAAACCAGCAGGTTTTTGATGCTCGGCTTTTACCTTAGCACATGTTAAACATTTTCCGACATAGATAGCGATATCTTTCTTCATGTCGGGCCACCAGAAAGTAGTTCGAAGGTCGAAATACATTTTATCCGCACCGGGGTGGATAGAATATCGTGACTTGTGAGTTTCGTCCATTATAAACGTGCGAAGTTGTCACGATCTGGGACCCAAAGGCGGTTAAGAAAATAGAGCAAACCATCACGCTTGGTTTTGAGTTGGAGTTCAGCACCACACGACATCTCTTTGTATATATTGCCTTCAGTGACGGAGATGTGTTGGGCGTCAAATATACGTAGCTGAAGATCAATTTGGATAACAACGCTTACAAGAAGAATGCTTTTGACATGGGTTTGGCGACTAAGGGCATCAGCTACTACGTTTGTTTTACCGGGATGGTAACGTATTTCACAATCGTGGTCACTAAGAAGTTCGGCCCATCATCGTTGCCTCATGTTTAAATCTTGTTGGTCGAAAATATGTTGTAGACTCTTGTGGTCAGTGAATACCACACATTTCATTCCGTACAAATAGTGTATCCAAATTTTCAACGCGAATACAACAGCACCGAGTTCAAGGTCGTGTGTCGTATAATTATTTTCATGAACCTTAATTTGTCGAGACGCATAGGCGATGACCTTGCCTCGTTGCATGAGAACGCACCCGAGACCTAGATTCGAGGCATCACAATAGACAACAAAATCCTCGTTTCCTTCGGGAAGGGCTAGTATAGGAGTGTCGCAAAGCATACGCTTCAAGGTTTGAAAAGCTTCATCTTGCTTAGCCCCCCACTCATAAGGTTTACCCTTATAAGTTAAGGCGGTGAGGGTAAAGAGATCTTACAAAAGTTCAAAATGAAACGACGGTAATAACCAGCTAGACCAAGAAAGGATCGAACTTCCGTGGGTGAAGTTGGGGTCTACCAATTTTTAACGGCTTTGATTTTAACGGGATCAACATGAATGCCTATTTCGTTAACGATATGGCCAAGGAATTGAACTTCGTTTAACCAAAACTCGCATTTGGAAAACATGGCAAAAAGTTGTTATTTCTTCAACAAAAAAAGAATATCATGCAAATGTTTTTCATGCTCAACTTTAGATTTCGAGTAAATGAGAATGTCGTCAATATACACGATCACGAACTTATCGAGATAAGGCTTGCATACGCGGTTCATGAGGTCTATAAACACCGCAGGTGCATTGGTCAAGCCGAAAGGCATAACCATAAATTCGTAATGACCGTAACGAGTTCGAAAAGTGGTTTTGGGTATATCATCCTCATGAACGCGCAATTGGTGATAACCCGAACGAAGATCGGTTTTTGAAAAGCAAGATGCGCCTTGGAGTTGATCGAAAAGGTCGTCAATTCTAGGCAAAGGGTATCGGTTCTTAATCGTGAGTTTATTGAGTTCACGATAATCGATACACATTTGAAAGGAACCATCCTTCTTTTTAACGAAAAGAACAGATGCGCCCCAAGGTGATGAACTTGGGCGGATGAAACCTTTACTAGAGAGTTCTTGGAGTTGACTCGCTAGCTCTTGCATTTCCGAAGGTGCGAGACGATAAGGAGCTTTGGCACGGGGTTCGCACCAGGCAAAAGATCAATACGAAACTCCACTTCACGAGTAGGAGGTAAACCAGAAACATCTTCAGGGAAAACTTCGGGAAAATCACGAACTACCAGAATGTCTTTTATTGTCTTCTTTTCTTGTTTCTTTTCCAAGATGTTGGCAAGGAAAGCCACATACTTTTTACGTAAGTATTATTGGGCTTGAGTACATGACATAAGCTTGAGCCCCTTGGAAGGCCTTTTGCCGAAAATACGCAAAATCAGATCGTCATCTAGTGGAATTCGAATATACTTCTCAAAGCACACGACTTTGGCACGATGTTGAGCTAACCAATCCATGCCTACTATGATATCAAAACTTTCGAGTTGCATAGGAATGAGGTCGATAGAAAATACATGGTCGTTGAGATTTAGAGTACAACCACGAATAACCGAGTCAATCAAGATAGTTTTACCATTCGCGACTTCAACCGTAAAGGACCTTTCGAGTTTAGAACGAGACGAAGAAAGCATAGGCTCAAAATCAAAAGACACAAAACTCATATCGGCATCGGTATCGAATAAAATGGATGCATAAACGTTATTAACCAAGAACGTACCGTTCACCACATCATTGTTATGCTGAGCTTGATTTGCATTGATCACTAATGCCCTCCCGCGAGCATTGGGGACGGCGGGTGTAGCTTGAGAAGTCGAGGCTTGATTGGCTTGAACCGGTTGAATAGCTTGGTTGGCCATAAGTTGCAGAACTGGTTGAAAGGCCTGAACTTGATAGGCTTGAGTAGGGTACAAAGGCGGAGCGTCCATTTGGACTTGATACGCGAGTCGGGGACACGCGTTGCGGAAACGACTAGGATCTCCACAATTGAAACACGCTCGAGGGGTGGGGTAAGCTTGAGCAATGGGTTGAGCTTGAGTTAAAACACAGTTTTGGTTGAAAGTGTGGGGAGTGCGGGGTGGTTTGGTGAGGGTTGGATGGGTACGCATGAATTAGAAACATGCGCCTAGCAGGTGTCCGTAACGGCCACAATGGGTGCATTGTCGGCAAGGGATGCCGAGTTGGTGGTGTCGTTGGAAAATTTGGCAAAACGGGTGTGGTCTGTTGTAAGGTTTCTTTGGAGGTGGAGCTTGAAGATTTTGGGTTTGGGTTGGTTGGTATTGAGGTTGAGGTGGGTTTTATTGGGTTAAGGCATAGTTTTGCTTATGTTTCTTGGAATGGTTGTTGTTGTTGTGGTTTGGTTTGGGTGTGGCTTCGGTCGTGACTTCTTTGGAAGGTTCGGCCTCGGTTTTCTCAACACTCTTCTTGCTGCCTTTGAGGGTTCCTGCCTTAACGTGGTTGTCAGACAAGGATGCAGCAAGGACAACAGCCTCGCGAAGAGTTTGGGGGCACTGCTTTGGACTGAGTCTTGGATTTGCCTTGGCAAACCCCGAACATACTTGATAATCCCACGAGAAAGAGGGGTGACAAGATGTGGCACCAAGACACTGAGCTCGTTGAAGCGAGCGGTGTAAGTAGCGTTATCACCACCCTCTTGCTTAAGATTCCAAAATTCCACCTCAAGGTTCATGAGTTAGTTGGGTGGACAGAACTCTTCGGTCATGATTTCCTTAAGTTCCTCCCATGGAAAGGCCATGGCTACATCAGCACCACGATTGGATTTTTCTTGCACCCACCAAGTTAAAGCTCTTTTCTTGAAGACACTTGAAGCAAAGCGTGTCTTCTTGTCCTCGGGACATTCGATATGGAGGAAAGTACTCTCCATACTTTGGTACCATTGCAGTAGGGCAGTGGCACCTTCAGAGCCATCAAACTTAAGAGGATTCGTATCGGTGAAGGTCTTGTAACGACA
Organism: Bidens hawaiensis; assembly: GCF_021521415.1. Taxonomy (NCBI): domain Eukaryota; kingdom Viridiplantae; phylum Streptophyta; class Magnoliopsida; order Asterales; family Asteraceae; genus Bidens; species Bidens hawaiensis. The sequence continues at coordinate 3,680,391 of NW_027491024.1, forward strand.
AGAGTTGGAGTTCGAACCCGAAGTGGCTGAGTTCGAATTGGAAGCAATGGTTTGGTGCAGTTGAGCCACCATATTCGGGAGCACAGCAGTCAGTTGCTTAGTGATCTGGGCTGTCATCTTGCGACTGGAGTTTCTTGCAGGAAGACGAGGGAAACGAGCAGACATGCTGAAAAGAGAGAGTACTACGTGCGTGAGTTATCGAGTGAAGATTTCGAGAAGTGGAATACTTAAACTGTAACACCCCGACCAAAGGCGGATTATACATCGGGGCGCCACATATTGTTTCATTACTCGTGACACTATTGGGTGTCACTATTTAATAAATACATTCATTCGCGCACGCACAAAGTAAAAGTAAGATAACATAAATCATCATAAATCAATATATTATAAATCATAATATTCGAACAGTAATAACTTGTCTTGATACATTTTAATCTAGGTCCAAAATAAAGAAAACTTCCTATGTGTCCACAAGCTCCAAAACAGCTACTGCAACCCTGAACATGTGTTAAAATAAACGTCAAACACTTGCGTGTTGGTGAGAAATCAAGTTTAATACAATACATAGATAACAATAAATCTGCGCGCAACATGTGTATGTCTGGTTTTCAACAAGGGTGTAATCTGATCGGGACCAACTCTAAGATTTATAAGACTGCCAGTGCTCACAATTGAGCTTACAAACAAGACAAACTGTGCATGTGCAAACAAAAGAGAAAATCATAAACGATAGTTCTCCCGTGTTCATCTAATGGTACCATGAAAACTGCGGAATAGACCGACAAGACGGTTAATGATCCACACATACAAATAAACAGCCAAGTCTACGTCCTCAACACATGGGATACTGCGCGACTAAAGTTCATAAACAGTTTAAGACTCTAAGTTTGTATGAACACATGAACATCCCAAAACATTAAAAGCAAAAAGGGATTAGGTACGAGATTACTCACTTGATAAAGATGCGGTGTAAGATAAAGCAAGAACCAACTTTAAACAAGCACAAGTTAACCTATAATTAAGATTATTGTTTTAATGATTTGTTTTAAGTCTTGATTATAAGTTAGCATAATTAATAAGTAAATTATTATATATATATTACCGAAAAAGCAGGGCAGAACAGGGAGGAAGACGGAGGCAGAGAGAGGAGGCGGCAGAGAGAGCAAGGAGGAGGGATAATAAGTGTTTGTGTGTGTAGTGTTAAGAAAAATAGCATTATTATTTATAGGAAAACCCTAGGAGACATAATCCCTAGAAAAGGGGAAAAGATCTTTAACAGGATCAAGCAAAAGATATCAAAAAGCATAAGAATCCAAAAGCAAAAGATATGGAAAGATATGGCAGCTGCAGAGGCAAGATAAAGCTGACAGGGAACAGTAAAAAGCATGGGCGGGTCAGATAAAGGTACAGGTCAAGCATGGAAAAAGCAGATCTCAAAAGATAATGTCAGTCACTTTATCTGTCAACCAATGGGGTTGGTGCGCATGCTGCGCCGAAAGTAACTTTTCAGACATAAAGCAGATTAGGTCAACAGCTCAAAAGATAAGACAACACAAAAGCAAACGGCTAGATTTAAACAGAAGAAAACTCGAAGGATTCAGCGCGAGAAGGCTAAGGCGCGAAGGCAGACACAGAAGGTCAAGAGAGCGCGAGCGCGAAGGCAGACAGAACTATCCTTAACGCGTCGCGGAAAGAACTACATTTCTAAGCGCGCCGCGGGAAGAATCACATTTCTTAGCGCGCCGCGGGAGGAACTAAAATTCCTAGCGCGCCGCGGGAAGAACTATAATTCTTCGCGCGTCGAGGGATGAACTACGATCCTTAGCGCGCTGCGAGAAGGAACTACAAATCCTTAGCGCGTCGCGGGAAGAACTACCGTCCTTCGCGCGCTGCGAGAAGATTTACAATTCTTAGCGCGCTGCGAGAAGAGTTCGTCTCGCGTATCGCTGAAACAGGTGGTCTTCACGCAGGATTCCTTGTAAGGGGTCTGGCGCGTGGAGCTGCGCAGACAACCTTAGGCGGGAAGGAACAAAGGACAAGCAAAGAGTTAGAAGAAAAAGAGGGAAACAAGGCGTAAGGGCGGGACGGCGACAAGAGGGAAAAGAAGGCGGAAAGAGAGAAGGAGAGGGACGGGACGGCGGAAAGAAAGAGAGAGAAAGAGGCGGGAAGGAAAATATATATTATTATTAAAAGTAAAATATAAGTATAAATAAATATTAAATCATAAAAGAAAGAGATCAGGTCAGAGAAACGGGTACCTGGGTCGGGTCGGATCGGGGCAGATGTCACAGTCTCCCCTACTTTAAGAAATTTCGTCCCGAAATTTATCTCGAAGTAGGTTGCGCAGAGAACAGGTGCGGGTACTTGATCTTCATTTGATCTTCCCTTTCCCATGTAAACTCGGCTCCGCGCTTGGACTCCCACCGAACTTTCACGATAGGGATACGACTGCGCTTGGTTTGCTTTACCTCGCGATCCATAATCTCAACAGGCTTCTCAACGAAATGCATAGTTTCATCAACTTGAACTTCATCAAGTGGAATGTGAAGGTTCTCGTCGGCTAAACACTTCTTGAGATTGGATACATGGAACGTTGGATGCACATTACTGAGCGCGGGCGGCAGGTCAAGTCTGTAGGCAACTTTTCCCACACGCGCGAGAATCTTGAATGGACCAACATAACGAGGAGCAAGCTTACCCTTCTTCCCAAAGCGGACAACACCTTTCCAAGGCGACACTTTGAGGAGAACAAGATCACTAACTTGAAATTCGAGAGGCTTTTGCCTACGATCTGCGTAACTCTTCTGTCGGCTTCTGGCAGTCAGCAGATGATCACGGATCTTGGCGATTTTATCGGTTGTCTCTTGAACAAGTTCGGGTCCTGTGATTTGAGTTTCTCCCACTTCGCTCCAACAAATCGGGGAGCGGCACTTACGACCGTAAAGTGCTTCGAATGGGGCCATACCGATACTGGAATGATAGCTGTTATTATAAGAGAACTCGATCAAAGGCAGGTGCGAATCCCAATTACCTCCAAAATCAAGAACACAAGATCGGAGCATATCCTCAAGAGTTTGAATAGTTCGCTCAGACTGACCGTCAGTCTGAGGATGATATGCCGTACTCATGTCCAAGCGAGTTCCTAGCGCAGATTGGAGAGATTTCCAAAAGCGAGATATAAAACGGCCATCGCGATCGGATATGATGCTCAAAGGAGTACCATGGCGGCAGACAATTTCCTTGACATAAAGCTGCGCGAGTTGCTCAACACGGTAGTTTTCACGAATGGGCAGAAAGTGAGCAGACTTAGTTAAACGATCCACTATTACCCAAATGCTATCATGTTTGCTTGCTGTCAAAGGTAACTTGGTAATAAAGTCCATCGCTACACATTCCCATTTCCACGTAGGAATTTCTGGTTGTTCGAGCAAACCAGATGGGCGTTGGTGTTCAGCTTTTACCTTAGAACAAGTCAGGCATCTAGCTACGAACACAGCAATATCCTTTTTCATACCGGGCCACCAATAAGTAATGCGCAAATCCTTGTACATCTTATCAGCGCCGGGATGAATAGAATACCGAGATTTATGCGCTTCACTCAGGATATCAGCGCGAAGATTCTCATCAAAGGGAATCCAGATGCGATTAAGATAGCAGAGAATTCCACTCAGATTAGGGACAAAGTGCGCTTCCGCGCCACACGCTAACTCGGCGCGAAGATTACCATTACTGATGGATGCGCGCTGTGCGTCACGAATACGCGATTCAAGGTTGCTTTGAATCGGCGCGAAGTGAAGCTGGGTGCGCGGCATGATACAGTTAAGTTGGCAGGGTTTTCGGCTGAGCGCGTCGGCTACCACATTAGCCTTACCAGGATGATACCGGATCTCACAATCGTAATCGCTGATGAGTTCGTTCCATCGGCGTTGCCTCATGTTAAGTTCCTTTTGATCAAAGATATGCTGAAGGCTTTTATGGTCAGTGTAGAGGATACACTTAGTACCATAAAGGTAGTGTCTCCAGATCTTCAAGGCAAAAACAACTGCGCCTAGTTCGAGGTCGTGAGTTGTATAATTCTTTTCATGAACCTTAAGTTGCCTTGATGCGTAAGCGATAACCTTGCCTCGTTGCATAAGAACACAACCGAGACCTTGGTTGGATGCATCGCAATACACGACAAAATCTTCATTACCCTCAGGTAGCGCAAGAACAGGAGCTTCACACAACAAACGCTTGAGCGTTAGAAAGGCTTCTTCTTGCTTCGAGCCCCAAATATACGGTTTACCTTTGTGCGTTAGAGCTGTTAAAGGCAAAGCGATCTTTGAGAAGTTCGAAATAAATCGCCGGTAGTAACCAGCTAAGCCCAGAAAGGAACGGATCTCAGAAGGAGAGGATGGCGTAATCCAGTTCTTGATTGCTTCAATCTTGGATGGGTCGACATGAATACCCATCTTGTTTACAACATGACCAAGAAACTGTACTTCATCAGACCAGAATTCACACTTGGAAAGCTTAGCATAGAGTTGCTCGGTTCGAAGCTTTTGCAACACCAATCGGAGATGTTGCTCATGCTCGGCCTTGGTCTTAGAATACACCAGAACATCATCGATAAACACGATCACGAATTTATCCAAGAAAGGCCTACACACCCGATTCATTAGATCCATGAAAACGGCGGGTGCGTTGGTTAAACCGAAGGACATGACCAAGAATTCAAAATGGCCATAACGAGTTCGAAAAGCAGTCTTCGGAACATCTTCATCGCGGATGCGCAACTGGTGATAGCCAGAGCGGAGATCGATCTTGGAAAAACAAGAGGCACCTTGGAGTTGATCAAAGAGGTCGTCAATACGCGGTAGAGGATACCGGTTTTTAATGGTGAGTTTGTTCAACTCGCGGTAATCGATACACATGCGAAACGATCCATCTTTCTTTTTAACGAACAACACCGGAGCACCCCAGGGCGAAGAGCTAGGGCGGATGAATCCTTTAGCAGTCAACTCTTGAAGTTGGCTGGCCAATTCTTGCATCTCAGCGGGTGCAAGACGATAAGGAGATTTAGCTACGGGGGAAGCACCAGGGACAAGATCAATACGGAACTCGACTTCACGAGCGGGAGGGATACCAGGAAGATCATCAGGAAAAACTTCAGGGAAATCACGCACAACAGGGATATCGCGAAGCTTCTTCTCTTCATCAGGTTTAACCACATGGGCTAAGAATGCAACACACTTCTTCCGCATAAGCCTTTGGGCTTCGGCGCAAGACATAAGCTTAAGACCGCGGGAGGGTTTTTCGCCGTAGATGTGAAGATCACCATTTTCTCGAGGTATGCGAATCATCTTCTTGGCGCAAATAACTTCGGCGCGATTATGCGTAAGCCAGTCCATACCAATAATAACATCAAAGCTTCCAAGAGGCATGGGGATGAGGTCGATTAGAAAATCGTTTTCGTTAAGATTAAGCGTGCAATCTTTAATCACCGAGTTTATTAAAACAGTTTCACCATTAGCCAATTCAACTGAAAAATCTTCTTTTAAATCGTTGCGCGGTCGCGCAAGCTTCTGCTCAAAGGCGCGAGAGATAAAACTTCGATCGGCGCCAGTATCAAAAAGTATAGAAGCATAAAATCCGTTAAGCAAAAATGTACCATTAACTACGTCATTATTCGCTTGCGCTTGGTGCGCGGTTATGTTAAAAGCTCGTCCACGCGTTACTTGGTTTGAAATCTGGTTCACCGGATTCGCTTGTGTGATTTGCACTTGTAGCCTTGGGCACGCGTTCCGGAAATGACTGGGATCACCGCAGTTAAAGCACGATCTGGGTCGTGGGTTTTGGTAGATTGATTGTGGGTTCTGCGGGTAGACTGGTGGTGTTGGCGCAATTGGATTGGCGGGAAGGACTCTACAGTTTTCAGCAGTGTGACCAGTACGGCCACATCGGTTACAAAGTCGACACGGGGTTTGGGTTGGGTGGTGAAATCTACAGGTTGGGCAAAAGGGATGGTTTCCTGTGTAAGGTTTCTTAGTTGGCGGGGCAGGGAGTGCTGGATTGGTTAAGGCATAGTTGTGGACTACAGGAGGTGTTGGGTAGGCTGACAGGGGTTGAGGGGCGTATGCTAGAGGTTGGTAAGCGGGTTGCTGGACTATGGGCGGGTTGGTAAGCGCATAGGCTTTGCGCCTGCGCTTGAGGTTGTTACGGTTTGAGGGTTCGGGTTTGGTTTCTATTGGTTCAGGGGCAGTCTTGGTGAGTTTGGTCTTTTCTGTTCCCCGCAGGAACAGGGTTCCTGCTCTGACATGGTTGTCGCTGAGCACAGCGGCCAACTCAATGGCGTCAGAGAGGGTTACTGGGTTTCTGGCCCATACAGAATCTTGAATTTCCATGGGGAGACCCCCAAGAAATTTCTCTATGGCTCGGCGTGAAGGGGTAACAAGGTGAGGGACCAGTAAGCTTAGCTCGTGGAAACGCGTCGCGTACTCGCGCGCTTCACCACTGTACTGCTTAAGATTCCAAAATTCTTCCTCCAGGCGCTTAACTTCGTTGGGAGGGCAGAATTCTCGCGTAAGAATTTCCTTGAATTCCTCTCATGTCATGCTAGAAGCAGCCTCTGCGCCACGCGCATGAGCTACTCCATTCCACCATGTAAGCGCTCTGGATTCCAGGACACTGGAAGCATATAGGGTTCGTCTGTCTGAGGGGCATTGGGTGTGGAGGAAAGCGTTTTCTATTTTCTCAAGCCACTGGAGCATCACGGTGGCTCCTTCAAGACCTGTGAACTTTGGAGGGTTACCCGTGTTAAAGGACTTAATGTTGTAACCAGAGGTGTTGGTATTGTTTTGGCTCAAAGCTTGGGCTATTGCGGCGGCCATTTCCTGGGAACGTTGCTGTCTACGCATGCGCGAGGCTTCTCTTCTCTGAAATTGGCGAGATAGCGGAGGCATTCTATAAAAATTTTAATTTTAGTTAATATCTTGGTTTTAGCGCAAAGTTTTAATCTTATAAAGCTTGGTTTCACGGAGTTAGATGCTATCAAAAGTTAAAGTAAAATAAATGACTTTAAATGCAGACTTAATAAAGGTAACAAATTCGAATCAGAAATCGACAATTCATGTATCACCATGACTTTCCGAATTCCCAATTTAAAATATACGAGTAAACGAGTATTGGAGATTGACGATTCATGTATCACCATGACTTTCCAATCTTCAATATAAAATATACAAGAAAATGAGTATTGGAGGTTGACAATTCATGTATCACCATGACTTTTCAAGTCTCCAACCTCAGAACATAATCGTAAATGGAAATTGAAAATCAACTATTCATGTATCACCATGACTTTTCGGATTTTCAAATCCCACAAACGAATATGTAAGTAAAATCAATAAAAATCGAAATTCAACAAAAATCGAAATATCGCGAAATAAAACATAAAATCATATACTGCGCAAGCGCGAGCATATTCATAAATAACGAGTAATTAACAATAAGCGCGCAAACATGAGATTTCTCTCATGCGCGAGAAGGGACTCTTAGGTATTCTAGGCCGTTACGTCTAACCACCTATCCTAAAGTCAACGAGCTCTGATACCAATCTGTAACACCCCGACCAAAGGCGGATTATACATCGGGGCGCCACATATTGTTTCATTACTCGTGACACTATTGGGTGTCACTATTTAATAAATACATTCATTCGCGCACGCACAAAGTAAAAGTAAGATAACATAAATCATCATAAATCAATATATTATAAATCATAATATTCGAACATTAATAACTTGTCTTGATACATTTTAATCTAGGTCCAAAATAAAGAAAACTTCCTATGTGTCCACAAGCTCCAAAACAGCTACTGCAACCCTGAACATGTGTTAAAATAAACGTCAAACACTTGCGTGTTGGTGAGAAATCAAGTTTAATACAATACATAGATAACAATAAATCTGCGCGCAACATGTGTATGTCTGGTTTTCAACAAGGGTGTAATCTGATCGGGACCAACTCTAAGATTTATAAGACTGCCAGTGCTCACAATTGAGCTCACAAACAAGACAAACTGTGCATGTGCAAACAAAAGAGAAAATCATAAACGATAGTTCTCCCGTGTTCATCTAATGGTACCATGAAAACTGCGGAATAGACCGACAAGACGGTTAATGATCCACACATACAAATAAACAGCCAAGTCTACGTCCTCAACACATGGGATACTGCGCGACTAAAGTTCATAAACAGTTTAAGACTCTAAGTTTGTATGAACACATGAACATCCCAAAACATTAAAAGCAAAAAGGGATTAGGTACGAGATTACTCACTTGATAAAGATGCGGTGTAAGATAAAGCAAGAACCAACTTTAAACAAGCACAAGTTAACCTATAATTAAGATTATTGTTTTAATGATTTGTTTTAAGTCTTGATTATAAGTTAGCATAATTAATAAGTAAATTATTATATATATATTACCGAAAAAGCAGGGCAGAACAGGGAGGAAGACGGAGGCAGAGAGAGGAGGCGGCAGAGAGAGCAAGGAGGAGGGATAATAAGTGTTTGTGTGTGTAGTGTTAAGAAAAATAGCATTATTATTTATAGGAAAACCCTAGGAGACATAATCCCTAGAAAAGGGGAAAAGATCTTTAACAGGATCAAGCAAAAGATATCAAAAAGCATAAGAATCCAAAAGCAAAAGATATGGAAAGATATGGCAGCTGCAGAGGCAAGATAAAGCTGACAGGGAACAGTAAAAAGCATGGGCGGGTCAGATAAAGGTACAGGTCAAGCATGGAAAAAGCAGATCTCAAAAGATAATGTCAGTCACTTTATCTGTCAACCAATGGGGTTGGTGCGCATGCTGCGCCGAAAGTAACTTTTCAGACATAAAGCAGATTAGGTCAACAGCTCAAAAGATAAGACAACACAAAAGCAAACGGCTAGATTTAAACAGAAGAAAACTCGAAGGATTCAGCGCGAGAAGGCTAAGGCGCGAAGGCAGACACAGAAGGTCAAGAGAGCGCGAGCGCGAAGGCAGACAGAACTATCCTTAACGCGTCGCGGAAAGAACTACATTTCTAAGCGCGCCGCGGGAAGAATCACATTTCTTAGCGCGCCGCGGGAGGAACTAAAATTCCTAGCGCGCCGCGGGAAGAACTATAATTCTTCGCACGTCGAGGGATGAACTACGATCCTTAGCGCGCTGCGATAAGGAACTACAAATCCTTAGCGCGTCGCGGGAAGAACTACCGTCCTTCGCGCGCTGCGAGAAGATTTACAATTCTTAGCGCGCTGCGAGAAGAGTTCGTCTCGCGTATCGCTGAAACAGGTGGTCTTCACGCAGGATTCCTTGTAAGGGGTCTGGCGCGTGGAGCTGCGCAGACAACCTTAGGCGGGAAGGAACAAAGGACAAGCAAAGAGTTAGAAGAAAAAGAGGGAAACAAGGCGTAAGGGCGGGACGGCGACAAGAGGGAAAAGAAGGCGGAAAGAGAGAAGGAGAGGGACGGGACGGCGGAAAGAAAGAGAGAGAAAGAGGCGGGAAGGAAAATATATATTATTATTAAAAGTAAAATATAAGTATAAATAAATATTAAATCATAAAAGAAAGAGATCAGGTCAGAGAAACGGGTACCTGGGTCGGGTCGGATCGGGGCAGATGTCACATAAACCTTTTGAATAAAAAAAATATTGATAATATTAAAATCACATGAAAATTGTATTGAAATTAGGATATTTATTTACCACTATGACTTGTATGAGATTTAAGAGCAGGAGCGCAACCATTCTCTATTCACAAAGGAAAATGGCCACGTTCGACAACTTAAAGTAATGGTTCGTATGACGTTTGCATGGTATGATTTGGCCTAATAAGTTTCAGCACCCTTTTCGAACCCTCCAGGTAAGCAACCGGGTCCCGCGTCTGATTGGGATTTATACGCATTGCTTATCCTTAGGTTTAAAAACCTTGGTTTCAAGGGTTCGAAAAACAAGTGTGTCACCCTTCCAGTTACTACATACCCATCACGTAGAACCAACTTTAAGAGGATTGAAAATCGTTTTTTTTAAATAAATAAATAGATAAAAAAAATTAATTGTTTAGGCATAAGCCTTGGAGTTTGTGTGTGAATAGGTGTACATGTGACGCTATAAAACGTAATAAATTCGATCGTATGAATGAACTTTTAATAAAAGTGCGGGCACATAGCACATAGGGTATACATGCAATTCGGGGCTCTAAAATAAACTATAACTATACTAGACCGATACTGTAACAACTCGTATTTTAAATTAGTGTTTATTAATCATAACCCGACTCATTTCATTTTTTGGGAATTTAAATCAATATAAAATATTATTTATCTTTCTATTAGTTTGTTTATTATAATTATTATTATGTGTTATATTTATTATATAATATAACTTTGGAAAATGTGTAAAAATACCCAAACATAAACTTTAACTAAGATTGTTTCCATCTTTTAAGTTCAGGGACTAACACGTAAATAAAGCAATGTTATAATATAATAATAATAATAATAATTCAAATTAGAAACCCAAATCAAAACCGTAACCCGTTTAGGTTTTCTTGGACCTTAATCTTCGTTAAAATCAAAAATAGATCTTACCAAATCATGTATAATGTTTAAACGATCTCAACCATAGTTTATAATTAGAAAAACGAATAATGAATGATCTTAATTCTTAACTTATTAAACCGATAATAAACAAATAGGGTTCATCTACAAATCGTTCATAATAATTCAATTAAACAGCTACACAGCATCCTCTCAATCCGGCTACTAAACCCTCTCAAGAAATTGAAGCAATATCAACTGTTAATGTTGTTTCTTGTTCACGTCATTGCCGGAAACTGTTTAGTCAAATTAACCCTCGAATCAGCCTCATTTAAGGTAATTGAATCCATGGTTTTGTTCGCGTTATGATTATGAACCAAAGCCCTAACATCAATTGAAATAAACATTAACGAATTGATTGATTTTGGGAATTAGGGTTCTTAGGGTTTACGAGTGCATGCCTTTTCTGTTTATGGATTATTATTTCTGGTCCTTAAACATATATTAAGTCTGGACCAGCTGGTTATGTGTGTGTTTGATCTTGTTTGGCGGCCATCAGGCGTGGGTTCGAGTCCCGGCCGGCCCTTTTGTGGGTTTTTATTTTTCTTAAAGCTTGATTTTTGATAAACTATAATATTAAACAAACATAAATAAATATTATTGTTTTCACCCGACATGTTAACCAATCACGTTTCCAGATATTGGTTAAAATTACATATATATGATATCACGTTAATTCACATATTAAAAATAGAGTTCAAGTAATTTATAAAATATTATGTAAACCTTATTATTTATATATTATTTATTATTAACAATAAAATGATATTTAAATATATTAAAATGTATTTTTAGTATAAAACATTTAAAAACGAATCTCTTTATATAATTTATCAACATTATAAGTATTATTTAATTCAAGTATTCTACTTATAATGATAATTTTATATAATTACAATTTGTTATTTTCTTTAAACTCTTGACAGATAAAAGTGATAATAAAAATTAATAATAAATCTACTAATATTCAACTTTCGTAAGAGTATACCCGATCATCAAACCCCGAACGTTTATCTAGTTTAAGATTCATTGTTGAAAATCATAGTTATTTATATTCCGCAATTATTCTTTATTAGGATATCTCGTCGGTATTTCCCGAAGAGCTTGATCTACCTTTATCTTTCTTGTTGAATCATTGTCTCTTGCTTAATCGCTAAGGTGAGTAATCACTTCCTATTTTACGTATTTTTAACCTTTTTGGGGACATATGCGTATCGTATCATATTTATCTACTATCTAGTATACAAAACCGCAACTGTTAATCTTTGTGTGTATATCGGTTTATGCTTAACTTGCTATTTGCCTACTTGCTTTGCTTGAACGCTATTTGCTTACTTCGGCAACCGATGTCCATTTTTATGGCACGGTTTAGTCCTTGTTTGGTAACCAATGTCCATTTATATGGATTGGTTGAGCCCTTTCTTTATGGTTTGCTTTCTTTATGGTTGATTGCTTGTTTATATGCTATGGCTTAACTGTTTATTCTCACAGGAACAGTTTACATCTTTCTTTATTTACTATATATTATTATTGTTGTGTCTTAAACTGGTGTTTTACTCACTCAACATGTGTTGTTGACAAATATTCTGTTTTATACGCATATGTAGGTTATCGTAGAAATTTAATGCAGGTTGGTGAAGACTTAGTGAAGAATTTAGTTAGAAAAATATTGTAATCAAGAAATATAAAATTTGTGTTGTTGTATTAATTATGTATTTGTTTGTATTTGATTTATTTAATAATTGAATTTAATTAATAGATATTGTCATTTAAATGTTGCATGATAGTAACCTTGTGAGCTGTGACAATCAGTTCATGCCCCGACATTTCCGCCTTAGGTTGGGGTGTGACAGATACGTCTAATAACCTATCTTATAGTTACGGCTTTGATACCAATCTGTAACACCCCGGCTTTAAGCGGAATACGCCCGGGTGTAACGTACAGATCACTCATAACTCGTAACACTATTTAAAGCGGCAATAATTATAACATCTCATTTCGTAACATAACAAGTACACAATTATTTATAATTAAAAATAAAAAGAAACACTTCATCAAAACAATAAATAAGTTCTTTATTCAAATATCCTAAGGTATACTAATGATCTTCATCCTTAGCATGTCATCGATTCAACCTGTAGCACGTTGAAAATAATATATTTGTCAACAATTAAGTTGGTGAGTTTTCATAAGTTTTTGAGTATACATATATATGAAAGGCACGATTCAACGTTCGTAATGTAATAAATATTCAAGCGTAAAGTAAATGAAATCAAATAATGTCGTCCTCCCGTTCCTTTAGCCGAGGCCGTAGTAATAGGGGAAATGAGAACCACCTTACGAACAACCGAAGTCATAACGTTAGACGGCGTGGGTACGTCCTGTCGGACCCTCCCACTATGTGTATGTGCATGCGTTTGCGTAACTTCCACCATAAGAATAGTAAACACGTTGCAAGCAAGTTCACGTATAATCATAAACAATATGCAAGAATAATATTAACATGTACGCTAATTGTGAATCGGTTTATAAATAAGCACATAACTAACGAGATAAAACTTGTGAAATGCTATACCCCAAAAATATTAAAAGCGTTAAAACGGGGATATGAAGAACTCACTTGGAATAGGGAATACGGTAACGAGGAGATGGTAACGATTAAAGCAACTAGATGGTTCCGCGAGAAGTCCCGACAATTTGTCCTAGATATTCAAGTATATACAACAATAAATATCTAAACCAATGTAAACGAACTAACATGGGATTAATATATTTGGGATCGTTAAAGGATTCTCATAAAATTTGCGTATAATAAATTTTAAATATCTCAAAAGTCGATATTATTATTATTATTATTATTGTTATTGTTATAGAAAAACAAAAAAAGAAATGTATATATTTTTAATCAATTATGTATATATGTATACATACATATATACTCGAAAAACGTTTAACGAGAATTTATTATTGAAAGTTTAATAGTGTTTGGTTCGTTAAACAAGTGTACATATTAGTAGGTGTTAATATAATTAAAGTTTTAAGTAAAAAAGAATATATTTGATTAAATAAATAATAATAAAAATGAAAGAAATAAAAGGAATAACAAAAATACCAAAAACCGGACCAGGGGGATTCGAACCTGCGCCCCTGGCCGGGTCTTGATTATATACACCAAGCATACTGGCCAACTGGGCCAGTGGGTAATGCATGAATGCTTTGAAAAGGAAAATATAAAACCATGTCATAAGATTAATCCCTAAACCATAAGAACCCTAATTTGATTAAATCGTTTAATTCGTTACAATTGATAAAAAGTTGATTTAGGGCTTTTGATAAGCACGCAAATCCGACCCAAAAAAGAAATTCATCTCTCCCATCGAAATCATCATGAAATTGGTCTGCATAGAGTTCTCGAACTCCTTACACAATATATCATTTGTAGACCCAAAGATTATGTCATCAACATAGATCTGAACGAGCAGAAGATCATCACCAATATTTTTATTAAATAAAGTGTAGTCAACAGTTCCACGTTTGAAGCCGTTATCCGTCAGATGATCGGCGAGCGTGCCATACCAAGCTCTCGGGGCTTGATGAAGACCATATAATGTTTTGTTTAATCGGTAAACACGGTCAGGATAATTAGGATCCTCAAAACCTGGAGGCTGTAGAACAAACTCATGATATGAGTATCATCAGCATACGACACTGGTCGTTTTAGAATCTCCTTTACTACAGGAACCGGCTTAGAATGGTCCTTGATAAAAGGATGAAGATTCTGATGGATATTCTGGCTACAATTTCTTACAACATGACCATGTTGACCACAAAGAAAACAACTTCGCATGTCTAAACGATGATGTTGAGAAGTAGTTGGAACGAATGAAGCAGAATTTTGATGATGACCCACATTTTTGGTCATGCTCTTAGCAAACTCACCGTTGAGAAAAGCACTCTTAACATCCATTTGATACACTTTGATATTCTTGTAAGCTGCATATGCCAGGAAGATTCGAATCGACTCTAATCTTGCAACTGGAGCATAAACCTCAGTGTAATCGATATCCTCTTGCTGATGAAAACCTTGCACCACTAAACGTGCCTTGTTTCTCACAATTACCCCACGATCATCTTTCTTACACTTATATACCCACTTAGTCGGAATTGTCTTCTTGACTCTGGCAGGTTTATCAATAAGATCCCAAACACCTAAACGTGCAAATTGTTGTAATTCTTCTTGCATAGCTTCTACCCAAGAAGGATCTTGCAGAGCCACACGAGGAGTTGTAGGCTCAACTTGAGATAGAAAACAAGTAAATTTAGCAACAGTTGCAATTTCAGATGCATGTAAGTCAGCATGAGCACATAGAGCATTATTGTCGCTTGAAGAGGCAATTTGATATCGTGTCTGAACCCCTACATAAAGATCTCCAATAATGTTTTCTTGTAGATGATAATTATGAATTCTGAGAGTAGGATTTTCAGAAACAGCAACGTTTTCAAATAAGTTAGCATAATGTTCACCCAATGCAGGAGATGAAACATTATCCTCATTCACAATTGCATTATCATCGGATGAAGACGAAGCAGTATCATAATGAACAGGAGAATCATGATCAGGTTCTTCAGTTGGAGCAACAAATGGAGCTTCAACATCATTGGAACTTGCAAATCTTGGAATCTCCAAATGTTCTTCAAAATAAGCACGGACTAAATCTTCATCTGGATGATCGATTGATGGAGTAAATGTATTAAATAAGCTATCGTAGTCAAACATCCAATCGGGACCTTTCTCTTGAGGAGGAGTAGTGTACCGTTGACAGTCCACATGGAACCACTCCTCAACACAACCAGATGTAAAATTATATACCTTTTTCTTTGGAGATGCATACCCCAAGAAATAACCTTCGATCGCTTTTTCCTCAAATTTACCCGCATCCTTCTTCAAAATTGTACAAGGACACCCAAAGGGGTCCAGGTACTTTAAGTTAGGCTTTCGATTGTTCAAGAGCTCATAACTTGTCTTCTTGAGTCGTTTAACAGTCAAAACCCGATTAAGCGTGTAACAAGCTGTGGTCACTGCCTCATTCCAGAATTGGACAGGAAGCTTAGAATCAGCGAGCATAGTTCTTGCAGCTTCAATCAAAGTTCTATTCTTTCGTTCTACAACACCATTTTGTTGAGGTACATAAGGTGCACTATATTCACGGTGAATTCCCTTTTGAACACAAAAGAAATCCAATATAGTGTTTTTGAATTCAGTTCCATTATCACTTCGAATTCTCCTCACCTTTTGTTTGTAAAGTGATTCGATTTTAGTGATAAGATTTTGTACCAAAACAGGCGTTTGATCTTTTGAACTCATAAACAAGACCCATGAGTATCTCGAATAATCATCAGTCACGACTAGGCAATACCAGTCTCCAGAAATACTAGCCCGATTCACTGGACCGAACAAATCCATATGAAGTCGTTCAAGCGGATTATCAATGGAATTCAATACCTTAGATGGGTGTGATTTCTTCTTCTGTTAGCCTTTCTTACAAGCAACACAGTGATCGGATAACTTAAAATTCTTCAACGACACCCCCTCTACCAAATCGTTTGCCATTAAATAATTCATCTTTCGAACATGTATGTGACCCATTCTTCAATGCCAAAGTACGGAGTCTTTCTCGGTTGCTTTCGAGACAAAACACGTTTCGATCGATGTAGATACTTTAGAATTCATATTCAAGACATAAATATCATTTGATCGTGGTGATCGCATGACAACCATGTCCTCGGGAATCACATAACCCGGTTTCAGAATAAGACATTCTTTATCTGTAAATACCGTCGTGTATTGCTTATCACAAATTTGCGATACACTCAATAAATTATGATCCACCTTATCACAATAATTAACCTTTTCAAAGGTAATCTTTCCATTCGACACATCACCTTCCTGTGTAATCATACCCCCAGAATTCCCAGCAAACGCCACATAACCCCCTTGAATATTTCTCACGTTTGATAAGAGGTTGAGATTTCCAGTAATATGACGAGAACATCCACTGTCCATGATCTAGTTTTCACCAGAAATGGTCTTGGATGAACCCTACACACAAAAGAAAATGATTAGTTCAAAAAGGCAGCCCAGGCCTCGGTCTTGGGCACCTTTTGGTTTCCTTGAGAAAAGTTAACTTTAGCTGCATTCAATTGTTGTTCAGCAACTTGGGAATAAGTTACAGGCTTTCTAGACTTTCTTCTTAAGTAAGCGTCTTGAACTACATTTGAATTTTCATTTTTGCATAGTGGTTCAGTAGGAATAAACTTAGGTTTGACAGAACCATGAGTTTCATTCATATGAACTACTTTTCGAGGATGTACATCTGAAAACATGATATGAGTATCATCAGCATACGACACTGGTCGTTTTAGAATCTCCTTTACTACAGGAACCGGCTTAGAATGGTCCTTGATAAAAGGATGAAGATTCTGATGGATATTCTGGCTACAATTTCTTACAACATGACCATGTTGACCACAAAGAAAACAACTTCGCATGTCTACACGATGATGTTGAGAAGTAGTTGGAACGAATGAAGCAGAATTTTGATGATGACCCACATTTTTGGTCATGCTCTTAGCAAACTTATCAGATAATTCAAATTTCTTTTTCAAGTAAAAAACTAAATTAGAACAGCTTCAAAAACTTTTCAACGTGTCAGTTCCGGTAGATTTTACAAATTTAACTTGTTTAGCTTGTTTTAAAACTTGCTTTGCTCTTGTCATCGGATCTGATGAAACTGATGTTTTTGCATGAGCATATTGACGTTCAAGTTCACGAACCTTAGAAGTTTCATTGTAAAACACACTCTCAATCAGTTCAGGTGTAATGATACTAAGAGGAATGTCTTTTTCAGTGAACATCGTATCCATCCCCTTTAACTTAAACACACGAGCAGATGATGGCTTAATTGCATTAGGATTTATAAAACGCAACAAATCCTCATCAGAAATTTTGGGTTTTTCTGGTTTCTTAGCCTTCACCAGTTTGACAAACACATCTTGCTTCATCTTAGTTGTGTGCGAACCATACACAGCCTCCTCAAATTCATGAGGTTCACACAGTATGTGATTAGAACTTGGAATGTTCTTGTTCTTGTGTATAATCACAGGTTCAAACACATCCTCGATGATAACTTTGTCAACATTTTCAACAAAAACTTTGTTGCTTTGAACATGAGGTTTCTGAGAAACAGACTGGGCTTTAACAGTTTCAGAATTAACATGAGGTTTTTTTTGTTTAGAATTTTCTGAAATCACAGGTTTTTTAGGAATAACATCTTCTTCAGTTGGAGCAAAATGACTAATTTTATAATCATTGTGAAATGGTGGTGGAATTTCAACAAAACCTATACCTATCTTTGAATCCTTTTGTTTTCCAAAAACTTCAATAATTTCATTCAACAAAAACGAGGAGTTTCGAAATTTACCCAATTTGTTCTTCAACTCAAGAACCTCATTTTCAAGTTCGGTTATTTTCGAACGATGTTTCAAGATTTCTTGAAACTTTTGGTCATTGATTGTCATTTTCACAGATAACTCTGCTTTAAGATGATGATTGCTTATAGTCAATGCCTCAATTTTCTCTCTCGAGTTGATTTGAGAGGTCAAGGATTGCCTATAAGTATCTTTTAAAGACACAATCTCTTTTAACAGATTATCATTTTGAAGTTTTAATGAGTCTATCTTTGACTTATTATACTCACAATCAACACATGATAATTTAGAATTTGAATTACTAACCTCGCTTTGTTTGGCCATGCAAGCAGATGTAGCAGAATCACTGATATTAACCATACAAGCAAAGCTAGTTGGAAGCTTTTCACTTTGATTATCAGATTCAGACTCAGTTTCAGCGTCAGAAGAAACTTCACTTCCACTTATATCTTGTGTGAATTCAGGAAACCCAAACATAGCTAGATTAGCTTGATTATCATTACACAATAGTCGTTGTGACCAATCACCTCCATCAGCTAACACTGCATGTGACCCAGAAGTAGACGGTTTCTTTTCAGTATCATTGACTCGTGGTGTAGAAGAGTTTTGATTTTGACCACGAGGACCAGTATACTCCTTCTTTGGCTTGAAAGTGTCCGAATTCTTGACAATTATAACACTTTACCTTCAACTTGTCAAAACCCAACTTCTTATTCAGAGCAGGAAGATCTTTTCCGGTCCTTTGCATAAATCTTTTTACCTTACGAACAATCATTGCCAGGTTCCACTTTAAATCCATGAGTTCAAGATCATCGGGATCAATTTGATCATAGTCTTCATCGGTTAAATCACTTGTTGCAATCTTGCTACTCACCAAATTCTCGTAAGAAGACATAAAGGCAGACAAAAATGCAAAGTTTTGTTCAGCTTCCTTTATGTTTACATTAGTTTGAGATGAGAATTGACTTGTAGATGATGAAGTTCCCGATCCTCCAGATGAACCAGAGATACCAGAAGATCCAGTATTTCCAGCTGTGTAGAAACAGGCTCGTGGATCACTATACATTGTAGTGGCATTCTCACTTGCAGCTTGAGTAAGGAAAGCAGTTAGTGGAGAAATAGTTGAACTTAGAGGCATACTACCACCATAGAAAGAAGGATCTTGACTTTCCTTAGAAGATTTCTGGCACTTAAGATCATATTCCCTAGCTTCAATCTTTTGTAAGAATTCAATAGCAGTCAAATCTTCATTCAAGAAATAATTATTCTCCTTGAGAACCATTAAGAATGTGGAATAAGAACTTGGGAGTACACTTTTAATAGTGTCAATTTTATCCCTCTCAGAGAAGTCTAATCTCATCTTGTCCATTTCAGCAATTAAGTGATTGAATCTAGTTGTCATTTCTTCAACTGTCTCACCTTTGAGTAAATTAAAGTTTCTGAATTAAAACTTAAGCATCACCTTCTTGCTTTCAGCTGTGTTACCCATACTTCTCATTCGAATGTGTTGAAAAAAAGAAGCACATATTTTTATGCTACCCACTTGATGAAAAATATTCTCAGGCAAAGCCATGGTTAGAGTAGAATAAGCTTTTGTTTCTATCTCTAATGCTTTCTTTTCTTCAACTGAGTATTGTGAAATGGCCTTTGGTGTATAATCAATAGTCTCATCTCCAATCATAGGAACTGTATAGACTTCATCTAAACAATAAGAACAGTCCGGATGAACCGATCCTAGATGAGCACAAAACCTAGGTTCCCACTTGGCAAAGTCACTGAACTTCATCAATCTTGGACATTTCGAATGTAAACCTATCTCGGTATCAAGTTGCAACATTTGTTGCATCAACATATTTTAAGACGCCAATGCATACATACAGGCCATCTTTGACAAGTTTGAAAGTTCAAGGGTGTAACGAAACAAACAACGAATAAGGTTAACGAACTGTGAACAGTTGTAGCGAACTGTGAATAGTTGTAGCGAATTGTGAACAGTAAAATAACGAATCAAATCTTAACGAAGTTAAGATTGATCAGTCAACGAATCGCAATTGTATTTAACGAATCAATCAACGAATCAGATTAACGAATCAAAAGGTTAACGAATCAGAAATTCAAACTAACGAATTGACTAAGAGAATTACAAAGAATCAGCTTAGCGAATTAAATGATAATCAGTAACGAATCACCAAGGAAAACTTTAGTGAAATGAGATAAAAAATCAGCTACAGTTGATAGCGAATCAACTATAACGAATCAGGTTGTTACAACCGTTTGTAACAAACTCTGACACCTTATGCCACGTGGCAAAGGTTGTTATGACACAAATCCCAACGTGGACGCGTGTCACACGAATCAGTTTATCCAATTGACGAATCAGATAACACGAATTAACAACTAACACGAACTGGCTAACGAATTACTTGAAATGGATAACGAATTAACAAATTTGATGAACAAATCAAGGTAAATAGAATAGCGAATCAATAGAACGAATCATATTCATCTTGAATCATCAAATATTCAACGAGAAATTCCAGAAATCTGGAAATGATAAACACTAAACCCAGAATATGTAAATCTGTAATACAACCTCGATTCGTAACCAAATTGCACAATTAACCTATCAAACAACTCGCAGACCAATCGTGAATCCAATACACCAAACCTCTTAACCAATTAACCCCGAAAACTAACTCAATTATCCTAGAATATCATCTCTGTTTCGGCCATAACCAAACCAATATCAAACCACTCTAAAACCAATCCAAACCTCAATTCCAACTCGTAAACCCGTACCAATACCTTAACCAAATATGAATTCAATCCAAACCGTCCATAATTCAATCAATTCAACTGTAAATTGATTCAAATTCACTAAAAACCAAAACCTAACAAAATCAATCACCAAACCAAGTGTAATTGAGCACCAACAGCTCTGATACCACTTGTTGGAACCCGTACTAATTCGTATCAATCTAATAACTATAACAAGAACAGATCTCAGATCTATGGATAATCGATTAATACGTTTATATAAATCTAGCTCATAATTACCTTAGATTAAGTGTTGTATGTGTTTATATATTATCAGTATATGTATATCAATTGTATGTGTTTATACATTTCGTGATGGAGAGATGATGGTGTGGAGCATTTTAATTGAGTTTTGGACTTATATTTATAGGCTAACAAGATCGAAAATCAGCCGCGACCTTTGCTAACGGAAATTGATTCAATTTGATATGAACCAGCTGTCAAATACACGTTAAACTATAATAGGAAGGAGCGTGCTTGTTTAGAATCAACCTAATTAATCAAATCCCATGATTTATGGGTCAAATGAAATCAAAACAGGAAAGGGGGGGCTATGGTGGTGACGGGAAAGGAAAAGGGAAGAAGCAGATTTGAATAATATTTGCAAACTAGTCCCTTGGGTATTTCTTGGTGATCACAAGTTGCTAAAATAAACATATTTTACATTAAACGAATATGTTACGAGCCACGTGTAATTACTATAAAGATAAAACCGAAAACATAGTTAACAACTCAACGCTTTTTATTAAATAGAAAGATCTTATTACAAACGGGTCATAAAATAAGTACAAATACTAGTTTGAATTTGACGAATGTCACACGAGGTTCCTTGATTTGAGAAATCGCACCCTCTTTGTCACAAAATATTTCTAGAGGGTCCTGAATGGTATGGACTACCCCTAGTTCGGCAATGAACTTTCTAATCAACGCAGCTTCTTGGGCTGCCAAGGAGGTGGCGATGTATTATGATTCAGTGGTGGACAAGGCTACCACGTCTTGTTTTGCGTTCATCCAAGAGACAGCACTACCATTTTAGAACGAAGACATATCCCGATTGTGATCGAGAATCATCTCGATCAGTTTGGAAACTCGCGTCCGTGTAACCCTTTACAACGAGTTCCTCCTCACCAGAGCCATATATCAGAAACATATCCTTAGTTCTCCTAAGGTATTTCAATATGCTCTTAACTGCCATCCAATAGCTAGTTCCCGGATTTTGTTGGTATCTACTTGTCATGCTCAAAGCGCATGACACATCCGGTCTGGTGCGTATCATGGCATATATGATGGATCCTATAGCAGATGCGTATGGGATTCCATTCATTTTGTCTTGCTCATCTGACATTGAGACGCACTCAATATTGTTCCTCTTTGAATAGGTACCAAACCTTTCTTAGAGTTTTCCATCTTGAACCATTTCAAGATTTTGTCAATGTATGCACTTTGATTCAAACCTATCAACCGCCTTGATCTATCCCTATAGATCCTTATTCCCAGAATATAGGCGGCTTCACCAATATCCTTGATGGAAAAGCAATTTCCAAGCCAGGCTTTTATACCTTCCAAGGATGGAATGTCATTTCCAAATAGTAATATGTCATCGACATATAATACCAGAAAGGTAATGATGCTCCCACTAGCTTTCTTATACACACAAGCTTCATCAGCGTTTTTGATGAATCCAAATTTCTTAACTTCATCATCAAAACGGTGATTCCATCTTCTAGATGCTTGCTTCAATCCATAGGTTGATTTCTTCAACTTGCATACTTTATTAGGATGTTGTGGATTGACAAAACCTTCAGGCTGAACCATATAGACATCTTCCTCAAGATGCCCATTTAGAAAAGCAGTTTTGACATCCATTTGCCATATCTCATAGTCGTAATATGCGGTTATGGCAAACAATATCCTTATAGACTTTAGCATTCGCTATGGGCGAGAAAGTTTCATCATAATCAACCCCTTGAGTTTGAGTGAAACCCTTTGCTACAAGTTAGCTTTATAAGTATCCAAGTTTTCATGCATATTCGTTTTCTTCTTGAAAACCCACTTACTTCCAACCAGTTTGGAATTAAGAGGTGGTACAACCATCTTCCATACTTGGTTATCATGCATGGATTGCATCTCTACGTTCATGGCTTCCAGCCATTTATCACAATCAGATTGTGACATTGCATCTCGGTATGTGGTTGGTTCATCCGAATCTACCACATAACATCCATCCATGAAAAATCCATATCTTTCAGGTGGGGTGCTAATTCTACCAGATTTGCGAGCATTTTGTGTGTTTTGATCAACCATTTGATCAATATCAACAACCTCTTGTTGATTGCTAGTGTCAACCAAACGTGTATCGGCTTGTGGTTCTCGATCCTCCTCGAGTTCCACAGTTCTATCAGTTCCTTCCATAAGGAACCTTCTTTCCAAGAACTCAGCCTTTCGAGCAATAAACACTTTATACTCGTTTGGATTGTAGAAATAATATCCCATCGAATCTTTGGGATATCCTACAAAGATACACTTAGTGGATCGGTTTTCAAGTTTGTTTTGGGTGTTGTTCTTGACATAAGCCTCACAACCCCATACCTTTAAATATGATAATGATGGAACCCTTCCAAGCCATATTTCATAAGGTGTCCTATCCACTTTCTAGGTTGGTGCCATATTTAAAATACGGGCTACGGAGATCAATGAGAAACCCCAAAATGATAGAGGTAATGTGCTTCTAGCCATCATGGATCGAACCATATCCAATAGAGTTTGATTCCTCCTTTCAGACAGACCATTATGTTGCGGTGTTCCAGGTGGAGTAAGTTGTGAGACAATCCCACAACTCCTAAGATGATTTAGAAACACATCATTGAGGTATTCACCACCTCTATCGAAACGTAGTACTTTGATTGTTTTGTTGAGTTGATTTTGTACTTCATTTTGGAAGACTTTGAACATTTCAAAGGCTTCATCTTTGTGTCTTAACAAGAACACATACCCATAGCGACTATAATCGTCAGTAAAGGTAATGAAGTATCTTTCACCATTCCTTGTCATTGTCTTAAAAGGACCACATACATCCGAATGTATGATACCTAATAAGTCTTTTGCCCTTTCATTAGTTCCACTAAAGGGCTCCTTGGTCATCTTTCCCAATAAACAAGACTCACACTTATCAAATGAATCATCATTTGATTCCAAAAGACCATTCTTTTGAAGTGTATGAATGCGATCCTTGTTTATGTGACCAAGGCGACAAGGCCAAAGAAAAGTTTCACTCAAATCCAATTTGAGTCTTTTGGTGTTAGCTTGGTACAACGAGTTATCAATGGATGCATTATCATGAACTAATTCATAAATGCCATTAGACGGCATCGCTTTAAAATAAAATACATCATTCATGAAAACACAAATATCATTGTTTACAAACTTAAAATCATAACCAAATTGTCTTAACAAAGAAACTGAGATAATATTCCTAGTCAAACTAGGAGAATACAAAATGTTTTTCAAAAGAACTTCCAAACCATTTGGAAGCTTCAAAACATAATCTCCTCGGGCTTGGACGTCAACCTTTGCTCCATTGCCGATGAAGAGACTAATATCTCCTTTCTTCTAATTTTCTTTTTTGAACTCCTGCAATTAATTGCATATATGAGTTCCACATCCGGTATCCAATACCCATGTGTTAGAAGAAATAATATTAAGATCAATATGGATCATGAAAGTTGTACCTGAGGTTTGCTCCGCATCCCTCTTAGCTTTCAACTCCTTGAGATAGGTCGGACAGTTTCTCATCCAGTGACCTATCTCCCCATAACCAAAGCACGGATCCTCAGCGCTAACCTTTAGCTTCTTGGGTTTTGGTTCCACCTTTGCCTTTCTCTTGAACCCTTTCTTGACTTTCCCCTTACTAACGGCAACCTTTGCCTTTGGTTCCGAGTAACGCCTCTTCTTCAAGCCACCCTCATTGATCGCAAGAACGGGTAAAACCTTTTTACCTATGCCAGCTTCGGCTGTTTTGATCATTGAGTGAAGCTCACCAATGCTCTTGTCCCATCCGTTCATGTTGTAATTCATGAAGAACGTCTCAAACCTTTTAGTTAAGCCATTAAGGATCAAATCCGTGGCTAACTCTCTTGAGATGGGACAATTAAGCAGTTCAAGCAGATCAATGTGGCTTTTCATCTTAATTACATAAGATGAGACAGATTGGGTTTCTTCCATATGACATGCATGAAACGCTCGAACCGTTTCGAAGCGTTCCACCCTTGCTTGAGTAAGGAACTTTTCCTTAAGCTGGGTGATCATGTCATATGCCCCATGATTCTCAAAATCCTTTTGGATCTCGGGAATCATTGTTCCCAACATGAGGCAAGAAACTTTCACCGAATCCTCGGTGTATTTTAACCAATCCGCATAGGCATCCAAGTTGTTGACATCAGGTTCATCGGGAATAGGATCGTCCAAAATATAGGATTTCTTCTCTTGCTTGAGAACAATTCTCAAGTTTCTATACCAATCCATAAATTTGTTATAATTCAGACGATCCTTATCCAGAATGGATCTCAGTGATAGATTATGCACAAGTGGGATAATAGCATTCTGTGGATTGTTTGCGGTCATCTATAAAAGAATTTAACAAAGTTCAATTTAGAATTTTCAATATCAATAAATTTTAATCGTTAATACCCTTTAATGTCTCCAAGACAATTAATGATTAAAATCTAGAACCCAATGTTTCATCCAAATAGTAGTTGGGTGACCTTTATCCTACTATTCAAATTAGCAAGGTAGTCAACGTTTGACGATTGCAACCCTTTGCAACTTCTAGTTTTATGGGATCGGTTAAACAACATATATTTAGTTAGCATGTTTAATCCCATCAACACCTTTGTACGCCATGCTTCGGTGACCCTATTCACATGGTTTCCAAATCAAGTCGTCCTACTTACACACACGTGTGAGTTTACACATACAAGTGGTTAGGTGACCTTTATCCCACAAGTATTGTAAATTCACCTCAAGATCACAAGTTTTCTTAAATGTGGTTAGGTGACCTTTATCCCACATCAAGTCTCCAAGTGACTCGAGTGTCGTATAAAAGGATGGTGTTCAACTTGTTTTTAAAAGGGATTTAAGTTTTCAAAATTCTAGATTGGAAAACTATTTAATGTACCTTCCATTTGTCTAATAAAAGAAATACATTTTTGTCTAATAAAAGAAATACAACTATTCTACTATTATTACAAACCATTTGAAAGAATAAATAGATTACAAACCCGTATAAAGAATATTACAAACAAATGAATAAATCACAACAAGTCTCTTCAATATACACAAGGTCATGGCTAGGTTATGAACATCAACACAAACAGGTCAACCTTTAACCAAACAGGTCAACCTTTGACCAGAGTGTTTCCCCTTTAGACCCTTAGTTCTCGGCCTAAAACAGAGAGCACAGAGTTCTCAGCCAAAACCAAAGCTTCAGAGTTTTCGGTCCGAAAACTTGGATCCACAGAGAACCTAGTGTTCTCGGTTAACACCGAGAACTTAGTTTTTGGTCAACCGAGAACTATGGTTCTCAACCATGAGTTCTCGGTCCAACCGAGAACAGGGTTTCGGGTGTCTTCGGCAAGACCGAGAACCATGGTTTCCAACCATTGTGTTCTCGGCCAGAGCTGAAGAACACAGATTTAGCCCAAACAAATTTGGCAACCAAATAACTAATTTTTCCAGTTTTATCACATGCATGTATGGTACAATCTTGAAAAATCAAGGGGCAACCAAAATACCTAAAGTTTTCAGCCTATATGGTAAAAAATACCATCAAATCGAGCACTTTAGACCCAATTTTGAAGCATGTAATCGTATAAGCGGCTCTTGATGCCATTGTTGGGTTTTAGCAAGATTATCAAAGTCCAAAATAAACCATTTATTAGGAAACGCAGCGGAAGAATTAAGTTTCAAATCTTGTTTTACCATAACACATAAACCCGTTTATGTTAAACCCAATCCAAGATCCATATACGATTCACACACTATCAAAACAACCATAGGGTGTTAACATACATACCTTCAAGTTCGAAAATGAAATGGATGAATGAGTTGAATGGCTAGCTTCCAAAGGAGGAAACCTCAAGCTTGTATACCCAACGAGATCTAACAAAACACCAAAGATTCTAGGGTCTTTTACACTCTTGCAAGAACAAAACCCCTTTTGTTCTTCTTCTTCTTGTTCTCGGCTTCAATGGAGAGAAAGAAGAGAGAGAGATGTGTGTGAGAGAGAAGGTGTAATGTGCAAAAAAAAAAGGTGATCTACCAAAAGATCAACATGCAATGTATTGAAAATAACAAAGAGAGAGAGAGAGAGATGGAGGGGCCGGCCAAGGGTGGGTTTTCCCCCCAAAAACACAAACTCAATTTTTGTTAATTTCTTTTAAACATTATTTATTATTTATCCAAATAAATAACATTTTTCTCAAATATAAATTATCCATATAATTTATTTAACACACAAATGCAAATATTTAGAAAACCCATTTTCCAAATAATATAAGTGTTGATTGTTACTACTTAGATCATATCTAATAATAATTATCGTGGCGTTTGTCTAGCTTGTTATTGGGTATGACCCGACTTGGATCACAACGTACTAGCAACATCAACTCAAATATGTGTCTTGGGCAAATCGATACCAACAATTTTATCAAACCATACATAATCAAACTTTTTATAATTATCTCGTCACTAAAATATTTTTCTTATTAGTTTAAAATTTATTGCAAGAAAATTTGGTTAATTTATTTTTATTATATTTATTTATAAAAAGTTTACACCAACTAAAAGTTTACATATAAACTTAGAACGACTCCAAATTTGTTATAAATCCCAAATTCTCGTTATCTTGTTTGTTATCATCATTAAGATGTTTACTTCGAAAGTACTTTTAAATTAGGACAAGTTGTCGGGATTTCTCGCATGACCTATCAACTCGCTTGAACTAACTATCCATTACCGCCTCTATATTTCAGGTGAGTTTACATACCCCTTTTTCCATCTTTTATATTTTGGGGGTAACATGTATACCTTATTCAATTTTACTCATGTTTTATTTTCACATATATTCAAAACACAATTCAATATATGTTTATGTGTGATTATTGCATGCTCTATGATGATGCCCTATGTGCTTAAATATTTATTTTATGTTTGTGGTTGGTATCTCGTCCTCATATATTATCATCTACTATGATCATACATTTACCCAAGTACATTTATTTGTATCAATAGGAACGTGTCCACATCTATTTAGGGGCTGTTTGTTTATATCTGAATGGAACCATTCAGATGTAAACATCTGATTCATTCAGACTTCAGACTGTTTGGTTCCAAACAGAAAAACATCTGAATGGTTAAAATTATGTCTGAATCATTCAGACTTGTTGTTGCTGAATGGGACAGAGGCTCATTCAGATCTGACTACTCATTCATATCTGAATAAACCAAACAGCCCCTAATTCTTTATATTTCCATAAGAATTGTAATGCTTATCATTAACATATGAATTGTGGTTTTTATCTATATATATTCACATAAGAAATGGAGTGAAATTAGGGTTTAATGGAATTACACCTTCACTTCTCGCTGTAAAAAAACTTCTGAAATGATCCAATACATACATATATATATATATATATATATATATATCAACTAAAACTTATGTATTCCCATTAACATTCGTGTTGACAAGATCTATTTCATACATGCTACAGGTACAAGTAGTTGGCATTGTTTAAGATCGAAGAAATTAGTTTTACCTTAGAGTATTTATTCAAAATACAAAATCATGAAGTATTTGTTCTTATTATTAAATGTGTGTACTTGTATAATGTTAATGAAATTAAATAAATAGTTGTTTTAATTAGTGTCTTTTGAGCTACTGTCAAATCAATATGTTACGCCTCGGCATGTTCTGATGCCTTTTGTCGGGGTGTGACAAAATCTCTTCTTGAGCTTATTACCTTTGCCAACAAGATCTCCTCCCATAGTGTGTTGTATGAATAAGATTCTTCCACATAACTTCTTCATGTGTAGGAAAGATATTCATAAGGCCTATGCAGTAGATGCTTATGTATTGTATTGCCTCAAGAAATCTAAGTCTTGCAACCTTGAGTAACAATGTAGTGAAAAATATGGTGAATATTCCATTATATCTCAAATCCTCCATGAAGTATGGAATCCTCCTCACCAAACTTTTCAAGATTCTCGTTCTCGTATTTGCATAATCTTGCGTGCATGTCAATCGTACTCTAACCAAAAATCAACTACTTATTGAGCTTCATGAACTTGCAAATTATATTTCTCCTCATGTCACTCCTACTCCATTATCACAAAAATTTGTGTGCAAACATGAAGATACTCAAGCTTACTATGTTAAGCATGAGAGTTACCATCTAAATGGAGATAATGTTGGAAGATTTGAATTTCTTGACCAAGAAAACGTGTTGAGGAAAATACAAAGCTTCTTAAAAAGCTCGTCAAGAAATTTGCAAAGGCTATTTAACGAGGTGTGGATCTGCGTCTTCTAGCCACTCAAGTGATTAGGATGTAATGATGGAAGCTTGAAGGCTCGAGTTTTAGAAGGTTGATTGTTCAAGACTTGGTGGTGTGTTGTTGGCTATGTGTGTCTTTATGTTTGAACCTAAAACTTTTTTTTAAAACACTTGTAGGTTGCGGGTTAGGATTTAAAACCTTCTTGTTAAACTTGTAGATTCTGATTTGTATAGCCCGGTTAGGTTTATGTATGAATTTTATGTGTTTTCTTGTATGTATTCACATATGCATTTGTGTTGTGGCATGACTATTTGGTTGTGCTTGTTTGTTTAGGATATATGTTTTGCTTGTACCACTAACTTTGTTTTGCAAGGACTAAGCTTGATTTAATTAAGGAGGAGTTTTTAATCATGGTTGAGGGGCTAGATGTAAATGAAAAAAGTTCAAAAGAGGCAAAAACTTAGGGATCAAAATGTAAATAAAAAAAGTTCAAAGGCTAAAAATGATAAAGTTTGTTTATCAAAATTAAGGGGCCTAGCATGTAAAATTGTGAAGCTTTGTTAGTCAAAATCCAAATCTCAGAATTTCACATGTTGCTTTATAATATATATTAATTTTGTGAATAATTTACCTATTTTAACTTTACAAACTTTACATACAACTTTGAACTTTCTTAGTCCTACTATTAAAACCATGCGTAGTGGTCTCGTTTTGAAGATGAAATGAGGTCATAGCTCCCCCCCCCCACACACACACACACCACCCCACCCCCCCCCCCCTTAGTTTTGAGCTTAGTTTTTGGTTGAAATGTTGTGTATACGACGGTGTGGGGGTGGATTATTGTCCAATAACATTTTATGTGTTTTAATTTTTATTTGTATTTATATTAAAATTTCAAAAATGTAATAATTATGTAATAATTGAAAGGGGGTTATAGGGCATTTTACCACTGCACTACCTTTTGCAAAAATAGTCATGCTGAACAGAACGTCATGTGTCGCAAAACGCTCTTTTGTGCTTAGTTACCATCACACACACATGATCTTAACTATAGTCTTTAATTAAAATATTTGCAACTCCACTTTTCCATGTAATACTTTGCTCTTTCGATCTATTACGTACCTAAAGAAATCCCAAAGTTTTGATCTCCACGATCACGGTTCGAAGTTGAGCCGATTTCCAATTAAACACCATGTTGTTTTTTCACCTTCTAAATACACCCAATCGTAATGAGGCAAACGGCATTGTAACACCCACCAAAAATTCGTGTTGCATGTCAATTTTTTAAAGAAAAAAAGTAAAAAATAAAATAAAAGAAGCCAAAGTGTAATACCCGACATGCGTGGGTGCAAACTATGCAGTGGGCATAATAACATATATTTTAGCTTATATGTAAAATTTTGTTATTAAGCATTTGTATAGAAACGATCGTTTAAGATTACGTGTGGAGGAACGTTTAAAAATATCATACATCGTTTTAGGATTTATATAAATAAACAACTAGTTAATATCAAATATATCTATGCACTAATACAATAAATATCTTTAATAATATAAATGATCAATTGATCAAGGGTATCTAAATTTAAGACTATGCGCATGAACATTTAATTTATAATTGAAGTGTCATAATCTTGCCACCTTTCCTTCTCTAGCTCAGTATATATACGCACACTAATTCATAATTCACAAAGGAGATTATAATAGTTTTATGAAAAATGAAACTTAGAGATATAAGTCGAGAGAGACGATGATTTAACCGGTTAATTAGTTATATCGAATCTGATCAAGAGAAACAAAACACACTTCTTACACATATTTAGCCACGGGAATCATGTCGCGTTTTGAAGCTGACGATTCGACAGTTTAAGCCCCAGTACATGATGTAGAGTACAAGTACCGCTCGTTCAAGGTTAGGCATTGATATAATGCTCAATATATATGTTTCCCTTGTTTATTTTATTTAATATTTTAATAGTTTTTATTCGTTTTAAGTCGAGATTTGTATACTACTAACATTTTTATGTTACGTAGGTTCCGGGATTTGATCGTGATTAAAAAGGGCGAAAAACGAGCTAAAACGAGCTGAAACGGATATCCGGAACGCGTCAGGAAGAACCAGAACAGAGAACCTAGTTTTTATTCGTTTTTAGTCGAGATTTGTATACTACTAACGCTTTTATGTTTCGTAGGTTCCGGGATTTGATCGTGATTAAAAAGGGAGAAAAACGAGCTAAAACGAGCTGAAACGGAGATCCGGAACGCGTCAGGAAGAACCAGAACAGAGAACCGGTCAGACCGGGCCAGTCTGACCGGCCCCCATAAAAAAGCACGCCGCTCCGCGCGAAGGGGAAGGCCAAATGCCCTCCGCGCGGCGCCTAGGAAACACTGGGCTTAATTAATTTCGTTTTCGCTTAATGTCGGGCCTTGTTTTGGTTATTTAAACACGTTTAACTTAAACCTGACATAACCTGAAAACCCTAGCCGATTTTGGAGAGTTCTTGGAGCTATTTTACGAATTTCTTGGTGATTTTGAAGGCAAGAGGACAGCCGGTGAAGAGCTACACGTTTACGTTTGAAGTTTTACGGGTTTTATCGCCTTTAATCCTTCGTTCTTTAGATTTTCGTTATTATTTGTTTTGTTTGATTTAGACTTTATGATGCTAGGCTAAATTTCATAGACTGCCTAGGTCGTGATGAACCTTAGTTCGGTTTGATTTTTATTTGGATTTCGTTTCGTTATGGATTTTATGTTCTAAGTAAACGGTTGAGTTTGATTTAATTAATGCGTATGATTGCTTGGTTTTGTTTACTTGAATTTATTGTTCCACATTGTCCTTGTTGATTGTTTCATAGGATAGGGTTTTGTTAGGTCATTTACTGAGTGTTCTTGACTAGTTTGTGATTAATATCGATTAAAAATCATAGAAACAATAAAATCAAGTAAATAGATAAAAGTGAACTGCCAGCCTAGAAAGCTATAAGTTGATAGGTTGTTGATAGATCTTTGCTTGTCGGGATTGCTAGCTTTAGTTCTTCGTAAGTAGTTCGTCTAGGTTTGATTGTCAGCTTAGTCTATTAAGTTAATTGATTCTGCTTTTCTATCTTTTGAATTTTGCACTGTAAGGTAGGTTTTCGTCATAAAAGATACTTAGACATAAGCGTTTAAATAACCGTAAGGAAGTTTAATATAAAACTGGTGAGTCTTAAAACTTGTTAGAAATCCATAGGCGTCTTCTTGAAGTTCAAGGGGTCCTGTTCGGGTTTTCTGTCAAGGATCTATTTTATGATCCCGGTTCCATAACTTACGTTTTCCATTTAATTAATAACCGTAACTTTGGGGATTCCGGCCTGGGTAGTTATTTTAATCATCTGAATCAATCCAAGTTTTCTAAATTGTTTATTAGTTAAAACTAATTAGGGTTTAAGTTTAATTACTTAATTAAGTTTAAGTAATGATTATGTTTTATTATTATATTAATTAGTTTATTAATTGTTTAATTAAAGTAATCATTAGTTAATTATTTCTAGAGTTTTAATTAATTAGTATTAAAGCCCCCCTCAAATATTATTAATAAATAGTCGTGTCTTGTAGTTGAGTCTAATTTGCTAGTTTCGTGATTTAAAGAGTCCCGTGGTTTCTATATCCGGACTTACTTAGCTGTACTAGAGTCGATCGGTTCACTTTCCGGTTAGTAGTTTAAGGGTCTAGAGTATTACTTAGTGTCTAGATTAGTATAATTTTAGTTATTTATTTTATAACTACTTTTAGCACATCAAGTTTTTGGCGTCGTTGCCGGGGACTCTTAGCGATTGTGTTATTAGCTCTGATTGGACTTACTTGATATATACGTGCTATTATGTTTTTTCTTCTTTTGAGTTTTTAGGGTTTTAGTTAATTAGATTTTTACGTATTTATTTTTTTACTTTGAGTCGTAGGTGTCTAATTTTCTGTGTCTTTTGCTTATTTAAATTCTTGTAATTATGTGTGAAATTTGTGACGGTCCTCACTTTACCGTTAAATGTCCATACTATAGTGCTCACCCTAATTGTGATACGTGTGGTGGTCTTCATTTAACTCATAGATGTTCATATTATTGTACTAACCCCTATGCGCAGCAACAGTCTTATCTTTCACAGGGGTCCCATCATATTTTGATAACGAACCGGATCGGGGATATCAATACAAACAAGGGCAAGATTATGGTCAACATTCCAAAAGCAACCCCAACAGGGGTTCTGAGGAGTATTTGAATAAGATTGAGGAGTTGTTGACCCGACTATTATAGAAGGATGCCCAATACCAACAAACATTAGCTGAACATGATGCTATGCTAAGAAATCAACTATCTATTTTTGCAGGTCTCCAAGATGCAGTTAAAGAAATCTCCGGGATACTGACAAAGGTGGAAGAAGGGTCAAAGCAGATCTCCCAATGCGTGTACGAGTCGGATAGCGAACTTATTCGAGAAACTGAAGAGGAGAGTGTGCAGCTGGAGGAACAACCGACACCTGGTTATAAGTATGATGCGGAAGGAAACTATTTGGGATACATGAATCGGTTGGGCGAGTTGTTCCCGATGTTTCCAGAAGAAGGGAAAGAGCTAATCATGGAGTATATAGATGATTCACAGGAGAACATTTCAGATATGGAGACACGAGTGGCTAATAAAGTCCCACCTCTGGCCACACAGGTATGCGTTGTTGATTTTGCAGGTTGTTACAGTGACTCTGATGATGAAATAAATAAAGAAGAGTGGTTTGCTTATCAGAAGTCGTTAGTGAAGAAAGAAGAGATAGAGGATGATGTGGATTTGGGGGATTCACTTGAGTTGATGTTTGGTGTTGAGAAAAAGGTTGAGAATAAGTTGTGTGAGGAGGATGACTTTTTGGATTTAGAGTTAGAAGGTTTGCCCGAGTATTATGAAATAGGTGAGTTCGATTCGGAGGGTGACTTAGCATTTTTTGAAGCCCTACTAGAAGATATTGAAGTGGTGGTGGAGGAAGAACACCACAGCTGGCCCGTGGAAGTTATAATAAATGTCGCTCAAAAATCAAAACCACGGGAGAAGGCGAAGAAAAGAGTATTTGCGAATCGGAACTATTTTCACGTCAGAGGATGGTCTACAGGGCAGAAGAAGACATTGAAGTTTAAGAACGACCAGTCTTCTCGATACTTACAACGCATACGGCTCTTGCCAGGTAAGTTTAAATATAGGTGGTCTGACCCGTTACTGATTTTTAATTCTAATTTAATATTTTGCGATTCCACAATTGATATATTACTGTTTGATAAATTCCAGGGGGAACTAAACGGGTTGGACAGGGTCCAGATCAAGGAGAAACCTCCTTATTAAGTTCAAGTGTGTAGAGGATTTACGAGTTTTGTAAAAGTCATCGAGTCACTAACGTAGTTTTTGTAGTTCGACTTTGTCTTCGTTGTTTTTGAGTTTTGCTAGATTGAAGATTGAGTGAGATAAAGAGAAGATCTCCAAGGAAGAGTATATATAAAAAGACAAGTGTGGGGATGGAGTTGCAGTGGAGCCGTATACTTTATGTATATTATTATTTGCTTCTAATTATTCATGTTTTATATATTTGTGGGTTGATTGAAATACTTTAATTGCATAATATCTATCATGTTTGATAAGATATATTTTTAGATATGTTTGTTTGTTTTGTTTGGCCGCTTACGTTCGTGAAAGAAGGAGTTACTATTTGCTGAGCACGTTCGTAGTTGGAGGGCATTCATGGAAGAAGACTTTGGCATCATGTTTCATTCGCATATTACCGGCTAAGTCTTTTCCATTATCTATCTTATTAACTTTTTAGTTTGCTTTTGTTTTTAATTTTTAGGTTTTTAATAGTTTTTGTAGTCCGACTTTATTTTAATTTTATTTTTATTGTAAGTCGTCCTTATCCTTGCATTGAGAACAATGCAAAATTTAAGTGTGGGGATAGGATATTTGAGTCGTAGTTTAATTTTGCTTTAAATTAAGAAAAATAAAAAAATAAAAAAATTGAAAAAATGCTTTAAAAATGTCCCTTGAATATAGTTTTTTGCGTTAAAGTGGGAGATGATGATGCTTATCGGAAATTGGTTTTTCAAACTACTAATAAAATGAGATAAATAAAAGAAAGCACACTTAACTTGGGATGTGTCGGTAGGCTCAGCCTTGAAAATGAAAGGGCAAATTTGATAAAATAGGTCGGAAATCTCTTGTGGGTAAAGCGTTTTGTCCGTAGAAAATAAGTAATGAAAGGTCAGCCATACTCAAGCCTCAATTCTTGTATGAAAAGTGGAAATATTATAAAGTTTGAAAAGTTTAAAAAATTGAATACGTTATCATTAGATCCAGTAGATTCAGCAGCTCCTCGCATCCCCAACTACGAATGCCACAAAACATCACATCAAAGTAGGCATCCGTCAGAAAGTCTCTCTGAAGAGCTTCATCCCCAACCATCATCCGAACCAGGTCAGGCATGGTCCATTCCGTAGGTAATACCCTCCCGGCTTCATGCGCAATATGATACTTGGGTAGGTTTAACGTTAGAGTATGCCGTGTAGCTTGTGATATAAACTTAAACTTCTTAGCTTTAGTGTTTTACACATCATTGGCGTATGGTTTTATAACCTTAAATCTTGTATTGATGGGATGCCCCGGGTCCGGAGACTATGGGTCTGTATGCCGATTATTCATCTGGGTATTCACAATTCCAAATGGGGTTGTGAATATTTAAAATAAAGCTAAAAAAGAGCAAACCCGCAGATTTCTGCCACATAAGTCTTTAAACATAATCACAAAAGGTACAAAAGTACAAATGCATTACAGACTTAATCGTCCACGCTGTTAGCCATGTGGGGTCCCCTTGCTCGCGTCCCATTATGAAACGGACCATAAGGGACACGCCACATGTAAGCCCTATAGATGAAATTTTGCATACTCACCTATGGTAATGGTTCGGTGTATTGCTTGACAACGGGGGTATGTCATGTTGTGGGGAACACTAGCTATAAATTAATTGAACCTTAATAATATCTAATGGCTGCTTGGTAGACTTTGATGCTTAAGCTTAGGTGGATAAACAATACCCTTGATCGTCTTAACTATTCATAAAAAATAGAGCAACAAAAGTTTTAAATCTGCTAATTTTGAGGTTTAAGTCAAGTTGGGGTGGTCTGGTCTGGTAAAAGCTGAAAATAAGCGGGTCTTAATTGTGTAAACCACTAGTAAAAAAATTGTCGGATCTTCTTTGTCCCGGTAAAGATTATGGCATGGGTTTAAGTGGACAACAATATCGGTGATCGCAGTTTTTGCGGTTTTCTGAGCTTTAAAAATTAACCTATATTTTTGTTAGACTGTAATTTTTCGATTCTGATCCAACTGCATCAAACTTTTTTCAGGGACGAAAAAAGAATAGGTGTGGGGATATTTGATATAATGCTCAATATATATGTTTCCCTTGTTTATTTTATTTAATATTTTAATAGTTTTTATTCGTTTTTAGTCGAGATTTGTATACTACTAACGCTTTTATGTTTCGTAGGTTCCGGGATTTGATCGTGATTAAAAAGGGCGAAAAACGAGCTAAAACGGAGATCCGGAACGCGTCAGGAAGAACCAGAACAGAGAACCGGTCAGACCGGGCCAGTCTGACCGGCCCCCATAAAAAAGCACGCCGCGCCGCGCGAAGGGGAAGGCCAAATGCCCTCCGCGCGGCGCCTAGGCAACACTGGGCTTAATTAATTTCGTTTTCGCTTAATGTCGGGCCTTGTTTTGGTTATTTAAACACGTTTAACTTAAACCTGACATAACCTGAAAACCCTAGCCGATTTTGGAGAGTTCTTGGAGCTATTTTACGAATTTCTTGGTGATTTTGAAGGCAAGAGGACAGCCGGTGAAGAGCTACACGTTTACGTTTGAAGTTTTACGGGTTTTATCGCCTTTAATCCTTCGTTCTTTAGATTTTCACCATGTTTTCGTTATTATTTGTTTTGTTTGATTTAGACTTTATGATGCTAGGCTAAATTTCATAGACTGCTTAGGTCGTGATGAACCTTAGTTCGGTTTGATTTTTATTTGGATTTCGTTTCGTTATGGATTTTATGTTCTAAGTAAACGGTTGAGTTTGATTTAATTAATGCGTATGATTGCTTGGTTTTGTTTACTTGAATTTATTGTTTCACATTGTCCTTGCTGATTGTTTCATAGGATAGGGTTTTGTTAGGTCATTTACTGAGTGTTCTTGACTAGTTTGTGATTAATATCGATTAAAAATCATAGAAACAATAAAATCAAGTAAATAGATAAAAGTGAACTGCCAGCCTAGAAAGCTGTAAGTTGATAGGTTTTTGATAGATCTTTGCTTGTCGGGATTGCTAGATTTAGTTCTTCGTAGGGAGTTCGTCTAGGTTTGATTGTCAGCTTAGTCTATTAAGTTAATTGAGTCTGCTTTTCTATCTTTTGAATTTCGCACTGTAAGGTAGGTTTTCGTCATAAAAGATACTTAGACATAAGCGTTTAAATAACCGTAAGGAAGTTTAATATAAAACTGGTGAGTCTTAAAACTTGTTAGAAATCCATAGGCGTCTTCTTGAAGTTCAAGGGGTCCTGTTCGGGTTTTCTGTCAAGGATCTATTTTATGATCCCGGTTCCATAACTTGCGTTTTCCATTTAATTAATAACCGTAACTTTGGGGATTCCGGCCTGGGTAGTTATTTTAATCATCTGAATCAATCCAAGTTTTCTAAATTGTTTATTAGTTAAAACTAATTAGGGTTTAAGTTTAATTACTTAATTAAGTTTAAGTAATGATTATGTTTTATTATTATATTAATTAGTTTATTAATTGTTTAATTAAAGTAATCATTAGTTAATTATTTCTAGAGTTTTAATTAATTAGTATTAAAGCCCCCCTCAAATATTATTAATAAATAGTCGTGTCTTGTAGTTGAGTCTAATTTGCTAGTTTCGTGATTTAAAGAGTCCTGTGGTTTCTATATCCGGACTTACTTAGCTATACTAGAGTTGATCGGTTCACTTGCCGGTTAGTAGTTTAAGTTAAGTTTAAGGGTCTAGAGTATTACTTAGTGTCTAGATTAGTATAATTTTAGTTATTTATTTTATAACTACTTTTAGCACATCAGGCATTTAACTCCAAATGCCCGTGTTGAGGTAAGGGTTCCACTCAAGTTATTTATTAATATGGCTTAGATCCTATTCGAGAGTATAGCTCAGACATTGATCAATTATAAGTTAAGCATAGCTTTTCATAAGCCATGGTTATAGACAAAATATTGTTTCTTTATAACTAAGAAACATAAAGTTTAAATATATAAAGGGTATAGCTAAAACAATGTTTCTTCATGATTAAAAAAACATAAGATTTTACATATAAGTGATTATAGTCAAAATAGTGTTTATTCATGATTAAGAAAAATAAAGTTTTATATACAAAGGTTATGGTCATATTGATATTTTTTCTTGAAGATGAAGAAACGTAAACAAAATACATTCTTCGTGAAGAAGAAACGTAGCATATAAGGGATAAATAAACAAAAGGACTTAATGGTCCAAATGTTTTATAAAAGCAAATGATGTATCAAGGTTAAAGCTATGCAAAACAGACTAAATGTCTAAAGCTAGATCATTGATCTAGTATTGTACTATAGGTATGAGGTAATGCTCAGGCATAAATTAGTGAACTGCACTGATCATAACAGGCGGGAATACGTCTAAACTTTCTAGAGGCTTGAATACGTCCAAACTCTTTACAACTTTATTAATCGAATCTTATAAATGATTACATGGGATTGTGTATCCCTTAAATGTTATAAACAAAGGTAATCGGCTCTCAGGCTATCGAATACATTTGTCTGGATCCTTGCATATGTGGGTACACGGTGGGCACACCGCACCACGCTTGATAATGCCTATGCCACGTTGGGCCGGACCTAAGTAATGTTCGAGTGGGGATTTTCTTGTGTATATTGGTAGTAGCTAAGTAATCTCGAGCGATGCGGTGTTTGCTAAGCGGTTTCGAGTTGAGCTGAAGTTTGTAATTGTTATTCAGATTTTAGAACTTGATTGTTTCCTAAGCCACGCTTAGCCGAGACCTAAGTTATGTCTTGAGGGGATAGTTAAGTATTAAAATATTTTATGTCAACGTGTTCACCAGCATATAGTAAGGAATTAGAGTTACCCATGGAGCTAGATGCTCGTACCAGAGAACGTTCTTTCTTTTGAAAATTGCATTCTTAGTTTCATATATGTATAATTTAAAAATTTTTGGTTATGAACCAATTTAGGAAATAAGATTTCTCATACGATATTAGTTCTAACCTCTCAGCCTAAATGCAGAAAGAGTGTTTACCTTTATTGATATTTTTTAGTTTACAACTCATAAAAGGAAATGAGAACATTCAATTGTAACGACGGATGTTTTTCAATAACTATATTTTTTTAAGCCAAACCATGAAAAAGATTTTGATAAGTTTCAGGAGGTTTCTCGATTTTGTTATAATAACAACATAAAAATAACATGTTAACCCATACAATTTTGTGAATATTTTGCTTCATTTGAGCATAGTTTTGCATTGCATGCTTCCCATGCAACGTTTTCATATCACAATTGAAGAAAAAGTTAATTGTGACACAAATATTTCAAAATTGATAAAAGTTAGAAGCAGTGATAGGCCGAGGGTGGCATGTCGAAACTATTCGCGATCTTTTCTTAAATTTTTACACTCGAAGGAAAAATAGTCAAGTTGCCAAGTCCCGAACCTTTTTATTATTTCCAAAAATGCATTTGAAAATAAATTTGAACCGAATCATGTTAAAATTTATAACTTCATCCGTTTGACATTTAAAAGTCAAAACTTTGAACCCGTAACAAATATGACGATAAATATATTTGCATTCTCAAACTTTTAAAAATACTCAGATTTCTCATTTTTTACTCGTAATAAACTTTGGCATAAATGTAGTAAACTTGTACCAAACAATATATTTACCAAGTTTTGACCCATAAAAATCAATTTTATGTTCTACAAAAAACCAAAACAATCGTTGATAAAAAAACTAAAAAAATTAATATCATAAACTTTGTTATGTTTGAAAGTTATTAGTATATACTATCATTACATATTTAACATATATATATATATATATATAGTTTGCTAAATTGACTAAAAATAAATTGATAGATTTAAAAACATATATTTATAATTTAAAATTTTTATGACAATTTACAATAATAATAGATAAATGGGTTGATTTAAAAAAATGGATTGATTTAAAAAAAATGGATCGACTTTTAAGCATATATTTATAATTTAATGATTAAAAAAATTACTTTGTAAATTGAAATCATATTCGAGTTTTGTTTTTCTTATACATGGTACAATGTGTTAATAATAACATCTGAAATTATATTCTTTTCAATCTTTGACAAACATGGTTTGCTGTTCATTTTTGGATTTCGTCAAGTATTTTGGAATATATAGTAAAATAATATGTTAATATTGATTTCTATAAAAATGTATACATACAATATAAAGAGTAAAGTTAGAATACAAAGGGACATAAAAATGAGAGGTGTGAGAATGATTTTTGACCACACAAAAAAACCCCTTAAAAATAAATTCAAACAAAATAATACAAAAATCATAACTCAAAATATAAATAAAAAACAAAAAAATTAAAAAAATAAAATGTTTCCGTCATCATTCCCGTTCAAAAAACAAATTAAAAAAATACAAAAAAATTTTAAAAAATTGACGAAAAACACAATGGTGTGATCAAAGACACAATTATAACTAAAAATGACACAATAGATAGCAAAATATTACACAATGTTGAGTAATATAACACAATATAAAGAAAAAAGACACAATATCAAAGAAAAAAAGACACAATCAATAACGAAAATAAGCACAAAACACAATGATAAACAAAAAGACACGACTTTTTTATTTACCATTGTGTTTTTTTTATGAGAACGAGAAAGACGGTGGAAACATTTTTGTGTTTTTACTTATTTCGTTTTTTATTATATTTTGAGTTATGATTTTTTTATTTATTTATTTTTAATTTTTTTTAGGGGTTTTTTGTGTGGCAGAAATCATTCTCATCCTTTTTATTTTTGTTCTCCTTTGTAGAATAACTTGACCCATAATATGAAAAGAGTTTAAAAGGAAAGTGAATAATTATTGATCTATTACATATATTATGGGTTAATTAATATATTAGTTTTAGAGGGAAAAAATTATGAGAATTAACTAAAACATGACAAGTGTTCACGGTTATTTTACTTTATTAAAATAGATAGATTAAAAAAATTAATCAGGATTGTTAATCAAAACACTCAAATTTGATTATCCGAGAAGTTTTTCAAGATAAATAAGTATTTTGTAAACAAAGTCTTTTGTTAAAATAACCCGCAACTCTAATATATTTACAAAAATGGTACCAACTATTGATCAAACTTTTAGGCCATAAGTCGGAATGTGACAGACATAGAAAA
The DNA here is from genome assembly GCF_021521415.1 of Bidens hawaiensis. Lineage (NCBI taxonomy): Eukaryota > Viridiplantae > Streptophyta > Magnoliopsida > Asterales > Asteraceae > Bidens > Bidens hawaiensis. The sequence goes on from NW_027491024.1 coordinate 3,722,402, forward strand.
TATTTGGCATCTATAAGCATTTATATAGTTCCAACAAATCTCGAGTACAAAAGGCGAATATATTTGTCACCTTACGCCATTAACTAATAGGCTGTCACACCACTTGAACAAAACTACAAGAAACCAAAAGATGTTTCCTAATGCGGACTCTTCACCATAAATCAGACAAATGGCGGATTGAAAAATAACGTTGCGTTTTAACAATGCGAAAAGTGACGGAACTCTTTTCATTTCAGCCCTCAACTCAAAACTCCCGACCTTTTTTAGCACCCAACTATTCCTCTGAAACAAATAACCCAACTCATTTTGAAGCTCGTTTCGCTTACTGTCTTTTAGGCTCCTGACTAAGAATCCACCATGAACATCCAATGCCCATTCTAAGTGGTCCATACACGGCTGTAATCTCGGATGTTTGCAAGCTAGGTGAAGGTTTCTAATTTCATCTAATTCATCCCCTATATCTGGAAGTCCTGGGACAATAATTTAGCCAAAATTATATACGTTACTTTGTATTATCAGCATGTGAATAAATAAGATTGATTATTAATGATTTCAGATTTATCAAATCAATTTTCATTCATTATTCAAACATAGAATATATTTGAAACTTAAAGGTACATAAACTTATAAAAACTATTAATATAAATAAAATTACAATTATAAACTTTTATTTTTATATATATGAAGGGTTAATCGGTTAATCCTAGTGGTTCACACGTAAAAAGACCTGTAACTATATCAAGATATATATCGAAAGAAAAAAAAAGAAATAATGGTAGAGTTTTATATATAAATATTACTTGTTAGAGATAAAAATAGAGTTCATTTATTAGTTGTTTGTATTATTAAGAATTAGAGTTTTGAGTATAATACGAATTATTGTTACTATAAATATAGATGTTAGGGTATTGTTTTTTGCGTTGTTTTGCTCTTAATAAATATAAAAGAGTCGTATCCCTGACTTGGGTCGCAAAACCCGGTTGTTATTTCGTGTGATCGATCCATTAAGTCCAAAAACATATACAAACAAATATATGAATAAATGTTTTTTATGTGTGTGTGTTCATGCACACGTGTGTTATAGTTTATATGAACATTGTATATGAACATTGCACCCGTCGGCTGGGCACACACATCTTCTTCAATGCGCTCATTCAGGCACGTCGGCATCAAGTCTGTTTGAATCTTGGTGTTAAAGATTCTATTAGTTTTTTAGTTCATTCGATTTTATTATTCCCTATTTACGTGTACTATTGTTTTTTGTCTTTAAAAAAAGTAATTGTTTTTTGAATTATCACATGTTCATGCATTTTTAGTGAAAAACATTTTGCAAATTATTTACTGTTTTTTTTCTTTTAACAAATATATTATTTATAGCTAAGCTATTGTAAAAAGTATTATCAATAATTATATATATATATATATATATATAGGGTAAGGATCCTAAGAGAACCCTTTGCAAATTGAGAACTTTGAGAACCATTTTGGACCACTAAAAACACCTTTAAAAAAATATTTAAAAAAATCATAAAACAAAAAATAATAAAAATTTTAAAAAAGTAAAAAAACCAAAAGTCTTATATATCATTCCGGTTTCATTAAAAGAAATAAAAAAAATAGAAAAAAATATAAAAAACGTTGTATTATACACATATGTATAATTTTATTTAATCTTTAGTTACGTAATATACACATATGTACAGCATCATTTATTTTAAATTATACACATGTGTACAAAAAAACATGTAAATGTATATATATGTATATATTATACACATGTGTATATAATTTAGCTAAACCGAGTTTTTTTTATGAGACCGGGATGATAAAATAAGAATTTTGGTTTTTTTACTTTTTTGTTTTTTATGTTTTATTTTATTTTGTGATTTTTTTTATTTTTGAGTACCCTTTGTAAATTGAGAACTTTGAGAACCATTTTGGACCACTAAAAACACCTTTAAAAAAATATTTAAAAAAATCATAAAACAAAAAATAATAAAAATTTTAAAAAAGTAAAAAAAAAAAACCAAAATTCTTATATTTAATTCCGGTTTCATTAAAAAAAATGACAAAAATTAAAAAATTAAAAAAAACGTCGTATTATACACATATGTATAGTTTTATATAATCTTTAGTTACGTAATATACACATATGTACAGTATCATTTATCTTAAATTATACACATGTGTACAAAAAAATCATGTAAATGTACATATATGTATATAGTATACATATGTGTATATAATTTAGCTAAACCGAGTTATTTTTTTTTATTTTTTTATGAAACCGGGATGATAAAATAAGAATTTTGGTTTTTTTACTTTTTTGATTTTTGTGTTTTTTTTTTATTTTATGAATTTTTTTTTATTTTTGGGTTTTTGTGGTTCAAAATGGTTCTCATAGTTTTCAATTTCAAAAAGGTTCTTTCATGATCCTGATCCTATATATATATATATCTAATCTAACTATCTATATAATTGCCTACTACAAAATCCTAGGTGTCACTATCAGGTTGTTCCTCCCATTCTCTAGAGCCATCAGATTGTTTGATTTATAAATTGAGGCTTCTCATGCATTTCACCCGAATTCGCGGGTATGGGTCTCACCAAACCCGGGTAGTCTTTAAATGGGTTATAACATCTCATCTATTTGTAAAACTATTTCATAAGCAAACAATAGTTTTCACGGGTCATGGGTCTCACCAAACCCGGATAACCCTTAAACGGGTTATAACATCTCATTTTTTTGGTAAAATAACCCCTTAATTATAAAAGAATAATTTTTACGGGTTATGTGTCTTACCAAACTCTAATAGCCCTCAGATGGGTTATAAGATCTTATTTATTGATAAATACTTTCATTATCAAACCCTAATTTAATTTATCTACTTTACATGTTCTTCGTTGCTGGTCTATTATCTCCATCGTCGGTTAACTTCCAATACCACTCACCATCGTCAACTACATCAACGCCTCTTTTTTCATTAGACAACTATTTGTGTTCATGTTTGTACATTTAAAAAAATCAACATGGTGTTCGTTTATATTTGTTCGTTAAAAATCTAAAAAACCTGAACATCTCAACTGATAAAACCCAAACATTAAAAAATATGATAACAAACTAATGCATATGTATTAAATTAAAACAAAACTATGTTAAAAAATTAAATAATCATCAAACAAAATGATTAAAAACAAACTTTAAATAAACTCCCGTAACACGGGAGGGTCAAACTAACATATATATATATTTATATATATATATATACTTGATTTCTTTTGAGAACCACTTTAAGTTTAAGAACTCGAAATAACTCAACGTAACAAAAAGAATTTTGAATTTTTTTACATATATGTAATATGTAGGTTCATGTACGCAAAATAATTGCAGTATATTTTACACACCGAATTGACTTTTTATATATGTGTAACTAACGTTTACGCTAGTGTAATCATCAACATCCTTATTCTGTCTCTTAATTCATTTTTTAATTAAATTTAATATCACACATATTCTATACCCATTTAAATGATTGTGTGACTCATCAAGTTCTCAAAAAAGACATCGTTTAGAAATTGAGAACTATTATAAAAAAACCCTTTATAATATTAAAAAAATTATGAAACAAAGTTCTCAATTTAGATTGAAATCGTGTGAGAACTATTTTAAAATTGAGAACTTTGAGAATTGTTTTGAACAAAAAAATCTCTTTTTAAGAAAAATAAAAAAAATTATAGAACAAAACAAAATGCGAAAATAAAATAAAGTAAAAAAACCAAAAAAAAATGTATCTTTCATCTCGATTTCAAAAAAAATATCGGTTTAGCAAAATTATGCGTACATGTATAATACTTATTTTTAAATTTTATACATATTATTCTTTATACGCATATGTACAATTAAGATAGATGATAATATACATTATGTAAATAGATTAAATATAAATATAAATATATAAGAGTGTCTTTATTTTTATAAAGTCTTTTCCTTATATATCACAAAATATCATCATAAACTTTCCAAAATGAAGATTCCCTGAAAAATCTCAAAATAGAAATAGTATTTACTCCTTCGTTGCAAAATTACAATAGTGTATGGATATTCGAAACTGTTTAAACTCTAAAGTATGTGGAATAAAGCTAGCTAAAAACATCAAAATGGAGTATAAAGTAATTAGTACCAACCAATGAAAAAGAAAAAAAGTTATCAGATTTACAATGAATCAAATAAAATATTATAAAGCCTTAAATAGTTAAATACTTTTAAATGTCATTTGGGTTGTAGTTAGATGGTATGTATGGTAGGAGGCAAAATTTATTTAATGAAAATTCAAGTTGAAGTCGGGTTAGACTAAATGTACCCTCTTTTTTATATGTCATACCTCCTCCCTAAAATTTCAATTATATTAAAAGTTTTATTTAACATATTACTTTCTCTACCACTAGTTCTATGTTAATATATTAAATATCACATAGCATCAAATATTTTTTTTCTCAGTTCATAAACTTTGTGTAGTTTATTATATAAATACACTAGTTTTTTTAATTAACAAACATTGTGGAATTTGTATTAACAATGCAAACTATCTTTAAAAACTGGAGTATTTAAAAATACAACCTCTTAAAAAATAAAACAATTAAAGAAAATCTTATTTCTAAAAATAAATTTTTTTATATTAAATATGAAAAAAATGCTTGTTACTTTAAAAATAAAAGCCATTTTAAAAAATTGTAAAAAAAATCTAAAAATAGTTTTAAAAATACAAGTAATAAAAGATATAAAAATGAAAAAAAAAAAAACAACAAAAGTTTAAATCATATTAATGTTATACTCAAGAAAGTGCATACATTTAATAAAATAAAAGGGAGGGGGTTACGTTTACCTTCAAACCTGGATAACGTGTTTTAACAAAGAAAATATATTTGGTAGCTGTTTAAAGTCCCAACTTGTGGTCTATTGGTATTGTTCTTAGATGGTCAATGGAGACCCAAGTTTAATCCTTACTTGTGTAACTTTTGGTGGATTATGGCAATGAAGGATTTGAATTAAGCCTTGCGAGGTTATCAATTATAATCCCGAGCCCCGCTCGGTTTTCGTTTCCCGTGTGTTATGTCAAAGAGTTTCACTCTTATGGTGGCACAATGACTGTCAAGTGGCAGCCGACGGTATGGTTTTCATGAGGAACGGCCAAGCCAACCGCTGAAATCAGCGTAAACCCGGTTAAGACAACATAGTCTGGCCATAAGGCCGAACGTAGTGGGCGAATCTGAGAGGCGAAAGGGGCGATTTTAGGGGAGAACACCACCCTCCCCGGAGATATTGGGGCGATAAGGGGCGGGGGCGAGAGGGATTTTTCGCTGGAAGGAAGAAACAAATATTATTATTATTTTATTAATATGTGTTATATATATATTACTATTTGTAGCCCCTACACCATTACACCTCAAAAACAAATTCTCATCACTTGCTGACTGGGCGTCACGTGTCGCAATTCGTCTCAATTTGTAGCCCCTTCACTACGCATAGCTTAATGAAGTGACGAAATTTTCTAAAATTAAGGAGTGCGATAGTTTAACACACAAGAAAATTATCATTAAAAAATTATAGAACTTTAAATAAATACTTTAATGAAAATAGAAAAGTTAGTGTATTATATTTATATACTACAACTAATTACTTTATTACACATTACACACACCACCCAATCATTATCCCAGTCACACACAATATATATGAATCTAATTCCATTCATTATTGCACACAAAACCTTCATTTCCTCTCTCTTTTTCACACATACACATACTAAGTGTGTGTTAATGTACATGCAGGAAGATTACAGAGAAGGGCAGAACTGGAATTAACAATGATTTATACTCTGATTCTGGTTCATATTTTGGGACTACTTGCGGTTGTTTGTGGTGGCGGTGGGCTCGTTAGTCCATCGCAGTTGGACGTGTTTGTGGATGAATTACCAGATATGCCCCGCATCAAAGGCTATGATGTTGTTCATGGTGTTACTGTTCCCAAGGCTCTCAAGATCACCATGTTTCAAAAGTACTGGGTATGTCTTTCTTTTATATGGTTCTTTGCTTGTTTGTACATGTAGCTTCATTGTTTGTACTAGTTTTTAGTCTTAGGAACTCAAAAGTCTGCAACAGCTTTCTAAGATGCATATTTTAGAAGTTTATGTTTCTTTTCCAACAACCTATTCAACCTAAATTTAATTATATTATATATTGATTTTCTTATTAAACCACCATTAATCTACACTGATATTTGTGTGAGATTAAAACTCTTAACCACCTTGGCTGCTTTGATTATTGATTTTTTTTTTCTATAATAAGGGTCTTCTGAATTTAGGAAAAAATATATTTCAGATAGAATTATAGAAGTTTTTAATTTGATTAATGCAACTTTTACATACATGCTTTGTAATTTGTTTGTTCCAATGTCACTTGTTTGTCCTGTCTCAATATTGTTGATTTTCATTTACAAAGTCATTTATTGTGTTTATCAATTTGCCTGAAAATAAATAGTTGTACAACGCTTTAATTATAATTAAATATATTTAAGATACTTTAATTGTAAATTATACTTGGGCAATACAAGATGCAATTGTTAAGTTTCTATCAATGTTTTCATAACCGGATCGGACGTTGAACCGGACAGGCTACCGGGTCACCGGTTTGACCGGTCGGACCGGCCAAACAATTTCAGGGAAAAAAATGACGGGAAAGGCAGAAAAACAGTTTTTAGAAAAAAAAATATTTTTTTTTATAGAAAACCGGTTCAACCGGTCCGGTTTCCGGTCGAACCAGTTGAACCGGTTCGGACCGGCCGGTTCACTGGGAGCCGAGTGAACTACACATAACCGGACCGGTCGGTGGACCAAATCCCGGTCGAACCAGTCCGACCGGCCGGTCCGGTCCGGTCTCAACAACATTGGTTTCTATGTATGTAGTGGCGGGCTTAGAACTTTTTGGATGGGCCGCACATTGAGAACACTAATTTTAAGGTGGGCGATTGAGGTTTTCACATACGAATAACGTTAAAAAAATTAAGGTGGACAGCTCACGTTTTTTATAAGCTGGGTCCGCTCCTGCTTCTATGTAGAATATTCAACTAACGTAAAATTTTACATTTTTACATAATATAATCCATAAAATTTATGATTAACCCAAACTCCCAAAATCATTATCATTATTGCTAAACCTGATATTTGATATGAAGTTGTTGTAATGTGGAATATTGACGATCTTAAATTAAATGCTCGCTTTATTTTTGGTCGAGATACAACTCATGGATATCTCAAGACTTAAAAAAAAAAAAAACAATTTCCGTTTTACTAGGCCCCACTTTTGTTTTTTCTTGCTCCTTTTCAGACTGAAGTGTGTCTTGTGATTCTTTTTTATTCATTATCAAACAAAAACGTAAATGCATTCCTTATTTATAATTTTTTTTATAATTTTATTTGGATGAAAATAGTTTTATCATGAATAATTTGAACTTATATTATTAGTTGGTTACTTGGTTTAAATTTTAATTAATACAATTGAGAATTTTATGTCCTCGTATAAATGAAATTATATAAACTTAAAAAAACCATGAATGTATTTGAAAAGAAATTAAGAGATTTTATTCACTGATTGGTTGAAACAACTTTATATGAATGCGCATATGCTATTTTTAAAAGTGATAGTGATAGTTCTTGTCACGTTTGCTCATTTAAAAAAAATTACATTTAGTACTTTAAATGGCTTCCCTCACTACTGAGGTTATGTGCAGTGGAGGGGCTATAAATAGAGCGAATTGTGACACGTGACCCTCAGTTAGTAAAGGGTAAGAATTTGTTTTTTAGGTGCAATGGTGTTATAGCCCCATCCAGTGCCACGTCACCATTTTTATAATTTTTTTAATAATTAAACTAAACAAATAATAACTCATTAAATTAAATAATTAAATAAAACTACATTAAAATTAAAAAAAAGAAACATTAAAAAAAATGCATAACGAAAATAATAAAAAAAATAATATCCATAATATTCGTGCATTTTTTCAACTCATCGTCGTTGCAATAATGCGGCATTTTCGTGTAACCCGACCGCTTTGATGGATTCTTAGTCTTTATTCATTTCCCGCAATTTTAACATAGCGGCAAACTTTTCGTGTTGTTTGTTGGTTTCTCTCATGGTAGCGGTGAGTTCCACGGCATGGGTTTCGAAAGAAGGGAATGGGTGTTTCGGTTGGTTCAGGTTGTTTTTAGGATTCATTTTTGTGTATTTTGAAGACTTTGGTTATGTGTATGTATGAAATGGATATAGGGCTGTCCAAACTGCTCGTCGCTCGTTCGTCGTTCGCTTGATTTTTGCTCGAAAAATGCTCGTTCGATTTCGGCTCGGTTTGGAAGTGAGCCGTTCGGTTTAAAAGCAATCCAAGCACGAGCAAAGCCTCGCTCGGTTTGGTTCGGTTCGTTTTGCTCGAATTATTTTTTATTTATTATTTTATATATAAACTTTATGTATATATATAAAAGTATATTATTTTTTAAAGTTTTTAAAATTTTCCTCTTTTGTGTTAATTCAAAATTCAAATTTAAACCATAGCCACTCGTTTTATATATGTTTTGTTGTTAACTATTAGTTTAATACATTTTAAAGGTGAAAGTTTAGACAATTTAGAGTTGAAAATTTTGAATTAATAATATTTTGAAGTTTTTGAAATTTAAAATTGGAAATTTGTACGAAATCAAGCAAAACCAAACCGAACCAAGCCGCTCGGTTTCAAAACCAAACCAAGTTCAAGCATAAAGATATTGCTCGTTTCTTTAAATTCAATTCGCTCGGTTCGGCTCGCTTTAAAACCAAACCAAGTATGAGCATGCCCGCATTCGGTTCGGTTCGGTTCGTGAACAGCCCTAAATGGATATGAGTTTGGAGAAGAAGAGTATATATATATATATATATATATATTGTTTAAATTAAATTTGTTTTTTTTTTAAATTTGACCGTTCTAACGGTCTTATTATTATATTATTATTTTCATTATATCTCCGGCAACAAAAGGTTGACCACTCCCCCCCCCTCGCCCCACATTTCGGCCCCGAAGGGGGTGGGTGCGGTGCTTGCCCCTATAGCCCGTGGACCTCACCCACTATGGGTGGCCTAAGGTCGAATGTACAAGTGCGGTTTAGATTGTAGTGTAGAATTATGAGAGAGTTGTTATTCTAAAAAAACCAAGTATATATCACATGTATATAGGATCATTTAATGGTGACTGAATATAAAATATAATTAAGGTTTTAGTGATCTTAATATTTAATGCATTTATTAACATTGAGTTAATTTAGTTATTCTGTGTAAATTGAGTATAACAAAGTAGGGCTGTTCAAACTGCTCGCCGTTCGCCGCTCGTTCGTCGTTCGTTCGAAAAATGCTCGTTTGATTTCAGCTCGGTTTGGAAGTGAGCCGTTCGGCTCGGTTCGGTTTAAAAGCAATCCAAACACGAGCAAAGCCTCGCTCGGTTTGGTTTGGTTCGGTTCGTTTTGCTCGAATTATTTTTTATTTATTAGTTTTATATATAAACTTTATGTGTGTGTATATATAGATAAGCATACTACTTTGTTAAGTTTTAAAAATATCTCTCTTTTGTGTTGAATTTAAAGTTCAAATTTAAACCGTAGACACTTGTTTGTATATTTTTTGTTGTTAACTATGAGTTTTATACATTTTAAATGTGAAAGTTTAGACAATTTAGAATTGAAAGTCTTGAATTAATGATATTTTGAAGTTTTGGAAATTTAAAATTGGAAGCTTTGTACGAAATCAAGCAAAACCAAACCGAACCAAGCCGCTCGGTTTCAAAACCAAACCAAGTTCAAGCATAAAGATATCGTTTGTTTCTTTAAATTCAATCCAATCGGTTCAGCTTGCTTTCAAACCAAACCAAGTATGAGCACGCTCGCGTTCGGTTCGTGAATAGCACCATCTGAAAGTGGGTATCTAGTGGGACTAATTGTTATTAATGGTTTGTGACTTTTAAGTTATAGTTAAAAATAAACTTTATTGCATGTATTAATATATTGTGAATTGTTAATGTTAATTTAGTTGTTCAAAGAGTAAATTTAAAAGTGGGTCCCGACCACCTAATTTTTTCTTTTTTCTTTTTTCTTTTTTCTTTTTTTCTCATTCATTCTAAAGTAGTGTAATACCATTCATAACAAAGAGACCAAAAGGCCAAAACTTAAAAAGTTGTCGCATCACAACTATTTTCGTATTATAATTAAAAATCGTTTGTATTTTAATCAACTAATTAAATAAATAAATAAATAGAAGTTAAACTAAATTTTAATTTTTCTTTTTGTTATATTTACAATTACATAAACTAACCTTGAATGTTTTATAAACTGTATTTACAGAAATTTCACAAGGATCTTCCACCCACAAAGGTATTTGCATACGGTCAAACGAAGCCAACCGCAACCGTTCCCGGTCCTACAATCGAAGCTGTCCACGGTGTCAGCACTCACGTGAGGTGGCAAAATCGCCTCCCTTCAAAGCACATCCTCCCGTGGGACCGCACCATCCCAACAGCCATCCCCCGTAACAACAAAGGTGTACCGACAGTGGTACACCTCCACGGGGGAATTGACGAACCAGAAAGTGACGGAAACTCACACGCATGGTTCACCGCTAGATTCCAAGATGTTGGGCCCTACTGGACAAAAAAAACATATCACTACCACAACCAACAACAACCCGGAAACTTATATTATCATGACCACGCCATGGGGTTGACTAGAGTCAACCTTCTGGCAGGCTTGTTTGGGTCCTATATTATCCGTGACCCCAATGTGGAAGCTCCACTGGGGCTTCCATGTGGTGACGAATTTGATAGGCCCTTGGTTGTATTTGATCGTAGTTTTCGAACAAATGGGTCCATTTACATGGACCCCACTGGAAACAACCCAGAGATACACCCGCAGTGGCAACCAGAGTATTTTGGTGACGTTATTCTCGTTAACGGCAAAGCGTGGCCGTACATGAATGTTCGTCGAAGAAAATACCGGTTTCGTATCATTAATGCTAGTAACGCCCGGTTTTTTAAATTCTTATTCGGCAACGGTCTACGATTTTTCCACGTGGGATCAGACTCCGTCTATAGCGAAGAGTCGGTATTGGTGAAGGAGATACTTGTGGGCCCATCTGAAATAGCTGACGTGGTCGTTGACTTTTCAAAGTCAACGACAGATTCAGCTATTTTACACAATGGTGCGGCGTACCCTTACCCCGGTGGAGATCCGGTCAACGAGAGTAACGGTAAAGTCATGAAGTTCATCATCAGCCGCCACCGTGAGTTTGACTCATCACGGGTCCCACAAAAGTTGTTAAAATACCCGACACCGAGTTTATCGGAAGTGTCAAAAACTCGTTACATTGCTATGTATGAATACACGAGTCCAGCCGATGAGCCGATTCATTTGTATATAAACGGGAAGTCGTATGACGAACCGGTTACCGAGAAACCCAAGGTGGGGTCCACGGAGATTTGGAATGTGATTAATCTAACGGAGGATAATCACCCTTTGCATATTCATCTTGGACTCTTTAAAGTTTTGGATCAAACAAATATAACAAATATAGATGACTTTAGAGACTGTATGAATAAATATAATAATGCTGAAAAATGCCAAATTGAAAAATATGCTCGTGGTGCAAAGTTGAGTGTGGAACCGTATGAGAAAGGATGGAAGAATGTGTATAAGATGCAACCCGGATACGTCACGAAGATTATTGTGAAGTTCGCTTATATACATACAAACGCGTCATACCCCTTTGATGCAACTGCGGAGCCGGGATATGTATACCATTGTCATGTAAGTATGTCAACTAGATGATGGTAATTGGTTTTGTTTCTTGTTATTTTGTAATTTTATTTATCTGGTTTTTTTTTTTGTTGCAGATTTTGGATCATGAAGATAATGTGATGATGAGGCCCTTAAAAATGGTGAAATGAATGAATAAATAGTTTGGGGTTTTAAAGAAGGTTACTGTGTGTTTTAGCATTACAAATGTGGGTGACAAAAACATAATAAGCAAAATATAATGTTGATAACTAAAGAGTTGTGTGTATTACTTGTAACATATGATTTATGTTATGATCTAGTTAAGTATACTAGATTAATTATAAGCATACATTCAAACTTTTCTAAACACATTAAAGATTAGTTATAGATGAATGCCAGAAATTATATAAAAAATATCCGATTTGGTCTTATTTGGCCCGATTGTTCTGATTTGGGTTTGATGTGGGCCGGCTAGGTCCAAGTATCCAACTACCGTTTATTGCTAATTAGCTAAAAATTCATCAGCTAGGGGTACCAGGTGATTAATCCCTGTCTGGCCCCCATTTTTACAACATTGCACATGCATATATTTTATAAAAATGTTACATAGTCACGTGACATTGATCAAACCCAACCGTGATCTATGTAGGCTTTTGGACCTGCCCCAACCCGAACGCTATATATTCGGCCCAATTCAAATAATTTAGTTTAGTCACAAGTTACTTGAAATCCATTGAAGCCCGACATTCTACATTTATCCGGGCCAATTTGATCGGGTTGTTAGTAGCTCCCTTCGATTAGCTAAACCATAGCCCAATTGCATTTTATGTATTTCGGCCCATTTAGCCGATAGTTAATATTAGCCCAACTTAACCCGAATACCTAGGACTGTTCACAAGCCGAGCCGAGCTGAACCGAGCCGAGCAAAGGCTTGCTCGTTGCTTGGCTTGTTTAAAATCGAACCGAACCGAACGGATGAAATTCGAACCGTGCGAAAATCGAAACGAGCCAAAATTGAATCGAGCATTTTTCGATTGAACATCAAGCAATTTCGAGCATTATTTATTTCTTTTTCACTTTAAAATTTTCAATAAGAAACAAATATAAAGGTTGTAAATATTATATTGTATAAATTAGTAGTTTTTAGACAAACGTGTAATATATTGTAAATTTTTATTAAAAGTAAGTTTGAAGTGAGATATAATGTTCATGTAAACAAACTTCTAGTATTCTAAAAATGTGAAGAGAAGGCAGACGACGAACCCTGTTAGTTCCGTAAAAAACATTATTATAGAGGGTAGGAGGGGTAGCAAGATGACCTAAATTGACTTGGGATGAGAGGATTAGGCATGATTTGATAGACCTACACCTCTCCGAGGACATGGTTGAGGATTTGAACTTTTGAAGAAGATGAATTAAAGTTAAGGATTTTTAGAGAGAAATGAATACTTTAGGGCTTCTATTTACCTTATTTTGGTCACACACCATAACGATATTTTCTTTCCATATATTATTATTATTATTATTATTATTATTATTATTTTCCTTTATTGTTGAACTTTGATTTCCTTTATATTGTCTCATACATATGTATTTTAGAGCTGAGAGTATCTCTAGAAGCCACATCTCTATCCCTTTGGATAGAGGTACAGTGTGCATACATCTCACCCTCCTCATACCCTACTTATAGCTTTGCTGTTGGTGAGACTTCATTGGGTATGATTGATTGAAATAATACTAAAAAATGACGGAATAAGAAATTTTAAAGGGATAAAAATAATTGTAAGCTTATATTTATGTGTTTTGTCTATATATTAATATATTTGTTCATATAAAATTATATATAAAATAAATTAAAAATATTCGAGGCGAACCGAACCGAGCAGACCTTTGCTCGTTGCTTGGCTCGTTTACAAACCGAACCAAGCAGAGCGACTCGTTTTCAATCAAGTGAAAAAACGAGCGAGCATTTTTCGAGCAATTTCTGAGCGAGCGGCGAGGGAGTTCGAGCGACGAGTGGTTTGGACGGCCCTACGAATACCTAATTATGCTAAATTTTAGTCGGCCCAATTTAAGTCCATTTTAACCCATTTGTGATATTTGGGTCACACAGATGCAAGGTTGCAAAAATCGCTAGGCAGACCCTAGGCGTTCAACTGGGGAGTTGGGAGTACTCGGCTTTAGTTGGTGAGTACTCATCCTTAGTCGGAGAATACTCAGGGATGGCTCACCGAAAACTCGACTTAGGCAGGGATTACTCGTTGAATACTTGGCGCCTAGACGTGATTTTTACAACCACACACGGATGGAGTTATCAACCCATTTAAGTTTTATGAAAACTCGAGTTTGTATTAGTTACCTCAATTTAAATTACTAAACCAAGTTAATTAATTAACGAATGTAGTTATATAAATTCCTATCCTTTGTTTATTTTAGGAACCCCGGTATATTCTAAAACGCGTACTTATATACATGTATTAAACCAATACATGATTAGATTCCTTTCCTTGTCTTTTGTGTTATATCCACACATATACATACGGTATACCTGCTGACCGATACCGACTGAATTTTTAATCGATCACGAAAAAGTTGTGGCCACATCACACTCGGAATTCTATTTGAATGTTTATTAATTTGTAGTCACTAACGAGTGAATTATATATCTTTTTAAATAAGTATCGAGTCTCACAACTTATTAGCTATTGTTAAAACAAGTATCTAGTATAACAACTTAAAACCGCTAATGGCGTCAAACAACGCAAATGGCACTAACATTGTAATCCAATTTAAGGTAACAAAATACAAATTGGTGTTAATTTTTCAAATATCTAGCAACAAAAGTAATGATAACATGTAAACACTAGTGGTCACCTATAAATCTATAATAATGGCGATTGACAATTTAATGGCACGTACCTTGCATCTTTTGCTTTTTACCCACTATAGAGGTAGGGTACCAGAAAGACTCAAATACCTTTAAGTATCACCCGCAGGTCAACAGGAAGCTTCCTTCAAGCCACCGGCGGGACATATGGATCAACCCGCATAAACCTTTAAAGGAAGAACATTCCCATATCATGCGGAAGCATCTAGGCACCCTCATACGTCATCCGCGTGATAGCACATATACCCGCCAAAATGACTAGGAGGCAGTGCCAACAGGACAGCTGTAATTAACCAACTACCTTCTAGAAGAACTACCACGATTGTTACTTGGAGAATACGTGACCTGTCGGCCAATGAATGAAGGACACCTGGACAGGTTGTTATAACCGTGCACATGGCCAGGGAATAACTCGTCCTATCATGGATCAACACGTGTCCAGGTTGTTATACCCTTGCACATGCAACATATAGCTCAACCTATCATAAGAGGGCACGTGTCCAGACGGTTACGAGAGGTCTTCTAGAATGGGACAGCTGGCCCAATTATATTCCCACTTCCTTCGGCTATAAATACTCTCTTCATCTGCATGAGATATTCATTCACTCCCCACTATCTACTCTCAATATTCAAGTACTTTCTCTTCTTAAGAACTGTACTTATTCTCACGCCGGAGGGTGGTTAGGGGAAGCCCCCCCCCACCTTGTCCTTCCCGTAACGAGCTCACGGTGTCTGTTTTGCAGGTTCCGGCCATTGGACTTTGGGGAATTGTGCTCGTATTGTATTGGTTGTTATTGTATTCTACCATGTGGACTCATTGGATCTAGGACCCGTCAAGGGGATTAGATCCGTGTTTCTTCATTGGCGCCATCCGTGCTTTTGTTAGAACAGCAATAATTCTTCGTTTTTAGTTCGTTGTACGATATGAGCCAGTTTCCTGAAGGGCCGATGGGAACTCCTGCGCCTATTTCACGTGTCACTGATACGGAAGCACCTGAAGGGTTCGCTTCAAGTGTTTTTGCACGTATCACGGCTCCTGTTTCACGAACTGCTAATGTAACACCTGGAGGTTTCACCTTAGAGCGTGTTACAGCACCAGCCGGTCCTACTCCAAATGATTTAGGACACGTCACGACACCAGAAGGTTCTAATTGGGGAGACTTGGGACGAATTATGAGAGAAACTCGCCGGACTCGCTCAGAATTGGGTCTGGAAGAAGATTCCGGTGATTCTGAACTGGCGAGAACTCATCACCATAGTTCCAGGTCTAAGGGACTCGTATCACCGGATGAGTGGCTTTGTATTCAACAAGAAAGTGTTGCAGCCGAGTACGAGCGTAGGGTGCGCGAAGCGCGACTCTATGCTCGAACTCTGACTTATGACGAATCTCCCACGAGGTCTCTTTCTCCTCCTCCAACGGTGAGGAGAAGCCAGATTCGTCAAAGTGTTCAGACGGAAAGAGATCCGGCGGAGGCTTGGGAAAGGTGTGAACGTCCTCGCAGGATTTTGCGTGTACCTGCCTATGTGGAAGAATTTGAAAGTCATGATTCAACATATCATCCAAATGGCAGTTATTACAGCGGTGATAGCAGACTTCATCTACGTGGAGGAACCAGCTACCTGCGACCAGTTGTCCGCCATGCGGAGTAACACAGCAATGCTGAGGTAGACTTCTCGTAGCCTTACCGCCCAGCTGCGTTTGCTGAAAAGTCAAAATTCATTGCACAAATTGCAACAGCTCCGTTTCCGGTCATCGCAAAGATCCCAACATCTGTTGGAAAGTATGATGGAATGACTGATCCTAGCGATCATTTAATGAACTTTGTGGCCGTGGGAGGAGTCAACGGCTAGACTCTTCCCTACTGGTGTCACATGTTCGCTTTAACATTCACTGGTACAGCACGTGAATGGTTTGAAAAGTTACCGGACGAACAAATTACGAGTTGGGATGATTTTGTTGCCAAATTCTCCCAACATTTCAGTCAACAGCGGAAACACACTCGTGACCCGTCTGAGATAGTAGATGTGGTTAGGCGGAACAATGAATCCATTGATGACTTTATAACCCACTTTAACAATGAAAGTCTCAATATCGGTGGCTCAAGCGAGGACATGTTGTGGGGAGCTTTCCGCAAAAATGTGAAGAGTGATAAGTTAATTTGGACTCTGATGTGCAGAGACGGAATATCGACGTCTTGGAATGATATCATGACCGCAACGAAACTGTTTGCAAGGACTCAGATAACCTTGGAGAATATTGGTCAGAAACAAAACCTTAAGGTTGAATTCCAGACTCCGCGGACGAACAAACAAGCGAAAGGGACGATTTGGTCAAGACTCCAACCGTCAGCAGAACCATCAAAGCAATTCGATGCCAAATCTTTGATTGGTAACAAGAATAAGCAGAATTCTTCAGCACGGTCTTCCAATAGTTGGACTCCATTTTCAAAAACACCCTTAGAAATTCTTACGACTGAAAACGTGAATTTCAGAAAACCCCAACCACTACCGAGGAAATCGTTCCTTGATACCAAGAAGCACTGCTCATTTCACGAGTGTGTGGCCTTGAAAAATGAAATTGAAGCAACCGTGAAGTCTGGCATACATGAACATTTGGTCAAGGCGCAAAGCCAGGGATTGATAAAGCTCCCGCGCGAGACAACCAGGGTCCGTCCAAAAAAACAAGTTAACGATTTGAACGTCCACATGATTCAAGGTGGGCATAGGGTTGGAGGAAAGAGGAGAGAGTTCCTGGACGAGGAATGGAAAAACGAACCTGTGATTTTTCCCCAAGTCAAAGGTGGACGTGGAATAAAAATCCTTTAATAATCACCGCCCTCTTTGGTCACTATCGATTGAAGTATGTTTTTTTCGACACGGGTAGTACATCTGAATTATGTACGGACAATGCTTCGAACAACTGGATGAGGAAGACAAAGAGCGGTTAAAACCAATTCATGCGCCTGTTTCAGGCTTTGGAGGTGAGGTGATGCATCCGCGAGGGGTTATATCTTTTCCAGTCACTCTTGGTGATGGAATTCATTCAAGAACTGAGGAAGTTGAGTTTTTGGTTCTACCAGCAACTTCCAAACATGACATCATTTTGGGGCGGGAAGCAATCGGTGACTTTAACGCTCACCCGTCCACAGCTCACGATGCGGTAGGAATTCCAACCCGCACCGGCATAGCAATTATTCATGTCAATCGACATTGCTTCGCAACAGAAAGTTCAAAGCTTAGCAAAGTTCCAAAGCAAACTCAGAGGACCGAACCAGAGAAATGGGTTTTAAACAAGAAATTTCCAGATCAAACAGTCGTAATTGGACCAGTTATCTCAGAGATAGTGAGAACTTTCTTGAATCAATTGCTAACCAAGAATATGGAAATCTTCGCTTGGCAACCCGCGGACATTATTGGTGTCCCACGGAACATTGAGGAACACAAATTGAGGGTAAACCCGATGTTTACACCAATTTTTCAAAAGAAGTGAAAGATGGGCCCTGAACAAACCAAAGCTATGAATGAGCAAGTACAAGACCTCCTTCATGCTGGAATCATCCGCCCAATCCAATACCAGACCTGGGTCGCCAATCCATTGATTGTCCCTAAAAGAAATTGGACATGGCGGATGTGCATAGATTTCAAGGATCTGAACAAGGTTTGTCCCAAGGACTGTTATCCATTACCGGAGATCGATCTCAAAGTTGATGCCGTAGCCCCATTTAAATTTAAATGCTTTCTGATGCCTACAAAGGCTACCCCGCATGGCGGCAGGCGATGAAGACAAGACAACGTTTTGCACAGACCAGGGCACATTCTGCTATAAGATGATTCCCTTTGGTATAAAGAACGCTGGTGCTACGTATCAACGCCTAATGGACGTGGCATTTAAAAAACAGATTGGTCGAAACTTGGAAGTTTATATGGATGATCTCGTGATCAAAAGCATTGAGGAAGATCAGATGTTGAGAGACATCCGAGAAACATTTGAAACCTTAAGAAGCATCAATATGAAGCTGAATCCAACTAAATGTTCTTTTGGGATGGAAGAAGAAAAATTCCTCGGTGTATTCGGTACGGGTGAGGGTTTCAAGGCTAACCCGGACAAGGTTCAAGCGTAGCCCGCATGCCTTCTCCTTCTTCCCTCAAAGAGGTTCAGATACTTAACGGGAGATTAGTTGCACTAAATCGATTCTTAGCAAATCATGCAGCCAAATCTTACCCGTTCGTTTCAACATTGAGAAATTGCCTTAAAAAGGCACAATTCAAGTGGACCGCGGAAGATGAACAAGCATTCCTAGAAGTCAAGAACTGTTTGATGGAATTACCCACCTTGACAGCACCATACGCAAGAGAACCTTTGACACTATACCTGTCGGCGTTTGATATTGCCATTGGGGCAGTACTACTGAAGGATAGAAAAAATGTTCAAACACCAATTATTATGTCAGTAGAACATTGTCAGACCTGGAGACCAGATACTCGATGCTCAAAAAACTAGTCTTGGCACTGGTTTATGCTGCCCATCGTCTCCGCATGTATTTTCAAGGTCATCCCATCAATGTGTTAACTGGATACAAGCTCAAGAACGTGCTGAGTAAGCCGAAATTGTCTAGACGATTGGCAAAGTGGGACATTGAGCTGGGTGAACACGCGATCGAATATAAACCCAGACCAGCAATTCAGTGGCAGGTGTTGGCGGACTTCGTCACTGAAGTTCCGCAGCACAAAGAAAAAGAATGTTTGATTGAGCAGCAACCCCAAGCACCTCCTGAACAGGGACAAATTTGGTCATTGTTTACGGATGGAGCTTCAAGAAGTGAGGGATCTGGCGCAGGCCTCAGGCTACTCATTTCCGAGGGCCATGAGTTCACATAAGCCATAAAGTTGACTTTAAAAGTACTAACAACGAGGCGTAATATGAAACTTTTCTGGCAGGCTTGCGGATAGCCAAAAAGCTTGGGGTGAGGCATTTGGAGGCACGGGTGGATTCTATGTTGATTGCGGGACAGATTAATGGAACTTACGAAGCAAAAAATGACGTCATGGCTTCATACCTGTCGCAAGCAAAGGACTTGATTCTTCAATTTTCCTCTTTCAAAGTTATTCACATCAAGAGGAGCGAGAACAAGTCAGCGGATGCCCTTAGCAAGTTGGCTTCAACAAATTTTGAGCACTTCGCTAAGGATATTCATGTTGAAGTCCTTGATCACCCGTCTATTCCACAAAATCAAGTTCTGGTAATTCAGACTGGCATAGAATCCTGGATGACACCGATTATAGCCTATTTGTCGTCAGGAATTTTGCCAGGAGAGCAGATCGCGGCTCGAAAAATTAAACACAAGGCCTTGAATTACCAAATGAATGAGGGTGTTTTGTACTGGAGATCCTTCCTGGGCCCACTGTTACGATGTGTAGATGCGGAAGATGCGAACTACCTGATAAGGGAAGTTCATGAAGGCATTTGTCGCTTACACGCAGGCCCAAGGATAGTGGTAGCAAAGCTTATGAATGCGGGATATTACTGGCCAGGGATGCATATGGATGTTGTGCAAGAAATCAGGAAGTGTGATTATTGTCAGCGTCATGCTCCCAACACGTTGCGTCCAAAAAACGAACTTGTTCCAGTAACATCCGCTTGGCCGTTCCAAAAATGGGCTATCGACAATATGGGACCTTTCCCAGAAGCCCCAGGACGGGTCAAATTTTTGATCGTGGCTATTGATTACTTCACCAAGTGGGTGGAAGCTAAACCAGTCGCATCCATTTCGGCATCAAGTGTCAAAAAATTCCTTTGGGAATTCATAATCTACCGGTTTGGCCTTTCGCAAGAATTTGTGAGTGACAATGGAACTCAGTTTGTGGATACCGGATTACAGGAGTGGCTGAAAGAACTTCATGTCACTCAAATCTTCACATCCATAACTTATCTGCAAGCTAACGGTCAGGTCGAGCGGACCAACCGAATGATTAAGGAAGGGATCAAGGCAGGACTAGGCACTAAACGAGCCGGTTGGGTCGACGAATTACCCCATGTACTTTGGGCCTTTCGCACCCAAAAGAATTCCAACAATTCTGAAACGCCATTCAGTTTAACTTGTGGCACTTAAGCCATGATCCCAACCGAAATTGGGATCCCATCCGCACGAATCTTAATGAATAGTGATAATGATAAAGAGTTGTGGATGAATCTTGACCTTCTTGAAGAAAGGAGGGATTTGGCATCAATCCGCGAGCATAACTATAAACGCCAGCTACAGGAATATTATGACTCGTGGATTCGAAAATGCACATTTGATAAGGGAGATTTTGTCTTCGGCAGTAACGAGGCTTCCGGACAGGAACCTCCGGGCAAGTTAGCTCCAACTTGGGAAGGCTCTTATAAGATAAAAGCAATGTTATCTAAGGGCGCATACAAGTTAGGAAAGTTGGATGGGACTGAGATCCCTAGAACCTGGAATGTGGCACAGTTGAGGAAATGTTACATTTAACATGTTGCTTACTTTTTATTTCTGGCCTGCGTGCCTAATAGCTAGTGAAGGACATGTACTATCATTTCTTGTAATTTCTTTTGGCGTATGCCTTTTTTATGAAAAGTACTGTTACTACCACATTCTAGTTTTATGTAACATATATGCTCTAGCCCGCATACCAGATGGGATTCTTACGTCTATACAACAAGAGTGATGCAATCCTTTATTAACAAATAAGAAGATCCTACAAACACTTATATTATGAAACATAAGACAAAGTGTACCGGATAAACAAACTTTTTATATATGTGCAAATGGGATTACAAAAGATTACAAGGAAGACAGATTTATGCGAGCTACAAAAATATAAAGCTACAATGCTGCATTGTCTTCTTCCTCCTCTTGATCATCATTAACAGCTGCAAGAAGTCCCTTCAACTTCTCAATCCCATCCTCCTTACGATATGAATTTCAATAGTGAATTCCAAATTATCAAAAGTCTTCGTCTTCTCATTAAGAATCTTAGCAGTATCCTGGCCGTGCAAGACGAATTCCTCTGGAAGCCTACCTTCTTCAGCAAATTTATAGCCTTCCTGGAAACCCGTCTGACGGCCGGCTTGAGAGGATGCGTTTAAAAGTGCGGCAAGGCAATTCCCAAGTTCATCGTCTTCCCGAATATGGGCAATAACCTGTCAAGCCTAAAATATGAGCACTTGTTTTGACTATAATTTTTTACCTTAAAAAGAATTCGCGGAGTAAGAACTACCTGGGGAACCCCTTCCGCCAGTAGCCATTTTTTGTCCACCTTGGCTCGGAAAATTTCCATCTTGTGCTCAGCACATTCCAAGGCTTGCTCCCTGTTCTTGGTCGCAAGGGCGGCAAGGCGTTCATGCTTGGCTGCTGATTCAGCATTCAGAGTTTTTATCAGCTTGTCGCGTTCATTCAATTGTTGCTGTAAAGCAATATTGGCTTCCTCAGCAACAGATCGACGAGCTTTCTCGGCCTCTAGCGCTGTCTTGGCATCCGCCAATTTCCGTTCTGCAGTCTCAGCAGCCAGGCGGCTGTCCCTGGCTTTATTCATAGCCCCTAGGGCCTCCTTCTTCGCCTCGGACACCTTAATCTCTAACTCCTTCCATTCCTCATTCATACCTAGCCAGTCCCGACATAATTCTTGAGTGGTGGAGATAGTGTTGGCTAGGCTATAGGAGGAGTTTAGTAATTCTTGGCGCGGACGCCCGCGCTGGCGTTCCCTTTCTGCGGGAGGAAGACTTCCCTGCAGGTATTCCATGCAGACAACCGCGTCGGAAAAAGTTGAATCCTGGCGTAAGGACCAACGCGGACGATACATTGAAGAGTCTTCCTCGTGCTGGGACTAAAACGTTTGTGGGCCGCGGCCAAAGGCACTAACCCCTCCTTGATCCCTAAAACAGTAGGAAAACTGGAAAGGTGAAGAAATGAAGGGGTCCTCAGGATTACCGTCTTTCTTACCTCCAGAAGGAGGGGTATCCACAATAGCAATTGGATCCTGAACACCTGTCGTCGAAGACGTTGGCGGTGTAGCAGGTGGTGTTGAGCCCCGTGGATCAAAAAGATCCTTAGAAGACTTCGTCTTCTTGTGTTTCTGGGTACCGGCAGGCTTAGTAGATTGCACCTTCCGTTTCCCAGATACCTTGGAGGCACCCGCATCAACGGCTAGATAATCACCTTCGTTGATGACATCGTCAGTGGCTCGATGTTCATTTCCGGCGGTGACGTCAGCACCTTAATCACCCGCCACCTGGCTGGTGGTTGTTTTCTGGTCTTGCTTGCGGGTCAGACCTACAGTCTAATGTAGGGTATTAGTAGCATCAACTGATAACCCTCCTTCACAGAGTGATGACTCTTCGCTAGACGAAAGAAGTACAATCACCCCGCTAGAAGTGGCAGCAGTAATTGGTCGGGGTTGTAAAATGCCCTCACCTTTCAGAACAAATTCCTCACCTTTAGCATACATCGCCTCGGAAACCACAGGTTCCGGGCGGAGTGCGGTGGAAAATAGAAAATTATTGTGGGTACGCTCCAAGATAGGTGCGTCCTTTGGATCAATCGGTCGACGCACCATCAGACCCTCCTCACGGTCTAGGAGCGTACTAAAGACGGAGCCCTCGCCTGTATAAACATGAATAGATGTCAGAACTCAGGAGGAACATTAAAAACAAAAGGTAATAATAGACTTACTTTTGTTTGGTTTCTCGTAGTATGGCTCCAAATCAGGGAACGACAATAAACGGCTCATCCTAGCACTCACCATCGCTCCCTCATGTATCGTGCACATGGGAGTTGGCGTATTGGTCAACGTCGTGAACCAGGGAAGGTCCACCTGTGTGGTGGCGGGGACCACCGGCATCCAAATTTATAACCGAGTTCATCTTGTCTTTTAGACTTTCACCAATGATCTTGGACTTCTTATGTTGGTACATTATAAATTATAAAAACATAATAAACTTAGGTGGGCTTTTATTTTTTTATTCAACCGAGTTCATCGTGGCTTGAGCCCCACTACAAAATTTATACGCATCGGTTCAGTTCAGCACCAAAATTATATATGTCATTTGAACGAGTTTATCTAAAAACATTTTTCATCTAACTTCATGTTACACTAGGGCTGTTACCGGATTGAACCGAACCGAACGCGGACATGCTCATACTTGGTTTGGTTTGAAAGCGAGCTGAACCGAGCGGATTGAATTTAAAGAAATGAGCGATATCTTTATGCTTGAACTTGGTTTGTTTTCGAAACCGAGCGGCTTGGTTCGGTTTGGTTTTGCTTGATTTCGTACAAAGTTTCAAATTTTAAATTTCTAAAACTTCAAAATATCATTAATTCAAGACTTTCAACTCTAAATTGTCTAAACTTTCACCTTTAAAATGTATAAAGCTCATAGTTAACAACAAAACATATATAAAACAAGTGGCTATGGTTTAAATTTGAAGTTTGAATTCAACACAAAAGAGGGAAATTTTAAAAACTTTAAAAAATAGTATACTTATACATATAAAACTAATAAATAAAAAATAATTCGAGCAAAACGAACCGAACCAAACAGAGCGAGGCTTTGCTCGTGCTTGGATTGCTTTTAAACCAAACTAAGCCGAACGGCTCACTTCCAAACCAAGCCGAAATCGAACGAGCATTTTTCGAACAATTTTCGAGCGAACGAAGAACGAGCGACGAGCAGTTTGGACAACCCTAGGTTACACGCTATTTAAACAATATAGTGAATATTCAACTTATGTTTGTTTTTTGGTGCTCTCTTTTGGCCCTTTGCTTAGAATTTAGATCCGTGAATAGAATTCGATTATCTTTTCCTTTATTAAGTTTATATTATTATATTATTAAAAAGTATAGATAAAGTTATACTTGAAGATAATTGTCGAAAGCCGGAGAACAAATGAAAATGACCATTTCGTCTTCATGTTGCAATTGGCAACTTGCCATAAACGATGAGGATCAAGTTGCTCAACAATATCAATATGTCGACTGGAAATTAATACGAAATTTAAATAGTTTGTTAATAATAATAATAATAATAATAATAATAATAATCATTTTGCACGAATAATATTATGATCTAAAAGTGAAATGCTCACATCATAATAACGAAAGTACATATGTAAAAACTTGA
Source organism: Bidens hawaiensis (assembly GCF_021521415.1). Lineage (NCBI taxonomy): Eukaryota > Viridiplantae > Streptophyta > Magnoliopsida > Asterales > Asteraceae > Bidens > Bidens hawaiensis. The sequence goes on from NW_027491024.1 coordinate 3,747,270, forward strand.
TTTTTTAAGTGGACGAAGTATTACAATTATCCAGAATGCGACACATGTATTTAAGACTCGGTGTATTTAAGAATGTGGAGCGTTTCAATGGTTGTCAAAAAGATTGTTCATACGTTAGATCTTGACAGCTTAAACTCATCATTTATGAAAGGTGCACTGTTATAACGAGTTTAGATAAACATTTGCCGCGAATTGCATCATCATGATAAAACCTTAATTTTCAGATGTGGTAATAATATACTCAAATTAAAGATAATGTAAATGTAACTCTTCTTTTTATATTACAATTTTTAAAAATAAGTTTATCAAAAGTTGTTAATGAAACTGGATCTAAGAAGAAAAATTAGCATTTTTCTCATGCCTTTTTTGTTTATTTTACCATTTCACTTTATTTTAACTTCTTACTTTATATTATTTTGGATTCGCCTCAATCTTATTCATTAGAATAGTGAGATTAGCATCTAGTCACTTCCTTCGAGTCAAGACCGGTTCGCAATCATACTAACAAAATTGATTGAATCAAATCAATTAGGCACCGGAAACACGGTCAGGGTTTTTAGTTATTATTTGGTTGAAGAACAATGAATGAACGCAAGAACACACAAAGAATATCTTTTAAACTACTCTTGATCATTTGTCGTACGTTACAAAATTTTGGAACCAATAACATCAACCTGAAACAAAATCTACATTATATTCTCGATATCAATTACAAAATCATAAAAACAATAATTGGACATTTCTCCGATTTAACTCAATTACGCGATATTTATGTCAATCGTTCTTGATTTAATCTATAAACCTTCCTTATATGCCACTATTGACGCCATTTAATGATTCTTTGTAACTTCTTTGAACTGACTTTGAAAACACATCGTCAGTGGATAGTTTTATATTTGGTTTGAACTTTATGGTCATCTGTAAGCCAACATCAATGATAACTAGAATATTTAGTAGCAAGTTGACATAGTAACACATCAACGGTAACTACAATCTTTAGTAGCAAGTTGGCATAGTAACACATCAACGGTAACTACAATCTTTAGTAGTTGTTTGGCATAGTAACAATTTGATCTTAATAGGAAGTTAAGAATCATAACTCCATTGTAGTTTGATCTTGATAGAATACTGATTGGTTGTGTCTCGTAACTAGCAATTGAATGTCAATAGTATCTCATTAATGGTAACCAAGCTCAATACCCCCCCCCCCCACCCCCCCACGCAGTTGTAACTTTACCCATGTAGTAGCAAGTTGTCACATGTAACAACTTGTTTATCAACTTTACTTCACATCTCTCATAATAAGAATTATTCAAACTTGTATGTAGTTACGTTTTCAAGATAAGCAATAGCAACTCATTAAACACATCGGTAGCTACTCGACAATGGTAAACTCTCGCGATACTAAATACCAATAAACAATCCCTTCAGCACCAACTCTAAGGTCGCTAACACCTCATCAATAACATTCAGCTTATATTTTCGTAATCACCAATTCAAAAACATGCACACCCAACACTCCACATCTCATGCGAAAACCAGTTTTATCTTATCCAAATCCTACGTATACAACCATTGAATGAATGGTTGACATATTTTAGAAGTACAGTAATATATTTACTATACCATGCTCAATTTAATATTTTATAAAATTGAACATGAAATCTCCATATTCCCGAGTTTCATTTAACTGATGAAAGAAAAGGAAAAGAAGGGTTGGAAAAAATATGTTGTGTTCCCGAGTTTCATTTAAGAAAGAAAAATGAAGGAAAATTTTAAAGAGGTGTTATTTTCTTTCATTAAAGTTATATTTTATAAAAAAAATGTTATTTTTAGAAAACTTTTGTCTTTATCTTTAAAAAATAAGAAGGCAAATAAATTAATTATTCCAGTAATAATAATTAAAGATATGTTTTATATGCAATAAGACTACCTAACCAACCAACAAACTTATATTCTCTTCTCTTGTTCATAAATCATAATAATACAACTGTCTTCTCCCCCTCTTTCCTTTCACCAGAAACACGCTTCAACTTTCAATCATTCATCACAACACATTTCTCATTATTATTATTATTAATATCAGATTCTATAAACCCTAGCTAGCTAGCTCTCAATTCATCACCATTACTGTTACTCCATGGCCGGAGACAATTCCACCGCCGCCATTGTGGCCGGAATCCAGTCTCTTCTCCGGCTAGTCCGAGACGTTGCTCGGAGATCCGCTTCCGGATTCACCGGAACCTTTAAAAAGGACTGTACGGACCTCTGTAGAAGAGTTGCCTTGCTGTCGCATTTGCTGGAAGAAATTAGAGATTATGAAGGCGATTTGAGGCCGTTGGATTTATCGGCTTCGACTTCTTCGTCGTTGTCTTCGTTGTGTGAGCTCACGGAGGCGCTTAAGGCTGCGAAACGGTTGATTCTGTTCGCAGGAAGCTTCGATCACAATATTAATGTTGCGGTAATTAAATGCATTTTAGATTTAGTCTGTTGGTGAACCGGTTAATAAATCTGAATCTAGAACACTGCATTTAACTACTCAAACTGAATTTTCCAATTTTAGAATTCAGTGTGTCAGAGGGAGTATATTGTTAGGGTTTATTGTTATATAATTACCATAAATATAATTTAATTAGGCACGATAAGACACGAACACCATACGATTAATAAGCATGTCATTTTTCCAAACACGAGCATACACATGACACGACCTAATATTGCTTATCGAGTATTGTCTAAAGTTGAAGACACTAAGGCTAAGGGTACGGAAAACTAAGTAGGTCATATATTTGTTTCTTTTTTTAGAAAAATTAAAATGTATAAACAGGTTTAAACTTTAAACATGTCATTAATAAGAGGCGTTTAGCTTGTTTAGACACGAATTTAAACAGGTCTTAAACGTGTTGACCTGTATAAGACATGAAACCTGTTAAGCCCTAACCCAAACTTACTTAATTCCGTGTCTTTTCGCGTCATGTTAATAGGTTTGTGTCAAAAATTGTCTACCCTAGGTGTGATATTTAATTATTGTTATTATCTTTACTGTACTACTATAAAGAGATTATTTATTATCGCATCGAATGTTCATTAGTATTCTTCATGTTTTAAATTAATTAAAGGACGGATCAGCCGAGCAAATCGCATTCCAATTCCATTGCGTTACTTTAAAGTTGGAAAACGCATTATCCAGCTTGCCGTATGATCATTTTGACATATCAGAAGAAGTAAAAGAACAAGTAAGACGTGCAATTATACAAGCATGATTGTGTATGCATATGCTTATTTAGTTATTGACTAGGTATTCTATTTTTGATGCATCTGATTTTATAGGTTGATCTAGTGAGAATTCAGTTAAAGCGAGCCCTAGAACGATACACTGGATCACAAGATTTGACCATGTTATCTAGCAGCTTATCCGATTCACTGGCGAAAGAGTCTGATTCTGGTCATCCTATCAACCATAATCACCATGAAGTTGAATCAAAAGAGGGAAATGTTTCGAATGAAAGTGTTTTAATTGATTCTGATGAACTTAGTGATGAGCCTGCAACTGCTTCATCTGATGCATCACGTCTGTTAAAACCTGCTGATGATGTAAACAACATTGAGGAGAATAAGAAGCCTATGACTCCAGATGACTTCCTTTGCCCGATTTCACTAGAGCTTATCAAAGATCCTGTTATTGTGTCCACAGGACAGGTATGGCGGTTATAGCATTATTATTATTACTGTTATTGCTGCTATGTATTGAAATGTTTATATTATTTTGCAGACTTATGAGAGATCATACATACAAAGATGGATAAATAGTGGGAATACAACATGCCCAAAAACTCAGCAAAAGCTTCAAAACCTCACACTTACTCCCAACTATGTTCTAAAAAGTTTAATCACTCAGTGGTGTACCCTTCACAATGTTGATCACCGAACTTTAATAACAAAGTCAATATTGACAAATATTGACAAATCATATATTGATGCAATTGAAACAGTTGTTCATAATCTCACAAGCCAATCTATTGAAGAACAAAGAGTAGCTGTTGCTGCAATAAAGTTTATCTAAAAGAAGCACGGATAACCGAATACTCATTGCTGAAGCGGGAGCCATTCCAATTCTTGTTGGTTTATTATCTTCTGAAGATGATATTACACAACAGCAAGCGGTTACTTCAATTCTCAACCTCTCGATATATGAAAACAATCGGGAACTCATAATGCTTGCAAATGCGGTACCTTCAATTGTGCAAGTTCTTCAAACAGGAACCATGGAAACAAGGGAAAATGCAGCTGCTACCCTTTTTAGTTTATCACTTGCTGATGAAAACAAGATAATAATCGGTGCATCGGGTGCGATTCCGTTATTGGTTCAACTTCTCGCAAATGGAAGCAAAAGAGGAAAAAATGATGCTGCAACGGCTTTATTTAACTTGTGTATTTATCAAGGGAATAAAGGGAGGGCGGTTCGAGCGGGAATTGTTTCTGTGTTGGTCAACATGTTGACTGATTCGGGTGGTTCAATGGCTGATGAAGCTTTGACTATTCTTTCAATTCTTGCTAGTCATCAAGAAGCTAAAGCTGCTATGTTAAGTGCTTGCATTATTCCTAATTTGGTTCAACATATGACAGCTGGCAATTCAAGAAACCAAGAGAATGCTATTTTGATTTTGCTTTCGTTATGTAAAAGAGATGATGAGAATCTTGGGCTTATAAGCAGGCTCGGGGTTTTAGCACCGTTAATGGAGCTTGCCAATAATGGTACCGAACGGGCTAAACGGAAGGCTAATTTGTTATTGGGGTATCTTCAAAGGTCTCAACAACAATTTCAACATGTTGATGAGTGATGACTAACTTTTTCTGGTAATTGGTTTATCTTATTCTTGATTCTTGATTTTTATTTATACACATTTTTTTCGGTTTATGAAGAAAAACAGAGAGCTGAAGCAACTTCTTGTGCTTTCTTTGTGTGTTCTTCTTGGTTTATAGTCTTCTGCAAATTCATTTGATTTGATTTTTTTTGTTATTGTTTGATTTACATTTGAGATAACGATTGTATTTCATTACAGATGTATTTATACCAAATATTTAAATTTTTATACACTTGATTGCGTTATTATACATTTCTTATATGCTGTATGCTATGCTTGTCTAATGCAGTAATGCCTGCATAATGATTATTGCAATCTTTTTTATTCTGTCTTTTTAATAAATTATTGCATGGGGGTTTATATCGGTAAACTAATGGTGTGATATTTTACAAATGGATGCCACCTTTTCAGTCGTATAGGACACGCGTGACTTACAAGTGTACGGAGGGAACAAGAAAATAACTTTTTGCAGTCTATACGACCTGTATAGCCCTATACGCTCGTACAGAGCCTTACATAACATAAAACCTATAAGACTCGTATAGCGTAGCGTCTATACGACCGTATAGAATCTTTTCAGAACACGTCATAATGCACTTTGACTGATACGCGTTACGAGCCTATAATAGCCGTATAGGCAGACTTTTCAAGTTTCTAAGCTTAAAACATGAAAGATTTGTGTGATGATTTTTAAGATTGTGTCGAAAGCAGTTTGACTGAATGTAATATCGGGATTTAAGCTTAAAACGTTTATATTTCAAAAGCTAACCACCCGTATTATATAACACCTATATTTCAAAAAGCTACCGGCACGGATCGCATGACGACTTTTAGAAGGTCGGTACCCAGAAACACTCGTGTAATTTTAACTTAACGTGTTTTGTAATCTATAACTATTTTTGATGTTATCTACTTATTTACAATTTTAATTAGACATAAAAAGTGCCTTTACGGCCCGTATAGGCCTATACAACTCGTATAGGTTTATACGAGGCACCATAAACAAAAATGACACGATCCAAGGCCTATATGACTCGTATAGACCTATACAAGCCGTATAAACGATCAAGAGTGGTGTATAAAGATTGCATGTCTTTACAAATTATTGGGTTGGAGCTTAGTATAAATGGATTAGTTTCTGGTCAAACCAGTAACCACATTTAAACAAATGGGTTTGGGTTTGCCTAGCAAATTGTCTTGTTTAACCCATTTATTTATTAAATGTCTTTTTGTTTGGATTTCTTCTCTCTTCTAAACTGAAATACATTCAAATTATTTGCTAGCTCTTCAAGAAACTAAATCTTAATACATTATCTAATCATTTGCACAATTGATAAAGTGGTTACAATTGATATTAATAAATTTTTTATTAAATATAAGATTACAAACCAAATTATCAATGGATATTTGTTTGTTAGAAAAGGAAAGAAAACATATGTTAGAAAAATATAATTTCTTTTTGAAATTTGACAGGTCATGCTCTGACTTTATTCCTTGAATTTGTTCTACAACCAAAGTAGAGAAAATCATATCATAATTATGAAACGAAACACCTGCAGAAGGGTAAAAACGACTCTCATTTTAAGTTTTTAACAATGACTACGCTCGTTTTGTGCGCCTTCCAACTTCAAGCGCCAGCTCGGTATCAATTTTCAGGGATATGTCAAGTGCTTTCACCGAGTGTGTCAGCGCCCCACTGCATACATAACACAATAAATCAGAATGCTTTCTATAGAAATCACGTAATTTTGTTAATTATAATCAAACTAGTACTTAATAGAAGGATGGGTACAAAAAAATTTAAAAGGTTTTTTACCTGGATATGTATGTCACTCCAGTTTGCCCAATCTTGTGTACCGTTTCCAGGGTAACATTTCCAGACGCCTGCAATACATTTGATTATAGAAAGTAATATAATAATTAATTAATTATAAAAATGATGTTTTAGAGTTTTACCTCGGTCTCAAACTTGCCATTAATAATCTCTACAGCTTGTTTAAGCATGGATACATCAATATCTCCATCAGGTTGCGGCATAACCATGTTATCCAGCATTATTCTGCTTAACAAAGTTTCGTTTTTGGAAGCATAATTCAGGACCTCATGTATTTCTTCAAATGTCCTAGTCTCCACCTGTTTAAACAATTACAGGAATTTATTCATTGAGATTTGAAAGATAAATTTCTAAGTTAGTTAGTTAGTTACCTCAACACCCATCTGAAGATTATTTTTCTTTAGATACAAGTCAACAGATTTGAGGGCATTCGAAACACCTCCAGCTACAGAAATATGATTATCTTTTATCATCACCATATCAAATAAACCCATCCTGTGATTTTGGCCTCCACCTATAAGTACCTGTTAAGTAAAAATGCATATTATCAGGGAAAAAAATGCACACAAAAAATAAATATTTAAGAGTTTATGTGAATAAAATAAAATAGAAATAAGTGAACTACACCGCCCACTTATCCACCAAACGCAAAGCCGGAGCAGTTTTTCTTGTTTCCAGAATAACTGCCGGGTGGGCCGCATCCGCCATGGCCTGTAACAAAATTGCACATTTAAGAAAACCTTTCTAACAAATGATTAAAAAATAGTCAACAAAGCTTAATATTCGCACCTTTGTGAGTGTGGCTATGCCACTCATCCTCTGCATAAAATTGAGAGCGACTCTTTCGGCTACAACAATACTGTGTGCCCTTCCTATTAAGTTCAGAGACGAAACACAAAAATAGTTTTAATCAAATTAATTTTGAATTTCAAAGAACAAATATTGCTTGATCATGTCTATTGCTTACCATGCACTTTGCCAAACTTCAATCCTCTAACAACATTATCTCCATCTCTTTGAAACCATTCCACCTGACACCTTTTTATATTCAGTAAATTCACACAAGTTATTATATTTTGGTACGGTGTATTGTTTGCCAACCAATACCTTTAAGGTAGGATCAACTTCATTAAATACCATCTCAGCAAGTGCGATCCCTGCAACAATTCCATTATCCTTTGCTAGAAAATAAGCGTCAACTTCCATTTCAGTCGGTATGGTGGCCAAACAGGTGACATCCCCTGCATAAACGAGCACAAACTATCGCTAAATGAAACTATGTAACAATATTCTTGGCAATTATTGAAAAATGAACAAAAAGTCAATAAAAATCAAACCTTTATCTCCAGCATCTTCAGAAAGGGCTAGCTTAATGACACCCTTCAAATCATAAGTCGGGTGAACAGGAGGCTTCACAATAACTGGCTCAACTGATTTTACATGGTTCATGCTTGTAGTTGCTGTCATTTTAACAACCAGTCTGTTTCTGGAGCAACACCTATATCACCCAAAAAAAACCATAGTTTCATACACAATAAAAGAGCCGAGCTACTCGAGAGATCGGATCAATAAAAAGCTCGAAACGAGCTGATGCTTATTGAGCTCGAGCTCTGGGAAGATCGTTTGGGCTCGTCGAGCCTTAACAAGCATGGTGTATATTTTTTTGGACTTCTATGTGTTAATATCACACTGCACAACTAAAAATGTACAAAAATAACGAAAAATGTATGTAAATTATACTTGGTATTAAAAACCAATGTTGGTGCCTGCGCAGAAAGTTCATTGGTTCGCGTGGCAGACTGGCAGCCCTAGGGTCAACATAACTTATACGAGTGCCGATACTATTTTGGGCGTTTCTTTTTAGTATCAGTGCTGGGTGTTTTTCCCTTTTGTTTCCCGCATCGCTTTTCTTGAAAAAAAATTGTTATTTTGATGGGCGTTTATTAACAAATTAATGTTTATAATCAATACCGACTAGATTGACGTCGCTTCGTTGCCGCAACGCACGGGTTTTGTTAACTAGTTCATTATTAATAAATAATAAACGAGCGGAGGTCAAGCCCTAGTTTACATACAGTAAACATAAATCATGAAATTGTATATGAATGAAATAATAAGTAATTGAATAAAATGAAATCAGTCAATGAAACCTTGAAGAAGCAACAAGTAGAGTAGCAGGTGCAACTAACTGCGAGTTACAAATTCCCAACATCTATTGAATCTGCAATAATACACAACAAATTAACTAATTAACAAAAAAATAACTCACAATTTTGATTATGAAGAAGCTTCGAAAGCAATTTGAAGAACCTTTTTATTCTTTTTTGCGGGTACCAATTTTTAGGAGTGGTGTTTAAAGCTAACAAGATACAATCTAGTCCATGTAATTCTTCTAATATTTTGCTTATAGTCCCTACGAGTTAGGGATGAGATCGGGACCGGTTCCGAAAATCACAAATTTTTGGTACCGGTATCGAAACTCAAAACTTTGGTACCGACGGTACCAAATCGGTACCAATTTCGATACCGGTACCAATACCGATTTTGCTCATCCATACTACGAGCTGCTAGCGAGCCACTCAAACTCTACTTTTTAGAGACTACGAGCTGCTAGCGAGCCACTCAAACTCTACTTTTTCGAGCTCAAGCCTAAAATAAATCGTGTTTGGTTATCGAGACCGAGCTCGAGCTTTATATAAAAAGCTTGTTTAGCTTGTCGAGCCTTGTGTATTTTTAAGTTTTATCTTTTTTTTATTTTGGAGTTCTATGTATAAATTTCACACTACATAGTTGAGCTCAAATTGAGTTTTGGCTCGTTTAAGGTACCACACAAACTTGATTAGACTCGTTTAAGGTTTTTATAGAATATATAAAGTTAATAAAAAAACATGAATAATTTAATTACTGGTAAACTAGCATAGTACAAACTTGAAAACACAATTCACGAGCCGAGTTTGAGTTTTAGAAAAGAGAGCTTGAAACTGGTTGAACTAGGGCTCTAGAATGTCAAAACGAGTCAAGCTTGAAATGTACGACTCATTTACAACCCTAGCAATGTTTTTCATTTATTAAGGGTATGGGTGTTTATTAATTAAAAATGATCCTTAAAAAAAGTAAGAACTTTTGAATTTGGTTGTTTAACAATTTGAATTTGTTATCTTCAAAACGAACTAAAATGCATTTAGGTTTCTACAATCTGAGTGTTCTATATCTTTACTATATATCAAGCATGAGTTAGGGACCTCTTAAATTTTAAGAGGTATCTAACTTGTTGCTTATTGTACAGCATATTATGCATAGATTTAAGAAATTTCAAGGGTAATGTTGTCTTTATATCACAACATCTACATGTACGGTTACTTTAGTTTCTTACATAATAGTTTCAATTTTAGTCCTCTAACTTTAATAAAATTTTGTTAATTTATAAGATAGTTACACATCTACCCCTTATTTAAAACAAACTACCTTCACGACTTTTAAAAGCTCATAATTTTTTCACACGTTAATATTATTTTTAAGAAAATTATACTATAAAAACGAACATTTTATTCTCTTTATTTTGAGTATGATATTGCTAGAGTTTATTAATTTAAAAAACTTAACATTTACGTGATTACCGGTTTGTAACGACAATGTGTCAGGTCAGGCAGTTCGAATCATGGGTCAAAATGATTTAGAGTCGGAACATGTCAATACAAAAGCTGGTTAATTTGGTTCGGGTCGGGATGGGTTTAGGTCAAAAGGGGTCATGTCAAAAAGGTATCGGGTCGAAACGAGTTTCGAGTTAAAACGGTGTCCGGTCCAGATGGGTTTCGGGTCAATACGGGTTGGTTTGAAAATCAATTTATTTAAATTTGTTGTACATTTTAGGCATCAGTTCCGTGATGACATTGTTTACACGTACCATACCTGATAAAACACGTGTCCAACACCACGTAATGAGCATTACCCAACCTTGGTAAGCGCCCAACACCACGTAACGCACAAGTAATCAACGTGAGTTACACACATAATGTCGGTTAAGCATGTTTAATGCATGTAACATGCATTCAGGTGCCGGTTATGCGTGTTCAACTGTCAGTTACACACGTACTGGCTTTTCACGTGTTATGCGTCCAATTTCGAGTTACGAAAGCACCGTTATCGGGCACGTACTCCGCTGCATAGCGCGGGCAGCTGACTAGTAATATATAATATACAAGCTCTTTTCCTAAACGCTATATCATAAGTTTGTCTCTCAGCGTGCGGCGTGCGGATGTTTCAGACCCTACACGACACTTGTAGCCCATGTCATCCCTTTGTGTGCAAAAGTTCAAACAACTTTCAAATAAATCGTGGCCGTTGTCGGTATGTTTAGAGGAGTAGAAGACTATTCATACATGTCGTATAATTGTACAATACAGTTACTGTATGAGTATAGAGTATTTCAATTTTTGTTTTTCTTTTGATACTTCTCTCTTCCTAATGTGGTTATCAGTTTTTCTCTAAACAGATACTTAGCTAATACTTGTTTAATGTTTTCTTACTTTTGTGATAAAATGCTAGGTTTTTGCCACTTGATTACCTTCTGTCACTTTCAGATGCCATTTTTTATAGTTTGGTATTGCAACCATTGATCTAACCTAATTTGAAAGACTAGTGATGGTTTATTAATGTGCCGATATATGAAAAAGTGATTGTTTCCATATTCATTAATGTCAACTTTGTTGTGTTATAATGTTGTGTTATAACAATATCTTTAATATTATTGTAATTTGTTCACTTTATATTTTGATAAAGTTAATGCTTTGTTTTATCGGTATCGTAACTTTAAGACCTAGATTTGTAACAGATTTCGTTTTACCGGTTGAAACGTGTCATAAATTAAAAAAAAAAACTAAATAATCCTTTTTTAAGAGAGAACCCAAATGATCCAAATTATTGAAATATTGTATAAATTGTATAAATTCTACAAATGACCATCTAAATCCGTTGGAAACAGGGCCGTCCCCGAGAATCCATAAAAATTCTAAAATATAACCTCAATACTCATATATAATTGTGATAACAATAGACGGAATAAAAACATCATAGCAAAATGATCTCATTATAAACTTAAAGGAATCATGAACTTCCCCTAGTATTATTGGAAGTAAAGGCCTCGATCAACTTTTTGTAATTCATACTCTCCGATATATTATTCTCAACGACAATAATGATTTAAATTTACTAATGATAATGATAAAATTATGATTTAAGTGGGCTAAAGAGTCAGCATGATTACATAAAACAAATCACATATAACTAAATACATAATCAACAACTAAAAAACAATAAAGATATGAATTTAATAACTTCATTTCATTTGTACGAATATAGATTTTCTCTAAGTAGTAGGAGAGCTAAATTTGTTATTACATGATAACTACAACTTAGTTTTCATAAAATTTGGATTTCAAACAACTTAATTTAGTAAATATAGCTAGAGGGTTTCAAATGCCAATTTGTATGATTTTCTTTGTATGTGTAGTCACCGGTTAAGCTATTTAATAAAAATATGTTATAGGACTAAAAACGAAGACTAGTTTTTTGGGATATAAATTAGGTCTTTTTTTTTTGTTAAAAAAGGTTATAAAAATTTACATGAAAGGGGATTAGAACCTGAGCAATTGAATGGACGGCGTAATGGAATGAACGTGGTAATGGAATGGACAAAGTAAGGGTATGTTTGGTTGGAAGTAATGGAATGAACAGGGAATTGAATTAGAGAAGAAATGAAATGAACAAGGGAATGAAATAAATCATTATCATTCATTTGTCTTATTTGGTTAACCTATGAGAATGAAATGAATAATTACTTTATGTTGTTTGGTATCCAAAAAATTGTAGGAATGAAATATAAATAATAAAAATATTTCTATCCCAAAATATATATTTTTTACTAAAAAAAATAAAAAAAAAAATGAAATGGCGATGGTGGTGGTGGTAACTCTGGAGACGAAAATGGTGGTGGTGCCGGTCAGGCGGGGTGGTTGTGGTGGTGGGGGTGGCGGTGGCAGCATCGGTAGTGATGGCGATGGTAGGGTGGCAACGACAGAGGTGGTGGTCATGCAGCGACAGTGGTGGTGGTGGTTATGATCAGGTGGCGGTGACAACGCTGGTGGTAAGGTGGTGGTGGTGGTGGTGGCGGCGATGGTAATGGAGAAGGTGGTGGCGACGATGACGGTGACATTCAGGTGGTGGTGGTGGCAATGGTAGTGGTGGTAGTTGTTGTTAGGTGGTGGTGGTGTTGAAAAAGTAGGGTGAGGGAGGAATGGAATGGAAAAAAAAAGAAGGGGGGTCGGAAGGAAAGGTTTTGATGGAATGAGATTCCATGTGTAATGGATTATTCCATTTCATTGAGCAACCAAACACCACTTTCTTCATTCCCACGTAATGAATCATTTCATTCCCTTTGTCATTCATGCATACCAAACGCTACCTAATGGAATGAGTTATTACCATTCCAATGAGATGTTTGGTTACCACATGGGAATGCCATGAATGATTACTTTGCGTTATTTGGTAGGTACGGAAAAAAGAAAAAATAAAATTAAAATGGTAGTGAGTGATGGTGGTGGTGGGAGGCAGATGGCGGTCGTGGCATTGGTGGGCGGTGACGGTGGTTGGCGGTGGCGGGTGGTGGTGGGCGATGGTGGGTGGTGGTGGGCGACGGGAGATAATGGTGGTTAAAGGTGGGTGGTGGGGTTGGGGTGGGTGATGGCGGTAACAGTGGATGTGGCAGGCGGTGGTGGGTAGCGGTGATGGTGGGCGGGGGCCGGCGTATGGCGGTGGTGGGCGACTGGCACTGATGGCGATGGTTGGTGGTGGTGGCGCTAACGGCGGTGGTGAACGGCAATGGTGGTGGTTGATGGCAGCAACGGTGGTGGTGGTGGCCGGTGGTTGGTGGTTGTGGTGTGTAAGACCCCAAAACCCAGGAGTTCTACAATTGGTAATCATTCCAAGCAAATTCAAATTTAAAAGATAAACCAGTTTCATGTAATTCAAAAATTCAACACAGAGTATTCTTATGGCGGAAAAGTTAACAAAACATCAAACACTGTTCTTAAGACGAGCAACGTAGTTTATGATTGTCTTAATTATTAAAATGATAAAGAGCTTCGACTACAATTGCCTCGAGACCTCGGGTTTGAGAATGAGCTGATAGGACTTAACACGGATAGGTTTCGGCCTCTCCTACCTACTTAACGCGTCTCCCACAACGTTTGCCTTACCCATGTGGTACATAATCTCCAAATTGTAGTCCTTGATCAACTCTAGCATAAGTCGCTGCCTCATGTTTAACTATTTTTGTTCGAGAAAGTATTTCAAGCTCTTATGTTCGGCGTAAATAACACAGGAAACGCCATACAAGTAGTGCCGCTATATTTTTAGAGCAAAAACGACGGCCGCCAACTCAAGATCATGAGTAAGAAAGTTTACTTCATTAGACTTTACTTGACGATAGGCATACGCGATAACTCGGCCACACTGCATAAGAACACATCCCAACCCCTGATACGACGCATTAGAATAAACAACCAAATCATTGGTACCATCTGGCAGATCAAGTACCGGGGCGTGCGTTAATCTCTCCTTTAACTCCTGAAAAGCTTTCTCCTAGTCAACTCCCCAAAAAAATTGACACCCTTTTTGGTCAACTTAGTCAATGACAATGTAATACTAGAGAAGTTCTGGAAAAACCGCTGGTAATACCCAGCTAAACCCGAGAAGCTGCGAATCTCTGTCGGAGATTTGGGAGGTTCCCACTTCATCACTGCTTCCACATTTGCGGGATCTACTAAAATACTGTTTGGGTTTATGACATGACCCAAAAGTTGCACCTCGTGTAACCAAAAAGCACACTTATAGAACTTTTCAAAAAGTTTTTCCTTTCTCAGGACTTCCAAAACTTCCCTAAGATTGCGGGCATGCTCATTCTCACTCCTAGAATACACCAGAATATCATCAATGAAAACAATAACGGAACGGTCAAGCATCGGCCTGCACACTCGGTTCATGAGATCCATGAAAGCGGCCGGCGCGTTAGTCAATCCGAAAGACATCACCAGAAACTCATAGTGCCCGTAACATATGAGGAACGCAGTTTTGAAATATCTTCTTCTCTAATCTTCAATTGGTGATACCCCGACCTAAGATCGATTCTTGAGAGCCAACTAGCTCCCTGGAGTTGATAAAAAAAAGTCATCGATTCTCGGGAGGGGGTACCTATTCTTCACCGTGAGTTTATTCAACCCTAGGTAATCGATACACCTACGCATACTACCATATTTCTTTTTAACGAAGAGGACCGGGGAACCCCAAGGTGAAATGCCCGGACGGATGAAACCCTTATCGAGTAGGTCTTCCAGCTGAGCAATGAGTTCTTTCATTTCATTAGGAGCTAGGCGGTAGAGAGCTCGTGCAACAGGTTTGGAGTCAGGCACAAGGTCGATATGAAATTCAACCTTGTGACTCGGCGGCACATCTGACAAATTATCAGGAAATACATCCGGGTAGTCCCGAACAATAGGAACTCCCCTATACTAATAACATCGGCCTTCACATTCAAAGCATAGGCCATATATGCCCCACAACCCTGCTGCATCCACTTTGCCGCCTTTAACATCGATATAAGGGGTGGCGCTGCACCACTCATGTCCCCGTGAACAGTGATCTCACTCCCATCCGGAGCCCTGAGACGTACGAGTTTTTGACCACAAATAATATGAGCATCCACACTGGAGAGCCAGTCCATCCCAAGAATCACATGAAAACAACCTAAAGGCATTAGATATAACCGCACTGGAAACCTATATTCGGACAACTCGATATGACAACCCTGAATGGCCCTAGACACGATAACAGAATTCCCTACAGCAACTTCGACTTCGAACACATCATCTACGTGCTCGGGTGATTTATATAACGTGGCACAAAACATGGTAGAAACGAAACTCCTACTAACACCCGAGTCGAACAGGACCGAAGCCTGTAGTTCATTATGTGAAAAGGTACCTAGAGAGGTAGTGTACTAATGTACTAATTCTTAACTAATCAAGCACGCAAAATAAATGTATCGACAAAGTTTTAAATGTTTAAAAGTAAAAAAATTAGAGTACCTGAAACAACGTTCGCGTCCTCCCTTGCTTCCTTCATTGAAATATTGAACGCCCTAGCCTTGGCTCTCGGCTTGTCATTCACCTTTGCTTTAGAAGAATTACACCCCTCGAAACTCTCCGCCTTCACTTCAGGACAACCAAATTCCAAATGCTCAGACCCCTTACACCAAAAGCACGCCAAGGATGGACACTCATAGTGAAAATGTCCCGTCTTCCCACAACGGAAACAAGCTGAAGACCCCATCTTGCACTCTCCCCTATGCCCTTTCCCACACTTCTTGCATTTATCGTACTTCACTCCCCCCCTTAGGATTGTCTCCCTCGGTCTTTGCTTTCTTTTCCCCCGATGAAAAACTAGTGCCCCCCAAAACCGTTTGCCATTGGAGTCAATATTCGAGTTCCAACGCTTTTTAGGTTCGGTCGACTTCACGACCTCCTATTGCTCATATAACGTACTGGCCAGGGTAACCACCGAGTGGAAGGTGCTCATGTCAGTGGTCATCACTTCCCTCCAGATATCCACCGGAAGACCTTTCACGTACTTCTTGATTCTCTTGCTCTCAGGAGTAACCAGATTCGGACTCAATCAAGCCATTTGATTAAACTTGGTGGTATACTCCCAATGGGTCAAAGCCCCCTATCCAGGGTTAGGAATTCCTGTTCAATTTTATCTAATTCATGCGGAGGACAAAACTGATCGGTAATCAGCTGCTTCAATTCCCCCCAAGTCATCCTTCTCACTACCCTATCTCCCATGGTCTGGGTCAAATTATCCCACCAGCATAATGCCTCAGAACCGAACGAGCCTGTAGCAAAGGTAACCATGTCTTCCCCCTTACACTTACTGATCTTCAAAACTACTTCCATCTCCCGCACCCATTGGTGCGTTGCGGACGCATCCTTGGTACCATCAAAAGTTTAAAATCTCCATATGAACAACCCCTTGCAGTAGCTCTAGCAGTTCGAACCCTGCCATCGTCTTCACTCAACTCGATCAATTCGGTCTCCGTTCGGCCCCTCTTAGCCCTATCTCCCTGACCAGAACCCTTCGCCAAAAACGTCTCCTCTAAGGCTTTAATAACCTCAGCAACAATCTCGGGAATAGCACTATGAAGAACCTGGTAGACGTTGTCCATAATTGTCGCGTGCATCGACGGGTCTAAGGCGGTATTCTCCCCATCTTCGCGAACCGGGGTTTCTTCCCGCACAAGACTTGAATTTTCCCTTTCAGCCTCAGCGCGAGGTCTACGACGACGTCTGCTGGGACGACCCCTTCTAGTCGATCGAGTGTTGGCCATGCCTTATCCCTACACGGATAGAATTTTAATAAAATTAAGCACAAGTAGTGTCTAGAATATGGAAAGTAATGGTAACTGCTAATAACATTGAGCACATATGGTTAGTTGTTTACTTTACCCGCCCATCCTATTCATATCAACATTCTACCCGACACTCAAAGCAAATTGTAAACACTTAACATAACTTCTAATACTTGTAAAATGAAAGGTTACCTCTTGGAGTGCGCTACCGCGATTGACAATTCTAGTCCCTCTCGTAGTTGTTCAAGTCCAAGCACCGACGGATACCCGGATCTTTAGAACGTTGGATCTGATACCAACTTGTAAGACCTCAAAACCCGGGAGTCCTACAGTTGACAATCATTCCAAGCAAAGTCTAATTTAAAAGATAAACCAGTTTCATGTAATTCAAAAATTCAACACAGAGTATTCTTGTAGCGTAAAAGTTAACAAAACATCCAAACACTGTTCTTAAGACGAGCAAAGTAGTTTATGATTGTCTTAATTATTAAAATGATAAAGAGCTTCGACTAGAATTGCCTCGGGACCTCGGGTAGTCTTCAGCACCTCCAAGCAGTAAGCTACATCCACATTCAACCTGAAATCAATCTAACATACACACAAAGTTAGCTTGAGCTGAGTGAGTTCATATTTTTATAATTGAAAGTTATCAAAGAACGATCAAGACATTCAACATAGACTTCCATAAATATAAATAAATAAATAAATTTTCCTCAGTTAAGCACATAACACTGGTCACATCCTCTCAAGTCCAAAACTCAATGTTAAGGACCCGAATAAACTTCACCCCAAGGACAGATAAACTGTTAGGGGATTTTTAAACATCCATTTGCCCCAAGGACAGTCAAACTATCCCGGGACACCTCCGCCTTAACCCCAAGGAATTTTAAAACATCTCTTTGACCCGGTCACGGCTTAACAAAAAAATCCTTGTGGTGGCCAAACACACACATCCAAATAAAACAATCATAAATCATACAAACTTCCAAGAATAGATAGTAAAAATAGCATAAACTATGCAATATCATTCAAACGGTTCAAAAGGGTAAAATCGTCATAAAGCATGCATGTTAGCCCAAAACGTAAAACAATTCAAAAGGGGCATCATGAAACTCACCAGAAATGAATCAAAAAAATATCACAATTGGATCCTCTAGCTAATCACTCACAATTCACAAGCCTGTCAAGTTAAAGCACACAACAATAACTAACTAGACCGCGACGACTCGCTTACTCTACGAGACGTCCTAACGGGATTGGATTGACCCATGACCTCACCCAATGTTCATATTCATCCAGATCAGCCCCCGAAGTCCTTAAATTACCCAAAACTCCCTTCCAATATAATCACCACAAATGGTTCCCAAACTATGCTCGTTTTACGTTAATTGAGTCGAATTCGTGAATTAACGAACCGATTAACCAACCAAACCAACCCCATTTTGATAACATTTGACATTATTACAGCCTACCCATCAATATTTAACCACCCAAGTTTATGGGATTTGAAATCTCATCATTTACCTCATTAATTAGCAATTAACGGATTTTACGCGCTCTTACAAACCGATTAAGGAATAACCAACTAAACCAACCCCTATAACCAAAAAAATAATTTTTATACTATTCTTACACTAATATAAGACCCCTCAAACTGATCGAGTTGGCCATTCCTTCAAATAATACCCGAATGACAACAATTAACGATTTCAACATTCAAGAACCCTAGAAATCGGTTTTTATCAGTTGACCTATCAAAACAACTCCAATGGTCATGAAATTTTAGTATGATATACTAGACGTACCTGAGAATCTTTTGACACCAAAAACCCAAATTTGGACCTCGATAAGCGTGCCAAATGATATCAATCCAAATCTGTCCCTAGTTCAAGAAACGGATTAATTGACCATTATAACGACGTAAGTTATACAATTAAAGAATATGAGAGTATAGTACACACCTTGAATGACCTCTAGGAGTTTGGAATCGATTTAGTTTGATAAAAAATGAAGGGTGTGTTAGCTGGAAAACTTGCGGCCGCAAGCTAGGTTATGGGAAGGGGGAGGGTTATGTTATAATCTTCAAATGTTATCCTTTGGCCCTTGCACTTTGTAATCTCATCCTCCTTTTTCCAAAACTGAATATAACACTTATTGGACATGTCCATGGGTCGTCGAGCCCTCAAGCGAAACTTGAGAAATTAATTTACAAACTCTACACTCGTGTCTTTCGGTTTACATGAATTTAGGGGTGTTACATGGTGGGTGGTGGGTGTTGATGGTGTTGGGAGGGTGGTGGAGGTGATGTAGGGTGAAAGAGAGTATGAAATGAAAAAAAATAATATGAGGTATGGATGGAATGAAATTGAGGTATTTTATAGGGAATGGAATGGGCTAGCTAGGTAATGGGTATTTTAGGGGTATTTTTGGTTTACATTTATTTGATCAACCAAACACATTTTTCTTCATTCCCTCACAATGGGTCATTCAATTCTACCATTCATTTCTCCATACCAAACGCTACCTAAAGGAAGTAACAAACAAATATCCTTTCCCAGTCCACCATTTACATTCCTTAGATTTATTTGTCCAAAACAGATTTTATATATATACTAGTGGTTTACACGGTGGTTGCGCCGGTGCAGGTTGGTAAAACCCGGACGGTGGTAAAACCCAAACGTTGTCGGTCTCTAGCGTTGAGGTGGTAAGTTGATGCGAATTCGGTCAGTTTCAGTTACGCGCGATATTGTATCGGAACTAAAACAAAAAAGTAAAACTAAAGAAACTATAAAAATTAAGGTGGACCAATGGGGGGTGAAGTTGGTCGGTAAAACTCGATTTAGTGCGTTGAGGCAGCCTGTCAACGCAAATTGGGCTAGTTTCAATCACCCTTGTTACGGTACCAGAACTAAAACAAACAAAAAAAATCAGCATTAGTCGGTTTTTGTTACGCTCGTTATGCCCACTGGAACTAAAGCAAAAGGCGATGAATCTACGCGAAATTGGTCGGTTTCGTTACGTCGTTATGGTACCATTACTAAACAAAACAAAATTGACATTCGGTCGGTTTTCGTTACATTCGCCCACTGAAACTAAAGCAAAAGGTGATGAATCTACGCGAAATTGGTCGGTTTCGTTAAGTTCGTTATGGTACCATTACTAAAAGAAAACAAAATTAACATTCGGTCGGTTTTCGTTACATTTGTTGCACACCGAAACCTAAACAAAAAAAAAATACTTGCACCTCTAAGGTGCCGCAAAGTGGCCCAATGGGATGCTTTGCAGCACCAAAGTCCTCAATGTTATATATAATAATTGAAAAAAGTTTCAGGCTCTTGGAATGACTGGGCCTTGGGCCATCGCCCTCCTAGACCCTCCCTTGGGTTAAACCTAGTCGAAAAAACAAGTTTTGAACCAAATCCGTCTTCACCAACGGGTTTCGTTTGAGCCAATCAACATCGGCCACATATTCCAAATCTGTTGACTCGGACAACTTTTGAACCAAACCCGTCATCTCAGACAAATTTTGAATCAAACCCCTCGTTTATGAAATTCGTGAAAGACAAAGTTTTCACAAAATCTGTCTTGTGAAAACTTGTCTCCCTTAACGCCCACTAGCTCTCCATCATTCCTCTTCAAGCCCCTCCTCCGACACATTTTTTTTGACCACCTGCAACTTCCGGTGGACGCCATAAAACATTGAGTGTGGTGCCTTCGAGTTCTGAATATGAGGTTACGTGTGTTTCAACCAGTCTGGTTACGTCAGATCCATATAGAACTTTGAGTATACATCCTGGTGCTTCTGAATCTGAGGTTAAATGGTGTCCGAAAAAATGGCGTCGCCAGAAGTTGCAGGTGGTCGGAAAAAATTGTGTCGCCGGAGGAGCTTGAAGTAATAGTGGAGAGTTAGTGGGTATTGAGGGGGACAGGTTTTCACAAGACGAATTTGGTGGAAACTATGTCTTCCACGGATTTGGTTCAAAAGTTGTCTGAGTCAATGAGTTTGGTTCAAAAGTTGCCTTAGCTGATGGGTTTGGAACACACGGATGGTTTTGATTGGCTCAAGTGAAACCCGTCGGCGAAGACGGATTTGGTTCAAAATTTTCTTTTCCAACGGTTTCGGATTGACTTTTATGAAAAGTTCAATAATTTGGGTTATTTAGCATTCCCAATCTAAAAATGGGCTATTTATGTCAAGAGACTTTAAAAAAAACCTTCACTGATGACTTAGATGGGTTAACGTTTGAAAAAGTAGGGGGTCAAATTTTAATACTATACATATACATTTCGAAAATTGATCTTGATTCACCGTTAGTGGTATGCTTGAGATCATTTGCCTATTTTGTAATTGTTTCACTTTTATAATTCGTTTATATTTCAATCAACCAAACTTCCAACCTAATTCATGTTTCAATTTCGAATCGGTTTTTCTAATTCTAATTCGAGTTAGTTTGAATTTTACCTCACTTTCAAAATTTTCAAATTTATGAAACCGATTCAAATAAATCGAATAATCCCTAAATCGATTTGATGAAGAGTAATTAGAGTTTCACCATATCTTTTTAGCTCAGTTAATATACAAAACAAGTAAAACTAATAACCATTTAAGGGTATATGTATTTTCTAGGGGTGAGCAAATTAACCGTCATAACCGCAAACCGAACCATAACCGACATAACCGAACCGATTTTAACCGATAACCGATGGGTCAGTTTAATGAATTTTTGAAAACCGCCAAACGTGGGTCGGTTTTGGTTAATGTTAATTCAAAACCCACCATAACCGAACCGCCCCATTTATGTATTTGTTAATCAAAATATAAGGGTTTGAAAATTAGAATTAATGCATGAGCAGGATATTTTTACACTTTTACACTTATTTCCGTTACAGAAAAGAGTTATCCGGACCTACTAGGATTTAGGCCAATAATAATAATAATATTGGTAATACTGGTTACCCTATTCATTCTAATGTTACATAATTGTCATTCTAAATTTCCGTCCAAATTGTCATTTCAATTATTTAATATGTCAATAAGATATGTATATTTCATAAATTGCAGTAAAAGAAAAATATATTTGAATTCTACAATACAATTAGCGACTACTCAGTGTTCACAATCATACGGAAGGATTGTTTATTTTAATCACGGTTAACCGACCCATAACCGAACCGTTATAACCGTTATAACCGATTAACCGAAACCGCCATGACGGATCGGTTATGGTTATGCTTATCTATTAACCGCTATATCGGTTATGGTTATGGGTTTGACCAAAAACCGTCCCAAACCGACCCATGCGCACCCCTAGTATTTTCAACATAAAAAGGAACTTTAAACAATTGGCAAAAAGAAATTGCCTTTTGTGGTGACTTTTACATCAAGAAGGAACAAAATGCTTTTTATCAGTTTTATGATTAATATTGGGCTATTGGCACCACAGACTTACGGTGAAAAATTTAAAGTGTCGTTTTGTAAAGTTGGATTGGAATAACTATTTGAACGGATTCAGAAGACGTGACAACAGATGTTTATATCTTCTAGAAAAAGTATTTTATTTTTATTTTATGTTAACCAAAAAATAATATTCCTGTATGTTTTTCTTTCTGATATGGATTGTAAGATTTTAATGCATAAAAGAATATGATATCATAATATATAAGATCGAGTTCACGTACGTACGTATCAATTTAACATTTAACGTGTACGAATGAAGAGAAAATATACGATGGCAATTTAATAAAAAACATAATATATGCTCCTAACACAATATATAGTAAATATATAGTGTAATTAGTATTTACAACTAACGTAATTTTATTACGCTAGACTATTACGAGTAACGTCATAAAAATTACGTTTCTAATAAAACATTAGCGTAACAAAATTATGCTAACTGTAAATACCATAGTGTAACTTTCCTATGCTAGCTATACATGGTGTTGTAGAATAATTACGTTGTTTGTGCATTTACCAAACGCCACTGCGTTATTTTCTCCCCGCACTTCACACAATAATTCCTATTTCTTGTTATCATTATAAATTATAACTTTTTTGGAGCATTTAAGCAAATACATATATTAAAATTTATGAAATGTGAATACTCAAAACATATATATCCATCTTTTTAGTATAAATATTTGATCTTAAATTATCTATTTACGTGTTAACAATTATATTAAATAAAATTGGTAATACTATATACCAGTTCAGTTTATCTTTATATATATTAAAAAAATCAATCAAAACATGCACAAAGGCAAAACTTTTTGTTGATACATAAAAACATGCACAAAAAAATATAAAATTGAAAATTGAAATTGAAATGATTGATTGATATATTAAAAAAATATATTTTGTATTGTGATTGAAAATTGAAATGCTGGGTAAAAATAAAACTTTTTGTTGATACATAAAAACATGCACAAAGGCAAAAGTCAGAATTGAATAATAACACGTACGCCTGGTTTGCTAGAAGCTTGACTAATATATTGTCCCGTGAAACCCACATGATGAAATCATATATAACAAAAATATGTCATTCTCAATTTAATATTACCCTCACTACAAACAAGTACAATTTATTTTATATTTTATTTTATTTTATATTTTATATTATTTTATATATTTTATATATTAACTATTAAGTTTAGTACAATTTTATATTTTATAGATAAATTCAACTTTCCGACAAATGATGACCTTTGTTTTAAATTTTAACTATTAAGTTAAAAATACCTTTTTAAATTTTTTTTTAACTATTAAGGTATATTTTTTTGAGTTTTTAGTATACTCTTACACGACAACCATAGTAAACAATGTGTGTTAATTCCTCAATAAATATTTTGATGTTTGATTATCAGTAACTAATTATTAGTAAAATATTATATATTTAAAGTCTTTTAACACTAGTTTTATCTTCTTTCTCCCCCCCCCCTCTTTTCTAACTTTTTTTACTTGATAAAATCTTACATAGATCGATTCACGTGGATTAATACCGAAAATGTACGTCACCAAATATCTAATCTCTATCTCCCTTCCATCAAGCTTCTTTTATCAAAATTATCAAAATATTATAGAGAAATTATCCAAATTTGTCATCGTTTTTTTAACTTTATAACGAAATATTAATTTACAAAAGGTTGACTGATACTAGTTTTAAACTCTATCGCCTCTATAGCGGACTGTCCTTGCATGAATCCAAATTGATTCATATTCACAAGAGTGTCCTTTCTGATTCTAATCTCCACGAAATGTTTCTCGTGTTGATTATAACATTGAGCAAAGCTAAATTAAAATAATAATTTAGTAAAATTAACATTTTATGTCACCTTTAAGAAAAGCAATGTGTAATCACCTTGATATTAAAAGGCCTCATGCTTAGCGCTATCAATTTATGTCATATGGTGTCATTTCTTAAAAGGTTGAGGATTCGAATCTCGTAATGAAAAAATGGTTGGATTTAATAGTTTGATTAGACGGTGTGTATGTTAGTCTTTAACAAACCACCGCGCTTATCATGTTAATTAATAAATATCCAAACTAAATATGTAACTACTTTTCACAAGCAATATTTTTCGCTATATAAAAGTATGATAAATAATGTTAACATATAAAAAACATTATATTTATATTTACTTATATATAAACTTGCGGATATTCATATATATGTAATTAATGGCATTCACATTCAATTTGCATATTTTCAACAAGTTCTTCAATACTTTGAAGATTTTCCTCTTTATGTATAAAAAGTCTATGATGGCATATCAAATTAAAGTGGCTTAGCCCCAATGCCAAGTGATCTAAAACTTTTAATTCCAAAGTTTATTACTAACTAGCAATTATAACGAATTTGCGTAATCAAACTTTACACTAGTTGTTTATCTATAGTTTTTTATTGTCTAAAATACGTTATCGGTTAAATCATGTCATTCTCTTTGTCCAATTTGGCCTGCCGCAAACAAATTAAAGTCAATTCATTTTCAAAGTTAATTTTTATTTCAACAGCTTTTATAACTACTGCAATATACGAGTGAGCCTAGCTTTTTAATACGGGATATCAACCATTTATATAGGTTTTGACGCACCAAGTTTGACTCACCCAAGAAGAAAACTCTCTTAAATTAGGTTCCGAACCTAAAATTGTAAAATCCTAAACTTTAACCATCACTCGTCTGTCCCATGCCAGAGGGATAACTGCCATTTTCAAAGTTAATTAAAACTCACAAAAAAGAAATCAGAGTCTTACTACGATATTTTACACATGCAAATTAGAACGCCGTTAAAATTCAACTATTGTGTACACAACACATACATATACACAATATTATCTATATATATTTATGTGTGTGTATATATAAAACTTTTAAGTTCAACCACTCTCACATTTGGATCCATGGAGAGACACATAAACAGAAACAGAAGCTCTCCAATCAACTACCACATAAAATTAATTTGTTTCTATATAACTCACAAGAGATAGACATGCGGGCATGATCAAGATCTTGAATCGATCGATATCATCCGAACAAGAAGAAGAAGTACGAGGATGCAGGTTTTGAGGCATCTAAAGCTTTTTCTAACTCTTATGATCATTCTACTATCAATCTTTGGTACATCTTTAACAACGGATGCCGCTCGGGTACTCAAACAAGATGACTGGTTGGAAAAATATGAACGGTTGTTGAAAAACCGACTACCACGAGGCCCGGTGCCACCTTCGGCTCCATCTCTATGTCACAACGCTCTTAATCTCTACAGACAATCAGAGTTTGCATCTGCTCAAGATCAAAGCTATTGTCCATAACAATGGCTTTTAATATGGGTTTAGGGTTTGTACAACTTCTGTTATTACAAATATTAATTTCATGGTGATTCGATCAAGTACTCATAATTCGGGTTGATTTTCCTTTGCTATCTAAATCCGATTTTTTTTTGTACATAAACTGATTTTTTTACTTTATATTGTTGTTCTTGATCATAATGTTCATGTAGGAATAATGACTGAAAGTCTAAAATCAAAATTGACCTCCATGAAAATTAATTATTTTCTTTATTTATTGTATTATTATTATTTTTGTTCTAAATTATTGGTCCAATTTAGCGGGTAAGACATTAAAAATATTCATTTAAAATTTCGAATGTGTTGAGCATGGCTACATTTTTTAAAATATTTTTTATGTGATCGAATGGACGATATAAAATGGGAAAGTAGTGGTGTTTTGTTGAATAAATGTATATATAAAACAACAAACTAAATGGTTGAAAGTGTCATTTTCTGATATGACTTAAAATATGAAAGTGATATCTAATTAGTTACTGAACATTGATCGACTTTAAATCATAACTGTTACGGAGTATATTTCAAATAATGTAGTTAATAAACTCGGGATTCCTTTTCATATTTCATGAAATTACCTCAACCAAGTTTTTAAGGTCAAATTTGATATTGTAGACAAATTTTGGCCTCCTTAAATCTACAATTATTATCTTTGCAATCAAAATTACAAACCATCACCAAACAACTCCCACCCCCTCCTCAAATAAAATTCCAAACTCCCACAATTGCGTTGCAGGTCTGCTTAGGGTCAAATTCGAGTTATTCGGTTGATTGTTTAATTCGGGTTATTATTCAAGTTTGAAAGTTTTTACATTGCACTTAAATTAGATTCGATCAAATGGGAGTTTGAAAAACCGATTTTAATATAGAAATTCAAATTCGGGTCGATTCAAATAAACAGAACTATAAGAAACAAATAACTAGAGTATTGTTTTTGATCGTCGCGATACAGAATGTTTTTAACTGGTCAGGAATAATTCAAAATAAAGAACCAAAACTCAGTCACAAACGTCGACAATCGCACATTGGTGCAGTGTAAAAACTAAATATTATAAAGAATTGATCTTATATCGATCGTGGCAAATGTAGAGCCAGATTGCTTGGTTGTGAAGTGATTCTGTCACAGATGGTCGCAAAACATACCGGCCACAAGTTGGGTAATGAATTGCGAATGTCAAAATTGGTTGCAACTTGAAAATAGTTTCTGGTGACTGATTTCGAATGTTTTAGTAGTTCATGAGGTGGATGGTTGACGAATAATGATCTCAACAAATAACAAGGATTGGCAGGGGAGGAGATATAAAGACACATAAAGTATATATGAATTAGTATCTTTGTATTGAACCACAAAAGGATTTTAATATCATAATAGATTCAACACATACATTTTCTACTTAGCTCTTTCAATAATTTCATCTACTCTGCAATCAACTGAGCCCATCAAAACACGTTGATGATATTCGAGACGGAAGAAGGAAGAATTCTAATGAACCATCAATCTATCTTGGTCACGACCGATACATGATTTACCTTATGTGTTATAAGTAAACTAAATAAAACATCATCATCATCGTACTCAGTAAATCACACAAATACCAAAGCTATGGTAGGGTTTGAGGAGGGTAAAATGTAGACAGCTTAACCTCTACCCCCTAGGAATAGAGAGGCTGCTTCCGGTGAGACCAACGGCTTGATAGTAGTTTTGCATCAAGCCTTGGACATAAGACACATAACACTCAACCATTCGGACACCAGCTGATTGGTGCATGTACATTTTTCTTTCGGCCATCAACGCCATCACATGATGCCAGATTAACTGTAACACCACAACCCGAGCAGGCTGACGTGTCACCATCAAACACAATCCATTTAAAAGAAAGATTATAATCCAAGAACAACCAACGAGTTAAAAACAACCAAAAGAAACTCATAAGTCAAATTTTATTAAATTCTGAAATAAACAAAATAAATAAGTCTTTATTCCTGAACTTCATTTTACTCTCATTACTGATTTCCCTGATTTCCCGGATTACCTGTGAACAAATAAGTAAAACACAGACAAAGAAAACACGACTGAGCCAAAAATTGCCCAGTAACGAATAGAATAATAGTACATGTGAAGACGAGCTTACGAAAAAGCAAAAGAAATAGAACAAGCACTAGAACCATAACT
The DNA here is from genome assembly GCF_021521415.1 of Bidens hawaiensis. Taxonomy (NCBI): domain Eukaryota; kingdom Viridiplantae; phylum Streptophyta; class Magnoliopsida; order Asterales; family Asteraceae; genus Bidens; species Bidens hawaiensis. The sequence continues at coordinate 3,775,444 of NW_027491024.1, forward strand.
GAACTAACTGAAACAGATACTAGATATAATGCTAATACAGATGCCGATATAACCTAATCTACTAAATTAAATAACATATTCGGATATAAAACAATAATAATAATCATTATAGAAACATATGCAGAAACATATATCAAACTACACGACAATGATATATCCACAAAATAAGTCGTGTGCACAGAAGCATTAGAGCCAGAAATAGAGGGGTACACAGTTAGCTAATCCATGCACCGATAAGATGGTACGTGTGGCGTAGACGCATTGTTCCATCCCCCATAAATCAGAAGTTAGAAGTTAGAACATAACTAGGATCGATCCATACGCCCCTAAGTGGCTCTAATACTACACAAGTACTAGTTAGAGACGCCGTGAACTTTTATTACGCATTGTCACAACAAGTGCTATGCCGTTGACGCCCCAACAACAAGTCAGAAAATGCTCGGGTAACGGAGTACTAAAGCTAAAAGCATATAACTAAATATATTTAAAACCGGAACATGCAATAAAGAGTACAAAATAAATAATCTATTGCATGCTACAAAAATATATTACATAAAATCACTGAACTCAAAATATAACTGACGCGTAACGAAAATCCGTACTACAAAATAACGGGATAGAGTCAATACTGTAAGTAAACGAAAACAGAAACCGTACTACGAAGTAACAGAATATAATCAATACTATGAGTGAAAGAAACCAGAAACCTTAAGTTGTCAATAAGTAAGCACGCAAAGTCGAGCCACGCTAACTTGTACTAGCACCTACATTTTATTTATAGTTTGAATTAAATTTACAAAACTTAGTTTAGTTGTTTTATTCGTTGGTACCTTTCCTCTCTGGCGACGAAGGCGTTTAAAATTTTTTCTTTGTCATGATGGTTGAAAGTTCCACAATTTATTTCATCTATACATTAAGTGCCACTAATAAAGTATGTTGACTGAAGTGTTTAAAAAAAACATTTATGATTTGAAGTTCCCCAAAAGACCTACAATATCAATATTAACAAAAGAATACATCACAAACGATTTTTTTGTTAAAAAGGTGTGAAGCAACTTATTAAATTCTTAAAATCAGATTCACAGTAGTTGATAAAATAAACTATTTTATCATTATTTAATTTGATTGTATAGATAGAAAACCAAAACACACAATCAAATACACACCTAGACACAACTCTATATACATACAATCACCATGCACACAACCCCACACTTTTGAACAAAACCATGCACACACAGTATACACATGCATTTACACACATGCTAACACACACATACACTTATCACCACACACATACCATACTCAAACATGATAAACACATGCATCACACACCGCACCCATCCAACACACACATGTTCTTCGTTGAACTAAAACTAAATGAAACCACGGTCGCCGGAACCAATCAAAGGGATACCAAAATTTCTATCTTTAAGTTTAAATCAGACGGAGGTTTCTATTCGGTGCCTTAATAGTCGAACCAAACAATCAAAGTGTGAGACGAGCGATGGCGCACGTATGCGGGATAACGGCTACTTCAGATTGATGGCCAAGGCAGAGAAGTGCGAAAGTGATGGTTCACCGACGGCAAGCGGTGGCTCAGGGCAACAGCACGTGGTGGCGTCTCGGCGAAACACTGTGAAATTTAAGATTGAGAAACGGTTCAGAATAACTCTTCAATTAGGCATTCTAGTGTTTAAAAAGGCTTAATGGTTTGTGCAAATCGTCAAATCTTTGGTTAGTTTGATTTGAATGAAATCAAAATTTGAATTTAGTTGGTGATAAGTTGATAACGAATGGAATTCGGATAATGATCGAAAAGTCAAAAGTCAAAATAGTTGGCCATAATTATAAATCCCTTTATTTTATTATTATTCTTGTTTCATTCTATTTATTTACTTATTTATTTGTTTAATTTTTCAAATTTACGAATATTACAATATTACCCTTTTAAAAAAAATTTCGTCCTCGAAATTTCGAAACATAAGTGAGTCAAAACGGATGTAACGGATGCACAACATATCATATCTTAAACTTCTTAAGTACACGTATACGAATACGACACACTAAAATATGAAGTCTCTAACATGAGAGATAAACATAGAATGAAACCTAATCATACTCAGAATTTCGGAGCGATAAAACAAACAAATGAGGAAATTCATAGTCATTATAATGCCGAATAGAAAAGAGTAACTTATTTGGTAAACCGAGACACGCAACTTATGATATTAAAACTGAAAACGAATGGCCAAACATATCACGTTGAAAAGATCAAAGGTTTCGTACCAGGGGCATTAGTTGCATCATTAGCCGCAAGAGCAAAAACTCGTCCTCCTGCAGCAGGCCTAGCGTCTCCCCTGGTATTAGCTCGAGGGTCACGTTGAGGGCACTCCCTAACCAAGTGTCCACCCTCTCCACATCAGAAACAAAGGCCTTCGGCTCGGCGGCATACTCCCCTATGAGGTTTTCCACAAGTTGCACATGGAGGGATAACATCACGCATCTGTTGTGTCTGATTCTGTGCAGCTCCACGATTTTGGTTTCGGTTGCTACCATGGCGTGATTGATTATTGAAATTCTGGTCAGATCGGTTCTTGCGGTCTCGAGGTACTAAAGGTTAATCGCTATTATCATGAGAAGGAGATTGATCGCTACTACTTTCCCTTGACCTTTTACGGTTATTATCAGACGTCCTCTAAGAATGTTTCTTATCGTTATTCAAGTTTTTAACCGCATCCACTATCTCATTTATGTCATTAAATCGGATATTTAGGATAAACTTCCTATCACGATCACATATGGCCCACTTGAAATGATTGGTTTGTTGCTCTTGAGTACCTCTGGTTGGGCCCAGAAAACTAACTAGACGACAGTAACGGTTCTTAAACTCTACGATTGGCTCATCATCTTCTTGAACAATAGAAGAATAATCCTTCAGATATTCACTACGATCGGCATCGGTAAAATACTGCTGATAAACAGAGTACGGAAATCATTCCAAGGAAGTGTAGCAACAAAATTGTCTCCACCACGGGCAGCTTTCAGTGTCTTCCACCATCTATGAGCGTCATCTTCGAGCTTGTAAGTAGCAACCGAACCTTAAACACATCTTCGACACCTAGCATCTCAAACAGTTTCTCGATATGCGTGATCCATTTTTCAGCTTCTACAGGAGAACTAACAGTACTAAAGTATTTCGGCCTTTTATTTTGAAAACGCTCAAGCCAAATATGAATACCAACAGGAGGATTGTTGCCTCCGGCATTGTTGCCACCGGCATTGTTCTGTTGCAATTGTTGTATCAGATTAGGGAGTAACGCAGCAATAGATGCATTGACGGCGTTAGTGACAAGGGTTGCAAGATGTGGGTCGTTTCCAGCATAATTTTCGTTTTGGCGGTTCACGCATCTTCTAGGAGGCATCTGAAAGTAAGATAACTATGAGTTAAATGATAAGGATTTACGGAATACGCGGAAGACAAAAAGGAAATCCTAACCCGACGTCTACCCATTAACTCACATTTTTAATTATTATTGTTTAAGTTTTCTACAGGAAAGAGCCTGGGCTGATACCATCACTGTAACACCCCAACCCGAGTAGGCTGACGTGTCACCATTACAGATATCATAAACCAAACACAATCCATTTAAAAGAAAGAAATAGAATCCAAGAACAACCAACGAGTTAAAAACACCCGAAAGAAATTCCTAAGTCAAATTTTATTAAATCATGAAATAAACGAAATAAATTAATCTTTATTCCCGAACTTCATTTTACTCTCATCACTGATTCCCGGATTACCTGTGATCAAATAAGTAACACACAGACAAAGAAAACACGGCTTGCTCAGTAACGGATAGAACAATAGTACATGTAAAGACGGGCTTATGAAAAAATCAAAAGAAATAGAACTGGCACTAGAACCATAACTGAACTAACTGAAACTAATACAGATACTAGATATAATACTAATACAGATGCTGAAATAACCTAATCTACTAAATTAAATAACATAATCAGATACAAAACAATAATAATAATAATAATAATAATAATAATAATAATAATAATAATCATATACATAAACATATTCAGAAACATATATCAAACTACACGACAATCATATATCCACAATATAAGTCATGTACACAGAAGCATTAGAGCCAGAAACAGAGGGGTACATAGTTAGCTAATCCATGCACCGATAAGATGGTACGTGTGGCGTAGACGCATTGTTCCATCCCCCAGAAATCAGAAGTTAGAAGTTAGAACATAACTAGGATCGATCCATACGCCCCTAAGTGGCTCTAATACTACACAAGTACTAGTTAGAGACGCCGTGAACTTTAATTACGCACTGTCACAACAAGTGCCATGCCGTTAAACCCGGAACATTCAATAAAGAGTACAAAATGAATAATCTATTGCATGCTACAAAAATATATTATATAAAATAACTGAACTCAAAATATAACTGGCGCGTAACGAAAATCCGTACTACAAAGTAACGGAATAGAGTCAATACTATAAGTAGACGAAAACGGAAACCGTACTACAAAGTAACGTAGTATAATCAATACTATGAGTGAAAGAAACCATAAACCGTACCTTAGTAGTCAATAAGTAAGCATGCAAAGTCGAGCCACGTTAAGTTGTACTAACACCTACATTTTATTTATAGTTTGAATTAAATTTACAAAACTTAGTTTAGTTGTTTTATTCGTTGGTGGTACCTTCTGCTCCGGGGACGAAGGCGTTTATAATCTTTACTTTGTCATGATGGTTGAAAGTTTCACAATTTATTTCGTCTATACATTAAGTACCACTAATAAAGTTTGTTGACCGAAGTGTTTAAAAAAACATTTATGATTTGAAGTTCCTCAAAAAACCCTAGTGTTTCAATATTAACAAAAGAATCAAGTCTATTTAAACACAGTTTTATAAGACCATCACAAAGATGTACGATTTTAGTTAAAAATTTGTGAAAGAACTTATTAACTTCTTAAAATCAGATTCATAGTAGTTGATAAATTAAACCATTTTATCATTATTTAATTTGATCATATAGGTAGAAACCCAAAACACACAATTAAACACACACCTAGACAGAAACTCTATATACACACAATCACCATGCACGCAACCCCACACTTTTGAACAAAAACCATGCACACACAGTATACGCATGCATTTACACACATGCTAACACAGATACACTTATCACCACACACACACCATACATAAACACGACAAACGCATGCATCACACACCTCACCCATCCAACACACACATGTTCTTCATTGAACCAAAACTAAACGAAACCTCAGTCGGCAGAACCAATCAAAGCTATACCAAAATTTATATCTTTAAATCAGACGGAGGTTTCTAGTCGGTACCTTAATAGTCGAACCAAACAATAAGAGTATGAGACAAGCGATGGAACACGGGATAGCGGCTACTTCAGATTGATGGCCAAGGCGGAGAAGTGCGAAAGTGATGGTTCACCGACGGCAAGCGGTGGCTCAGCGCAATAGCACGTGGTGGCGTCTCGGCAAAACACATTGAAATTTAAGATTGAGAAACGGTTCAGAATAACTCTTCAATTAGGCATTTTAGCGTTTAAAAAGGCTTAATGGTTTGTCCTAATCATCAAATCTTTGGTTAGTTTGATTTGAATGAAATCAAAATTTGAATTTAGTTGATGATAAGTTGATAACGAATGGAATTTGGATATAAGAGCATTCTCATCCCACCCCTCATTTTATGTGAGGGGTGTTTTTATAATTTAGAGAGTGATTTAGGGTGTTGTGAGTGAAGAGTTTTTATATTTTAGAGAAAGTAGTGATTTTTCTGTATATTTGAAAAGTTACTGTTCATCCCCTATAATTTTTTAGTATATTTTGAGAGTGGTTGTGAGTGAAGGAAAGAGAAAAGGTAATGATAAAAGGTATAAAAAGTATTATTTAATTGAAATAGAGAGAGAAAATGTAGTGAGTTTTAGTGTAATTTTTGGTTTAGGGATAGAGAGTGGGATAAAAATGCTCTAATGATCGAAAAGTCAAAATAGATGGCCATACTTATAAATCCCTTTATTTTATTATTATTCTTGTTTTATTCTATTTATTTACTTATTTATTTGTTTGATTTTTCAAATTTACGAATATTACATTAACCTTCTGCCACTTTTAACGTTATTTTCATGAAATTAGTAAAATAACGTTATAATTAGTGCAATTTCACTTTTACCCACCCGAGGGCCCACACATAATTACATTATATGCGGGTACCGCAACAAGGCATTAAACTAGATGAAACACATAATACAATATTTATCTAGGAGAACCATAACAATCAGAAAACATAAAGTACTAACATGAATAGTTGAAAGCTATTGGTAACCTGAGGTGGTGCAAAAACTATAGTAATAGCACCTACGATTGCAAAGAACATGCAAACAATAAAACTAACATTAACTCACTTATATTGTATGTTGTTGCTGAAGCCGGTCTTTAAATTCATCCAATTATATTGTGATATGCAGTGCTGACTGGACACTCGCTGAAGCCGTCTGAGCTTGTTGTGGTTTAGGCGAGCGGTGGTTTCAACAAACTTTCTAATTTTTTTAATATAAGACAATTATATAACAAAAAAATTGTATAATAAAAAAACATTAAACATCATAAAAGATAAAAAAAATAAAAATTTGATAAAAAAATACAAATTTATTTCCTATCTCCGTCGCCTCTTGCTCTTTGCATTTGTTATTGATTAGATTTGATTTCCTGTAGAACAAACACATTTCTTGTTCGAATACCTCTCGACGCATGGGATCGAGGTTGCAAAAGTCATTGGTAAGAAAAGTCCAACTTCCAAAACTTTTCTTTTGAACGTTTCACCCCGGCCGTCTCTTCAATACTACTCGATATTTTGTGGACGCCTTCGACAAATTCCGGATCGACCTCGGTACTTGTGGTTGATATTTTTCCACAGCCCCATCCCATTTGAGGACGTAGGACTTGTGGTTGATCATCTAGACCAACCATGTTTAGGTCAATCCATACATGAGCATTGGAGCTACTAGATGACACATATGCATCAGACGAAGTAGTTTTCGTACGCTTTGACATTGAGCCCCCATCATGGTTCGGTTCAACCAACTCAACCCGTTTTGAGCACGACTTGATTATTTGTCACAGGTAGTCCTTGTCCCACGATTTTACCGTTCCCTAATTGTTGAAAACTTCGGCTTTCCATTAGTCGCATGTGAATTTGTAGACTTGAAGATAATCACTCCGCTCTCTTGCATTTGACAACTGTTTCTGCAATGTCAATTTGTAAAAAGTCCGACAAATTTGCAAGTTTCAGACCATCTTCCCGATATTTTCGGTAAGGTCTGTACTTCCCACCATCGTGTAGAAAAATTCTCGCGCTTTGCCCCAAAATATACGATGCTTTTGATAGTCCACTACAACTAAATAAAGATTTAACAAACGTTTAAAGTTTTATACGAAACAAATGAAAGGTTAATTAAAACACGAACATGTCAATCTTGAGATATTTCAACCTAAGCACGACACAAAGGCGTATTCTCCTCTTTTGTCTAAGGAGTTGTTTTTCGTTTTGAAACGACCTCCCAGGCACTCGGCTCGAGCCTCCTGCTCCTCCTTGGTTCTTCCTTTTTTTTGGGACTCGTTTGCCCTTGGCGGCCTCGAAACGAACTTCTTGTGTCTCGGAATTTGACAATTTAGGAATGATGGGGGACTCAAAATATTCCCAAGATTTTGTAATAGAGAATGTGAAATAAAAAGAGTTGGTTCATCCCACATTGGGGAAAGTTGAAAGTGGGATTATCCCACATGTGTATAAATAAGAAAAGAGAAGTCTTCCCACATTGATAGAATACAAAACTTGTGAGCTCCTTATAAGGAGATGGTTTCACAAAATAATATTCTTATATGATATGACACTTGCGAAGCACCCGAAACACACATGCATGGGCCCAGGCCCGGGAGCAATGTAGTGCTTTAAGGGCTCACATTGCACTTTGCACACTCGCATCATCGCTTGAGAGACACCTTAATATTTTTGCGAAGAAGGATCAGAATTGAAAATTATGATTTTTCTTCCCATCTCGCAACAAGGCGGACCTTAAGCAAGCACATCGCAATACGTGATGGACGTCTCACCAAACCCGATAATGGGCGATGTCGCGCTACACGACATACCAGCCCAGAAGTCCGCCTCGATTCTCCACGTAACCTCAATGGCGAGGTTACACATGTCCCACCACGTGGCACACATTGCTCCGGTTTAATCTATATATTAAAGGCCTAATCTTTTATAAAAAAACATACGACTTGTCAAGGTTTAAATCTATACAAAACAGACTAAAGGTCTCAAGCTAGATTATTGATCTAGATATTTATATAAAGGTTATTATCGTACCATAGGTCCGAGGTAACAATCAGAAATAGAAATCTGTTACAGAAACTGATCATAAACAGAAATGTGAATACGTCCTAACATTTTACAAACTCTTTAAGAGTCAAAACATTTTCATAAGATCTATAAATCCTTAAAACCTTGTGTTAAAACAATAAGAAATAGACACTCTTATTAAAAGTATACAAATGTCTGGATCCATTCATACATGGATACTCAGGATTTCCTGGGATCATGCAAATCATCAACATGCCTCTGGAAGCCTACTGGGCTGTTAAGAGAAATGATTTTGTGTATATGTTTTAATTGTACATGTACTTAGGGTAATTACAATCCATAGAGTTGGGTATCTAATGACTTGTCACAAAGGTATTATTGTTGATTTCATAATGGAATTGAAAAGACTTTCCAACAAGAGTCAGCGTCATTCACCAGCTGTATGCTGACGTATTTTACTCTCGTATTTCAGGGAATCAGTAAAGGTTAGATCGCATATGAAGACCGGATTAGAATACTATAGACAATCATTAGAAGTTATTCGATGGCGCATATATTTTAATTCAAAATGTTATAAAGAATCATATTTTCAACAGACATGTATTTGAAATATTAAACAGGTTTTTAAATCCCGAGTTTTCAGTATAATAAAATTTTATTCAAAGACTTATGCTAAAAGAACGTAACTCTGGTATATATTTACAAAACAGGTACCAACTAATGGATCACATGCCTAGGCCCTAAGTCGGGGTGTGATAGGTTAGTTGTAAGTCCCGAATCTGGATCACTACTGTATGATATCAACTCGAACACGATATTTGTGATTCAAGAAGAATAATACGTAAAACAATAACAAGATTAGATGATACGGTTTCAATGCATACGATTTTATTATAATTAAATCGTCAGATACATAAACCTATACCCTTCTAAGCACTCTGATAGTTTGATGGTGGCTATTGCTGATTTAAGACTGATTAACCCTAACAAATGACTAAACATTAACTATGTATAGGGTTTCCATATACAAAGCCCAAAGGCCAAGCCCAACTAAGCCTAAACAAGCCTAACCAATATACATAGGGATTTTGGTGTTACTAGACAAACCGAAATCCCTATACCATCACAACCATAATGCAATTCTTCAACTCGTCTTCGCTTATTTTACTTTAGTCTTGATCATGTCGTGGCCTTTTGGTATGTGTCAGTTTAACCAAATCGTGGCCCAACAATCTTCCCCTAGACTGATGCTTTCAAAACTTTCAGAATCTTTACTCAGACATGATCAAAAACTTCATGTGTCTGGAACATCCCATTTAATAAACATTGATTTTGTGGTTGTTCCTGCACGCATAGTGATCAGTTGGACATACGGACCCAATTCATGAATGTCCTGGGATTCCCTTGAGCATCAACGCATGTGACCTCTTGCCAACTCATGTCTTTACCATCATCTAAGAACATATCTGGTTTTACAGGTTCAGTTTTTTGAGTCTTAACTTTCCAAATCTATTTTGGTTTAGTAAAACACGAAAGAACAGACTTTGGAGTTGAACTTGTTGAAATAGAACTCTCAACACTCTTAGCACTGTTTGATTTTGCAAAACTGAATTGCCCATTACCATGTTTAAAATCATTTGAGTGCAAAGCTGTCGTGTTAACCTTGAAACCTTGAGTGCTCTTCACCTGAACAGTCTTCCTCTTCATTGTACGGTATAGACACTCTTTCGCCAGATGCCCACCATTCCCACATGCGAAGCACACCTTCATTCTCTGATTTTTCTTTGCTAAGTTCCAATCACCATCAGAAGGGTTAACTATGGAATTCCCTTCCATTGATGTTTTAGATGAGACCCATTTAATCGGCTTAGATCGAGACTTTCCTTTGAATGTAGCCCCTTGATTATTCATATAATAGGGTACTTAAAGTCAATGAACACAGTTTCTGGCTATGTGACCCAGAGTGCCACAGTGGTAACACCCCTTTAAAACTAGCAGCACCTGGTGAACTGTCAACCTTTTTAGATTTCTTAGCCCTTTTTCGACCTTCTTTAACCTTGCAAAGATTTTCACACAGAACCTCTTCAAGATCGTCAGTCTGGCTATCACAGTTCTCAATGTCAACATTTTCAGCACATGAAGTAGAGGCAACAAGATTGTTAACACATTCAAGACCATGCTTGATTTCCTTTAGGGATCCTGATTCAATAGTTTCAGATTGAACTTGTTTACCATATTTCATGTTCTCCTCCCTAGCTTCTTCTTGTTTAGTTACAGGCATACTCGTATAGTTATGATTAAAAGGAGGAGGCACCTTTCATATCCTAACCCCTCAACTCTCTGAGTTTTATACTTTAGTTGACTCTTAATTATGTTCTCAACCAACTCACTAGACGCATCAAATTTCTTAAAATTGAAATCGGCATTTTCAAATTTAACAGTTAATTCTTCAAGTTCTTTCTTAGATGCATCTAGTCCGACAGTTAATTCAGTAATACGCTTCTTAGCATCTAAGTGGTGGCAACTTTTTATACTGAAATATGATTGAAGTTTACGTATGTCTTGACCCTGTGCATCTATCTTTTCTTTAAGCAGTTTCTCGTTTTTCTTAAGGGTCTAGTTTTCACATTTGACCCTTTCCATCTCCCTTACCATATTGGAATAAGCTAATGTAATTGAATCTACCTCTGTAGGCGAACTCCTCATGCTCTGAGATACTACTGGTGAAGGAGCAGACTGATTAAGAGTACTTCTAATCATTGAGAAGGTTTATGGAGAATCCATTGAGTAATTACTCTGATTTTTCCGCCAATTTTTTTCGAATAATATGATCGCCAAAATTCTCAAGAAAGATGTCCCACTCAAAAGAAGTGTCTAGGAAAAATTTCGTTCAAGACAAATTTTTCCGATTTTCCCGTCAAAAAATTTACCGAAAATCACCCTAAAAAATATTTTTGCCAAAATTTTGAAGAATGAAGTCTCACTTATAAGGAGCATTCAGGATATATATTTTATTTTACCGAGAACTTAAAAGCTGACCGAGAACGAGCTTTGACCGAGAACAGGTCAAGTCAACAGACCGAAAACACCTGATGACCGAAAACAATAACCGAGAACTCTTGATCTTAGCCGAGAACAACAACTTTGACCGAGAACCCTTAATATTTACCGAGAACCTTTAAAGTTGACCGAAAACGATGATTATTTGATCAGCTACTCAGAATCTTTGGCTGAAATCCTGAATTAACCCCGAAATTAAACAGGATTGCCCGAAAACAAGGTTGACTAATTAAGATATGCAATCAACTAAATCCCGTGAATTATGGGATTCAAATTATTTCCAAGCAAACCAAATCTATAACCAAAATTAAAGATTTTTCTTCTCCGATACACTGTTCACCGAAAAGAATGTCAAAACACCAAAATCACCAGAAAAAGATAATGAACCAGCAGATCTTGAATCGTTTGATATCACAACCGAGCCTAGAATAGGTCAATAGGCTCTGATATCACTTGTAAGTCTCGAATCTGGATCACTACAATATGATATCAACTCGAACACGATATTTGTGCGGAATTCAAATATCGTGGTGAGTCAAGAACAATAATACGAAAAACAATAACAAGATTAGATGATACGGTTTCAATGCATACGATTTTATTATAATTAAATCGTTAGATACATAAACTATACCCTTCAAAGCACTCTGATAGTTTGATGGTGGCTACTGCTGATTTAAGACTGGTTAACCCTAATTAATGACTAAACATTAACTATATATAGGGTTTTCATACACAAAGCCCAAAGGCCAAGCTCAACTAAGCCTAAACAAGACTAATCAAAATCTATAGGGATTTTGGTGTTACTAGACAAACCGAAATCCCTATACCATCACAACCATAATGCAATTCTTCAACTCATCTTCGCTTATTTCACTTTAGTCTTGATCATGTAGAGGACTTTTGATATACGGCAGTCTAACCAAATCGTGGCCCAACATTAGTATTAGAGCCATCGATCATAGCGAATTAAGTATGAATCATACCTAAGCTTTGATCTTGGATAAGTTTCAATCTTATTATACTAGGGTATAGACCCGTGTTACACATGGGTGGAAAAATATGTCAACAAACATAATAAATTTAAACAACAAATTTAAGCAACACAAAACTTCTTCAAACTTTCGGACCAAAACGTTAACCATTTACAATGTCTAGATATTAAAAGTTTAAAGTTACAATAAGTTAATATACATCAAACCACCAAAAAACATCAGCAAAAGACCTAAACATGTTTTTTCATATTAAACCACCAACAACTTCTTCAAATTTTCTAACAAAAGAAACTCATTTTGCTTCACTGACGTGAGGTCGAAAACTCACTAAAAAATAAGCCGAATACAACTAGTTAGATAGCGGTATGCGGGTATCGAACACATGGAGTTTGTGGAAAATGCATTACTGAGTAGCTATGAAATTTATCTAAATTAAACTAAGTGCAAAAGTAAATTCAAAGAGTTGGTTGTTTGGTTTTGAATAATAAAAAATAGCTAAAGCAATAAACGAGTTTTAATCAATATGCCAAAATATTCCTTCCCTCGGTTTCAAGTTTCCATGAATATTAAGGTTAATGTTTAACTGAGATGAACAATAGATAAAGTTCGTGTTTATGTAAACGATTGCGATAATTGAAGATCAAGTACTTGGATTATACAACGCAAGGTAATCATTCAAAAACCAATTAGTTTATCCAACCCTAAATCCCTCCCGACAAATCTCGATTACTTAAAGCATCAAGAACTGACGGTTTAGAACACAAAATCGATAAACTAATAATCTATATATCAACCAATACATAAACACCATACTAAATAAAATCAATAAGATCAAATATTATCTCAGAAATTGTCTAAACATTCAACCAAACAAACATAATAAACCTTACAATCCGAGGGAAAACACAAAGGGATTTAGCCAAGCATGATTCGGTTCATCATTCCTTCAATTAAATTTTGCATATGAATCAAAAACGAGTCTCTAATGATTACCACACTCAAAATAATGTTCTTGTACTCCAAAATCGCCTCTAGGTTGCTCTAGGATGAAAAGATATGTTAATCATACCAAAAGCCGTCCAAAATACAAGTAAATAAGGGAAGCTACGATTGCAGCGTTACGCCCACCGTAAGCTATGGTGGCCACCGTAGCTTACGGTGGCTTCCAAAATGCTGACGGTGGTTCATATCTGCCTTACGACAGTCATTATACTCCAGTACCCACCGTAGCTTACGGTGGCTACCGTAAGCTACGGTGGCTTCAATCTTTTCCATCTTGTTTTCTTGATATATTCTTTGTTCCAAGGCCGTTTTTGTCACCGTTTTCGCCCACGTTCTCGTAATTCCATCTTCTATCTTCTTATACCTGCCATTATACGAGTAAACGTAGTTATCTAATTCAACAAGATAAACCAATTAAACGCATGTATATTAACGGTGTTAAATTACTTAAGGGTTGTCCCATGGACCACCTGTCACATTCCCACATTTACCTGTTGCTTGCCCTCAAGCAACATCTCAACACAAAGTTTTTATTACATTCAACTTGTATCCATCAATCTTACCACAAATCCGGTTAAGTTAAGGTCCCAAGTCATACCCTATTCCCTCGTTTCTATCGATTGCACTAGTTCACTTGACTTTCCATTTAAACCGAAGATTTCTAACCAAACCTAACATGCTTTCGATTTTTACCTATACATAACACACATTTACACAATAACTTTTCCTTGGTGATCATCCATACAATTAACATTTAATTAATTCTCCTCGCATACGCTTGTACTATCATCAAATCTCCACCTATGTAAATGCTTTTGACATGAATGCAAATCAAGAGGGCTTAATAGGGCCAAGTGTAAGGGTATGGAAGGGAATAAGAAAGTAGCTCACGCGACCCGATCCGACTTATTACAAACAAACTAAGTAAACAATGAAATAAACAACTATAAACATCACTAACATCATCATTTTTTTTTGTTTTTTTTTATTTTTTTAAACTAATATAATACTTGAACATTGCATACATAAACATTGCAACTCTAATACAACTTTTTTTTTGAACTAATATAATACTTGAACATTGCATACATAACATTGCAACTCTAATACAACTTTTTTTTTTGTAAGCATAATAAACATAATGCTTAATATATCTATTTGACAAATACTAAAAACAATTACATAGAAACCTATTAACCCGGATCGTTTCGCAACATAACACCAGGGTTGATCGAATAAAAGAATAGGCCCAATAAAGTTTTCTAAAGGAACCAACCCCCGCCCCTCCCATAACGTCCCTCATATATGTAATGTACGAGGTCCCCCCGAGAACCCACACTCTCGCTCATCCAGACGAGGCTTAACCTAAGTGGCTCTCTGACTTTTGCACTCATGCCACGCTAAGATCTCTAAATGCACTAATTGTACAAGTTCTATCGGAGAATATCAACTTTTCCACCAATCCTTACTTTCTCAATTTTCAAGTGTAAACAAACGTGTTATGCAAGTTGTTACACCGAAAGCATGCTAACCTTGATTAGAAAACTACATAATCTTCTTTTAAAAACAACTAGGCACATGTTATTTATGGAATTGTGACCATGAAAAGGGACCGAAACTTTACACCGCCATCTTACCACTTTCCGGTTTCTTTAAACAGATTTTTTTTCTTTTAAAATTTTCTATTTTTCTGATTTTTTTAATTTTTTTTTCTGTTTTTGTTTTTTTGTTTTTTTTAACGAAAGATTTCAAAACAAACAAAATTTTCATCATCCCCACACTTGGGATACATTGTCCCCAATGTACGGTTTTTGAGAGACAAAAGAAACAAACTACTTCAAAATCACAACCCTCTTTTCAACACAACCCTCTAATACTTAATCAAACGTATTTTGTCCACCACCCATCCACCCAAACAAATAAAAACCCAAAACATAACTTATACAATAATATACAAAATGATGTTCACCTGGTAACAAGAGATTCCATCAGAAGTAGGGCGGTCGGGCAGGCCCGAAGATGGATGTCATCACATCCGAGAACTCATCTAATCCAAACGTGCCTTGATCATCACCACCTTGCTCGCCTCGTTGTTGTTGCGGGACACTTTGACTTGAGCCTTGATTGGGATCCACCCACATAGAGTGATGCAATGGTGGTGTAGGGTATGACACACTACCATCATACGGTGACAAAGCGGTGTATTCCACAAATGGCGGGTCAACCACAACCGGCTGTCCCGCGTGCCACGCGTCATGCATCTGTCGCTGACGATCATCAAGGTATCGGTTGTTCATGTCATTCTCAAAGGCATATGCATGGGTTCGGTTCCATTGCTCTTGTCGATCATAATTTTGTTTAATGCCCTTTCCATACTCGCCCCCATAAAAGTTTGTTGATCAAAAATGGTTTGGGAAGATTCGGGCCAATTCCCAAACGTAGGCGGTCTTTGTCTTTCTACCACCTCTTGCATCGTTCCTTGATAAGCCCAATTTGAATCATATGGCCTTTGTGCATAGTCAAATGCATTTCCCACATAACCCGGTTGCTACCCCTATTGCCTTCCATCTCAACTCGGTCCTGCTTGATCCACATGCATATGAGTTACATTTGGATCATCTTGATATGCCTCATCACCACTCACCTCATCTTCACTTTCCGAGTCATCCGCTTCACCCGCATTCAATAGTCTTGCATCTTCCTTCAATAATCTCCATCTCCTTCCATCACTTTTCAACTTATGGTACCGTTCGGATTGTGAGTATACCCAATCGGACCCCAAATGTGTAATGTCAAATGGATTCAACTTCTTGTAAGAACCCTTATCACCTACTTGAATAGCCCCATATTTCTTTAACAATGCCGTGATTAATCGACAATGCGGTATGATCTTCCGGTCCACACTATTTCGGCTTATCCATATATTACTCATTACCAAAAATCGATATGAAATAAGCGGTGATCCATGTAACATCGTGTATAATATTGGAAACTTCAGGATATCGTACCTCAACCCTATCACCCCGATGCGGGATGATGTTATTGATGCTTATCGTAACATCAATTTTGCTTCTATCTTCAAATTTTTTTGGTACAATTTCCCGGCGTATGTCCAGGGCAAAAACAGATCATCCAACATTGTGTTCCACATCGGGTGCTTCTCGGGTGCCAAATACAAATGATCCAAGCTTGGAAACATACACCGGTTATGCGGTTTACTATCAAATTTAGCCACCTGTTTCAAACTATCAAACGGCATTTCCACTTGAACCCCATTCACAGTACCAATTAACCTGTCCTTTGATGGATGGTTACCTGTAACCCGTTGTAAGGTAGCCATCCATTCTTGTATTTCTATATCGAACAGGTTAGTTGACTCCTTATCATAACACTTCATAGCTACTTCCCAACCCAACTCTCTGAATTTATCTGTAACCCCAAATGGACCAAACTCCTCTTCTCAAACTTCTTTTTCACAAATAAACGCATCAGTTCGCTGCATTAACGCGTTCATTTGCTCATTAAATAGTATTGCTTGCCATTCTTGAGGTTGATCTGCCAAAGACCCTAGCTTCCAAATTGGCTCTTCCCCTATTTGATCTTCTTCCTCTTCACTTTTCGGGTCCTCCGCTTGAAGAACTAGCCTTCTTCTTTTCGGTTGGTTAGCCAGGTTGCTTGAAGACCCAACCGGTTCTTTCTCTTTTCTACCCATTCTAAACACAACACACAACAACAAAAGAGCAAGTTATTCACTTTTCAACCTTAAACATCCCCACACTTGCTTAACATTATGATTGAAGATGTGAGTTAGACACATTATTCAATTTTTTAAACAATTTCAAAAAATCTTAACATTATGCCCACTATATGACCAACAATATGCCCATAATTATCTTTCAAATCATACTAATCATCTTCAACCATAACCCATTCAAACTCATTATTCATATTACTCAACAATTCAAGCAAGTGTGGATATAGAAACAATTATGAACAACTTACAATTCCATTGCAATACACCATCAAGAATGGCAATAAATTACATACCTTGTTGTTGTAGAAGATAAAGATGAACAAAGCTTCAAACTACACAAAAACCCACAAAATTTCGGATTTAATTGTCCAAAATCGACCAGCAAAACGAGGGATTCTTTCAAATACAATGGTATAATTGAAACCCTTGTGAAATTCTAGCCAATTTAGACTCAAAAATCAATTGATTTGGTTAGGAAATAAGAAAGTTATGATGGTATGATGTATGGAGTTAGGGTTTTAAGGTTTAGAGATGATGAGGAGATTGTTGGTGGAATGAGTGGTGAAAAAGATAGGAATCTCGTGTGTGGTGTAGGTTAAATGTGAAAATAAATTAATTTTTTTATTGAAATACGAATCCCGTCGCCCAGCTCCAGGGTCCACCGTAAGTTACGGTGGACACCGTAGCTTACAATGGCCTTGGATCAAAAAAACCCTGCCGTAAGACAGTTTCACGCCAGCGTCAGTTTTTAACTCACCACCGTAACTTACGGTAGCCACCGTAAGCTACGGTGTTACCTGCAAGTTTTCAAATTTTTTTTTTATAAAAACACAAATAAAAACCTACAAAAACCAACAATAATAAAAACCTACAAAAACCAAAAATAATAAAAACCTACAAAAACCAAAATTTACAAAACAAAAACCAAAAATTACAAAATTACCCTACCCCCCTTGAAAAATCCGAGTTGTCCCCAACACGGTAAAGAAATTTGTTAAAATTTCCTGCACTTGAGGTGAACTTACTTAAAAACGAGAACGGTAATTTTTAAAACCAAACTTAATAAAAACTAAATTAACCTAACTAAAATATACAAAATACCTCGACCTCTTAATTTGTTTCCTCATCCGGTTAGCTTAACAAATAAGTCACCTTGTCCACATCGAGCACATTGATGTCTTTTTCTTCCAAGTAAGGTTTAAGCCTTTGACCGTTCACCACTTGTTTTGTTTGGTCTTTAACATCTTCTATCTCCACATCACCAAACTGGCCCACTCTTGTGATGATATATGGGCCCATCCACCTGCTCTTTAACTTACCCGGAAACAGCTTCAACCTTGAATTGTACAACCACACCTTTTGACCCACTTCAAAAGTCCTTTTTCTCAACTTTGCATCATGGACCTTTTTTAATTTGTCTTTATATGCAGAAGCACATTCATATGCTTCATCCCGGATTTCCTCAATCTCATTCAATTTCAACTTTCTCAATTCACCCGCTTCCTTATAATCCACGTCGACATTCTTGATCGCCCAAAACGCCCTATATGCCAACTCCATTGGTAAATGACACCCTTTTCCATAAACTAACCGATAAAGGGTTGTGCCAATAGGAGTTTTGTAGACAGTCCGATACTCCCACAATGCATCATTCAACTTAGAAGACCAATTCTTTCTATCGACACACACCGTCTTCATGAAAATTTCCTTAATTTGGCGATTGGACACTTCAACTTGTCCGCTTGTTTGTGGATGATAAAGTGTAGCAATTCGGTGATTCACATCGTACCTTTTTAAAAGTTTCCCAAAGTTGAAATTCTTAAAATGCGACCCGCCATCTCTAATAATAACCCGTGGGATACCAAACCGAGCAAAGATGTTTGATTGAACGAATTTGCAAACTACCGAATGGTCATTGGTTCTTGTTGCTACCGCTTCTACCCACTTGGACACATAATCGACCGCAACCAAGATATATAAAAATCCATTTGAGTTTGGAAACGAGCCCATAAAGTCAATTCCCCATACATCGAAAATCTCTAACACCAAAATCGGTTGCAATGACATTTCATCCCGTTTTGAGATACTACCTAACTTTTGGCAATTTAAGCAATGTCGGGCATACTCACTTGCATCTTTAAAAATGGTGGGCCAATAAAACCCACATTGAAGTACCCGGTAGCCCATATTTTGACCGCTAAAATGACCTTCGCACGCCGATGCATGTGCATGAGTCAAAATCTCCCATACCTTAGAATCGGGAATACACCTCCTTATCATTTGATCCGAACCAATCTTGAACAAGTCCGGTTCATCCCAAATATATTGTTTCACTTGGGCCATGAACCGTTGTCTTATTTTCTTCACCCAACGACTTGGAATAGACCCCGTTGCTAAATAATTCACAAAGTGGGCATACCACGGTGCGGTTGACACGACTAACAATTGTTCATCGGGAAACCGTTCGTTTATCTCCATCGGGTCATCGACACCCTCCAATGGAATTCGGGATAGGTGATCTGCCACGACATTTTCACACCCCTTTTTATCCCGAACCTCTAAATCAAACTCTTGCAAAAGCAATACCCATCGAATTAACCGCGCATTTGCATCCTTCTTCTCCATCAAATATCAAACCGCACTATAGTCCGAATAAACGATCACCTTACTCCCCCAAATGTACGAACAAAACTTATCCAAAGCATACACCACCGCAAGCAATTCTTTTTTGGTGGGTGTATAATTAAGTTGCACTTCGGATAAAATTTTACTCTCATAATAAATTACCACCGGCTTTTTATCGATTCGTTGACCCAAAACCGCTCCGATTGTGGTATCACTAGCATCACACATAATCTCAAACGGCTTTGACCAATCCGGTGGTTGTAGAATGGGATCTTTCACCAACTGTTCCTTCAAAACATTAAACGCTTGCAAACACTCGTTAGTAAAATCAAAAGGAGCATCTTTTAACAATAAATTACATAAAGGTTTTGTGATCACACTAAAGCCTTTAATAAATCTTCTATAAAAACCCGCATGCCCCAAAAATGACCTTACCCGTTTAATGTTTTTAGGTGGAGGTAAAGATGATATTACCCGAACCTTTGCCTTATCCACTTCCATTCCCCTTTCTGAAATAACGTGATCCAACACGATACCCTCTTGCACCATGAAGTGAGTTTTCTCCCAACTTAAAACTAAATTTGTCTCAACACACCTTTTTAAAACTTTTGTAATTCATTGAGACAAGTTTCATAAGTTTGACCAAAAATGGAAAAGTCATCCTTAAATACCTCAAGTGACTCCCCGACCAAATCCGAAAAAATACTCATCATACAACGTTGGAATGTGGCCGGGGCATTACACAATCCGAATGACATTCGTCAAAAAGCAAAAGTGCCATATGGACAGGTGAAGGTGGTCTTGTGTTGGTCATCCGGGTGGATAGCAATTTGGTTATAACCCGAGTACCCATCCAAAAAACAATAATACTTTTGACCCGATCATTTTTCAATAATTTGGTCAATAAAAGGTAATGGAAAATGGTCTTTAGATGTAGCGGCATTTAATTTACGATAATCAATGCAAACTGGCCACCCGGTGACCGGTCGGGTGGAGATTTGTTCACCGCTTTCATCTTTAATTACCTGTATACCTGCGTTTTTCGGTACCACCTGTGTAGGACTTACCCATGCGCTATCCGAGATGGGATAGATAATCCCCGCATCTAACCACTTGATTACCTCTTTTTTCACAACTTCTCTCAAATTGGGATTCAACCTTCTTTGAGTCTCTCGGGTTGGTTTTGCCTCATCGTTGGTGATGATTTTGTGCATAACTATAGACAGACTAATGCCTTTTAAGTCGGCAATTGTCCAACCTATGGCCTCCTTGTTCGTCTTCAATACCTTCAACAATTCTTGTTCTTGGGCCTCTTCTAAATTAGATGCAATAATGACTGGTAATGTGTCATTATCCCCCCAAAAACGCATACTTTAAGTGGCCAGGAAAATCCTTCAATTCCAATTTCGGTGGGCTTTCCAATGACGGTTTTGTACCTGAATCGATCACAGCTGGTAGACTTTCAATTTGATGAGTCCATGTTGGTCATCCTTCTTTTACCGCCAACACGTCTTGATTCTTCTCTTCCATCCTCAATGCACAAAGATGTACCTGTTCAGAACAATCACAAACACATGCTTCCAAAGCATCTTCCTCATAATCATGCGGTTCACACATGTCAACAATATATGCCCTGAAACACTCATCACCACATAAAGAATTAGATCCGTTAGTGAACACATTTAATCTCATTTTCCTATTTCCAAAAGCCATATCAACCGTGCCCGATCGACAGTCAATAATAGCATGAGCGGTGTTTAAAAACGCTCGACCAAATATAACATTTTGTGGTTGGGTCGAATCAACCGATGAGTAGTCTAAAACCAAAAAGTCAACCGGATAGTAAATTCTTCAACTTTTACTATCACATCCTGCACAATTCTTCGGGGGAGTTTATGAGACAAATCAGCTAACACAACCGTTGTCTCAACTCGTTTTAAAGGACCAAAATCATATTGGTCATATAAACCCCCTGGAAGAATACTTACTCCGGCCCCAAGATCTAGTAACGCCTTAGACATTTGAAAATCGCCTACTTGAATGATAATTAAGGGTGTTCCCGGATCTTGAAGCTTAGGATGAAGATATCCTTTTAAAACCGCACTTATCCGCTCAGTTAAATCCACTCGTAGAGGCACTTTTTGTTGCCTCTTTTGAGTGTATAGTTCCTTTAAAAACTTAGCATACGCAGGTACTTGTTTGATTGCCTCAAGTAAAGGTAAATTTACCTTTACTTGTTTAAAAACTTCCCACATCTCTTCTTTTTGAGAACTCCTTCTTGAAATGATATTTTTCTTACCCGGGTCAAGTAAAGCCGAAGGAAATGGAACCACATTTGGTTCTACTTCCTTATTTTCATCGTTTAAATTTGAAAGTTTGACCCGGATTTTTAACGGTTTTTCAAAAGTGACATGTTTAGTGGGTTTATTAATTTCAATTTCATTATCACTTTCGTTACCCGTAATATCCTCAACTTCCCCATCAACCACACCCGGTGATACACTTTTTTTGTATTCTTTACCACTTCTTAAAACACTAACGTGGTTAATAGGAACATTATGAGAAGAGTTATGAGAAGGGTTTACCTTAGTGTCGCTTGGTAGTTGAACTTTATTCTTCTTCAACTCGGACACTTCAGTTGCGTGTTGACCCATTTGTGTGGTCAACAATTGGATGCTTTATCTCTAACTTCATCCTTTTGCATTCTCACTTCATCAAGTTGATTTCTTCGTTGCATGTCTTGTTGCATCAACTTTAACATGCCCATAACCTCATTTCCACTTGATGAACTTTGACCCGTTGACCCACTTTGACCACCACCTCCTTGACCTTGGAACCCTTGATTATTCCCACCATGAAAATTACCTTGGTTATTATATTGTTGGCGAGGAACATAATTGCCTTGATTTCCTTGAAAATTCGGGTTAGATTGAGTGGCCGGGTTTCCATATCGAAAATTCGGATGATTTCTCAACCCGGGGTGGTAGGTGTTGGAGTTCTTGTTGTAATTCCTACCACCTCCCCCTTGAAGTGCGTTCACCTGTTCCAGGTACCTGCACACTAACACAACCAGCGTAAACCTGAAAATAACAAACACAAACTACTAAAGCTAACACATGTTGCGCACTACTCCCTGGTAACGGTGCCAAAATTTTACGTGAGGTCGAAGACTCACTCAAAAATAAACCGAATACAACTAGTTAGATAGCAGTAAGCGGGTATCGAACACATGGAGTATGTGGAAAATGCGTTACTGAGTAGCTATGAAATTTATCTAAATTAAACTAAGTGCAAAAGTAAATTCAAAGAGTTGGTTGTTTGGTTTTGATTAATAAAAAATTGCTAAAGCAATAAACGAGTTTTAATCAATATGCGAAATATGCTTTCCCTCGGTTTCAGGTTTCCATGAATGTTACGGTTAATGTTTAACTGAGATGAACAATAGATAAAGTTCGTGTTTAAGTAAACGATTGTGATAATTGAAGATCAAGTACTTGGATTATACAACGCAAGGTAATCACTCAAAAACCAATTAGTTTATCCAACCCTAAATCCCTCCCGATAAATCTCAATTACTTAAAGCACCAAGAACTGACGGTTTAGAACACAAAATCGATAAACTAACAATCTATCAACCAATAAATAAACACTATAATAATGAAATCAATAAGATCAAATATTATCTCAGAAATTGTTTAAACATTCAACCAAACAAACATAATAAACCTTACAATCCGAGGGAAAACACAAAGAGATTTAGCCGAGCATGATTCGGTTCATCATTCCTTCAATTAAAGTTTGCATATGAATAAAAAACGAGTCTCTAATGATTACCACGCTCAAAATAATGTTAAATTTGATGTGAGGTCGAAGACTCACTCAAAAATAAACCGAATACAACTAGGTAAATAGCGGTAAGCGGGTATCGAACACAGGGAGTTTATGGAAAATGCGTTACTGAGTAGTTATGAAATTTATCTAAATTAAACTAAGTGCAAAAGTAAATTCAAAGAGTTGGTTGTTTGGTTTTGATTAATAAAAAATACCTAAAGCAATAAACAAGTTTTAATCAATATGCGAAAATATGCCTTCCCTCGGTTTCAGGTTTCCATGAATGTTACGCTTAATGTTTAACTGCGATGTACAATAGATAAAGTTCGTGTTTATGTAAACGATTGCGATAATTGAAGATCAAGTACTTGGATTATACAACGCAAGGTAATCACTCAAAAACCAATTAGTTTATCCAACCCTTAATCCCCCCCGATAAATCTCGATTACTTAAAGCACCAAGAACTAACGGTTTAGAACACAAAATCGATAAACTAACAATCTATCAACCAATACATAAACACCATAATAATGAAATCAATAAGATCTAATATTATCTCAGAAATTGTCTAAACATTCAACCAAACAAACATAATAAACCTTACAATTCGAGGAAAAACACAAAGGGATTTAGCCGAGCATGATTCGGTTCGTCATTCCTTCAATTAAAGTTTGCATATGAATCAAAAACGAGTCTCTAATGATTACCATGCTCAAAATAATGTTCTTTTACTCCAAAATCGCCTCTAGGTTGCTCTAGGATGAAAAGATATGATAATCATACCAAAATCCGTCCAAAATACAAGTAAATAAGGGCAGTTACGATTGCAGCGTTACGCCCACCGTAAGCTACGGTGGCCACCCATGGACCATCCGTCATTCACCACCTAATTCTTTTTTTAAAAAAACAATATCATCCAAATTAAATACACCATTAAAATAATAACATGTTTAATAATTGTAAGGCCCCGTTACCGGTGTCTCACATTTGGACGTTGGATTTACTCATTAACATAGTTCAAATCATCAGAGCTAATAAAAATCTTACGCTATAAAATAAAACTTTCATATAACATACTTAAATCCATAACTTGTTTTAAAACAAGCATCTTGTCTTTCAAAATAAACAAAACATTAAACATAAACGTCTTGAGTCTTCCGATTCCAGCCTCTTATTCAATGCCACGTGTTCCCCTCAAGCGAGCTGCCTCATCCTACTCACCTGCGTGCATACTAAAAGTCAGCTACACTGAGTGAGTTCTAGTTAATCATACATCATACAATACAAACATACTTACATACTTCATTCATACTTTCATATTTTTATCTTTACTTACTTACCTTAATTTCATACGTTATAAAGAGCATTACTCCCTACTTTCCTCGAGTATTATTAGGGCCTGGTTCCCTCTTACCTCGAGTATTGTTAGGGCTCGGTCCCTCATTCCTCGAGTATTATTAGGGCTCGGTACTTCTTTCCTCGAGTATTATTTGGGCTCGGTCCCTCTTTCCTCGAATATTAGTAGGGTTCGATTCCCTCTTCGTTACCATACAACCATACATTCGTTCATATATCATGCATACCATATCATCATTAAACATAACATTATAACTTGACAGTACGTGCAATATCCGAAGATCGTTCACATATTGGCAAGCAATCATTCATACCCTTCACATAATCACATAAGACATACACTTATCTGTTAGGATAAATTTATTAACAAAGACATCAAGTATGCACACAACCCCGAAAACATAACAAGGAAATGGGGATAGAAACTCACCTGGATCCTGTTTCTTTCTCCGTTAATCGTTATCCCTTTCTTTAATTGAGCACGGCTAACTGTCAAATATATATATTTGTTAAATAACTGTATGATTGGTTAAGTTGGTATTTTAGTTAACCAATGTATTTTCTAAGTTGGGCTTGTTTGTTAAGCTCAGATGATGGGCTAGTTTGTTTTAAAAAGGATATGGGCTTAGCATCTTGTGGACTTAGTTAATTCAGGCCCAACTGTCCACTATCTGGGACCAGCTGTCCATTATGGTATGTGGGCCCAACTGGACTCAGACCCAAAACCCAACAGAGAACTGTGGCCGAGAACTCCCGGAAGGGAGCCCATGTTGACCGAGAACCCGTGTGTTGACCGAGAACCCCCTGGTTTGACCGAGAACCCTCAGTTTGACCGAGAACCCACCGAGAACACCATACTTGATGCTTTTCAGCTCATCTTTTTCTATCTTGCCGTCTCTTTCCTAACCTTAATAACTGTTAACGGTGCATATCATAAATTTTAAAAATCATTTCTACTTTTCCTAACCGTTTTACACCCAATACCATTACATCATCCAGATCTAATCCGTTATGGATATAAAGCTTAAACCTTTATAGATTTAAAGCGCCATAGGCTAGATCTAGGGTTTATTTACGAGCCATATCTCCCATTGAGTTTATCTAGTCCATTTTAAACATCAAGTTTGTATTTTTATGAAACATCTAGACCCGATCTACTCCAGGGTCAAGTTTCATAACAAACCGTTCATAAAAATGTAACCTTTAATCGTAGAGAACATACGTTTTGATGTTTCTAGGCTACGGCTAGCTTATGTTCAACAATAATCTTGTATCTTGTTTGTATATCAAGGATCTATCAATATTTGGCTTGGTTTTGGTCTTGGATCTCTCTCTTTCTTGCGGCCGTAAGTTAGTATGTATGTGTTTTGTGTGTGTAGGGAATATTATAGATAAGATGGATGGAAATAGAAAGAATTAGGGTTTAAGGGGGTATTTATACTCCCTTAAGCCCATGGACCTAAGGCCCATCTTTCCTTTTTAGTCCATAATTAATTCCATCAATTTAGCCTACTACATTTCCATCTTTATTATTTTATTATTTCTTTACTAACTCGCGTAAACTTGTCTATCGTAAGAAATAATATATTAAATATTATTATTGAAATTTTGGGATGTTACAAGTGTTCCCTCTATAAAGAGGTTTCGTCCCCGAAACCTAACTATCATCTAAACAAAGTAGGGTAAAACTTGCGTATCTCTTACTCGACTTCCCATGTAGCATCAGACCCTTTGTGGTGCTTCCATATCACTTTCACCATGGGTATAACCTTGTGACAAAGTTGCTTTTCCTTGCGATCAACAATCTCTATCGGTTGCTCAATGTAGGTCAACTGTTCATCAACCTCGATGTCCATCAATGGAACGTGTGACATGTCATAAGCTAGAAACTTTCTAAGATGAGAAACATGGAAGGTTGAATGAATTCCTTCTAACTCATCGGCAAATCCAGTTTATAAGCTACTTCTCCCACGCGATCTACAATCTTAAACGGTCCAATGTACCTTGGACTCAACTTTCCCCTCTTCCTGAGATTCCCTTCCAAGGCGAGACCTTGAGCATCACATTGTCACCAACGTTAAACTCAATCGGTCTTCGCCGCTTATCAGCATACGACTTCTGTCTGTCTTGAGCAACTTTCATTCTAGCCTTAATCTGATCGAACTTTGAAGATGTCTCTTGAACAACCTCTAGGCTTCCCATTTCCTTCTGACCAATCTCTCCATAACATACAGGGGTTCTACATCGCTTACCATAAAGCATCTCAAATGGGGGCATGCCAATGCTTGAATGGTAACTGTTGTTATAGGAGAACTCTGCTAGATGCATATGATCATCCCAACTTCCACCAAAGTCTAAAACACAAGCACATAGCATATCCTCAAGGGTTTGGATTGTCCATTCGGATTGTCCATATTTTTGAGGATGATACGCCGTACTGATGTTTAATCTCGTTCCCATAGCTTCATGGAACCTTTTCCAAAACCTCAAAGTAAACCGAGTATCTCTATCAGACACGATCGATAACAGTACTCCATGCTTAGTCACAACCTCTTTTATGAACAAGCTTTCTAACATTTTTGACGAGATAGCATCTCGTATAGGCAGAAAGTGAGCACTCTTGGTCAAACGGTCCACAATCACCCAGATGGTATCATGATGTTTAGCTGTACGAGGTAGCTTAGTTATGAAATCCACGGTGATGTGTTCCCATTTCCACTCAGGTATCTCAAGCGTTTGCATTTTCCCATAAGGTTTCTAATGTTCGGCTTTGACTTGTAAACAAGTTAAGCACTTACTAACATAATCCACTACATCGTTGTTCATTCCTGGCCACTAGTAGTCTCTTTTCAAATCTTGGTACATCTTTGTAGTTCCTGGATGGATTGAGTAACTTGACTTATGAGCCTCATCTAAGATTCGACCTCTAAGATCTCCATGTCGTGGAATCCACATGCGGTCAAACCTAGTCTTAACACCATGAGTGTTTTCCATCAACTCATCTTGTTGGCCGTAACTTTCTTTCTTCACTAACCCTTCATTACTAACACCTCTGACTGCAATTTGATGATTTATTCAAAAAGACTTGAATTCATAATCAGCTGGTATGATTTTACTGTTGCAATGACTTCCTCATTCTTACGACTTAGCGCGTCGGCGACCACATTAGCTTTACTAGGATAGTATTTAATGTCACAGTCGTAATCCTTAATCAATTCCAACCATCTTCTCTGTCTTATGTTTAATTCCTTCTATTCGAAGAAGTACTTTAAACTCTTATGATCTGTGTAGATGGTACACTTAGTACCAAAGAGATAATGTCTCCATATCTTAAGAGCATGCACTACAGCTGCTAGCTCTAAGTCATGCGTCGGATAAGTACTCTCGTGTACTTTCGACTGTCTAGACGCATAAGCTATCAGTTTTCCTCATTGCATCAACACGCAACCTAACCCACGATACGAAGCATCAGCACAAAAAACCAAATCCTCCTTACCATCGGGTAAAGCAAGGATTAGAGCTTGCGTGAGTCTCTTTTTTAATTACTCAAAAGCTTCTTCCTGGAACTTACCCCAACTGAATACTAATGACTTTCGGGTCATACTGGCCAACGGTGCGGCTATCATGGATAAACCTTCGATGAATCTCCTATAGTAGCCAGCTAACCCTAAGAAGCATCGTATATCAGTCAGATTCTGTCGAGTCTTCCAATTCGTTATCGATTCAATCTTAGTTGGGTTCACGGTAATCCCTTCAGGATTAATCACGTGACCTAGAAATTGCACTTCTCGCAACCAGAACGCGCATTTCGAAAACTTAGCATACAACTTCTCTTCCTTCAGAACTTCCATCACTTCCCTCAGATGCTTAGCATGATCAGACTCGCTCTTTGAATAAATCAATATATCATCAATAAAGACGATTACTGATTTATCCAACATTGGCCGACACACCCTATTCATCATGTCCATAAATGCTGTGGGAGCATTCGTTAGGCCGAATGACATTACGAGGAACTCGTAGTGTCCATACTGCGTCCGAAACACTGTTTTAGGGATGTCTGCCTCTTTTACTTTTAGCTGATGATAGCCTGATCTGAGATCTATTCGCGAGAACCAACTTGAACCTTGCAGTTGGTCAAACAGATCATCGATCCTTGGCAAGGGATATCTATTCTTTACCGTAAGTATGTTCAACTCGCGATAGTCTATGCACATTCTCATGCTTCCATCCTTCTTCTTCACGAACAACACCGGTGCGCCCCACGGGGAAACACTCGGCCTTATGAAACCATTGTCGAGGAGTTCCTGCAGTTGGGACATTAATTATTTCATCTCAGACGGCACTAGACGGTAAGGCGCTTTCACGACGGGTTGGGATCCTGGTACTAAATCTATCCGGAATTCTATCTCTCGTTCTGGTGGCAACCCCGAAAGATCGTCAGGGAATACTTCTGGGTAGTCGCACATGATAGGAACATCTTTCAATTCTTTGGTCTCGGCCATAGCGTTGAAAACATACGCCAGGTAGGCACCACACCCTCGCCTTAACAATCCCTCGGCTTTTATCATCGAAATGACATTAAGCCCAGAACTTTCCTTATCACCATAAACCGTCACCACACTACCATCTAAGGACTTTAAACTTATCATCCTACTCTTACACACTATCTGAGCCTCATACTCAGACAACCAATCCATTCCCAAAATCACA
The DNA here is from genome assembly GCF_021521415.1 of Bidens hawaiensis. Classification (NCBI taxonomy): domain Eukaryota; kingdom Viridiplantae; phylum Streptophyta; class Magnoliopsida; order Asterales; family Asteraceae; genus Bidens; species Bidens hawaiensis. The sequence goes on from NW_027491024.1 coordinate 3,805,223, forward strand.
TCGAACCCTCCCAGGGTCATAACATACAAAGTAACAGGGAACTCATGTCCCTCTAACTCTATCTTACAGTCCTTAAACATTTTCATTATTTTAACTGAAGTGTCTCTAGCGGTTTCTACTATAAAAGTTTCAGACACTCGACAACATTTCATTTTAGCTAATTTACTAAAGCGCATGGCTACGAAACTTTTGTTCGCACCTGAATCAAATAATACTGAAGCGGAAAAACAGTTTACTAGAAAGGTACATGTGATGACATCTGGAATCTACCTGGTCTTGAGTTAGCTTGTAGGCTCTGGTCTTTGGCCTTGTTGTTTCAACATCTTTCTTTCCACTTCCTCCAGCTTCGCCCTCAGTGCATTCCCTAGCAAAGTGACCTGTCTTCCAATATTTGTAACACGCGGGCTTAGCATTGCACTCATGAGCATAATGACCGGCCTTTCCACACTTATAGCAAGTATTCGATCCAGCTCTGCATTCCCCAGCATGCATCTTTCCACATTTATAACAAGTGTCAGAACCTTTACCCCATCTGCACTCACCACCGTGTGCTTTGCCACAAGTTTTGCGCGATCTTTTTTCCCTCACCTTCTGTTTCTTATCCTTTATGTTCCACAACTGAGTACCGGGTCGTTTAACAGGAGCGACCCACTTCTTATCCTTATTCTCTTCCCCCACAACAACATCGTCCGCAGCTAGGTCCTCATAAACCATCTCTGCGAGTTCGACAGCAGAGTCAAAAGTAGCAGGTTTATTCGCACTAACAAGTATGCGAACTTTCTGTGGCAATCACCTCACATAGCACTGAATTCTCTTATCCTCAGTGTTGACTATATCGGGCACCAAACTAGACATTCGGTTGAACTCGGTGGTATACTCACGGTGTGTCATTGTCCCAGCTTTCAAGTTTAGGAACTTCATCTCCGCCCTCTCAACCTCGGCGCCAGCACAAAATTTCTTCATAACTAGTTCTTTCAGATCCTCCCACTTCATACCCTTGATTTCCTCTTGACTCTTCCTCTGCTCAGTCGATTTCCACCAATACATCGCCTCATCACCAAACGATTGGGTGGCATAATCGACAGCTTGGTCGGGACGACACTCGCTAATGCGGATAACCATGTCCATAGTGGTTATCCATTGAAGAGTAGCGATTACGTCTCTCAACTCAGTCAGTTTCGGCGGGTCGCATCCCTTGAAGGACTTATAGTTGCAGCCACCTCGGCCTCTTTTCCTGTCAACTTTAACAGACTTAACCCCACTCGAGGCCTCCCTCTCTCCTTCCCTATCTCTCCTACCATCACCACCCGCTCCTTCAGCAGTTCTTTCATGGCTTCGAGCAGTTCCTTCAGGACTCAGATTCTTCACAGCAGTGGCTACAGCTTGAACATTAGCTGCTTGGATTGCGGGATCCAGTTGAACCCTTTCTTTGTTGTTCGGGTTTCCTCCAGCTGCGCTTCCTTCATCTCCGGTTTTGGAAGCTGTTTCGACAGAAGATTGTTGGACACAACGAGGCCTGCCGCGACGTCCAGTGCGACCTCCAGCTCTTACAATTCCTCCAAATCCCACATTACCTCCCGTTCCAGACATTGTATTCTAAAAGGGAAACACAAACGTCATCACTCAAGGAACTATTTAGTACAAGGATAGTAAGGCTAACAGGTAATAACAGTGGCCGGTTGTGATTAGCTGATCACGTTACTTTCCGTGTCCTATATACTTCCCTTTATGAGTCTATTTGTGCTGATTCTAATCTTAAACAGTTAATCAATCAAACAATCAAGAAATCCTATCCATATCACTAACATATCCTTTCTTTAGAAATCAAGATAACATTAACATTTATTAACTAACCATACGCTTTATCTTTACTGAGCTTGCTTGAGTGACACATGGCATTCTTGAACTGGCATCTTCCTTACTTAAATCTCATTCTCTGTTCGAGTCTAAGCATGTAGGATGCTTAAATATCTCGAACTTTGCTCTGAAAGATTCATAGAACATTACTTAAATCCCTAACTTGTTTTAAAACAAGCATTTGGATGTTGCATTTACTCATTAACATAGTTCAAATCATCAGAGTTAATAAAAACCTTACGCGGAAAATAAAACTTTTATAGAACATTACTTAAATCCCTAACTTGTTTTTAAACAAGCATCTTGTCTTTCAAAATAAACAAAACATTAAAAATAAACGTCTTGAGTCTTCCGATGCCAGCCTCTTATTCAATGCCATGTGTTCCTTTCAAGCGAGATGCCTCATCCTACTCACCTGCGTGCATACTAAAATTCAGTTACGCTGAGTGAGTTCTAGTTAATCATACATCATACAATACATACATACTTCATTCATACTTTCATATTTTTATCTTTACTTACTCACCTTCATTTCTTACGTTATAAAGAGCATTATGCCATACTTTCCTCGAGTATTATTAGGGCCTGGTTCCCTCTTACCTCAAGTATTGTTATGGCTCAGTCCCTCCTTCCTCGAGTATTATTAGGGCTCGGTCCCTCATTCCTCGAGTATTATTAGGGCTCGGTCCCTCTTTCCTCGAATATTAGTAGGTTTCGATTCCCTCTTCGTTACCATACAACCATACATTCATTCATATATCATGCATACCATATCATCATTAAACATAACATTCTAACTTGACAGTACGTGCAATATCTGAAGATCGTTCACTTATTGACAAGCAATCATTCATACCCTTCACATAATCACATAAGACATACACTTATCTGTTAGGATAAATTTATTAACAAAGACATCGAGTATACACACAGCCCCGAAAACATAACAAGGAAGTGGGGGCTAGAAACTCACCTGAATCCTGTTTCTTTCTCCGTTAATCGTTATCCCTTTCTTTAATTGAGCACGACTAACTATTAAATATATATATTTGTTAATTAACCGTATGATTGATTAAGGTGGTATTTTAGTTAACCAATGTATTTTCTAAGTTGGGCTTGTTTGTTAAGCTCAGATGATGGGCAAGTTTATTTTAAATAAGATATGGGCTTAGCATCTTGTGGACTTAGTTAAGTCAGGCCCAACTGTCCATTATCTGGGCCCAGTTGTCCATTATGGTATCTAGGCGCAACTGGACTCAGGCCTAAAACCCAACAGAGAACTGTGGCCGAGAACTCCTGGCAGGGAGCCCATGTTGACCGAGAACCCGTGTGTTGACCGAGAACCCCCTGGTTTGACCGAGAACCCTCAGTTTAACCGAGAACCCTCATTTTGACCGAGAACCCACCGAGAACTCCATACATGATGCTTTTCATCTCATCTTTTTCTATCTTGCCGTCTCTTTCCTAACCTTAATAACTGTTAACAGTCCATATAATAAATTTTAACCATCATTTCTACTTTTCCTAACCGTTTTACACCCAATACCATTACATCATCAAGATCTAATCCGTTTTGGATATAGAGCTTAAACCTTTATAGATTTAAAGCGCCATAGGCTAGATCTAGGGTTTATTTACGAGCCATATCTCCCATTGAGTTTATCTAGTCCATTTTAAACATCAAGTTTGTATTTTTATGAAACATCTAGACCCGATCTACTATAGGGTCAAGTTTCATAACAAACCGTTCATAAAAATGTAACCTTTAATCGTAGAGAACATACCTTTTGATGTTTCTAGGGTACGGCTAGCTTATGTTCAACAATAATCTTGTATCTTGTTTGTATATCAAGGATCTATCAATATTTGGCTTGGTTTTGGTCTTGGATCTCTCTTTCTTGCGGTCGTAAGTTTGTATGTGTGCGTTTTGAGTGTGTAGGGAATATTATGGATAAGATGGAGGGAAATGGAAAGAATTAGGGTTTAAGGGGGTATTTATACTCCCTTAAGCCCATGGACCTAATGCCCATCTTTCCTTTTTAGTCCATAATTAATTCCATCTAGTTAGCCTACTACATTTCCATCTTTATTATTTTATTATTTCTTTACTAACTCACGTAAACTTGTCTATCGTAAGAAATAATATATTAAATATTATTATTGAAATTTTGGGATGTTACAATAATGAAAGCCCGTGTTACACACGGATGAAAGTTATAATAAAAGTAAAAAAAATATTACATGTAATACGTAAATTGAGTTATATTATATAATGATTTTTATTTATGACTTTTATAATAAGTTTTTGATATTTTTATACACTATTAATTAAAAATTATAATTTGCAAACCAAACCTTGGTGTTTGATTTATTTTAAAACAAAACATTTATCCAGATATTAGTATACATTTTATGTGTATAAAATGATATTTAGAACAAAATGTTGTCACATATTAAAAACGCCTTTCTATAACGTTGGAAGAATTGGAGATGAAGACTCAAACAATAATGTAAAATTTCGATATCTTTCAATAGCTAGTAACCACACGCGTGAAAATTGTATATAAATATATATATATATCGACAATGATAATAATAATAATAATAATAATAATAATAATAATAATAATAATAATAATAATGAAATTATAGTGTAATATTTATAAGAAAAACTAATTTTATATTCATTAGAAAGTATTACATTGTTGTTTTTATTAAAACAAAAATAACATACAACAACAAACAAAGTAAAATGCCAACTTAAAACATTTTTCTAACTTAAACTATGAAGCCAAAAAAATATATCAATAAATACTACATCATGATATATGAAGTCATAAGTCTTGTTTATTAAATAATCATCAAAACATAAAGAAATGTGTTATAATTTTTTATACTTTCAAAGAAGAAAACTAAAATCACACCAAAATCAAATTCAATGTATTACTAATAAATAAGAGAAATAAAGGTACTAATACAATTCACAAACTTATAAACAAATCATAAATCCGTATTTACATCCTTGGAATGAAAGAATGAATTTTATGATAAGAATTATATAGAGATAGTCATCATATTATCACACGGTTAATAATAGAAGTTGTTTGACAAAATGATTACACGATTTTTATTTATAGATGATTTAGATAAACTTTGTAAGGATGTGATCGAATTAATTATGATGTCAGTTTTTGTCTAAATCTGAATATTAAATTTGAATATTAAAGTGCGTCAGTTTCGATTTAATTTGAATATTCATATTTTGTCAAATTTGGTTACGAATGATTTATATATGAAAAATGAATGTCTTTTAGTTAAAAAAAATAGTATAACTTAAAAATAACTTGTGACGACATGAATTCATACCGAACAAATTTGATACTCTTTTAAAATTAGAACAACGCGTTTCAAAATAAATAAAAAAAATATAAAAATTGGTCAATTAGCCAACTTAAATAATTATGGAAAGGTTTTTTATTTTTGAAATATTATAATCGAGGGTTTATTTTAGACATTTAGGCATATTAAAAATGGTTAAATATAAGAAAATGGAAAGTTTGTTGAGATTGAAGACTATGGAAAACTTTGAAAATTTGTATTTAATTTGTAAAATTTCGTATGTAATCGGGTTTAAATATGTTATGACTATTAATCATAAATTAAGCAATTATAGTTACTATTTAAAATTTGAAATTTAAATATAAATTCGAATGATTTATTTCAAATTCAGTATTTAAGCAACAACTTACTATATTTTCAGTAAAATTAAAATTAAAAGTAAGTTATAATGATGATTCTAATTTGAATTTCAAATAAAAGATTGAAATTATTAGTTTGGGGGTTTATTTTTAGACATTAATTTTAACATTTAGGCGTAATTAAAATTAGTCAAATATAAACAAATGGAAAGTTGATTGATATTGAAGAATATGAAAAGCTTTAAAAGTTTGTTAGTAATTAGTCAAATTCCGTATTTAATCAGAATTAAACATGTTATGAATATTAATTATTTATTAATTAAGAATAAATTAAGCAACAAAGATAATACTTCTATTTTGGTCAAACTACGTATTTGAAATCATTAACGTTGGGATTCGATAATAATGCTGGAACATATTTTAGGCATAAAAAATGCTTTAATTTTATACCTATTTAATCTTGATTAATTATGTGATGAATATTAAGCAAAATATAAGTAACAAAGACTTGTATTTTAAGTAAGATTTTAAAAAAAAGTCAAATGACTATCTTTATCTGAAATTTAAATATCAATTGAAATCATTAATTTGTATTTTAAAAGGTAATTCGGTAGTAAACCTGGAAAAGGTTTATGTAAAAAGTATATTAAAAAATACAATGACAAGCATGTTCAAAATTGATAGAAATTTTCAATAACATCCACACATGTTAACAATCAAAATATGTTTACAATTAATAGAAATTTTCAATAACATCCACATTTCTTTGAGGACAATTCTCTAATTTACAATGTTGGACCGCCAGAAGCTTAAATGAATAAAATTATATTAATGTTACATAATAATTTTATAATTTATATATACTAAGTTCAAAAAATAAAAAAAACGCATATTTTGGTTTAGCAAGAACTAACAATGGATTTAACCGGAATATGTAAGACAATAATTCTAATGAGCACCTGACACTTTTACATAAATTATGAAATTAAATTGTTGTTTTAATTCAAATACAAAAACATACAAAGATTAATAAAGATAAATAAAAAGTTAAAACATTTTTATAACTTATAACATAAGAACAAAAACACATATTAATTAAAACATAATCATCTAATTAAATCAACTTCCAAAATGTCATGTCTTATACACAATAACTGAATGTAACATTTAATGTATTACTTGTTAATGATGGAAAAGTTTACTATAATTAGTAGAGCATTAATAAAATAATAAAGATGGGTTAAGTAGGCTAATTAAGTGGAAATAAATATGGACCAAAAAGGAAAGATGAGCCTTGGGTCCATGGGCTTAAGGGAGTATAAATACCCCTTAAATCCTAATCCTTTCCATTTTATACATCTCTACACCATAGCCTACACCATCATAAACACACACTAACACCATCCTATAACCCGAGCCAAGATCCGAAGGTGGAAGCCCGAACCCGTTGGTGCTAGAACGTTGTGACATACCAAACCAACATCAATACCAGATCGTGTTCGTAGATCGACTCGTTTAAGGTACGTTTATAACGAGATATTGTTTATTTAAGTTAGGATTCGCTTAGTAGTCATTAGATCAGCTTGAGGATGGTAAAAACAAATCAAACGTGATGATTCTTGTGAAAATCCTTTAGCATATGATAGGGAAATTGATAGAATGATGACCGTATATGAGTATCTATAAATCGAACCATTTAAAACGAGATGTTTAAGTATTTGGACATTCGGGGTTTGTAGGCGCTTGATAGACGAATCCAATGATACCAAAATCATGTTGTTTCGTTAATAATCAAAGGTTTATTGCAGATCTGAAATATGTTGACTAGTTCGTGTTCTTGACGATTTTAAATTTGACCAGAGTCAAAGTCTGGATAAGAACAGACGCTAATTCGTTACGATAAACGAATCATGTCATTCATTATGTGCCAATTCGTTAAGATAACGAATCAAGTGATTCGCTACTCACCAATTCGTTATGCTAAGATAACGAATCAGGTGATTCGTTACTCACCAATTCGTTATGTTAAGATAACGAATCAGGTGATTCGTTATTCACCAATTAGCTATGTTCAGATAGCGAATCAGGTGATTCGTTATTCACCAATTCGCTATGTTCAGATAACGAATCAGGTTGTGTTCTGAATAACGAATTAGACTTTGAAACAAAGAAATGGTCCCTGGACTTAGAAAAGAATTATTTAATTAAATAATAGTCCTTGGACTTTATTGATTGATGAAAGATACATTCAAGGATTAAAAGGTTAACAATAAAATATTATTATGAATTCCTAATGGAAAATGTGTTAAGACGGTTAATGAAAATAAAATTTTTCCAAGCTGACCTGGGCTCTGCCCCTTGGACCCCGCTAAGGGCTGCCGCCCCTAGAACCCCGCTGCCCCCGGACCCCTGTTCGTTGAGGGTTATAACTAAACTAGAAATGCGATATGGATAGGATATACATATATATTTATATATATTGATACGTATAATTAATGTACAATCAGCCGAGCTCAGTTAAGGAAATGAATAACAATAAACGGAGAATGAAACAGGATTCAGGTGAGTTCCTAGCCCCATTTCCTTGTTATGTTTTCGGGGCTGTGTGCATACTCTACGTGATAGTTAATACACTTACCTTAAATGGTAAGTGTATGTCATGTATGATTTATAGGTTAAGTAATGTATGTCTTGAATGTGAATGAAAGCTTGTCGATACGTGAACAATCTTCGGATATTGCACGTATCGTCTGGGAGTATGGTTGTTAGATGATTGATGTGAATAACACCTAGAGTGTTCGTATGCTACGACGTAATTATCGTATATGTGAGGTATGTGTAAGCAGGTACATGAATGGTATTTGAGATCTACGTCCGACATAGTAAGTTAGGATGTCAGATCCATCTAAACTACTATGGGTCCTAGAAACGATATGTGATAGTGTAAATAAGGACTGCGAACCTTACTAGCGTTCCTTATACAGATATTATATAATTGAGCATGCGTTCTTTCTATGGAGTACCTTCTATGGACAATGTAGACAGTTCCTTCTATGGATCAGGTATAGAGTTCCTTCTATGGATAAAGTATAGTGGTCCTTTTATGAAAAGAATATAGGGTCCCTTCTATGGGTAACGTTAAGGATTCTTCTTTGGATAATATCTAGGGATCCTTTTATGGATAGTTTATATAGACCCTTCTATGGGTGATTCAAGTTGTTACTTCTATGAATGATAGTAATTGTTCTTATAATAGATATTATGCAATGGTCCTCTTACGGATAATTATATAATGTCCGAAATGAAGTTCGGTTAAGTAGGAATATGTGTCTTCGGATACGTATACGTGAATGTATGAGAATGTATTGTGTGTTGCCTGATTAACTAGAACTCACTCAACGTAGCTGACTTTTAGTATGCACGCATGTAATTATGTTTAACAAGCTGGCACGAGGATGACATATGCCATGGATTGAATGGCCGACATATGTAGATGGAAGAAAATGATGTTTTAAATATGATGTTGTATATTGTGTTTTAAAGAAAAGATCGAATGTTTTGTATCGAATGATTAAAGTTAACGTTTTCGCGAAAGTTTTAATAAACTCTGATTATAAAACTGTGTTTATGAGTAAATCCAACGTCCAGAGTAGGGCACCGGTAATGGGGCCTTACACTGAAATACAACAAAAATAAACATTATATAAATTTCAACACAAATACATTAGAAAAAAAAACAATTAGTGATAAGAAAATTAATTGAGAAAAAGAAAATATAAACATAATTGAAGAAAATATACCTTGATGGTGTTTGCGTTATCCAAAGTAATTTGGAACCAGTAAAATACCCAACCTATAAATACAATACCTCAAATTAGTTACAAATTTACATATTAAAACAATACCATACATTATATCCTAAACTATTGCAAAATTAATAATAATAAATCCCATAGTTACTTACAAATTAAATATTTTTGTTAATTAGATTGTATATAGATGTTGTTTTAAAATATTTTGATTTTAATAAAATATATAAATAATTTTGAATGAATAGTAATAAAAGTTTTCATTCTATTTTAAGAAAATATTTATTTTATAGTATAGGTAGATTAGATTTAAGTGTAAATATTATTATAATTGTATTAGTTACGAAATTTTAGTTACATTATAATGTATAACAAGAAAACGTATACCCGCGCGTTGCTGCGGGCCAAGTTGGTGCTATGTTTAGTTTGTGTTAGCCCCTGTTTGGGCAACGAAATGTTCAATAGTATTGAAGTTCTTTTGGTTCACAAAATGTTTAAAGAGTATTGGAATTGGAAACCATTCCTTTAAAAAATCAATTTGACTGGAACATGATAGAACTAAAATTGGAATTTACATACATTCCATCATTCATTGGAATGTAATAATTTCACTATATTGATGGACTTTCAACTTGAATGTTACACATTTATCAAAAATACCATCCATTCATCATCCTCATGCGTTACATGTTTCCAGTTGAAACATATGGTATATGAGTTACGAAATATGTCTTCATACCCAATCCAACCTCTACATCATCTCCTATCTCACAAATTTGAGTCTAATGTGTTCCAAGTATTCAACAACATCAATCAACTCTTTGTTTATGATATAAACTTAATTCCATCAGTAGTTCCCCTAATAAAAAAAATACTTTCCATCATGTTTACTAAATTATCAAACCAAATTTAAATAGAAGGATAAAAGAATAAAAATGTACCATAAAGAGTGATCAATAAAGAATAAGGTACATAGTTCTTCTGAAACATATATGGCTTGCTTCCTTTTAAGACTCTCATCAATAATTTCAAACGTACACATCCCTTGAAAGAAAAACATGTAAGTAGGGTCATATATTATGAGGGCAAAAATGGTTCAACAAAATGTTAATATGTAATACCTTTAATAGACCAGGTTTTGGGTTCAGTAACGATTTCACATATTACAACTAAATAACTGATAGAGTAAATCAAGATATCTTACTTACATCATGAAAATTGAAAATAGTTGATGATTTAACAGCTAACACATCAACAAAAACTCTTGTAATGACCTTGCAACAAAGTGAAATATATATCAAATCCAAGAGCAACTACTAACCATTTCCATGATTATCTGTAAGTACCCAATATGCTCAATATGATTGATTGAACCGAACTTTCTAATTCAGTATGGCTTTGTTAAGAAACATTAATAGTCACTGTTAACAAAGGGGAAAACGAAAGCAAAAAACGACAAACTCAGTCGGGTAAATCCTCAAGAACATAGTGGAAACTCGGGGTGAGTCCGTGGCAAAATTATTTGCGAGTTGCAATCGCTCTCTGCCGCTGCCATAGACAACCGTAAAGCCGCCAGCAAGTTACAATCGACGTCCGTCGCCGGCAACAAAACGATTTGTGAGTGGCCTGTTGAATGTCTCTATATCCCTCATCATCGTTGATCATGTCGGTTTCCAGACAAACGAACCCTTGATCCTAACCCTAGCTGTATAGCACCTACAAAAGATGAAAACTACAACTAAAAGATTCAATCAAATGCATAACCCAATCGTCAAGAGATGAAGCCTGGCGATTACCTGCAGCAATTAGACATACGATCTGACAGAAAGATGAATTCGATTGAATTTGTATGGTGATGCTCCGGTGTTCAAAACCACGGAGATTATGATCAAAAAGAGAAAAGGAAGGTGTCAATGGGAAGACACGTGGTTGCAACTGTAATTTATTACAACGTGGCAGGAAAGGGAAAAATGGTGCTACTGCAATTGTACATGAAGCTTTAAGAGTTATACTATTCACCTACAATAACTTTCCTCTCACAAAGCCAAGATGCATTTTAATTATAATATAAATTATAGTTATTATGACGTGGACTTAATTGACATAAAAAACATTAAGAGTATGATAACTTAATATTTTGAAAAGATTGATAAGTTGATTATGTTCATTGTAGAAGACAATTACAACTGGTAACTTTAATGTCTATAAATATGTATACAAAATTTTAAAAGATTATTACAAGATTTTAGCACATTTTACTTTTGACTTTTAAAAGTATTAATTACAAATGTATAAATTATAGGGGTCAAGTTATTCTATAAAAGGGAACAAGATTGCGAATGATGAGAATGATTTGTAGCCACACAAAAAAACCCTTAAAAGAAATTAAAAATAATAAATAAAAAATCATAACTCAAAATATAATAAAAAAACAAAAAAAGTAAAAACACAAAAATGTTTCATCGCCTTTCTCGTTCTCATAAAAAACACAATGGTAAATGAAAAAATTTGTTGTGTCTTTTTGTTTATCATTGTGTTTTTTGTTTATTTTCATCATTGATTGTGTCTTTTTTTCTTTATATTGTGTTATATTACTTAACATTGTGCTATATTTTGTTCGTCATTGTGTTATATTTTGCGATGTATTGTGTCTTCTGTTCATTTTCGTCATTGTGTCTTTGATCTAACCATTGTTTCTTTTCGTCAATTTTTTTTTAATTTTTTTGTATGTTTTTTAATTTTTTTATTGAATGAGAATGATGGCGGAGACATTTTAGTGTTTTTTTTTATTTTTTTTGTTTTTTATTTATATTTTGAGTTATGATTTTTTTATTAATTTTGTTGAATTTATTTTTAGGGGATTATTTTTGTGATAAAAAATCCTTATCATTTTTGTCTAACTTTGTATTTTAATTTTTTCATAGTTTCCAAATATAATAACGTAAGTAATACTGGAAATCAGTAATTAATTCGTTATTGATATAAAGTGTTTAAAGTTTTAAATATAGATTCATAATTTTGTCAATTGTTTCAATTTCATAGATTAAACTGATATATTATTTGAAAAGTTATTGAAACGGTATGTACACGGATGTCAGCGGTAGATTTGTGGCTATTTAATAATAAAATAAAAAAAACTAATGGTGTAAGGTTAAAACATGTATTTAATCCTTCACAGCGAGTTCGTCAATTCAGGGTTTTGAGAAATCAGAGTACATGCGCGTAAGTTTTTTTTATCGCATGCTACATCTAGTGTAACCATGAATGATTTTACATACCTCAAAGTGCAACCACAATTAGAGTTAACAATATAAACGCTAAGCTAACTATAATAAATTTGCATACCTATTGGATAAATTTGTGACACTGTAATTGTCTAAAATCCATTCACATAACATCAAAGACTTAAATTTTTTTATAAAAGTTACAACCACAAAATATGAAAATTAGGTAGCCATGATCTCAAATCATAGAAATGATTGAACCTCAAGCTGTAATAAAAAAATGTAAAATGAAACTTTTAACTTTTAAAGATCTAATGAAAAAAGAAAATGTGTAACATCCTGTTTTTTATAATAAATAAAAGGAAATGTGTTTGTTTAAAAGTGTGATAGTATTTACTTAAGTTAAATAAAATAATAGAGTGCGAGCTTGATTAATGAAAGATGGAATAATGAGTGAAGATGGGCCTTAGATCCATGAGCTTAAGAGAGTATAAATACTCCTTAAACCTCCCTAAAACCCTAAAATCTCTCATTCTTATCCATAAGCCTCCTTACACATTTAAAACACACACAAACACTCTCAAACTTACGGCCGAGATTCGAAATCCAAGAACCAAGCTTAGATTTATTTAGATCTTTAGCTGAGCAAGCAAGAACAAGTTCATAGCTATACAAGAAGCTAACCCGTAGCTTAACATACGTCAAAGGTACGTTTTATAACAGTTTGTCCTAAGACTTGCTACTAAGGCTAATCAGGTATTTTTATGCCATAAAAATATAAACTTGATGTTATAAGTGGACTTAATGGACTCGTTAGTATAACGGTTCGTATAATAACACTAGATCTAGCTTAAACGAGTTTGAAATCAATAAAGGTGTAAACTTTATTGATAAGTAAGCTAGATTTTGGTCTAAGATTTAAAGGAAAACGTTTAGGAGATGATACAACACTGAAAAATGAGAACGTGCGTTAATATATGAGGTAATAATGATGATAAAGGTGTTAATACCCTACAATGGGTATATTGCAATTAAAAGCAAGCATTCGAATGGAAAGCATTCGATTAGAAAAGAGATGAAAGAAGGAAAAAGGTGCAAATACCATTTTAATCGAACAGAGGGTCCATTCGAATAGAATGTCTGAATCGAACAGAGGGTTCAGTCGAATAGAGGTTGATTCGAATGAAGGGTCATTCGAATAGAGGGTTGATTCGAATGGAGGGTCCACTCGAATGGGAGTTTGATTCGAACTGATGTTTCATTCGAATAGAATATGCCATTCTAATAGAAGGTCCATTCGAATAGAATCTCCCATTCGAATAGAAGGTCCGTTCGAATAGAATCTTGTCACACCCCGACCAAAGGCGGCGGAACATGCCGAGGTGTAACGATTGCCCATAAGCGCATGACACTATTTAAAGCGAAAATATTTAACAAACTCATTTCATTTCACAACATCGAAAATGTCACATAACCAAATATTCATAAGTCAAATACAACAAAATATAGCAAAATATAGCAAATAAAATATTGTTCATTTTTGCTAATATCCTAACGGTATTTGTGTCATTTTCTTCACCGAACTCCATAATCAACCTAGATGCAAACCTGTAACATTTCATAAAATAAAGTTGTCAACACAAAGGTTGGTGAGCAATTCATAAGTTTGAACAATAGATATATAGTATGAAAAGCCACAAAACTAGTATACAAAACCATAAATAATAGCTATAAACTTGGATAAATTGACAGTCGCTAATAGAATTACGTTAGCGCCACCTAGCTACAAGGGATTGCCAAGTAGTCTACAATTTAATAGAATATCGTTAATTGCATTACGTAACGACACCTTGCTACAAGGGGATGCCAAGTAGTCTAGGATTTATAGATTCCACCAACCGAAAGCGATAAACACATAGGCATATAAGCATAGGACACCAAATTGAGCAATTATTCAAGTAAAGTATACAACAACGTTTGTGGTTTAAGACTCAAGTATAAAGCATTTGATTTGAATAAGTATGAAATGTCACCCCAAAACAAAAGATAGAAAACGGGGTATGAAGTTACTTACGTTCAAGTATAAAACTTGATCGGTAAAAGATGAATAACCGGATGGATGAAGTTTAACGAGCAAGGCCTAAATGATAATAAAATCTTGGATTTAGAATGGTTGTCTTGAAGATCTTTAAATAAAATAATTGTTGCAAAAAGTAAACAATTAAAGTTCAAGGTTTAAAATGTAACTATTTAAGAATTTATAATAACAATCCATTAAAAATGTAAGTTTGCTCGAAACCGGGTTAAAGTATCTAACCTTAATATATACTTAACCAATGTTAAGTAATAAGGTGGGAAAAATGCTAAAATGCAAGTTCCTTTAGGACAAAGATACTAAAACGGGTTTTTAACGAGTGTTCGGGTTGTCGATTCGGGTCTTGACAAATGGTCAAACCCAAAGTCAACTTTCCGACATATTAATTGTTATGAGATAACTCATTAAAATATACTAACACTTAACCAAGTATGTAGATCTATTGTATAGAACTAACAACGCACGTTAAGCGAGTGTTCGGTTTTGTCGGTCCAAACTATGTGATGAGATCAAGTTGGATCCAACAATTCCAAGTACTTAAGAAAATAATTAAAATCAGTATGTAAACTATTTTTAAAGAAATATACAAGTCTTGATAGCTAAAAACACACTTGTGTGTCTTAAGCGAGTAAAAGTCGGTATAGTTCGGTTTGGTTCGGTCTCCATCTCAAAAATAGTTCATAGATGGTTTCTACATGCCCAAATATCATAGAACTTGTATATTGGTTTATAAATGAAGAAAACTTAAATTTTACAACTAAAAAGTTAACTACAAGTCTTTTAAACAAAAGTTTCGGTTTAGTTCGGTTTCCATCTCCCAACGAGTTCATAGATGGATTCCATATGCTTAATATCAAAGAATTGTAAAAATGATTTTTGAAACTCAAATCTAGCAATAAACATGTTTAAACAACTATTTTAACAAAACTAGTAAACAAAAGTTCGGTTTCTGGTTTGGACTAGTTTCGGTTAAACCGAGGTTAGTCTTATACAAACCCACACCATGGAACTTGTAAATAAGATGAAAAAATTAAAAGGGTTAGAAGTTAGTCATAAGTGATATGTATAATAAGTTATGTGTGTGTATATATATCAAGAACACGAAGTCCTCCATGAAGCCTTGCCTTATGACATTCGAAACTTAACCAACCGGAGTCGTTGAAGTAACAAATAAAGGAAACAAGGGGTGTGTATTATATATATGTTGTACCACCATATTCAAGTGTTAGTAATATTAGATGAACAAGTTAAAATGAAAGACTATAGTTAGTTGACCTTAAGAAATCAAAATAACAAAATATTGAAGATGAATACTTGGATTTGAGAGAGATTTTGGAGAAGATGAACAACCAAAATGGTGTATGGAGCCTTGCTTTTATAATGGTAAGAGTATGGTTCATACAAATAGGGTAAAGATGCATGTGATGGTTGAAATGGTCAAACAAGTTTTTGGTAAATGGCAATAATAGTCCCCAAAGTTTGGTTTAAGTCATTTTAAGGAGTTTTAAGGACCAAAAAGAATGTTTTCAAGACCCAACAAGTGTAAAACAATATTGTAACATAATATCCATCATTTTGATTATATCATAAGCTTTGTTTTACAAATTGGGTCGGTTTACATGATAAACGAATACAAAAACGAATACAAACGAGACTTGAAATTGACGAATGTCACAAATCTCCCATTCGAATAGAAGGTCCATTTGAATAGAAGCTGCCATTCGAATAGAAGGCTCATTCGATTAGAAATGGTTAGTTGATTAGAACTGAGAATTTGATTAGATGAATCCAAGCTTAAACTCAGCCAGGGGCTCTGCGCCTCAGACCCTGCTAGGGCCTGCCGCCCCTAGAACCCCGCTGCCAGGGGTGCTGCCCCCAGACCCCCGTTCGTTGAGGGTTATATTGAACTAGAAATACGATATGGGTAGAGATAGTTAATTGACACGTTTAATTGTTATACAGTTAGCCGCGCCAAGTTAAAGAGAGAAGTTACCATTAACTCGGAAAGGAACCGAGCTTAGGTGAGTTTCTAGCCCCATTTCCTTGTTATGTTTTCGGGGCTGTGTGCATACTCGATGCGATTAGTTAATACACTTACCTTAAGTGGTAAGTGTACGCTGTCACAGCCCGACCAAAGGCGGAACATGCTGGGGCGTAACGTACTGATTGGACAGTAGCTCAAAAGACACTAATTAAAGCGACAATAATTATTAATTTCATTAACATTTAAACAAGTACACAAATTCAATATACAAAATAAATACATCATACTTTTTTGGGTTTAGAATAAATATCCTAACGTAAAAACTAATATCTTCAATCTTGATCAAAGTAAATTACTTGTACCTGTAGCATGTATAAAAATAGAGTTTGTCAACACGAATGTTGGTGAGAATACATAAGTTTTAGTTTTATATATATAAATAAATCACAGTTCATATGTAAATGATGAGTATTACAATTCATATGAAAATGTAAACAACTAAATAGATGTGGACCCGTTCTTATTGATATGAAATCAAAGTACTTGGGTAAATGTATGATCATACTAGATGAGGATAGATGAGGATGAGATACCAACCACCAAACATAAGATAAACAATTAAGCACATAGAGCATTATCATAGAGCATGCAATATTCACACATAAACATATATTGAATTGTGTTATAAATAGATAAGTAAATAAAAATGAGTAATTTAAATAGGGTATACATGCCACCCCCAAAATTTGAAAGATGAAAAAGGGGGATATTTAAACTCACCTTTGAGAATAAGCGAATGAATAAATACGTTAAGATTGGTAGGAGGATAAGCGTCGCGCTCAAGAGGTAGTAAAGTCAAATCCTAACAAGTGTAATAACGGGAAATACTACAAATTATCAAATGGAATAAGAGAGAAATGAGATATGAACGGGTATTGAGCGTATAGCATCTTTTATTTAAAGTTTATGATTAATAAAGATTACTTATAAATTAATATTGCATAAAATATAATTGTTTATAAAATATTCGTACTTATATTATTAAAGCGGTAACAATATATATTTATACAAATGCCATTTGTTTATAAATTACTTAGCCAAGTTATTATGTAAAATAATATTATATACCTTAATTTACGTATTCTAATTAAACAAAATCTTTTTAAATATTTATTACAAAAACCCTTATACTTTAATAATTTTTTATACATATATATATATATATATATATATATATATGTTTATATATAAATAGATATCTATGTATATATATCTAGTTCTAACCGAGATCCGGAAAACAACGAGTTAATATGTTGATTTAATAAAATATAAATTATTTATCACTTATTAAGGTTTAAAACCATTAGAATTGATTAATTTAAACAAATACCAAAAATAAAGACAAAAGTGGGGTGGCAGGGGGTTGAACCCGCGGCCTCTGCCCCCATTTTTCATGTGTTTAACCAGCTGGGCTGACCAGCACTTGCAAACAGATTTGGTTTTAATTAATTAAAAACACTATCAGTTCATAACAGATTTGATTAAACAAACCCTAGAAATCAAATTCATCCAATCCGTCATACTGGATCAAATTAACCATAGGGTTAACGGAGACCAAGGAATCGCGATTAAAATCATGTAATCAAATACCTCAAACAAGGATCAGACGAGGGTGAATGAGATCAAAACAGGGCCGGCTCGAGGTGAGTAAAAACGAACTACTGAATGAACAAATTAATCTAATTATCTATAGGGCTTAGGTTCGTGACAATAAGAGGAGTGTGTGGTACGAGTTAATTGAATTAAGATTGTGTATTTATAGGGTAACTTGATCATGCTAGCCGCGGTTCGTTTTCATTTGAATTAGTTGTCAAATTACTATCGTTTACTATAATTAGGTTGTCGGTTAACGCGTTTATGGGTCAAGGAAGGATTTGGAAAGATTAATTACACCGAAGATTGAGGAACAAGAAAAGGGGGGGGGGTATAGCTCGACGGTGAGTAACAGTGAAGAAGAAAAGGGGTTTGGTAAGTTGGCATAACTAGTCCCTGACTTATGGCTATTGTTTAAAAGTTAGATATGTTAAACTATGGGGGTGAAAATACACAAGTTAGATAGTCCTAATATTTACGAGTGGTGTAATTTAATTAAATGATCAATGACCAACCAAACCAATAATTTATTGGTTTTAATACATAAACAAACGTCCGGTTAATATTAATAAAAATTCAAACGAGTCAAATTTTGGGCTTGAAAAATAACGAATGTTACATACGTTATGTTAATGATTATGAATGATGTATGTATGATATATGAATATTTATGTATGATGTAGAAAATATTAAGAGTAGTATGAATATTTAGGTATGTATGAATTGACGGTAAGAGGGTAGCAGACCCCAATAATATCTGTGAAAGAGGGTGACAGACCCTAATAATATCTGTGAAGGAGGGTGGCGTACCCTAATAATATCTGTGAAGAAGGGTGGCAGTCCCCAATAATATCTGTGAGGTTGTAGGGCGAAAGCCTCTTTAAGGTTGGCATGCCCTAATAATATCTGTGAGGTTATAGGGCGAAAGGCTCTTTCAAACATATAAGTATGTATGTAAAGTAAGATAAATTATGAAAGTGTGAAAGAAAGAACGAATGAAAGTAAGAATGAAGGTATATACTTATGTATGTACGGAAGAAAGAATGAATAGGTTAAGTAACTAACATTAATCTTCGGATACGTATAAGTAAGTATGTGAATGTATTGTATGTTACCTATTTTAACTCGAACTCAGTCAGCGTAGCTGACTTTTAGTATGCACGCAGGTGAATAGACTGAAGCAGTTGGCTTGACAGGCAGACACATGGAATGATTTGAGGGGACTGGCATCCAGAGAAGATCTGTTATGATGTTTAAATAAACTATGTTATGTTTATTTTTTGATAAGTTTGAATGTTTTGTTACGAATGATTTAAGTTTTATTATTTTTACGAAAGTTTTAATTAACTCTGATAATATAACTGTGTTTATGAGTAAATCCAACATCAAAGTAGGGCACCGGGACCGGAGCCTTACAAGTTGGTATCAGAACATAAGTTCGAGAGAAATAAGCATCCTACATGCTTAGACTCGAACATAGAATGGGACTTAAGTAAGAAAAGAGAGAAGATGCCAGTTCAAGAAAGCCATGTGTCACTCAAACAAGCTAAGTAAGGGTAAGGTACATGATTAATTTCATGTGTATTGTAAGAAAGTTAGCTTAATTACTAGAGATAGGGTTTATCTATTGTTGTGGATTGTTTGAATGACTGATTAATTATTTAAAAGTAGAGCCTAACACAAGTGGACTCACAAAGGGAAGTGTATAGGAAACATAGAGTAACGTGATAAGCTAATCACAGCTGACCAATGTTATTACCTGCTAACCTTACTATCCTTGTACTAAATAGTTCCTTGAGTGATGACGTTTGTGTTTCCTTATAGAGTGGCGGGAGCAAGAAAGGTTGTTGGTCAAGGAAGTCGTACTGGGCATCGTGGCAGGCCATGCATTGTCCGAGAACCTTCTGTAGAACCAGTCACTAACACAAGAGAGGAGAGGAGTGGAACTCTACGAGGACCAAGCAACGAAAGGTATCAACTGGATCCTGCTGTTCAAGCCGCCATTGCTCAAGCTGTAGCTGTCATAGTGAAGAATCTGTATCCTAGCAAGTCTGCTGAAATCCATGTAAGGACCGCTGAGAGGTCAGGGGAAAATGGTAAGAAGGATGATGAAAGAGAGAAAGGTGACTCGAGTGAGGTTCGATCTGTGAAGGTTGATGAGAGAAAGAGAGGCCGAGGCGGGTGTAAGTATAAATCGTTCAAAGGTTGTGATCTGCCGTGGCTGACTGGTTTGGGGGATGCAATCGCTACTCTCCAATGGATAGCCACAATTGACAAGGTTATCCAAATTAACGAGCGTCGTCCCGACCAAGCAGTAAATTATGCTACTCGGTCGTTTGGTGATGAGGCGATGTTCTGGTGGGAAACTATGGAACAAAAAAAGAATCGAGAAGAGATTAAAGCTATGTGGTGGGATGACCTGAAGGAGTTGGTGATGAAGCGATTCTGTGCTGATGCTGAAGTTGAAAGGGTTGAGATGAAGTTTCTAAATTTAAAGGCGGGTAAGATGACACACCGCAAGTACACTACTGAATTCAACCGCATGTATAGGTTGGTTCCTGACATGGTGAATACTGAAGCCAAAAGGATCAAGTGTTATATCAGAGGACTACCACAGAACGTCCGCACTTTGGTCAAGACAAGTAAACATGTTACTTTCGACTCTGTTGTTGAACACGCAGAGATGGTTTACGATGATCTGGCTGTGGATGAGGTGGTGGTGAAAGAGAAGAAAGAGAATAAATGGGTTGTTCCTGCTAAACGACCTGGTACTCAGTTGTGGAATTCCAAGGATAAGAAACACAAGGTGTGGGAAAAGAAGTCATGTAAGACTTGTGGTAAGCTACACAATGGTGAGTGTAAGTGGGGTACTAGTGCTGATGAATGCCATAAGTGTGGGAAATCTCATGGTGGAGAGTGCCGGCTAGGATCAAATGCTTGCTACGAATGTAGGAAGGTGGTCCATTACGCTCATGAATGCAACGCCGATCCCACATGTTACAAGTCTGGTAAAAAGGGTCATATGCAAGGGAATGTACCGAAGTTAGAAGGAGTGGAAAGAAGGATGCTGACCAGCCTTGGCCAAGGACCAGGGCCTACATGCTGACTCAGGAGCAATCCAAGCAGATTCCAGATGTTGTGACATGTACGTTTCTAGTAAACAGTATTTTCGCTTCTGTTTTTTTGATTCAGATGCAAATAGAAGTTTTGTAGCTACGACATTTAGTAAGTTAACCAAAAGGAAATTTTGTCGTGTGCATGAAACTTTTATCGTAGAAACCTCTAGTGAAACCTCGTTTGGGATAATGAGAATGGTTAAGGATTGCAAGATGGAGTTAGAGGGACGTGAGTTCCCTGTTAACCTATATGTTATGACCTTAGGAGGGTTCGATGTAGTTTTGGGAATGGATAGGCTATTTGAGTTTGAAGCTCGGATAGTGTGTAAGAGCAGATTAGTAAGGTTAAAGTCCTTGGATGGTGGTACGGTGACGGTTTATGGTGATAATGAAACCTATGGGCTTAATTTCATTTCTATGATAAAAGCCAAGGGTTTTTTGAAGCGAGGGTGCGATGCCTACCTGGCGTATGTTGTCAAAGCTATGGTCGAGATGAAAGAAGTGAAAGATGTTCCTATTGTGCGCTACTACCTAGAAGTGTTCTGTGAGGATCTTCTAGGGTTGCCACCGGAGCGAGAGATAGAATTTCAAATAGATTTAATACCATGCGTACAGCCCGTCGCGAAAGCACCTTACTGCCTAGCGCCATCCGAGATGAAAGAATTGATGTCCCGACTGCAAGAGCTCCTCGATAAAGGTTTTTTAAGACCAAGCGTTTCCCCGTGGGGCGCACCTGTTTTGTTTGTCAAGAAGAAGGATTGAGAGTATGAGAATGTGTATAGATTATCGTGAGTTGAATAAACTTACGGTGAAGAATAGATATCCGTTTCCATATATTGATGATTTATTTGACCAACTACAAGGTACGAGTTGGTTCTCACGAATAGATCTTAGATCAGGCTATCATCAGCTGAAGGTGAAAGAGGCAGACATCCCTAAAACAACATTTCGGACGTGGTATGGACACTACGAGTTCCTCTTAATGTTATTCGGTCTAACAAATGCTCCCGCAACATTTATGGATATGATGAATAGGGTATGTCGGCCGATGTTGGATAAGTCGGTTATCATTTTCATTGATGATATATTGATTTATTCAAAGAGTGAGTCTGACCATGCTGAGAATCTAAGAGAAGTATTGGAGATTTTGAAGAAAGAGAAGTTGTATGCTAAGTTTTCAAAATGCGCATTCTGGTTGCGTGAAGTGTAGTTTCTAGGTCACGTAATCAATCCTGAAGGGATTACTGTGGACCCAGCTAAGATTGATGCGATAATGAATTGGAAGACTCCGCAAAACCCGACTTATATAACGCATATTCTTAGGGTTGGCTGGCTATTATAGGAGTATCATTGAAGGCTTCTCCAAGATAGCCAGACCTTTGACCGGAATGACCCGAAAGTCTGTAGTATTCAATTGGGGTAAGTTTCAGGAGCAGGCTTTTGAGGAACTAAAGAAAAGACTCACACAAGCTCCAATCCTTATTCTACCCAAGGGTGATGAGGATTTGGTTGTTTTTACTGATGCCTCGCATCGAGGATTAGGTTGCATGCTAATGCAACGAAGAAAAGTGATAGCTTATACGTCCAAACAGTCGAAGGTTCATTAGAGTTCTACCCGAGGCATGATTTAGAGCTAGCAGCAATCGTGCATGCTCTTAAGATATAGAGACATTATCTGTATGGTACTAAGTGTACTATCTACACCGATCAAAAGAGTTTGAAGTATTTCTTCGAGCAGGAGGAGATGAATATGAGACAGATGAGATGTTTATCGTTGATAAAGGACTACGGCTGTGACATCAAATACTATCCTGGAAAGGCTAATGTGGTTGCTAACGCGCTAAGCCATAAGAATGAAGAAGTCATTGCAACAGTGATATCTTATAAGTTGATCACTAACTCAAATCTCTTCGAAGATATCATCAAGGTGTAGTCTGAGGTGATTACAGATAAGGGCTAATGAAAAAGGAAAGAATCTTCGGACATCAAGACGAGCTGATGGATAACACCCATGGAGTGAAGACTAGGTTTGACTGTATGTGGATTCCACAACATCGAAATCTTAGAGGTCGAATCTTAGATGAAGCTCATAAGTCTAGATACTCGATTCATCCGGGATCCACCAAGATGTATCAGGACCTGAAGAGAGATTATTGGTGGCCAAGTATGAAGAATGATGTAGTAGATTATGTTAGTAAGTGCTTAACTTGTTTGCAAGTCAAAGCAGAACACCAGAAACCTTATGGGAAGATGCAACCTTTAGAGATACCTGAATGGAAATGGGAACACATCACCATGGATTTCATAACTAAGCTACCGCGTGCAACTAAACATCATGATACCATTTGGGTGATAGTGGACCATCTAACGAAAAGTGCTCACTTCTTGCCTATATGAGACGCTATCTCGTCCGAAACGTTAGCGAAAGTGTTCATAAAAAAGGTTGTGGCCAAGCATGGAGTGCCGTTGTCGGTCATGTCTGATATGGATACTCGCTTTACTTCGATATTCTGGAAGAAGTTTCACGAAGCTATGGGAACAAGACTAAACATCAGTACAACGTATCATCCTTAAACATATGGGCAGTCTAAAAGGACTATCCAACCCTTGAGGATATGCTACGTGCTTGTGTGTTAGACTTTGAAGGAAGTTGGGATGATCATATGCATCTTGCAGAATTCTCTTATAACAACAGCTACCATTTGAGTATTGGTATGTCACCGTTTGAGATGCTATATGGAGGACGTTGTAGAACTCCGGTATGTTAGGAGAGATTGGTCAGAAAGAGATTGGAAGTTTGGAAGTTGTGCAAGAAACCTCTTCAAAGTTTGATCAGATCAAGGAAAGAATGAAAGCTGCTCAGAATCGTCAGAAATCCTATGCTGACAAGCGACTTTGACCTATTGAGTTTAGTATTGGTGACAATGTGATGCTCAAGGTTTCGCTTTGGAATGGGATTATTCGTTTCAGAAAGAGAGGAAAGTTAAGACCAAGGTATATTGGACCGTTTAAGATCGTAGATCAGGTGGGTGAAGTGGCTTACAAGTTAGATTTTCCTGAAGAGTTAGAAGGGATTCACTCTACCTTTCATGTTTCTCACTTGAGGAAATGTCTAGCCGATGACACATCTCATGTGCCATTAGTAGACATCGAGGTTGATGAACAGTTGAACTACATCGAACAGCCGGTAGAGATAGTTGACCGCAAAGAAAAACAGCTTTGTTATAAAGTTATCCCCTTGGTGAAAGTGATATGGAAGCATCGTAAAGGATCGGATGCCACTTGGGAAGTTGAAGAGGAGATGGTCAAGTTATACCAAGATTTGTTTGATTGATAGTTAGGTTTCAGGGACGAAACCTCTTTAAGGAAGGAAAACTTGTAACATCCTGCTTTTGATAATAAATAAAAGGAAATGTGTTTGTTTAAAAGTGTGATAGTATTTAATTAAGTTAAATAAAATAATAGAGTTTGGGCTTGATTAATGAACGATGGGATAATGGATGAAGATGGGCCTTAGGTCCATGGGATTAAGAGAGTATAAATACTCCTTAAACCTCCCTAAAACCCTAAAATCTCTCATTCTTATCCATAAGTCTCCTTACACACTCAAAACACACACAAACACTCTCAACCTTACGGCCGAGGTTCAAAATCCAATAACCAATCTTAGATTTATTTAGATCTTTAGATGAGCAAGAAAGAACAAGTCTGTAGCTATACAAGAAGCTAACCCATAGATTAACATACGTCAAAAGGTACGTTTTATGTATAAAGATTTTGTTTTAAAAGCACAGTTTTTCCTAAGACTTGGTACTAAGGCAAAACGGGTATTTTTATGCCATAAAAATATGAACTTTATGTTAAAAGTGGACTTAATGAACTCTCTAGTATAAGCGGTTCATATAATAACCCTAGATCTAGCTAAACGAGTTTGAAATCAATAGAGATGTAAACTTTATTGATAAGTAAGCTAGATCTTGGTCTAAGATAGAAAGGAAAACGCTTAGGAGATAATACAACACTGAAAGATGAGAACGGGAATTAATATATGAGGTAATAATGATGATAAAGGTGTTAATACCCTACAATGGGTATATTCGAATGAAAAGCAAGCATTCGAATGGAAACCATTCGATTAGAAAAGAGATGAAAGAAGTAAAAAGGTGCAGATACCATTTGAACAAAGGGTCCATTTGAATAGAATGTCTGAATCGAACAGAGGGTTCATTCGAATAGAGGTTGATTCGAATGAAGGGTTCATTCGAATAGAGGGTTGATTCGAACTTTAATAGAGGGAAGACAGCAAGATCAAGAAAACCATGAAAGACAGCAAGATCAAGAAAATTATCATTCACTGGAAGAAATAGAAAATAAGAACTTTAATAGTTGTAAACAGTGTGGCTATAGTAATTTGTGCACTCTTGTAACCACAATATGATAAATAAAAGATATGTGTATGTTCCCAGCCGGATCTACACAGGAGTATCTCGTAAAACGAGGTTGCGGAATCCCCTACGTATACGATACGAGTGCTAAGACGTTGAACACGTAATCACACGTAGACACACAAGTATAAAGGAATGCTTGTTATATTGCAAAGGGTAATAACCAAAAAAACAAGCACGTGACACAGAGAGTCACCAAAGCCAGCCGTCCAAAGTTATGTTCTAGTGAGCCGAAGTTACAATATTAATATCACGACAACTTTGCCTAACAGGCTAGGCGAAGTTGTCTTAACTTCGCTCATACATAAGTTCGCTAAACTACAAAGTAAACCAAACAAGCTCAACAAGAACAAAGTAACGATTACAGACACAAATAAACACGAGATACTGAACTACTGGCATCATGCACCAACAGGCCCCCCCTTTGCAGTAGCTTCATATCTCTAAACTTTCTCGTGTCTTGTAATCCATAAATCATGTACCCTCCATCTTCAAGCATGAACGCCCTGTCTCACACAGACAGAGACCACACTCTGGTACTTCTTTGCTTCTTCTTTCCACGCAGGAATATAGAAAGTCTTCTTGTCATTAAGTACCTGCAAATCAGCTTGAGACAAGTTAACCAAGTGCATTGGATCATACACTCTCAGGATCTCCTGTTCGTCTTCATCTTCTATCACAGCTTCAGCTGTTTGACAGTCAACATACCACCACTTGAGATCCTTCAATACATCCTTGGGCATTAGCTTCATCAGAACTTCTTTCAAACATCGGATTGGCTTATATTTCATCACCATCCAGGGCTTACCATCAGCCCGCATACCACGTTCTTTATTTTCCACTAACTTCCCTTTCTGAGGCTTCAACAACTCAAACGTTTTCTCCTTAATACTTTCCTTCCACACAATCTTCCCTACCCACCTTGCAAAATTATCATCACTTCTGTTTATCAATCTCAACCGGGCAAAATCGTTTACCTCACACTCAGGCCAGGTGTTGAACGATCTCAATGCTTTATTAAAATACTGAACCCCATCATATCGCTTTATCACAAACAATTTCAGCTGTTCATCATACAACCAGCAGATAATACCTTTCTTTGACTCAGCATAACCTTTGATATTGTAGCTTTTCTTGAACATTGTCGGTACCACAGGATTCTTTGTCTTGAAGAACCATTGAGCACAACCTTCTTTCCATCTTGGCTGCTCTTCTCACTCAGAATCACCAGTCACATTATCATCTTGACCCAACTTCACTTCATCAACACTTGGAATATCATGTTCAACATCATCATCAACTATCTCTCCTTCCTCTAACTCACTTTCAATTTCTATCTGTTCCCCAATCTTTTCAATCTCACAAGTCGTCAATACATCATCAACTAACTCATCATCCTCATCATTACCTAACTTATCCTCATCGTCTACAACCACCACAGTCTCACCACCTGTACTGCCTGATGGACCAGCAGACTCCCCCTGAGATGTGGAAGTCCCACGATTTTGTTCAGTTCATGGCAACTCACCACCTGCATCTTTCGATGCATTGGTATCATCGTCTCTGTCTTGTCTCTTCTTTGTCCTCAGCTCATCACCCTTGCAACTCGTCTCCCCCTGAGATGCTAAGAACTGTTTAAGAGCATCAAAGAGTTTACCGTGTTCAATGAGATGTGATGATTGAATCCGATTCTCAGCCACAAGCCACTGAATAGCTTGTGTCTGAATGAGATTAATCCGCGACTGTTCAGAAACAACCCATTCAAGAGCCGCAATCCGCTCAGAATCAGACAGGGTAGCATCAAAGTCAAACCGCATATGAGATATATCTTGAGCATACAGAGGTGGAATTCCCAAACTTGCTGGAATATCATATGTAGGCTGAATAGTAACCGTGGGTGGTTTTGAGACAGGTAACCCAGCAGTCGCTACCAGCGTGAACTCAACAAATCTAGCAACCACCTCTGATGGAGTAAGGGTAACATAGTTGGAGGAATACCAAATGATGACGACACGGTCACCAAAGGTACACTCGAGGTTACCGGCAATGTTACAGTTGAAGAAGCAGGTAACATAGTCATACCTGATAACGATGGTGGAGTAAAACGGACATTACTTGAACTTTCTCCAACCCTGGCCCGCTTTGATTTACGAGCAACACGATACAACTCATCTTTATAATCTGACTCACTATCATCAGAGTCCTTCTTTCGTTTTCCATGAATTCTCTCTTGGGCAACCAGAACACGGTGTGCTTCCACCGCGTCATCGGTGGAAGAATCAGATAAGGTTTCCTCTGAATCCTCCACGGAGGCAATAGACGGTCCCATGGATGGACCAATTGTGGAAGCAGACATAACAGAAACCTCACCCACCGAGGCTTGAACTTCAGCTGCCGGATCAATTCTTTCCATATCAAAGAAACCTTGCCCTCCAAAGGCAATCTCAAGATCAACTTTTTCTTCAGGAGTTGCAACAGGATCAGCAGGAGGTGCTTGTTGTACCACGGGTGGTTGAGCGACAGGAGGTGGTGGTTGAACCCCAGGAGGTGGTTGAGGGATATCGGCATGTTGCGGTGCCGGATCAAGAAATTCATCTTCTGGAGGAGCAACATAAGTAGGATTCACCAAATTCCCAAACAATGCAGTGTGCCTTGGACGAAGTTCAGGCTTGCTACGAGCACTAGAGGACCTGCATTGTGCAAAAATTCTTTTGTTGACGCTTTCCACATAAGAAATAGGACAACGTTGAGGCAGATTGGGAGCAACGTGATTCGGAATCATCTGTAAGAATCTTGGGTACATTAAAAACCTTTCCCGTGCCATTGCTCGCCGCTGACGATCAATCTCATAAAAAACCATCAGACTGAAACTATAAGGCTTGTTGTAAGTCAATGCAGCCATTGCAGATTGCATCATCACACCCATACCATCAGTCCCAGCTTTACGACCAGATATGCACACAATCATAACATGCATCAAGAATCACCACTGATCCAACAAAAACCCCCTTATGCCTCTGAGAATCCTCCAACGGACCTGAGTACCCCATACGAAGAAAAGCACCATTTCTGAAAGTAGCCGAAAAGTCCGTGGGGTCTTGATTTGTTTCATCTCCGAACTGCAAGGCTTCTCTAATATGATCAGCTGAAAACTACACCACTTGATTGTTCACAGTAGCACGCATCACTGGTGGGTCAACTTTACAATCATACTCGACCGTATTCCAGAAATCTTCAATGTTTGGAATGGATATCGGGAGAGTAGTTGTGATAGCATGGAAAATACGTGAACGGATGAGAAACGAGATGATCTCTCGAAAATCCTCAGTTCCACGGCTATCCGGATCTAAGGTGATGTACATGTTGTGACCCGGAAAGAACTCTCTTATCACCTCCGCCTTCATCACCACCGGTACCACCAGCAACAGCCACTGCAGCCATATCTGCAAAACAAACGAGCTAAGTCATATCTCTACATCAACAGGTCTTAACTTTGCTGTTTACCAGTAGCGAAGTTATGATGTAGCGAAGTTGGAAGTTGTTAACTTCGCTGGGTAAAGAACTTCGCTGGATGTAAAGAGTTCTAACACAGAGTGTACCAGGGTCACAATACCCAAGCAAAGTTGCAATTTATTGGACAGAAAGGTTTCGAATGTAAAGTTTTAAAGTGGGCGAAGTTAGGTTCAACTTCGCTCAATCCTAACCTCGCCCCTGTCCAACAAAGTAATCTGACCATTTGATTTATCAAGACACAGTGAGATCAGAGGGAGAACGAAGGTAGATTGGTATGCGATTAAGGTGATGGATGACTCATTATTATAAAACAGCCTTCAATCGATCATACCATGTGTCTATAGGGTTTGTTAAAAAGAAGAATTCAAAATAGTTCATTGTGAAACAGATTAACAACCACAAAATATGCATTATGAGACACAACAATGAGACGAACCTTGATTGCGGTTTCAAAACTGATAAAAATTAGGTTCGTTTTAACCGATAAGTTCGTCGAGGGTTTAAGATTGAAAAGTTTAACCTCGTTTGACCACCGTTGCCACTTATAACTTCGCCCGAAGTCAACTTCGCCCATAGTCAAATTAAATAAAATTAGGAATAAACGATCACAAACAAGTAACCAAGTATTTAATGAGGTTAAACCAAACGAACAAAAGTTAAATAAAAAGGATGGGATCAAATTTCAGTCTTGTAGGAACCCAGCGTGCTTGTAGAAAAGATCCGAGCAGGAATCATACTGATTAAGAGGCTGTCACACAGATCCATGTTCAGCGATATTATGACATAAAGAAACAGGTTGTAGGCAGGTATAAAACTTAGTATGGTTTTCATTGCTTCTGTGATACGGATTAGGTTCAATTAAGCTGAAAATTTAGATGGACATCACATGAGAGATTGTGATGCCTCCTATCTATTCTCAAGGTGTATCTGGCATTCCCCAGGTCACCCTGAGTTGACTTCGACCCATAGTATCTGATCAATCAATATTCACATGTCGACTTTCCGATTCGTCTTTCCGAACTTTCTTATACTTTGAATTATGCTTTCTTGCTTTTTTCATGATATTTGTAAACAGATAATCTTCATAAGGCTTAACGATAATAATAAGTTTTTTTTTGGAGAATAATACAACTTCAAGTCCCGAATCTGGATCACTGCAGAAACATAACACTATCTTCGCGGGAATCAGAACACTCACAGGCTCGTGTATGACTTGGTAATCACTTTTCTGCCTATCATTCGGAGAGATGTATGTGGAGACATGCACAGCTCAAAATGACTCTCCACAGTAAATCGAGAAGATTTAGTTTGTATCAATTCTACTTTTACGCACCATAGAAAGCTACCATAACATACAATGATTGTTCTAGAGTCTTTTAGGCCTAATTACTTCACCGGTTAGGCACACAAAATCAGTTTTTTATCACTTTCCAAGGTTGGATCAATTTTCATTTTTAACACCAATAATGAAACTTCTTGCGAAGTTATAGACTAAAAAAATATATCATTTCCCAAAAAAATTTTAAATTCAGACGCCCCGATCAAGTCAAAGTCTTTAGGTAAACGGCTATCCTGAAGATCCAGCGGATCAGCCGGACCGACCACATACGAATATGTGTCCCTCCGACTAAGTATGAATGATTAATTTTAAGCGAAAGAACAAAAACCCATCATAAACCGCCCTGGTCGCTTTCAGTCATCTGGCTAATGGCTATCCTTATAGTCTACACGTAGATGTAAGGACCAAACATATTCATGGAATATGTCCTTCAAACTTGAGCAACCGACAAATTTTAAGCGATAGTGAAGTGTTTTTTTTAAGACAAAAAGGAAAACAAGGTTACTCGGGATTGATCATCCCATCAAGCTCAACAAGGTTTTGAAAACATGATCGGTCAAACGCTTTTGTAAAAAGATCGGCAAAATTATCCAATGAATCAACCTTTTCAAGCATAATTAATTTCTTCTCAGCACAATCCCGTATGAAATGATGACGAATATCAATGTGTTTAGTTTTACTATGTTTAACGGGATTGTTAGTTACTAAGATTGCAGCAGTGTTATCAATGCAAATAGGAGTTTGAGTGAAATTCAGACCATAATCGCGCATTTGTTGTTGTATCCATAAAACCTGGGAGCAGCAGTTAGATGCTGCCATGTATTCTGCTTCGCAGGTGGATATGGCTACAGAGGTCTGCTTCTTGCACTGCCACGACACCAATCTTCCTCCGAGAAACTGACATCCACCGGTTGTCGACTTCCTATTCTGATTGCATCCTCCATAGTCAGAGTCGGTGTATGCTACCAGATCCAGTTCTCCTCCTTTCGAGTACCAGAGTCCCAACTTAGGCTTTCCTTTAAGATACCGAAAGATCCTTTTCACTCCATTCATGTGTGATTCCTTCGGGTTTGCCTGAAAACGAGCACAAAGACAAACTGCAAACATAATGTCAGGTCTAGAAGCGGTTAGATACATTAAAGAACCTATGATTGCCCGATACTAAGTGGGATCCACATCTTCATCACTGTCGGAATCAGCACCCAATTTGTGGTTGACTCAGATTGGAGTGTCAAACGGGGTACTATCGTCCATCTTAAAGCGCTTAAGCACATCATGAACATACTTAGTTTGATGAATGAACATGCCATCCTTCTTTTGATCTACCTGTAAACCCAAAAAGAAAGTTAATTCGCCCATAGCACTCATCTCAAACCTTTTCTTCATGACTGCTTCAAACTCCTGACACATAGAAACTCATGAGGCAGCAAAGATAATGTCGTCCACATAGATCTGAACAAGAAGAAAATCACTCCCATTTTTTTACAAATAAAGTGTTGTCGATCTTCCCTCTCTCAAACCCATTCTCTAGCAAGTAATCTGACAGAGTTGCATACCAGGCACATGGTGCCTGATGTAGGACGTATAATGCTTTGCTGAGTTTGTACACATGGTCAGGAAAATCTAGGTCAGGGAAACCCGGAGGTTGTTCCACGTATACCACTTCATCGAATTTTCCATTAAGAAACGCACTTTTAACATCCAGCTGAAATACTTTCAACTCGTTGTGTGCAGCGAATGCCAAGAACAGTCGAATGACCTCCAATCTTGCCACAGGAGCAAACACTTCGTTGTAATCGATTCCTTCCTGTTGATTAAACCCTTTGACTACCAATCTTGCCTGGTTGCGAATGATTACTCCCTTCTCATCTCTCTTACACTTAAATACCCACTTTATACCGATAGGGTTCACATCTTGTGGTTTTTCGACTAACTGCCATACTTTCATCTTTTCAAACTGTGCCAGTTCTTCCTGCATGGCTTCAACCCATGAGCTATCCTTCAGTGCCATTTGATAATTCTTTGGTTCTATCTGACTGATGAAGCAGGCGTACAAGCATTCATTTATAATACCAGTGTCTTTAATGCTTGCATACACACATGTGTTTTCATCCAAACTTCTTCTGGTACGTACACCATCAGAAGGATTACCGATCACATTTTCTAAAGGATGATTCTTGTGAATTTTGGTTGTTGGTACCGGACCAACTTCCAGATCATTCTCAAGATTTGAGGAGAGTTCATCAGAGTGATGCTGAGTGTGAAATGGATTGTAGAATTCATCTTCATTCGAGACAGATGGAGTTTCAACCACACTTGACGAGGTTGGTTGATTTTCATTATATTGAGGACGTTGTACAATGGCCTCCTCTTCGTCAAACAGCATCTGTGTGGCCATTTTCTCATCTATGTCTGAAAAATCCAAGTAAGGCACATTAAAAGATTTGAATAGCTTATCATAGTCGAAAGCCTCTACTGGTCCCATGCTAGGCCTTGGTGATTTGTAACTAGTAATGTCAGTGTTACAGACCACCTCAACCTTGCTATTTGATAGATTAAAGACTCTTCTGTTGGGTGTCCCAACAACATAGCCAACTAAGATACCTTCGTCAGCTTTCTCACCAAATTTAGAGTTAGTCTTTAATATCGAACATGGGGACCCAAAAGGTTCAAGACCTTTCAAATTTGGCTTTCTACCATGCATAAGTTCTTAACAGGTTTTATTTAATCTTTTAACAGTTAAAACACGATTAAGGATATAGCAGGCTGTAGCGACAGCCTCAGCCCAGAACACCACGGGAAGTTTAGCATCTGCCAGCATGGTCCTGGCGCCTTCGATTAGAGTTCTATTCTTCCTTTAAGCTACTCCATTTTGTTGCGGAGTATATGGGGCGCTGTACTTATGTTCTATCCCTTTCTTCAAACAAAACATCTCCATCTGATAGTTCTTGAACTCTTTACCATTATCACTTCTGATGAACTTAACCTTTCTCCCAACAATATTTTCCACCTTGGTAATCAAGTTAATTACCAACTGAACGGTTTCATCTTTTGCCTTCAGAAAATAGACCCAAGAGTACCGAGAGTAATCATCAGTCACCACCAAACAGTATGACGTTCCTCCTAGACTTTTGACATTCACGGGACCAAAAAGATCCATGTGAAGGAAATCCAAGGTGCTGATAATTGAGTTAACCTTCTTGGAGTGATGTGGCTTCTTGTGTTGTTTTCCTTTCTTGCATGACACACATTGGTCTTCAATATTGAAGTTCTTCAATGGAACCCCAAGTACCAGCCCATTCTTGACAATGTAGTTCATCTTACGAAGATGAATATGACCCATTCTTCGGTGCCACAATTCTGACTCAGATTATGTTGCTTTTGACAGAAGACACGATTCTCCCGTCACCATCTCAGTTGATCGCATGTCCATTACATATGTGTTCTTTTCTCTTAGAGCCTTCATCACGATCCAAGTTTCAGGTATCTTGAAACCAGGATAAAGCACGAGTGCCTCACCTTTAGTAAAATGAACAGTTTATTCTTTATCACAGATCTGAGAGACACTCAAAAGGTTGTGCTTTAACTCATCCACAAAATTAACTTTTTCCAACTTTATTCTCCCATTTGTCACAGTAACAATACAAGTAATTCTTCCTCCACTTTCTCCTGCAAAACTAACTCTTCCTCCTTGAACAGTCTTCCAATCACGTAACAATTTCTTGTTACTAGTCATGTGACGGGAACAGCCACTATCAACAACCCACATATTGTTTACAGCCCTGCTCAACTGTTCATGCACAATTAAAGAAATAGATTAAAATCTGGGGACCCAAGACCTTCTGGTCTTGGGTTGATTAAACCAGTTATCCGGCATCCAGTACCTTGGTTGCCCAGTGTTCTTTTGAGAGTTTCTATATGATCTGAAAGGAAAATTTCTAGATGACTGGCTATAAGGCCATCCAAACCTTCGTGAGTTTCTAACATTAATGGAATTATAATTGTTGGTTCGGTGATTCACTTGGAAAAAACGAGACTGGTTTCTTTGAAATCTTGGATTAGTCCAATGATCGAAATTTGATGTATTATCATTCTTACCAGCATCATATTTAATATTCGGTTTATTCTCAGTTTCAGTTGGCCTCATATTACTAGATTTCCTCTGTTTCAGAGGACAGTCATTGACAAAGTGTCCTATCCTGTTGTATCTAAAACAACTTCTGTTCGAACTATTTGTGTTCTTTTGAACATTTGTCTCAAAATTTGTTGTAGATGATGAGGTTGTGTTACTATCAGTTTGCCTCACACACGGTGGAACAAACGGATTTAGGGAAGATTTCTTTTCATCAAACTTATAGTCCTCCCCTCGTTTTAGTAACATGACCTCTTCCTTTATTTCACCTGATTCAGACGATTTGTCCGAATTTGATGAGACAGAACTTGTGACATTTGAACTTTTCTGACTCGCTTTACTCTCATTAACTTTAGTTTCTTTAGTAGAGACTTTGATTGGAACTGTCTGACTAGTTTCAACACTAACGGATTGCTGATTACTAGGATTATAAGTATAATTATTATTGTACGGTGGTGGAACTTCTGTGTATCTAATTCCCCCTTTGTTAGTCGGGGAACGTTGAACACTTAGAATATGGTCAAGCATCACTGAAGAATTTCTAAACTGTTCGATTTTCCTATTCAATTCCACCACTTTTACCTGGTAATCAGCTATCTGTTTGTCCTTTTCAGCTATC
Source organism: Bidens hawaiensis (assembly GCF_021521415.1). Classification (NCBI taxonomy): domain Eukaryota; kingdom Viridiplantae; phylum Streptophyta; class Magnoliopsida; order Asterales; family Asteraceae; genus Bidens; species Bidens hawaiensis. Next base: position 3,840,707 of record NW_027491024.1, read on the forward strand.
AGTTTGGTTTTTTCTTCTAAAACTTCATAGCTAAGATCAATGACTTGTAACTTTTTAGCTAGAGTAGCCTTAAGACTTCTAATATCTTTCTCATTGGCTTTTATTTTTACCGAGTATCTATTTTCTTTAGTTTTAGAATAGTGATGTTCTTCTTTTAATTTTTTTAATTCAGTATCCAAACTAACATACTGATCAGTTAATGCTTTCAATTGGTCAGACAGCTTTTCACATTGTTCACAATGAGATTCAGATGATACCTCTGAGAGCTGATCATTTACTTCTGCCATGTATGCCTGGTCCTCCACTGGTTATCGGTTGCATATTCCAGTCTATATATTCACCAAATTTGTTTGTTCAATCACCTCCTCAACTTGTATATTCCAGTTATACCCATCGTTCTGCTGAGATACCATAGCTTTGATTTCATTTCCACTTCCATTATGTTGAGTAGGCATGTTCTGACTTCGTTCGACTCTCTCATTTGTACACTCTCTAGCAAAGTGACCATTTTGTTGACAGTTGTAGCAGCGAACTTTTGACTTGTCAAATCCCGGCCTTTCTCCAACGAACTTTCTACATGTTTTCTTCATAAACCTCTTCACCCTTCTCACTATCATAGCCATCTGCCACTGCAGATCTATTCCTTCCATGTCATCTGCGTCTATCTGATCATAGTCATCATCCAAGGTTACGGGGTCGACTATTTTTCCTTTGATGTAGGTCTCATAAGAGACAATGAATGAAGCATATAGAGCAAATTGTTGTTCAGCTTATTTTACACTCATAGGCATCTATAAGTAATTTTTGCTAGAAGCAATGGCTGAGAAATTACCGGCTGAGGATTGAGATTTTGAGGAACTACTTCCACCTGCTACAAAACATACGTCACCATCCATATTGAGTATCACATGACCATCTTGAGCGGAGTTTGGTTCTCCCCCCGAGTAGTAGGCAGTCGATTCTGTTTTCGAACTTGTGTTTGGAGAGCCTTTAGCACCATACATTCCCGGATCCTGAACCTGATCAGTAGGCGTCTCCTTTCGAGCCATGTTAAGTTCAAAGTTATGTAACTTATTAACTACCTTTTCCGAGTCAAAGCTCTCAAAGTTATGTATACATCTCCCATTTTGGTGGGAGAGCATCGAGAAGTTTTTCCACTATCTCTTCCTCCTTGTAATCAATGGAGTAGTTATTCAACTCAGTCATCAGGTGATAATATCATGTGATTATGTCATCAAGTGATTCATTTTTAAGATATTTGAACACAGAGAATTGAGTTTTCAGCAGCTTTGTTTTGGAGGTTTGAATCCCAACGTTTCCTTCATAGCGATTTTCAAGTGCTTCCCACAATTCTCGAGCAGTTTCGTACTTCTTGAAAGTATCGAGAATCTCTTGAGGAAGTGCCATAGTTATGGTTGCATGTGCTTTACTTTCTGCTTCATACATTTTCTTTTCATCATCCTCCATCTTACTGTACTTCTTAATTTGCTCTCGACCTTCGAACTCAGTAGTCGGTGGAATGTACCCATCTTGAATGCAGACCCACATCTTTGCATCTTGATACTTCACATACTGTTCAAATCTATCTTTCCATGCAACGAAATCAGTACCTTTAAGCAGTTTTGGAGCTTTAGTTGCTGAACCAGCTTCAACCTCCATCTTTACCAGTTTTGTGATGTTTATCGAAGTCATACTTGAACGAGACGAGACTTATAACTCAACAACAAGTTTCTATGAATAGTGAGCAGCGAAGTTAATATAACTTCGCTTGCCTGCAACTTCACTGGTTAATAGCTTTTGATCAACAACTTCGCTGCATAAACGGCTTGTTCTTGGGCAGGCCTGACACAGCTGATTTTGAAGGTAGCTAGGGTGAAGGGAAGGCGTAATTGATGAGTATTATAGAGAACTGACAAAGGAGGGGTATATCAACGTAAAACAGTTCCGTGAATAGTCTAACGGAACAATCTTAACACGCGTGTGATAATCCCGAACCACACAATCACAAGCAAATGCTCTGATACCAATTGTATGTTCCCAGCTGGATCTACACAGGAGTATCTCGTAACACGAGGGTGCGGAATCCCCTACGTATACGATACGAGTGCTAAGACGATGAACACATAATCACACGTAGACACACAAGTATAAAGGAATGCTTGTTATATTGCAAAGCGTGATAACCAAAAAACCAAACACGTGACACAGAGAGTCACCAAAAGCCAGCCGTCCAAAGTTATGTTCTAGTGAGCCGAAGTTACAATATTAATACCACGAAAACTTCTCCTAACAGGCCAGGCGAAGTTGTCTTAACTTTGCTCATACATATGTTCGCTAAACTACAACGTAAACCAAACAAGTTCAACAAGAACAAAGTAACGATTACAGATACAAATATACACGAGATACTTAACTACTGGAATCATGCACCAACAATATGTTTTGATTTCCTCGAACATTGAACTTATCTTTAAATTTATGTGTTATGTCAAGAAAAAGATGCACAAACTCTCAGAAGAATCCTTCCAACAAAACTGGAAGTAAGGAGAACGTTAACAATAAAAATATAGAAACTCCAGTCAAGTATATGAATGGAATCCAGAATATGATCAACGAAGCTATGACTCAGTTCTTGTGGCACTCAAGAACATTTCTACATGTCAAGTTAGACAAAATCTAACAAAGGAAGTCGGAGTAAGTCCGTTCATTCAAGAAAGGAAGAAACTTAAAACAACTAATAGTAATTCATGGGACGAAATCCGAAAGAAGTTAAAACTTTAGAAATACTAAAGCCTACAACCCGAAAGAATGCTATAGCCGCTTTGTGATGGCTAGAGGAACATGTAAGGCCCCGCTCCCGGTGCCCTACTTTGACATTGGATTTACTCATAAACACAGTTTTAAATATCATAGTTAATTAAAACTTTCGCGGATTAAATAAAAGTTAACCATTAATTATACACATTTAAAAATTGTCTTTAAAAATAACATAAAGTAGCTTATTAAAACATCATGACAAATATTCATTGGATGCCAGTCCCTTCAAATCATGCCATGTGTCTCTCCCTCAAGCCAGCTGCTTCAATCTATTTACCTGCGTACATACTAAAAGTCAGCTGCGCTGAGTGAGTTCTAGTTAATCAGGTAACATAAAATACATTCACAAGCTTATACATACGCATCCGAAGATACATATTATATACTTAACCTGCTTATATTTCTTCGTACATACATAAGTATATACCTTCTTTCATGTTTTCATTCTTTCTTTCATACTTTACATTTATTCTTTCATTACATACTTATTCGTTTTAAAGAGCCTTTCGCCCTATAACCCCTCAGATATTATAAGGGTCTGGTCCCTATCCTCTCAGATATCATAAGTGTCTAGTCCCTATCCTCTCAGATATTATGAGGGTCTGGTCCCTATCCTCCTACCTTCATATCTTAATATATTTCTTCATACTATCATTTATACAATTCCATACATACCCTGCTATATCATCCATACATACTTTATAAAAAAAAATCACATCTTCTAACGATTACCTTTCCTGGAAATACGTGCAATATCCGAAGATCGTTCACGTACCAACAAGCATTCATTCATAACCTCAAATAACATCACATAAATCATATATGGCATACACTTACCACTTAATGTAAGTGTATTAACTATCACATTGAGTATACACACAACCCCGAAAACATAACAAGGAAATGGGGGTAGAAACTCACCTATAAGCGATTCCTTTTTGAATTTACGGTTATGCCCTTCTTGAGCTACGCACGGCTAATTGTGTATTAATAATAGTATCAATTAACTACTTCTAGATATACCATACTTCTAAGTTATTGTAACCCCTAGCTATGGGGGTCCGGGGTCAGCGGGGTTCTAGGGGCGGCGGAGCCCCTAGCTGGGGTTAAGTTGAAGTTCAATCATTTAGTCAAATCAAACCCTCATTTTAAACGTTACATTTCATTGCTAATTATTTACTTATTCTTATCTTACTAATCATATAAGTCCATATCTATCGTTTACGTACGTATACGTTGTTTATCTTTCGTTTATTTCATAAAATCATTTCTAAGCTAGCACATAAGTCCACAGACATATAAGTTATTATGGGCGTATAAGTAGTTCCGGCGCATAAGTCTTAACGTATAAGTCTTTACTTGGCGTATAAGTTCCTTCCAACGTATAAGTAGTTCCGGCGTAGAAGTCATACATACACGTTTCATGCATACATATACGTTGATAATACTTATACGGTCCATTCGTACATATACGCTTTCATACATACACAATGCTAGTATACTTATACGTTTTATAGACTTATACGGTACATACGTATATATACGCTTCCATACATATGTGCTTCATACTTACACGCTGCAAATTATATGGCGTATATACTTATACCGCGTATAAGTGCAAGTCAGCTGCTTTTTAATGTGTTTTTAAGGTTTTTCTTCAATTTCGGCGCCGCCAGCCGACGTTGACCACCATGGTTGATCGGGGTTTGATCGTTTATGGCCTGGGTAGCTTCGGGGTGTCTAGATTTGAGCTAAGGTGGTCCTTAAGCTCGTTTTTGGTTGATTAAAGACCCGAATAAAGCCTAGAATAGATCCAAACAGCTCGTACGACATCATGGGGCTACGGTGTCGGGTTCTACTATATTGGTACAGCTGAGATAAATCATTTCTTACCTTCGGTTAGTCTCGGATCGCTTAATATAGTATATTAGAGAGTGCTTGGATTAAGTGTGTGTTTTTGAAGGTGTAGGCTATGATGTAGAGATGGGTGGAAATGGAAAGGATTAGGGTTTAAGGGGTATTTATACTCCCTTAAGCCTATGAACCTTAGGCCCATCTTTTCTTTTTAGTCCATATTAATTCCACCATTAAAGCCTACTTAACCTTTCATCTTTATTATTTTATTATTTCTTATACTAACTCAAGTAAACTTTTCCATCATAATTAAATAATATATTAAATATTATTTTTAGAGATTTTAGGATGTTACAGAACAATAATCAACTGTCTTCATTAGTAAGTGCACAAGTGAAGTAGCTATCCAATATTCTTCACAACTGTTCAAAGGATAAGCTCTTGATCGGTGGAATATCCTGATTCAAAATAAGGGTTGAGAAACATTGTATAACCTAAGCTGGGAGACATTCAAAAGCCTCCTAATACAAAAATTTTGTCCAGTTCATTAGATGGATCAAATTCGAACTCACTTATAAAATCACAAGATTGTTGGTACAAATCTAAGGAATATAATACTAAATTCTTAGAATATTGTCGGTTGGTTCCACATTTAGTTACTCCGGAATATAACAAAGTAACTCATTATATATATGGGTTACCAAGAGAAATAAGAGACATGGTGCAATCCAATATACCACAAACCGTTAATTCGGCCATGGAATTGGCTGAGTAATTAATCAACAGTATAATAAGAAATCAAGACGAAAAAAAGAAACCAAGACCCCGAAAGATTAGGAGAAGATAGAAAAATAAGAAAATACTCCAAATTCAATTTGTAAATTTGTGGAAGAAAACATTCTGGAAAATGTCGACTAAAAGGTACAAATAACTGTGTGTAACAACTCGGTCTTTCCATTTAATATTTTTTTCACTTACCCGACCCGCTTTTCTAATCGGGGAACTTTACCGAGAAAATATCGCTTTATTCGAATAATATTATTTTATTAACATTTGTTTATTATATTAATCATATATATAAAATAACTTTGATTTATATTCAAATCTAACCCTAAACTTAAATTTTAACCCATTGTTGTTTCCATCCTAAATCATGAAGGACCAAATTGTAAAATCTGCAATATTAATATATTATATTATATCTTGACCCGTTAACCCATTAAACCAAATCCTTATCCTCGAACCAGAAACCAAACCCGTACCCGTTATATTTCTTTAAGCTCAATTTTCGACTCAATCTTGGAATTAATTTGGGCATCATATTGTACATACTTATTGCGGCCTTTACCGACACTCGGATTAGGAAACTAGTATCAATATTATACGTATTGCTTATACGAACAATTAGTCTAAAACCCGTTTATCATTATACCCTTTAACGTACACCATAACTCAGTTAAACCTACATAAACAATCTTCTCTACCTCGTCGTCAATAACCCCATAAACAATTGACTTATCATTGTCGTGTGTATCGTGATCTGGAACCCCTGTAGCCATAGCTTGTCTATGCAAATTAACACACTTCAGATCTTTGTTAAAAGTAATTGATTTTACAGTCAGGTTCGCTGTCCATCATAGTACAATAACCCCTCAATTAATCGAATTAAAACTAACATGATTAAGCGATTGATTTTTCTAGGGTTCATGTTTGATTTGGGAGAAACTGGTTTGTCTATATTTAAATATCGTTTTTGTTTAATACTCAGTTGATCAACCATAGAAGTTGGTAGGCTGTGTTGGTGTTGATGGTAGGGTCCTGGAGGTTGCGTGTTTGAACCCCCTCCAGGCCCGTTTTCTTCCTTTTTTTGTTTTTTTATTTAAACGTTTTAAAACATATATATACACATATATTTACTCATCTAATAATATTATAATATTATAAAAGTTAATAATTAATTTATATTTTACAAAAACCGACATACAAACTATTCGTTTACCGAATCATTGCAAAACCACACACACACACACACACACACATATATATATATTAGATTAATAAAATTAATAAAGGTTTTAATCTTAGAAAAGAGTTTTAATTTATAATATATATATATATATATATATATATATATATATATATAATATCGTCAACTCACGTATTAAAAATATAGCTCAAGTGTTTTATAAAAAGATCATATTTTATATAAATATTATTATTTATTATGCATTATCTATTATTTACAATATTTATTTAAAATAAATCTTTATTAATAATAAAAATATATATTAAAGGTATTTTAGTTCAAAATTAATACTTTAAAACAATTTCTTTATATAATCTATCCAAAAATCATGAACATTTATTTATTTAAGTAATTTATAAGAATAAGTTATGGAATTAAAAATGTACTATTTATTATAAACTTGATAAATTAAAATGATAATTTAAAGTATAAAAGTATTGAAAGCCATGTAATATTTAACTTTCGTTGGTACACCCGATCATCAAATCCCGAAAGTCTATCTAATTTATGATTCTTTGTTGAAATCATAAGTTATTTATATCTCCGCAATTATTCTTTACTAGGATATCTCGTCAGAGCTTGATCTACCTTTATCTTTCTTGTCGAATCATATCTCTTACTTAATCGTGAAGGTGAGTAATCACTTCCCCTTTTTTACTTATTTTAAATCTTTTGGGGACATATGCATATTTACAGTATTATCTATTATTTACTATTCAAAACCGCAACTGTTTAATCCTTGCGTGTATATCAGTTTATGCCTAACTTGCTATTTGCTTACTTGCTTTGTTTGAATGCATTTTGGTTAAGTTCATCATTGTTCTATGATCATACGACAATCTTCGGCAACCGATGTCCATTTTTATGGCGCCGGTTTAGTCCTTGCTTGGTAACCAATGTCCATTCATATGGAATTGGTTGAGTCCTTTCTTTATGGTTTGATTTATTGTTTATGTGATATGGCTTAACTGTTTATTCTCACAGGAACAGTTTGCATATTTCTTTATTTATTATATATTATTACTATTGTGTCTTAAACTGGTGTTTTACTCACTCAACATGTGTTGTTGACCAACTTTTCTATTTTATACGCATATGCAGGTTATTGTTTAAACTAGTTGCAAGATTTGATGAAGACTTAGTGAAGAATTTAATTTAGAAAACTTTTAATCAAGATCATTTGTGATATAAATTGTATTGTTGTATGATTATGGATTTTGTACTTTGTACTTGCATTATTTGAATCATTTAATCGAATTAAATAGATATTGTCACTTTTAAATATTGCATATAGTATCTTGAGAGCTGTGAGCAATCAACTCACGCCCCGACATTTCCGCCTTAGGTTGGGGTGTGACATTGTGCATACTGCAAAAAGAAAAACCAAGACACTTAATAGAAGAATGCTAAAAGAAATTATTAGTATGTTTTACATGTGGATAAACGGGCCACTTTAAAACAGATTGCTCAAAAAGAAAAGTTAGTCAAGATTGATACTAAGGAGTAAACAAAGAAACTATCAAAACATTAGCGTCTGAAGAAAACTTTATCTAACAACAAGTTAGACAAGAGCATATCAAAAGAATGTTAGAAATTCTTAAAATAGATTAGTCGGCTTTCATACACTTGTTGTAGCTCATTTTTAAATGAGAAGTTGTATGAACATAAAAAAAAATATTTAATTTAATTCTATATATTATAAAAGAAATATCAGCATACAGATCATGTCAATACACAAGAATGCTTGTATTCATTGTCTCTAAATAAAAGACAATCAGTTGTTCAAGTCTGAAAAATTTCTTGAAACTCAAAAAGAATAAAACGTTAATTTAACCTATCCCCTGAAGGACGACCACAAAGATAAATCAAACGTTTGAAGATATACAAGGACAATATATCATTAAAAGTAGGGGTGTGCAGAATTAGGGTCGGGCCAAAAAAACCTGAAGAACCGATCCGAAAAAACCCGAAATCGGACCGACCCTAATTTTATACAGATATTTTCGGTCCTTAATATTTATTGAAATTAGTTTCGGTTCGGATTCGGTTATCTTCCCCTGAAGACACTCACAAGCCCGAATAACCAATAGGTGCAAAAAAATAATATGCAATAACCCTAACAAATATGCATACGTGCATATGTTTCTGTACCAATTCAAGCTTCTATCAAACTGATATTGTCAATCTGCTAACACTTCAATTCTTGTTGTTCTCCATTCTATCAAATTACTACTGATATTGGTTATAACTTTGTTGCTAGTTCATTTAGACATTTCATCGAACACTTCGAAGGCACACTTAATCAAAAGAAAAATTAAATCCATCTCGATCAATTAACACCGAAATTACACAATCATTGTATACTAATCAATAAAATCTAAAGATTCATGAATATATTTGAACATATACTTCAAAATCACAATGAGAATGTTAATTGATCATGAAGAAAAATGCAATAAAACACATGAAATTTTAGTCGTTTAGTTGTGGATTACTCTATTAATCATTCAGACAATCATCTACATCAATTCCAGCGGTCCAAGCTATATCTTTTTCTTCAATTAAGAAATACAGAAATGGAAATTTTCCGTTCTCGGTCCTTTTGAAGAGAACCGATGACCCGACTACAGGTAGGACCGAACCCGATTATCTCGGACCGGAAATTTTCCTTTGCACACCCCTAAATAAAAGTATATATTGTTTTAGGGTTGATCAAAAAGTCAAAGAAAAAGAGCTCGAAAATATTCAAAAAATACAGTTGATAGAATATTCGATATGATTAAGTAAAGGTACAAAGGTACTTTCAAAATACAATGAAAACCAATGATAAAGATCGATGATGGAATATATTTGATAGACTAAAATCTAGCTAACAAATTATTTAAAATAATAGAAATAGTTAAGCACAATGGTCACGATGAACAAGTACTTAACGAATTGATGTATTGACTAGCATTATTATAAAAGAGTTAATAAGCAATTTCTGATAAACCCTAGACTATAAAAGTCAGATTCTGAAAGAGGAAATATCAAATCCCTATACAACGAATCTTAAGGACGAGATTCAATCCAATACGGGGAGGATGTAACATTCCAAAAATTTTGGTTCAAATTTGACAATTTACAAAAGATGAGGGACTCAAAATATCTCCAAAATTAAAATTTTGTAATGGAGAATGTGAAATAAGAAAAGTGGGTTCATCCCACATTGGTGAAAGAAGAAAGTGGAATTATCCCACGTGGGTATAAAGAAGAAAAGAGAACTTATCCCACATTGATAGAATACAAAACTTGTAAGCACCTTATAAGAAGATGAGTTCATAAAATAATATTCTTATATGGCAAGACACTTGGTGGTTTTAAAAAGGGTGCGAAGAACCCGACGCGTATGGTTTCGGGCCCGGGCACAATATGGCGCTTTGATGACGCACTTTACACTTCGCACATTTGCATCATCGGAGCCGCTTGAGAGCCGCCTTAGTATCTTTGAAAATAAGGACCAAAACTGAAGAAGACCATCGCGATGGCCGTTCAATAAGACCATCGTGATACGCGATGGGTTATAAAATTTGCCTATTAAAGGGGCCTCACAGATCATTCATCACACGAGAAACACACATTTTACACACACACAATACCTCAGGTTGCGTGCCGCGAGTCCCAACTTTGGAAGTTTTGACGGTTTAAGCCTCAATACGCAACATTGGGTAGAAGTGCTACTAATTCAAGCAAAGGCGCTTAACTTCGATTACCCGTGTAAGGTAAGGGTTCTGCTTAAGTTATTATTTTATTATTATAATCGCTTAGACCACAGTCAAGGGTATAGCCCAAATCTTGATCACATTTAAGCATAATATTACTTTTTATAAGAAGAGCTTATCGTCAAAATAATGTTTGTCTATAAGAAAATACCATTTTATATACAAAGGGTATCGTTAAATTAATGTTTCTTCTTGAAGAAGAAACCAGTATAGTCGTTTCTTTAGAACTGGAAACGTAGCATATAATTGGTAAATAAACAAAGGGACTAAATATCCGGATCTTTTATAAAAACAAATAACCTGTCAAGGTTTAACACTATACAAAACATAATAAAGGTCTGAAGCAAGATCGTTGATCTATATATTTATACAAAGGTTATTATCGTACTATAGGTCCGACATAACAATCAGAAGCAGAAATCAATAACGAAAACTGATCATAAACGGAAAGGTGAATACGTCCTAAACTTTTACAAACTCTTAAAGACCTTGTGTTACAATAATAAAAATTGGACACTCTGATTAAAAGTATACATGTGTCTGGATCCATTCATACATGGCAAATCAGGATTTCCTGAGACCATGCAAATCATCAACATGCCTCTAGAAGCCTACTGGGCGGTTCAGAGAAATGATTTTGTGTATATGTTTTAATTATACACGTACTTAGGGTAGTTACAACCCATCGAGTTGGGTGCCTGATGAGTTGTCACAAAGGTATTATTGTTTATTTCACAATGGTATTGAAATGATTTTTCAACAAGAGTTAGCGTCATTCACCGGATGTGTGCTAACGTATTTCCCCCATGTATTTTAAGGAATCGGTAAAGGTTAGATCAAATTTGACAATCGGTTAGAAGATTGGAGATAGTCATTAGAACTTATCTGATGGCTCAGATATTTTAATGCAGGATGTTATAGAGAATCATATTTTCAGAAAGACATGTATTTGAAGTATTAAGCGGGTATTTAATTCCCGAGTTTTCAATATGATAATATTTTATTCAAAGACTTTCGCTAAAAGAACGTAACTATGATATATTACAAAACTGGTACGAACTATGGGTTACAAGCCTAGGCCTTAAGTCAGGGTGTGACAACGGTTGTCACATCCCGGCCAAAAGCGGCGGAACATGTTGTGGCACTGCGGATTTCACATGAGCATAAAGACACTATTAAAGTGGCAATATTTAAACAACTTATTCATTTCATTCAACATCATAACACATCACAACTTGTTCAATACAAATAAAACAAAGTACAAAAAAATAAATTATTCATTTAACAAATAACCTAACGGTCCAAAATAAAATAATGTCTTCAATTCTTTAATCATCCAATAATTAAACTTGAAACATTGCATAATGTTATAATATTACCGCAATTATAAGAATATTGGATATGATTAAAGAAATTAAGAAGTAAATATATGAGAATGTGTACCGGGATGATCTTTCAATTACATTGTAGTATTATTTATACTACACAAAAGTAAAATTACCAACAAACTCAAATTATTGGATTTTACTAGGAGTGTTCATGTGGCTATATGTTTGACAAATGTGTAAAAGGTGACATACAACTTGCAAGATCGTCGGTGGTTTCACAACACTCCCCCTTGGATGACACTTTTTCAAAACTTCGGGGTTTTGAAGTACTGCCTCATTAAAAACCTTGCTAAAGAAAACCCAATGGGATAAAACTTTAGCTAAGGGAAAAAGAGTGTAGCATATAGCTCCCCCTCAAGTTGCAGGTCGTAACATTGTCCGTACATGGAGCATGCCAATACCATGAACATGTTTTCTGAATGTTGTTGTGGGAAGTGCTTTTGTGAAAAGATCAGCTGAGTTGTTGCTGGATTGGACATATCTCATCTCAACCTGATTGTCTTTAATAAGGTCCCGAGTATACTCAAAATATCTTGGTGGTATATGTTTTGTTCTGTCACTTTTGATATACCCTTCCTTCATTTGTGAGACACAAGCTGCATTATCTTCATAGATAGGACTTGGAAATTGATCTTTCTGTAGACCACAAGAAATCAATATGTGTCGTGACATAGATCTTAACCATACGCATTCTCTTGAAGCTTCATGCAATGCAATGACTTCAGCATGATTTGAAGATGTTGCAATGAGTGTTTGTTTCTGGGAACGCCATGAAATCGCAGTTCCTCCATTCTTAAATACGTATCTAGTTTGAGATTTTGCTTTATGGGGATCAGTTAAATAACCTGCATCTAATAACCAGCTAACCCTTATTTTGAATCGTTAGGATAAAATAAACCTAAATCAGCAGTTCCTTTTAGATACCGAAAAATATGTTTAATGCCATTCCAATGTATTTTAGTAGGGGATGAACTGAATCTTGCCAATAAATTAACTGCAAAAGAAATGTCAGGTCTTGTACAGTTAGTAAGATACATAAGTGCTCCAATTGCACTGAGATTGGTACTTCGGGACCAAGAATCTCTTCATTATCTTTGCAAGGACGAAATGGATCATTGTCAACATTGAGTGATCTAACAACCATCGGTGTGCTTAAAGGATTTGCTTTGTCCATATTGAAACGCTTTAAGAGTTTCTCAGTATAAGTTGACTGATGCACAAGTACCCCATTATGCATATGCTCAATTTGTAAACCAAGACAATATTTGGTTTTTCCAAGGTCTTTCATTTCAAATTCTTTCTTTAAAAGAGCAATCGCTTCATTAATTTCTTTTTGTGTCCCAATTAAATTTAGATCATCAACATACACAGCTATGATCACATATCCTGATGTTGTCTTCTTGATGAAGACACATGGACAAATACGATTATTTGTATATCCTTTGCTTATCAAATAATCACTCAAATGATTGTACCACATCCTTCCAGATTGTTTCAGTACATACAAGGATCTTTGTAACTTTATGAAATACGTTTCCTTAGGCTTTGAGCTTATTGCTTCGGGGAGTTTAAATCCTTCGGGAATTTTCATATAGATGTCACTGTCTAGTGATCCATACAAGTAAGCTGTGACAACATCCATAAGACGCATCTCTAAATTTTTAGAGACTGCTAAGCTGATTAAATATCTAAACGTAATAGCATCCATAACAGGATAATACGTTTCTTCATAGTCAACTCCTGGCCTCTGAGAAAAACCTTGAGCTACAAGTCTTGCTATATATCTTGTAACTTCATTTTTCTCATTTCATTTTCTCATAAAAACCCATTTATATCCTACAGGTTTCATTGACTTTGGTGTAATGACAATAGGTCCAAAAACCTTGTCGGTTTTAATTCAGCTTGCATGGCATCTTTCCATTTGTTCCAATCTTGTCGATTTTTACAATCATCTACAGATTTTGGTTCAAGGTCATCATTTTCTTTCATGATATCACTTGCCATAGAATAAGAAAATATATCATCAATAGTTTCCATTTCATCTCGATCACACATTATATATGATTGACCATAGTTGATTGACAATTATTTATTGGAATCATTTATTCCTTCCTGAGGAAATGTTATATCATTTATTCTTTCCTGAGGGAAGGTTTTGTCAATCATTCCTTCCTTAGGGTCAGTATCCTTTTCAGAGCTCTTTATTTTTCGAGGATTTTTATCCTTTGAACCGATTGGCCTTCCACGTTTTAGGGATTCATGAGGTGCATTATTATGGTTTTGCTTGCTTGGAATCTCAACTCGAGCTGGAGCATTAGCAGCTGGTATATTGTATTTAGTAACCCTGTTTATATCAGTAAATGCATCAGGTAACTGATTAGCAATTTCTTGTAGATGTATTATTTTTTGAACCTCTGTCTCACATTATTTTGATCTTGGGTCTAGGTGTAACAATGATGGCACACACCATGATATATCTCTTTCTTGTTTTTTCATTTCTCCTCCTAATGTCGGGAACATTGTCTCGTTAAAATGGCAATCAGCAAAACGTGCTGTAAATATATCACCTGTTAAAGGTTCAAGGTATCTTATAATGGAAGACGTTTCATATCCAACATATATTCCCAACCCTTTTTGGGGACCCATTTTGTGCGTTGTGGTGGTGCAATAGGAACATACACAGCACACCCAAAAATCCTAAGGTGAGAGATATTTGGCTCATGTCTAGAATCAAGTTGTGTGGGAGAGTATTTATGACTTGCACTTTATCTCACACGGATTAATGATCCAGCATGCATAATTTCATGACCCCAAATAGAAACAGGGAGTTTTGTCCTCATTATTAATGGTCTAGCTATTAGCTGTAGGCGTTTGATCAATGACTCGGCTAAGCCATTTTGTGTGTGTACGTGAGCAACAGGGTGTTCTACAACAATCCCCACAGACATGCAATAATCATCAAAAGCATGTGATGTAAATTCTAACGCATTATCAAGCCTTACTCTTTTAATGGTATAATCCGGAAAATGTGCACGTAATTTTATAATTTGAGCAAGAAATTTTGCAAAAGCAACATTACGAGTCGATAATAAAGAGATATTAGACCATCTGCTGGATGCATCTATTAAGACCATGAAGTATCTAAATGGTCCACATGGTGGATGAATTGGTCCACACATGTCACCTTGAATTTTTTCAAGAAACACTGGTGTTTCTTTATCGACTTTTAATGGCGAAGGCCTTATGATTAATTTGCCAAGAGAACAAGATGTACATTGAGACATTTTATCTATTTTGTGGATCTTTTGACCTTTCAGTGGATGCCCATGTGTATTTTCAATGATCCTTTTCATCATTGTGGATCCTGGATGGCCTAATCTGTCATGCCAAAAGTTTATGATACCTGAATCGCAACAATTTTCTTTGACTGCCATATGTGCTTGAGGCACATTTATATATGTATAATGCAAATCAGAATGGAGCATTGGCAATTTTTCCAGTATCTGATCTTTGCTTATGATATGCAAATATTTTTCATTACTAACAGTCCTTGACTGAGTATCATACCCATTATGGTATATGTTTTTGAAACTCAACAAATTTCTTGTTGATTTTGGGGAAAATAAAGCATTTTCTATTTTGAGCTTTGTACCATTTGGTATTGCTAAATTAGCTTTTCCCACTCCTTCTATCAAATTTGTAGGACCTTATATTGTATTGATGGTCCCTTTTGTTGGTTTCAGTTTATAAAAATATTTTTCAGATCTAAGTATAGTATGCGTGGCTCCACTATCCGCTATACATATATCTTCTTCATTTGTTTGATCTTGTGCTCCAGTGATTTTCATTTTAAATCTTGAAAAATATTAAGAAAAATAATAAGTGTATAACGAAGACATATGATATTTTAATAAGAACTTTATTTAATTGAAAAACAAGCAGTACATGAAAGGAACTGCATAATCAAAGATAATGAGAAACACACTTAATTATTGCATATAATTATAGTCGTCAAGCAACTTTGTTTCAGAGTTCCACCTCAAAGTCTTCAACCCTCAACTCAACATTAATATTATTAAAGTTATCAACATGGTTCACTTCTTTCTCTTTTCCTTTGAGGGAGGCTTGGTATAGTTCACATAGATGTGGAGCTGTGCGACAAACCTTTGCCCAGCGGTTTGTGTAACGATTCCGGCAGAATCAGGTATACCCTAACCGGTATATACTACTTATGTGTTATTTAATAATGAATATATGAATTATAATGTGTTTATACGAGTATGTATGATTCACAGTACGGATTATACTCGATTACACAGTTAATCGTATTGGAATACGATTAACCGATTAACGGTTATTGAAGCCCAAACGAATCGGGGATACATTATAGACGAGATATATAATATTTAGTGGTGTTTACGAAGTATTAAAGCTTCGGGATAAGTGAATTAAAGCACAGAAAAAGAATTTCGATTTAATGGTACGTCGGTACGTTAAACGAAACCTTTAATACCAAACCGAGCAAGAGACGATCGATCAAGCCGAAAAAGATGCGCAATTGTTAATAATATGATGTTTCAAGTTAATAAATGTCATGGTTTAAGTTTTTTAAAGTTTTTAAAGTGGTTTTATATAAATTTCATTTTTAAGCCGAAAACGACCGTTTTAGCCTCGTTTTAAGCCGAATTAAACATTTAACCAAAAAACGAACTGAACCAGATTATCCAAAACATTATCCAGATCTCTGATATCCGAATGTGTGGCTAGAAATGGAGAGGTGGGTCCCACCCCACCTCCCTCTCACTCCGGTCGCAATAAGGGGTGAAACCCCCTTTGCTTTATTATTTTTTTTGTAACCATATCCAACATCCACCATTTTCTCTCAATTTCATGAGCCAAAATCTAGAATTTTTGCAAGAAAACCGAGGTAAAAATCGAGTTATTTACGTGTTCATCTTCGTTTCTTGAGTTTATTTGCAAGAAAATGAGGTTTCAAAGATGAAAACCGATTCTTGCATGATCAAGTGATGTATACGAGTTATACAAGGGATCTTGGTCCAAGAAAGGAGTTAAACGAACCAAAAACGAATTTTTACGGTTAAATCTTTGTTTTTAAATCATAACCGAAACCATGAAAGAAATGGCTTGATTGTGGGTGTAAATTGCTTGGTGTGGTGTTATTGTGCTTGTAGGTGTTGTATCTAGTTTTTAGCAAAGGCTAGAAAGCGAGATCCTTGCGATTTGAAGCTAGAGACACAAGGTAGTTAGGTTTTTGTATGATGTTTGTATTTTGGACAGATTGTGATACGTTTAGAGTTAGGTCATGAAATTTTACAAAGGTGTTAGATACATGAAAATATGAGAGCTGAGAAATTTTGGTAATTTTTGGACAAAGGATGAATATTTGGTGAATTTAATGTTTGGTTTTGGCTAAAAATGGTGAAAAATACTTAAATATCATGAAAAATTCTGTAAAATTCCAGATAAGCTTTTTATAACATATATAAGTCACACACAAAATTTTAGGTCATTTGGAGAAGTCTAAGTAGGCTTTTCGGTTAAACGAGTTCTAGGGTTTTCTAGCTCGGTTTTAGTGAAAATGGCATGTAAAAAGAGATTTTGGTTCTGGAAAAATTACAGGGGACTATGGAGATGGCAGGGGTCATCCAGGAAAAATTTGGGATTTTTCTAAGGTCGTTTGGTATTTACGACATATTTAGTGTTTAAATGGTGTTTAAAAATAGATAAATAAATTTTAAATATAAAAATTAATTCTGGAAATATTTTTATAAAATTCCCCACTGTCAAAAAGTGATTTTTGCAAAAATTTCACGACCCGAGATTAAACGGATAATTATTTGTGCTAAAAAGAAGATAAAAACAAACTTTTAAAGCTTAAAACGCGTAAACCGGTAAAGTTCGCCTAAGCGAGCTGACTGGTGTATAAAAACCCTAAAAATGAACTATTTTCATATAATTGAGTTAAACAAGTAAAAATGAATCATCCGAAAATAATTCGGATGATTTGAGTAATTTTTACCCGATTTAACAGTTTCCGATGCACTAAAGACGGAAACGGGCCCCGCGGCCAAACTGGGCGTCTAAACCGAGCTCTAATTTCACATCTTTAATTAAATTATCATTCAACCACTATTTTCGGGTCATGTGTGACCACACTCATTTTTGAAACGTAAAAACGGGTAACCGTGCTAGGCACGCAAAACGGGAAAAACAAACTATTAGTAATTTTGACTGTTGAACTCTAAACGATATCACAATCTGAGTCCGGAGAAGTGTTTTGGGGTTAACATTGCCCCCGGAACGGTTACAGTACTGGGTTAACAGTGTTCCCAGATGTACCGGTTAACACGGTTAAAGTTATGTTAATAATGATTGTATAGTAACGAACTTAGGGATCGTATTACAGATCCGGATTAATAGCTGGTGTACTGTGTTATCTACTTGTTTACGATAAGGTGAGTTTCACGGGCCCCTTTTTTCTGAATTGTTTTTAAATATTTTCCCGGGGCGGAAAGCATGTTACTATTGAAATATTTAAGTACATACTGAACGCATGGATTTGCGTGTATTTATAAATATTTGATTGTACGGGAATTGTACGGAATGGGTACAGTACTGGGTTAACATTGTCCCCAGATGTCCCTAGGAGTGTTTCTGAGTTAACATTGTCCCCGGAATGGGTATTGTACTGGGTTAA
The DNA here is from genome assembly GCF_021521415.1 of Bidens hawaiensis. Lineage (NCBI taxonomy): Eukaryota > Viridiplantae > Streptophyta > Magnoliopsida > Asterales > Asteraceae > Bidens > Bidens hawaiensis. The sequence goes on from NW_027491024.1 coordinate 3,859,271, forward strand.
CAGTGTCCCCAGATGTCCCTAGAAGTGTTTCTGGGTTAACATTGTCCCCCGAATGGGTATTGTACTGGGTTAACAGTGTCCCCAGATGTCCCTAGAAGTGTTTCTGGGTTAACATTGCCCCCGGAACGGGTACAGTACTGGGTTAACAGAGGTTTCACTTGTCGGCTCAGCATAATTACATCGCTAATATATGCTTATTATAATGATTTGTCACAGTTGTTTAAATTAGTGAAACTCACCAACTATTCCTAGTTGACCCGTTTTCTTTACATGCTTTCTAGGTACTCCCAAACTAGAATAAGTGCTACATGGTTGATGATGCGTGCTTTCTGTGGAAGTTTAGTGATCATTTTGTATTAAATATGTTAATGTACTGTTGGTAAAACTTATGTGTTAACGCCTAGACGGTAACTAAACTCGGAACAATGTAATATGATGTAAATTAATGTAATGGTGTTTTCTTTATAAGAAATGCTGTTGATATCAGACGTGTCTGTTGCATCCCGGTTACGTTTTCGCTGCGGTTACGGGGTGTTACAGAACTTGGTATTAGAGCCATTGGTTATAAAAGAATTAGGATGTCTTTAAAAGATACCTAAAATATAACCAGTAGCTCAAGTATTATAGGATCTGAATATCAACTAATAATATATGGTGACGAGTATCGGGATGAACTTGGATGGACAAGTGAGTTATTATGGTCCGGAACATAATAACAGACTTGTCCGCACGAGGGAATTCAGTGGAAGTCACGGGGAACATTAATAGGTAAAATCGGCAACATATGTGTAAGTATATGATAATATTTTTATGTGACAAAGTTGTATAAGTATGTGTATATTAATTTAATTATGATTTACAATATGGAAGGAACTATATGTTTGCTACTTGTGTACAGGTAAGGATGTCGAGATCACGAAGTCTGTCAGTGGAGGAGGACCCGGAGGAGACCAGTTCCGGGGACTCTAGGAGCTTACGCCTAGTATCCAGCACTGAGCCTAGTGAGACTAGCCGTAGGAGTACTAGCCTGTCCTTCCTGCTAGGGTTGCCAGATCCCCCACCCCACCCGCACCACAGGTCACCTCTACCCCTCCCAGACCCGGACCCCGCCTCACGGCGCGGTTCAGTGTCCCCTATGTCCCACCTACCTCTACCACACCCAGACCTACTTTCCACAGGGGCGAGTCCTCCCGCCCCCAGCCCGAGCCTGTGCCTTCACCCGTGTGGGGTACTCCTAGGCTGGAGAGGGATGAGCGTCCCTCCTCCGAGGCTGCATGGCTCCGAGTGCTCACCGAGCAGATGGTTGAGCACACTGTCGCCTTGACGGTGGGTATCCAGAGGAGGAATCACTTGGCGGACTGCATACTGGACAGCCAGTATGCGATTGGCCAGCTGAGGAGTGAGGGCGCATACTCCCAGTGGATGATTGACCGGATGGAGACACGGATCCGGGGTTTGATGGCGGTGTTAGTGGTGATGGTGGCAGTGTTGGTGTGGTTGGTATACCACCATGTTTAGTTATGTTAGGGTGGTAGTAGTCAGGGTCCGCTTTTTGATACTCTGTGTAAGCAGTTAGTGGCGATGCTAACATAGAGTGAATCTTGGGTAGTTATAGTACAACCACTAGCCCATAGGGGGCCCTTTTTGGGGATATCATTGTAGATACTTTTGGTGTATCATTCAAGCACTGACCCATAGCGGGTTATGTCGAAATGATGCCGATGTAGGACTGATGTATGAAAACTTAATCTATGTGATGATGGTAGGAATGTAATGTGTACTGATGTTTATGTAAAATGTACTAATGTTTATTAATGAATGGAATATGTGTTGTGTATCGAGATTGGAATTTGTATTATATATGTATTTTTCTTAATGTTGTGTAGAATGGCACCAAAATATTCAGCTCAAATGTCAGAAGTGGATGTGAGTCGTCTGATTGCTCGACAGTTAGAGGCGGCGATACCGGATATAGTATCGCCCATCGCCGCCAGTATTAATAATACGACCAATCCAGCCCCTGCGAGCAATCAAACGACCACCAATAATGATGGGGAACAAAATGTGAACCCTCCACCGAACGGTAACCCGATTCCGAGTAATGACGCACCGCCTAGGGTGGTCGTTACAGACAAGTAATGGCCCTATACCTAGTGTAGAAACGAACCGCACTGAACCAACTCCTGCAACAAAGGGGTGTTCAATCAAAGATTTCATGTTGTGCAAGCCCCTAGAATTTAGCGGGTCTGAAGGACCAAATGGGTTGGTTAAGTGGATTGAGAAAATAGAGTCTGTTGTGAACATTAGCAACTGCCCTGAGGATTACATTGTTAAGTATGCTACCTGCACGTTCACGGACCATGCCTTGACATGGTGGAACACAATAGTGCAAACTCGCGGTCAGGCAGCGACAAACCGCATGACCTGGGCAGAGCTCAAGGCCCTTGTACTGGAGCATTTATGCCCAAAAAATGAACTGCAGAAATTAGAAAACGAATTGTGGAATCTGGAGATGCAGGGGGCAGACCACTTGGGTTATACGAACCGATTCAATGAGTTGTCGCGATTGGTGCCATGGTTGGTCACCCCAGAGTCAAAGAGGGTTGAGCGTTATATATGGGGACTAACTCCAGTAGTAAGGAGTATAGTCAACGCTGGGGGACACAAGACGTTTGAGGGTGCGGTGACGCAAGCTGGTATCGTCACATACGATTTCGTGAGGAGTGGGTCACTGAAGGTGGCAGGAGAGTCTGCTGGGGGAAAGCGAGGTACGTATGACAATAGGATCCAGGAGAAGCAGCAAAATAAACGTGCTAGGCCCGCTGCCCAGAACTACGCCATGACTAGTTCAGGCGGAAGGCAGGAATCGCAGAAAGGGACGTTCCCTAAATGTGGGAAATGCGGTTACCAGCATGTTGGCGTGTGCAAGGAGGTAGTGTGCCACCGGTGTGGCAGGGATGGGCACTACGCACCGAGATGTAGGACAAACCTGAACAATCTGAACCGACAACCGCAACCTATCCGTGCGCAGCCATTTAGGACCCAACCAGCCCGACAACAAAACCCACAAGGAAACCAAATGATGACCACCAGCCGTGCTTGCTTTGAATGCGGAAGCACAGATCATTTCAAGAGGTACTGTCCGAAACTGAACCAGGGAGGAAATGGGAGGCAAACCGTGGGTCAGGCATCGTCGTACAATCCAGCGAGAGGCCGAGCATTTGTGATGGGGGCGAACGAAGCACGCCAGGACCCCAGCGTAGTGACAGGTACATTCCTCGTCTCTGATCATTACGCTTCTGTATTATTTGATACGGGTACCGATAGAAGTTTTGTCTCCGTTAAATTCCTATCGATAGCAAACCTTCCGGTTAGTGAAACCATAGAACCTTATACCGTAGAAGTCGCTAACGGTAAAACCATGATAGTTAATTAGATAGTTCGGAATTGCCCTTTCATTCTGAACGATCAATCCTTCCTGATTGACTTATTACCGGTAGAATTAGGTAGTTTTGACGTGATAGTGGGAATGGATTGGTTAGCACGTAACAAGGTGGAAATAAACTGTGAAAAGAAAATCGTCAAGATCCGGGTGTCGGATGACGAAGAGGTGTTAGTGCAAGGAGAGAAGTCGGGCACAATGATACCATTTATATCCCACCTCAAGGTGTTAAAATATATACGCCAGGGATGCGTGGCGTATCTAGCAAGCTTGACGGCCACAGATTCTGAGGAGAAACGGGTGGAAGATATCCCGGTGGTACGCGAATTTCCACAAGTTTTCCCAAAAGAACTTCCTGGATTACCGCCAACCCGACAGGTCGAATTCAGAATCGATTTAATACCTCAAGCTGGCCCTGTTGCTAAGGCACCCTACCGACTTGCACCGTCCGAGATGCAAGAATTATCCAATCAATTGCAAGAATTTTTGGATAAAGGATTTATACGTCCTAGTCATTCCCCATGGGGTGCACCTGTATTATTCGTGAAAAAGAAGGACGGGAGCCTTAGAATGTGCATTGATTACAGGGAGTTGAACAAGTTAACGATCAAAAATAGGTACCCTCTTCCTCGAATTGATGATCTGTTTGACCAGCTGCAAGGTGCGAGCTATTTCTCAAAAATCGATCTTAGATCGGGGTACCATCAGGTTAGAATTCAGGAAGAAGATATCCCAAAAACCGCATTCCGGACTCGCTACGGCCATTACGAGTTCTTAGTTATGCCTTTCGGGCTAACAAATGTGCCGGCAGTATTCGTGGACCTCATGAATCGAGTCTGTAAACCCTACCTCGACAAATTCGTCATCGTGTTTATTGACGATATTTTGATTTACTCGAAAAGTAAAGAAGAGCACGAGCAACACTTAAGAATAATTTTAGAGCTTCTGAGTCAGGAGAAGTTATATGCAAAATTCTCCAAGTGTAACTTCTGGTTACAAGAAGTGCAATTCCTCGGTCACGTTGTAAACCATCAAGGAATACACATTGATCCGAGTAAGGTTGAAGCAGTTAAGAATTGGCAAGCGCCTAAATCGCCAAAGGAAATCCGCCAATTCTTAGGCTTAGCTGGATATTATCGTCGATTCATAGAGAACTTTTCCAGCATCGCCCAACCTTTAACTTTCCTGACTCAAAAGGATCGAAAGTATGAATGGGGAGAAGAGCAGGAAACGGCGTTTCAAACGTTAAAGCAAAAATTGTGCCAAGCGCCGATTTTAAGTCTCCCCGATGGAGACGATGGTTTTGTCGCGTATTGTGACGCATCGCGTAGAGGGTTAGGATGCGTGTTGATGCAGAATAATAAGGTTATAGCCTATGCTTCCCGACAGTTAAAAGTACACGAGAAAAATTACACTACTCACGACTTAGAACTGGGAGCGGTTATCTTCGCACTTAAAATCTGGAGACATTATCTCTATGGTACAAAGTGCACCATCTTCACCGGTCATAAAAGTTTGCAACACATATTCGATCAGAAAGAACTGAATATGAGGCAACGAAGATGGGTCGAGTTGTTAAGCGACTATGACTGTGACATCCGTTATCACCCCGGCAAGGCTAACGTTGTAGCTGATGCCTTGAGTAGGAAAGATCGGGTTAAGCCCTTGCGAGTGCGAGCGCTGGGGATGATAGTCCAGTCGAACCTTTCGGACCTGATTCGAGTCGCTCAACGTGAGGCGTTGAAAGAGGAACAATTGGAAAATGAGGGACTTTACAGCAATGAGAAGAATTTCGAACTGCGCGTGGACGAAATTCTCTATTTCAAAAATCGGATTTGGATCCCGACCCTCCATGACCTTCGTGAATTAATCATGGACGAAGAGCATAGATCGAAATATTTCATTCATCCGGGATCGGATAAGATGTACAAGGATGTGAAGGAGTTCTACTGGTGGCCGTGTATGAAAAAGGACATAGCAACGTATGTCGGTAAGTGCACGACTTGTGCGAGAGTTAAGGCGGAGCACCAGAAACCCTCGGGGATGTTACAACAACTGGAGATTTCCGAATGGAAGTGGGAGCAAATCACAATGGATTTTGTGACACATCTCCCTAAGACGTCCCGAGGACATGATGCAATTTGGGTAATCATGGATCGATTAACCAAATCGGCACATTTTATCCCGATTAGGAATAATTATAACACTGAAAGACTTGCGCAGATTTATATAAATGAAATTGTGTCCCGTCATGGGATACCCATCTCAATCATCTCCTATCGAGATAGCCATTTCACCTCCAATCTTTGGCAAGCTGTGCAAGAAGCGCTGGGAACGCGTATTGATCTAAGCACAGCTTACCACCCTCAGACCGATGGTCAGTCTGAGAGGACCATCCAGACCCTGGAGGATTTGCTTCGTGCATGCGTACTGGATTTTAAGGGAAATTGGGATCAACATCTCCCACTTGTTGAATTTTCCTATAATAACAGTTACCATAGCAGTATAAAGGCAGCGCCTTACGAAGCATTGTATGATCGGAAGTGTCGATCACCACTCTGCTGGACTGAAGTGGGCGACACTCAGGTTATTAGATCAGACCTGGTCCAAGAAACGACCAGCAAAATCCTTGAAATTAAGAACAATCTGAAGGCCGCGCGGGACCGGCAGAAGAGTTATGCCGATACCCGTAGAAAACCATTGTCGTTTGAGAAAGGTGATAAAGTGTATCTGAAGGTATCACCTTGGAAGGGTGTAGTCAGATTTGGAAAGGCGGGGAAGTTAGCCCCGAGGTATATTGGACCATTCAATATTACTGCAAAAATCGGTCCCGTAGCATACCGATTAGAACTACCCGATGAACTGAGTGCAGTTCACAACGTGTTTCACGTATCGAACTTGAAAAGATGTCTGGCGGATGAGACATCGGTGTTACCTTTAGAGGGTGTCCAAATAAGTGATAAGCTCAATTTCGTAGAGGAACCCATAGAAATAGTAGACGGGAAAATCAAGCAACTTAGACACAATAAGATTTCGTTGGTCAAAGTTAGATGGAATTCGCATCGAGGCCCAGAATATACATGGGAACGAAAGGACGAATTCCGGAAGAAATACCCCTACCTATTTCCTCAAAAGGAAGTGGTCGAAGCGTAAAATTTCGAGGACGAAATTTCTTTTACGGGGGGAGAATGTAACGATTCCGGCAGAATCAGGTATACCCTAACCGGTATATACTACTTATGTGGTATTTAATAATGAATATATGAATTATAATGTGTTTATACGAGTATGTATGATTCACAGTACGGATTATACTCGATTACACAGTTAATCGTATTGGAAATACGATTAACCGATTAACGGTTATTGAAGCCCGAACGAATCGGGGATACATTATAGACGAGATATATAATATTTAGTGATGTTTACGAAGTATTAAAGCTTCGGGATAAGTGAATTAAAGCACAGAAAAAGAATTTCGATTTAATGGTACGTCGGTACGTTAAACGAAACCTTTAATACCAAACCGAGCAAGAGACGATCGATCAAGCCGAAAAAGATGCACAATTGTTAATAATATGATGTTTCAAGTTAATAAGTGTCATGGTTTAAGTTTTTTAAAGTTTTTAAAGTGGTTTTATATAAATTTCATTTTTAAGCCGAAAACGACCGTTTTAGCCTCGTTTTAAGCCGAATTAAACATTTAACCGAAAAACGAACTGAACCAGATTATCCAAAACATTATCCAGATCTCTGATATCCGAATGTGTGGCTAGAAATGGAGAGGTGGGTCCCACCCCACCTCCCTCTCACTCCGGTCGCAATAAGGGGTGAAACCCCCTTTGCTTTATTATTTTTTTTGTAACCATATCCAACATCCACCATTTTCTCTCAATTTCATGAGCCAAAATCTAGAATTTTTGCAAGAAAACCGAGGTAAAAATCGAGTTATTTACGTGTTCATCTTCGTTTCTTGAGTTTATTTGCAAGAAAATGAGGTTTCAAAGATGAAAACCGATTCTTGCATGATCAAGTGATGTATACGAGTTATACAAGGGATCTTGGTCCAAGAAAGGAGTTAAACGAACCAAAAACGAATTTTTACGGTTAAATCTTTGTTTTTAAATCATAACCGAAACCATGAAAGAAATGGCTTGATTGTGGGTGTAACTTGCTTGGTGTGGTGTTATTGTGCTTTTAGGTGTTGTATCTAGTTGTTAGCAAAGGCTAGAAAGCGAGATCCTTGCGATTTGAAGCTAGAAACACAAGTTAGTTCGGTTTTTGTATGATGTTTGTATTTTGGACAGATTGTGATAATTTTAGAGTTAGGTCATGAAATTTTACAGAGGTGTTAGATACATGAAAATATGAGATCTGTGAAATATTGGTAATTTTTGGACAAAGGATGAATATTTGGTGAATTTAATGCTCGGTTTTGGCTAAAAATGGTGAAAAATACTTAAATATCATGAAAAATTCTGGAAAATTCAAAATAAGCTTTTTATAACATTTATAAGTCACACACAAAATTTTAGGTCAGTTGGAGAAGTCTAAGTAGGCTTTTCGGTTAAACGAGTTCTAGGGTTTTCTAGCTCGGTTTTAGTGAAAATGGCATGTAAAAAGAGATTTTGGTTCTGGAAAAATTACAGGGGACTATGGAGATGGCAGGGGTCATCCAGGAAAAATTTGGGATTTTTCTAAGATCGTTTGGTATTTACGACATATTTAGTGTTTAAATGGTGTTTAAAAATAGATAAATAAATTTTAAATATAAAAATTAATTCTGGAAATATTTTTATAAAATTCCCCACTGTCAAAAAGTGATTTTTGCAAAATTTCAAGATCCGAGATTAAAGGGATAATTATTTGTGCTAAAAAGAAGATAAAAACAAACTTTTAAAGCTTAAAACGCGTAAACCGGTAAAGTTCGCCTAAGCGAGCTGACTGGTGTATAAAAACCCTAAAAATGAACTATTTTCATATAATTGAGTTAAACAAGTAAAAATGAATCATCCGAAAATAATTCGAATGATTTGAGTAATTTTTACCCGATTTAACAGTTTCCGGTGCACTAAAGACGGAAACGGGCCCCGCGGCCAAACTGGGCGTCTAAACCGAGCTCTAATTTCACATCTTTAATTAAATTATCAGTCAACCACTATTTTCGGGTCATGTGTGACCAAACTCATTTTTGAAACGTAAAAACGGGTAACCGTGCTATGCACGCAAAACGGGGAAAACAAACTATTAGTAATTTTGACTGTTGAACTCTAAACGATATCACAATCTGAGTCCGGAGAAGTGTTTCTGGGTTAACATTGCCCCCGGAACGGTTACAGTACTGGGTTAACAGTGTTCCCAGATGTATCGGTTAACACGGTTAAAGTTATGTTAATAATGATTGTATAGTAACGAACTTAGGGATCGTATTACAGATCCGGATTAATAGCTGGTGTACTGTGTTATCTACTTGTTTACGATAAGGTGAGTTTCACGAGCCCCTTTTTTCTGAATTGTTTTTAAATATTTTCCCGGGCGGAAAGCATGTTACAATTGAAATGTTTAAGTACATACTGAACGCATGGATTTGCGTGTATTTATAAATACTTGATTGTACGGGAATTGTACGGAATGGGTACAGTACTGGGTTAACAGTGTCCCCAGATGTCCCTAGGAGTGTTTCTGGGTTAACATTGTCCCCGGAATGGGTATTGTACTGGGTTAACAGTGTCCCCAGATGTCCCTAGAAGTGTTTCTGGGTTAACATTGTCCCCGGAATGGGTATTGTACTGGGTTAACAGTGTCCCCAGATGTCCCTAGAAGTGTTTCTGGGTTAACATTGCCCCCGGAACGGGTACAGTACTGGGTTAACAGAGGTTTCACTTGTCGGCTTAGCATAATTACATCGCTAATATATGCTTATTATAATGATTTGTCACAGTTGTTTAAATTAGTGAAACTCACCAACTATTCGTAGTTGACCCGTTTTCTTTACATGCTTTCTAGGTACTCCCAAACTGGAATAAGTGCTACATGCTTGATGATGCGTGCTTTCTGTGAAAGTTTAGTGATCATTTTGTATTAAATATGTTAATGTACTGTTGGTAAAACTTATGTGTTAACGCCTTGACGGTAACTAAACTCGGAACAATGTAATATGATGTAAATTAATGTAATGGTGTTTTCTTTATAAGCAATGTTGTTAATATCAGACGTGTCTGTTGCATCCCGGTTACGTTTCCGCTGCGGTTACGGGGTGTTACAGTTTGTACTTCCACATCTAAAACAATAAGTGCCATTGTTTTCGGACCTACCAGCTTCATTCCTTTTGTTGTGTTGGTTGGAATTGTTATATTGTGGAACATGGTAATTGTTGGCTCTCTGGCTACGACCACGGCCACGACCACGACCGTAAGAATTAGTGTTCCATTTAAAGGAATGGCTACGATCATTAAAATGCCTTTTGTCAAAATGACCACGGCCCTCGTCCACGAATTTGTTCCCATTTATGACCATAATTTTTATGAGAATTTTTGTGAGCAACATTTGCTTCTGGTATTGCTAATGAACCCGTGGGACGAGATTGATGATTTTTCATCAATAATTCATTATTTTTCTCTGCTACAAGGAGTAATGCATTTAGATCAGAGTATCTCCTAAAATTCTGCAAACGATAATGTCTTTGCAAGTTTATATTTGATGCATGAAACGTGAAGAAAGTTTTCTCTAACTTTTCTTCCTCTGTTTTGGGATACCCACAAAATTCTAGCTTTGAGCAAATTCAGTATAAAGCAGAGGTGTAATCATTTACCCTCTTAAAATCTTGGAACCTAAGACTGTTCCATTCATCTCTAGAAGTAGGAAGTAAAACTTCCCTTAGATGACCAAATCTGTTTTTCAAATCTTCCCATATCATATATGGGTTATCACAATTAAATACTCATGTTGTAGTAATTCATCAATATGTTTATGGATGAAAGCATCAGCCCTTGCATTATCCTGGTCAGAGCAATCATTGTCTTCTTGGATTTTTTCTAACACATCCATTGATTTCAAATGTCATTTGACATTTGCTGTCCAAGACATATAGTATTCTCCAGAAATGTTGAGTGCGGGGAATTCAAGTTTTGATAGATTTGACATTTTGTTGCTAAAGATAATAGAGAAAATAATAAGATAAATATTAGAATCCATATATATCAATCAACAATGAGATACACTACATTAGTAGAGCTATAAACATATAAAAGAAAAAGAAAATGCCGAAATCTTCAGATGGGAGATTAAAAATTAGAATGAGAAGTAGTATAAGCATTATAGTGACCAACAGCAAAACCGGTTTAATCATTTTGAAAGCTTTATCTTGGATAAATTTAATAGGAAGAATGTTTGTTGTAATGAAATGGGGTTGATAATTGGTTGTTTATAGTGAAAATTTATAACCATTTTACAACGCCTATATTACCGTTTTATAACGGTAATATTACCGTTTGTATGTGTGTGTGTGTGTGTATTAATGTAAAGAATAAAATGAGATAAAAAATTATTAGATAATACATAGAATTAAAGAATGTTAGTATGCATAAATAAATGCTAGTAAGCATAGTTAAATGTTAGTTAACGTAAATATAAAAGTTACTTGACAGAAATATAAATGTTAGTCAAAGGTTAGATAACATAACAGGAAAAGTTAGTTGCATAATTAAATGTTAGATGCATAAATAAATGTTAGATTGTTAGTAGTCCCATAATCGTCAAATGTCCATAATAAGGTGTCATTTATGTTTTATAGAGTACTTATCTTCTCAATGTATATTATTGAATTCTATTGATTAATAAAGTATTTACCTTGCTTTAAGATGAATATCTTTTGCGGTGGATATACCTTCTTGATTTAGAGCTTCGTGCTGATAACGTGTTATAATATTACCGCAATTATATGAATATTGGATATGATTAAAGAAAGAAAGAAGTAAATATATGAGAAATGTGTACTGGGACGATCTTTCATTTACATCGTAGTATTATTTATACTAAACAAAAGTAAAATTACCGACAAATTCAAATTATTGGATTTTACTTGGAGTGTTCATGTGGCTATATGTTTGGCAAATGTGTAAAAGGTGATATACAACTTGCAAGATCGTCGGTGGTTTCACAACACATAAAATATATTATGTCAACACGAATGTTGGTGAGCAATAGGGATGAGCTCAAGTTAGTACTTGTACCGACCGGTACCGATCCCGAAAATTAAAAATACTTAGTACCGGTACTAGTAACGAAATGTTCAGTACGGTACCAGTATTTCGTGAAAAATTCGGGAATTACCAGTACCGTACCGGTGCCAAAAACTCAAAACTTTTTACCGATTCCATACCGACGGTACCAAATTGTCACCGAATCCGGTACCGGTACCAATCGGTACCCGTACCGAAAACGCTCATCCCTAGTGAGCAATTACATGATTTTTGTATATATAATATGAGGAAAAAATCCACAACTCATATGTGAACCGCAAATAATAGCGACCATTACGGTATATAAATAATAAATAAATGAGCCTCCTTTCTAATAGGTAAGCGTACCAAATTACAAGGAGGAGTGTATGACCATATTTATTGAGGATGAGGATGAGGCCAACCAACAAAGCAATAAATGTTTAGCAAATAATTCATATAAGGCATATAACACATAATCATGCAATTATTCTAAGCAATACATAACCTAAAGTTTGTGATTTGAGGATCTAATTCTTAATTCATTTTTGTTTGAGTTAGTATGCAAGCTACCCCTAAAATATAAAAGAGAAAAGAAGGATGAAATTACTCACTTGGACAAAGCGACGTCGATGAAGAAAACTTAGAATAAAATCGTCAAAAAAGCGAGGCCAGCGGTTTAAAGTGTGTGCCCTAGATTGAATGACCTTGAGTTGATATTGATTCTTGAAGATGGAATATAAATGGCATAAAAGTTCATAAAAAACAAGGCTTGGGTTTTCGGGTGTTTTAAGTTATATTTTACAATAGTGTGTTTAAATAAAGTAAGGATAAGATAAAAATGAGTTTTACATGAAACCGGGTCTTTGATATTTAATTTTACTCAACCTTTGTTAAGTTTTGCATCGAGGAATTGGTTTAGTGCTAGTGTGCACGATCCCTCTAGTGTAAGCATAAAGATCTGACTTTTAAAGATTTGTTCAGTTTAGTCGGTTCAGAACTTGATAAAGTGCTAAATCCAATCCAAGATACCAAAATGTTTAAATATATGAATGACTCCAATAAAATCAGTAGCTTAAACAAGTTTGAGAACTTTTATTAATTAAAGTCTCAAACTCGGGTTTAAGCGAGTGTAAGTCGGTTCGATCTTAGTATAAAACCAAGTTTGGTTCCAACATACCATAATCTTAGGAATATAAATAATATAAAGTGAGACGTAAGTTAAAAAAAGGTTTTGAAAGAGTTTTGGTGGTTTGAACAATGACTAGCTCGTTAAGACGAGTAGTTCGACTTTTACTCGATTTTTACTCGAAACTTGGTTTAAGCCAAGATTTGTTCCAACAGTTCCAAAATATAAATAATATGAGTAATATAAAGTACAACATATCTAAAAAGATATGTTGAACTTTTGGTGGTTTGAACGTTAACTATCATGAGTGTTCGAATTTACTCGGTTTTTACCTAAAACTTGGGTTCAAGCCAAGATTTGTTCTACACTTCCATTTCAATCATATAATAACTAGAAAGAAAAACTTAGATCTAAAGTATTTTATACAACATGTTTGTTCAAATTTAAATAAAGGCTTAAATGAGTGTCTGGTTTTGGTTCGGTCCTTGACTCGGTATGAGAACGACGATGGTTACCACATGTTCAAAATCATAGAACTAAAATTGTAACATCCTGCTTTTAATAATAATAAATAAAATAAAATTGCGTTTGTTCAATAACGTGCCGTGTATTAGTTTAGATAAATAAACTATAGGGGTGGGCTTGGACTTTAGAAGATGGAATAAGAGATGGAATGGGCCTTAGGTCCATGGGCTTAAGGGAGTATAAATACCCCTTAAACCCTAATCCTTTCCATTTTTGTCCATCTCTACACCATAGACTACATCTTCTAAAACACACACAAACACCATTCTTTCTCCTGAGCCAAGATCCGCAGGAAAAGACCCGAACCCGTTGGTGCTAGAATGTTGTGACGAACCAAACCAACATCAAGACTAGATCGTGTTCGTAGATAAACTTGTTTAAGGTACATTCAATAACGAAAACTTGTTCGGATCATTTAGAATTACTATATCTGTATACGAATGGTAAAAACGAATCAAACACAATGAATCTTGTTGAAATTCGTTAACAAATGTTGGGTTAATTAATCAAGGATTTAGCCGTAGCTATATATCGACCAAATACACCTTTTAAACCCGATGTTTGGATGATTGATGGATTAGGGTTTATAGGCGATATGAATCCGAGTTCAATGATACCAAAATCATGTTGTTTCATCACGATTTGAAGGGTAATTGCAGATCTGGTGATGTTGGCTGTTTATTGTTCTTATAAATTTTGACTTTGACCCTAGAGTCAAAGATTTTGATAAGTCTGATGCTCATTCGTTATGCCAAACAAATCGCTGGTCATTCGTTAACGATTTTATAATGAATGAACCTATCATTCGCCCTACAGAAGCCACATGATATGTTCATTCATTACCCATTCATTCGTTAGGTTAGGACAGTGAATCAAGCCATTCGTTACAGAGTGTGCTTCCGTAAAGAATGAGCACTCATCCGTCTCAAGAACCACGAATGGCTCTAGTCATTCGTTATATGCATATTCGTCTCAGACCAAGCCATACAATATAACGAATAAAGCCTTCGTCTTAGCGAATAGCATAGTGAATAAAGTCAACTATCATAGCGAATGAGATAGCGAATGGTGTATAGCCAAAAACCATTGTTGTGTGCATACTTGATGTGATTAGTTAATACACTTACCTTAAGTGGTAAGTGTATGCCTTCTATGATTTTATGTATGAATGAATGATTGATGATACGTGAACGATCTTCGGATATTTCATGTACCACCAGGTAATATTGTGAAATGTTATTGTTTTACGAATGATGTATGAATGATATATGAAAGTTATGGAAAAGATTAAGTGGATGTGTGAAAGTACATAATTTTAAATGTAAAGAAGATAATGTATGGTTGTATAGAGGTATGCTTAAAGGGTTGCGGACCCTAACAATATCTGCGAAGGTTACAGGGTTACCCTAATAATATATGCGAAGGTTACAGGGTTGTAGACCCCAATAATATCTGCGAAGGTTACAGGGTTGCCTACCCTAATAATATATGCGAAAGTCACAGGGTTGCAGACCCTAATAATATATGCGAAGGTTATAGTGTGAAATGCTCTTTAAAACGTAGATATGATTATGTATGTATAAGTAAGCTAAAAAAAGAAAGTATGAAAGTATGAAAGAAAGAAAGTATATATGTACGAATGAAATAAAGGTAACATGCTAGGTATGTAATATGTATCTTCGGATGCGTACATATGTAAGTTTGTGAATGTATTGTATGTTGCCTGATTAACTAGAACTCAGTCAGCGTATCTGAGTTTTAGTATGCACGCAGGTAAATAGACTGAGACAGCTGGCTTGAGGGGGACACATGGCAAGATCTGAAGGGAATGGCATCCAATTGATATTGACAGGATGATTTGATAAACTATGTTATGTTTTATTTTAAAGGAAAAGTGAATGTTTTGTAATGAATGGTTGACTTTATTATTATTCCGCAAAAGTTTTAATTAACTCTGATATTTAGAACTATGTTTATGAGTAAATCCAACGCCAAAGTAGGGCACCGGTACTGGGGCCTTACAAAAATAAATTAAACCTTCTAGATCTAAACTCAAATAAGAAAGTTAAGCGAGTAAACTTCCTGAAAATGACCAAACAGACGTAAAATGCTTAAATATGTGTTTGAAGGTCCAAAAACCTTAAATAAAGATGAAAATGGTTTTTTTTAAATAAAATAACTTAGAACAACTGAAAATATTAAAAACATATACCCGAAACTGATTGAAATGCAAAATTTGGTTATGTTGACTTTTAAAGTCAAATTTAAGCAAAACTAACTAGAACTACTTGCAAGTTCAAACAATATCGAAGAAGAAGGTGAAGATGAGCAGGTGAAATGGATGAGATTGAGTGGGTATTTATGGGGAAGTATTATGGTTTGAGGCAAAGGTGTATGAATTTGTCTGTTGGATAAACCAGCGCACCTTGATTCCTTTATTTAAAAATGATTTTTGAGTTAAACAAAATATAATCATGGATTAAAAAATGTTTGGAGAATTCTAGAATAATTATGGGTTGAGTCTTGGTTGGTTTGGATTGTTAAAACACGAGTTCGGGCCTTAAACGAGTGAAAAACAAACAAAACAACAAAACTGGTTTGCTGTTGCACCTGGTCGCGTAATGCGACCAAAAGGGAGTGCCCCCGTCGCGCTACGCGAAAGGTGGTTTCGTTAGAACTTTCATTTTTGGCATAAATGGTCTCTAGACTTGTTTAAACTTAATTTTTAGCATAAATTAAGGAAGTTAAGGACTAGTATGGGTGATATAACAGCATGACAAGTGTGAAACTAGATTATAACATAAAATCCATCATTTTATTAATATTCAAAGATTTGAGAACCAAAACAGGTCGGGTTTACAATATAAAAACAAATACAAAACAAATCAGAAAATGACGAATGTCACATCGGTGGTGTCATTTGACTCATGTTATGCTCCATCTCGGTGGTGCCAGACATCTTGTCGTCGCCTTGACCGAAAGGTATATCTGGTCGGTAACACCCACCCCATTGATCCATATTTTTTAAAAAAGTAAATGAGTAATATGGTAATTTTTTTTGAAGTAATGTAGAAAGAATTGAGAGTGTTGGTAATATTTTAAAGTTAATGGTGTTTATATAGATAAAAATAATTCAAACCTCCCAAGCCCAACGATCAAAACACACATTCTTAGGCCCAACATTCACTTCAGCCCACACCAGTCGGCTCGCAGCCGCTTGCTTGCAGGTGCGGTCGCGGTGGCATGTTGTGTTGTGCGTAACTTACGTGGCTCGCACCACTCCCTTTGCGGCTCCACCTGCGGACAACAAAGTATAGTCTTGTGAGCGCCTAAACGCTACCATATCAGTATGTAGTACCAAGGAAAAGCTAATGCAAATCATAAGCTGTAACATTTTGGATTTTTCATATTTGAATTTTCATTCGTTTACCCGATTTGGAAATGTAATTCGGATATTTCGTATTATAAAAAAATTGTATTTATTGGTATTTAACTTGGTTTAACTTAATTTATATTTTCTGTAGGTTCCCAGCCGGATCGACACGGAATATCTCGTTCTACGTAGGTGTGGAATCCCTACGTAAGATGTTACGTGCGTAGAAGACGATACGATTAAACACACGTTACAATAAACAAAGACACGTTGTATTGCAACTGTAAACACGTGATACTCTGATCACACAAACTCGTAAACTCTCTGACTCGTTACAACTCGAATGACAACTCGTTAATGAATAACTGATTGCTTACCAACTCAGCCGTAACCTAATCTATATATAACACGACAACTTCGCCTGGCATGTTCAGGCGAAGTTGTCACTAACTTCGCTTATCTAACAAGTTCGCCCATATCAGCGAACTTGTTGGCTAACTTCGCTTAATACAAATACAAATCATTACTAACTCGATTACAGACACTAGACACTGAACTACTGACATCATGTACCAACAGACTCCCCCTTGGCAGTAGCTTCATATCTTTATCTTCAAACACGTGTCTTGTAATCCTCAACAATCTTGTATCTTCATCTTTAAGCATGCACTTCTTCTCGTATACAAACCGAAACAACTCTTTGATATTTCCTCGCTTCGTCTTTCCAAGCAGGAATATAAAATATCTTCTTCTCATTCAGCACCTGCAGATCATCTTGAGACAAATTTACCAAGTGCATCGGATCATACACTCTCAACAGCTCTTGTTCATCTTCATCCTCCGTTACTGCTTCAGCTGTTTCACAATCTACATACCACCACCGCAGATCTTTCAGCACATCCTTGGGCATTTGTTTCATCGGCACTTCTTTAAGACACCGGATCGGCTTATACTTCATAATCATCGAAGGCTTGCCATCTGCTCTCAATCCTCTATCTTTGTCTTCAATAAGTTTTCCCTTTTGTGGTTTCAACAGCTCGAACTTCTTCTCTTTTATACTTTCCTTCCAAACAATCTTCCCAATGACTATAGCCATATTATCATCACTCCTGTTTATCAATCTCAATCTGGCTAAGTCTTTCACTTCACACTCTGGCAATGTATTCAACGATCTCAACATCCTTTTGAAGTACTGAACACCATCATATCTTTTAATCACAAAGAGCCTCAACTGCTCATCATATATCGAGCATATAATCCCCTTTCTCGATTCAGCATAACCTCTAATGTTGTAACTTTTCTTGAACATAGTAGGGACCGCCGGTTTCTTCGTTTTGACGAACCACTGAGCATAGCCTTCTTTCCATCTTGGCTGCTCTTCCCATTCCGTCTCATCGCTTCCCATATCTTTACTCATATCTGCCTTATCCACTTCCGGAATTTCATGCTCAACATTCTCTTCAACAATCTCTCCCTCTTCAATCTCATTATCAATAACAATCTCTGCACCAATCTTCTCTATCTCATCAACTGGTAATACATCATCATCACCTATAAACTCATCATCCATCTCCTCAACTTCCACGACCACCACCTCATCACCTTTACCGTCAGCCGCACTTGTTGACTCCTCCTGAGATGTGGAAGTCCCAAGAGCTTGTTCAGTTCTTGGCAACTCTCCACCTGCACCTTTCGATGCATTGGGATCATCGTCTCTATCATTACGCATCTTAGTCCTCAGCTCATCGCCTTTACAGCTCGTCTCCCCCTGAGATGCCAAGAACTGCTTCAAAGCATCAATGATTTTGCCATGTTCTATCAGCAGGGACGACTGTATCTGATTCTCTACAACGAGGCGCTGAATAGCATGGGTCTGGATAAGATTCACCCTTGATTGTTCTGCCACGACCCGTTCAAGTGCTGCTATTCGTTCTGAGTCTGATAAGGTTGCATCGAAATCAAACCTCAGATGTGATATATCTTGAGTGTACTGAGGAGGGATCTCCAATGTAACCGGGACCTCAGAAGTAGGCATAAACGTAACCGCATGTGGCAACGTCACCGATAATCCTACAGTCGCTACAACCGTCGACTCAATAAATCTTGCCACAACCTCCGTTGGAGTAAGAGTTGGAGGCGGCAAAGATACAATCTCCGGAGCCGATAGTTGGAATGTAGTGGGTGGGAGGCCGAATGCAGATGAGGTAGCCACCACGGGAACGTCCGTGGCGCTTGGCCTTATAACCTGTAATGATGAAGGAACCATGGTCATACCGGACAGTGCGGGTGGAGTGAAACGTACCACCCTTGAGCTCTCACCGGCTCCCGAACCTGCACCTATCCGTTCCCTTCTTGATCTACGAATCAACTGATGTACTTCCTCCTCATAATCTGACTCGCTGTCATCATCAGTTCTCTTCCTTTTCCCATGAATCCGTTCTTGGGTAACCAAAATTCGTCTTGCTTCATCCACTTCATCATCAGAATCAGAATCAGCCACCGTTGTAGCTGGCCTAGTCACATTCACACTCGAAACCCTTTCAACCGAGACTTGAACATTTTCTTCAGGATCAACCCGATCCATATCAAAGAAGCCTTGACCACCAAATGCAGCATCAAGGTCTACATTCTCCTCCGGTGACACAACAGGAGTAGCAGATATAGCTTGAGGCGCTCCAGCCTGCTGTGGTTGAGGATCCCGAAACTCGTCCCCACGAGCTGGAAAATACTCTGGGTTGATCAAGTACCCAAATAATGGAGTATGTCGAGGACGGAGCTCAGGTTTACTCCTCGCACTGGAAGATCTGCACTGGGCGAAGATTCTTTTACTCACACTTTCTACATATCTGATTGGGCGGCGCTGAGGTAGCGTTGGAGCAACATGATTCAAGATCATCTGAATGAATCTTGGATACATAATAAATCTCTCACGCGCCACCGCTCTTCTCTGTCGATCTATCTCGTAGAAGACCATCTGACTAAAGCTGTAACGCTTATTGTAAGTCAGAGCAGTCATTGCCGACTGCATGGTTGCGCCCATCCCATCAGTGCCAGCCTTTCTCCCTGACATGCACACTATCATCACATGCATGAGAAAGCGCCACTGATCTAGTAAGAACCCCTTGCGTCTCTGAGTATCTCCCAACGGACCAGAATATCCCATCCTCAGAAACGCACCATCTCGGAATGGAGCTACAAAATCTGTCGGATCGTCTCTCGTCTCATCTCCAAACCGCAAAGCCGCCCGGATCTGTTCATATGAGAACTGAACAATCTGATTGTTGACCGTTGCTCGCATCACCGGGGGCTCGACGCGACAGTCATATTCCACGGTCTGCCAGAAATCTTCAATGTTTGGTAAAGATATCGGCAGAGTTGTGGTAATTGCGTGGAATATACGTGAGAGAAGTAGAAATGTGATGATCTCGCGGAAATCATCAGCACCGCTCGCATCCGGGTCCAATGTGATATACATGTTGTGCCCCGGGAAAAACTGTCGCTGGTTATCTCCACCGTCATCACCACCTGCACCGCCTGCTCCAGCTACAGCAGCCATTTCTGCAACAAACAGGCTAAGTTAGATAAACGTCGAGGCAAATCACAAATTCGCCTGTTACCATGAGCGAAGTTATGATTTATTCTGTACAGGCGAAGTTAGAAGTGGGGCGAAGTTGGGAACAACTTCGCTTCTACTTGAACTTCGTCTAATAAATGTTAAGTAAAAAGGGCCAGGCGAAGTTAATGATAACTTCGCCTAACCACAACATCGCCTCATATACTGTTACATAATTAATTATCAGACGAAGTTAAACCTCAGGCGAAGTTAAGAATAACTTCGCCTAAACTGTAAGTTCGCCTGAATATGAATCGGCAACAGTTAGGTTTTCGAATCGACGTGTAGTTGGTGAATTTGGAGATTGAGGATCTCGTAAAACATGTTTTTAAGACGATCTAGACGTTCAAGTAGATTACGACCACGTAATAACAAGTTTGAAAATCGGGTATTTAGTTTTCGAATAAACGGGGTCGAGATTCGGGTCGAAACGACCTTTGATAATCATCAAAGACAGTGATTAGAAGATACTACAACCCTACACACCTATAATCGGATTAGAATCGAAGGAAAAATATAGATTGATCGATGCTATATGTTCGCTTAGGGTTACGATAAGTTCGCCGGTTTACAGGAAGACAAGTTCGCTTGTTTTTGAAATAATGAACAGTTTGACCTTTAATTTCCTTTATATAGGGTCAGAGTTATACCAGCGAAGTTATGGATAACTTCGCCTATTGCAGGCGAAGTTATGGATAACTTCGCCGATGTCAAATTTTACAAAACAAACCCCATAATTTGAACAATTTTGCAATTAAGTTTTAAAAATAACATTTAAAGCGTTAAATGATACGATCAAGACCAAGTAACCAGTTATACAATCATACACCTACATAAGTAGAAAAAATTTTAAAATTAAAGTACACGGGATCAAATTTCAGTCTCGACAGGGACTACCATGTATTAGAAAAGATCCGAACAGGAATCATACTAATTACGTGACTGTCACACAGATCCGTGTTCAGCTGTATTATGACATAAAGAAACAGGTTGTAAGCAGGTAAATGACTTAAAATGGTTTTCATCGTTTCTGTGATACGGGTTAGGTTCAATTAAGCTCAAAACTTAAATGGGCAACAACTCAGAGATTATGATGCCTCCTATCTATTCTCAAAGCGTATTTGGCTTTCCCCAAGTCACCCCGAATTAACCTCGACCCGTAGTGTCTGATTAAATAGTAAGTACATATCGATCTTTAGACTCTTCTTCCCGTTCTCTTTCTTACATCTTGATTGAGAAGTATCAACATTATGAACTCTAGAATGTCTCAATAACATACCCAATTTTTTTTTTTTTAAGTATTTACACAAACTTCAGAGTAGTAAACAACTGCAAGTCCCGAATCTGGATCACTGCAGTTTCTTGACACGCTATCTTCACGGGAATCAGAACACTCACGGGCTCGTGTATGACTGGGTAATCGCTTTTCTGCCTATCATTCGGAAAGATATATATGGAAACATGCACAACTCTTAAGGAGTTTCCACGTAAAATCGAGTAGATTTAGTTAGTATCACGTTTACTTTTACGCACCATAAAAAGCTACCATGACATACAATGACTGTTCTAAATTCTTTTAGGCCTAATAACATCACTAGTTAAGCACACAGAATCAGTATATCTATCACTTTCCAAGGTTGGATCAATTTTCTGTTAAACATAGTAAAGGAACTTCTTACGAAGTAGTAGACTTGAAAAATAATTTCATCTCCCTAAAAAATTTTAACTTCAATCGCCCCGATCAAATTGAAGTTTTCAGGTTAACGGCTATCCTGAAGATCCAATGGATCAGCTGGACCGACCACATACAAGTATGTGTCCTTCTAACTAAGTATGATCGACTAATTTTCAGCGAAAGAATAAAAACACATCATAAACCGCCCCGGTCACTTTCAGTTATCTGGTTAATGGCTATCCTCATATTCTACAAGTAGAAATGAGGACCAAACATATCCGAAAATATGTCCTTCAAACTGAGGCAACCGACATAATTCTAAGCGATAGTGACGTTTTTTTTTTTTTAAGCAAAAACAAAAAAACACGGTTACTCGGGATTGATCATCCCATTCAGCTCAACAAGGTTTTGAAATCGAGTTTTGTCAAACACTTTAGTAAACAAGTCAGCGAAATTATCTAACGTATCAACCTTTTCGAGCACAATCAATTTCTTCTCAGCACAATCCCGTATAAAATGATGACGGATGTCAATATGTTTAGTTTTGCTATGCTTTACGGGATTGTTAGTTACTGAGATAGCAGCAGTGTTATCAATGCAAATAGGAGTAAGAGTGAAATTCAGACCATAATCGCGCAATTGCTGTTGAATCCAAAGAACCTGGGAGCAGCAGTTCGATGCTGCCATGTATTCTGCTTCACATGTTGAAATGGCGACTGAGGTCTGCTTCTTGCATTGCCATGACACTAATCTGCCTCCAAGAAACTGACATCCACCTGTTGTTGACTTCCGATTCTGATTGCACCCTCCATAATCAGAATCCGTGTAGGCGACCAACTCCAAGTCTCCTCCTTTCGTGTACCACAACCCCAGCTTAGGTTTGCCTTTGAGATAGCGCAACATCCTCTTCGCACCCTTCAAGTGAGATTCCTTTGGGTTTGCCTGAAAGCGAGCACAAAGACAAACTGCAAACATAATATCAGGCCTAGAAGCAGTTAAGTACATTAAAGAACCTATGATTGCCCGATATTGGGTGGGGTCCACGTCTGCATCGTTGTCCGAATCAGCACCCAATTTATGGTTGACGCAGACTAGAGTATCAAATGGAGTGTTGTCCTCCATCTTGAAGCGTTTGAGAACGTCTTGGACATACTTAGTCTGATGAATGAACATCCCATCTTTCTTCTGATCAACTGCAGTCCTAAAAAGAAAGTTAGTTCACCCATATCACTCATTTCAAACCTCTTTTTCATGACGGCCTCAAATTCCTGACACATGGCGACTTTTGATGCAGCAAAGATGATGTCGTCCACGTAGACTTGCACCAGAAGAAAGTCGCTTCCTTTTCTCTTAAAGAATAGTGTACTATCAATCTTTCCCCTTTCAAACTCATTCTCTAGCAAGTAATCGGATAGTGTTGAGTACCAGGCACGAGGGGCCTGATGTAGTCCATACAGCGCTTTACTTAGCTTGTACACGTGATCGGGAAAGTCTGGGTCAGTAAAACCCGGAGGTTGCTCAACGTACACAACCTCATCAACTTTACCGTTAAGAAACGCACTCTTCACGTCTAACTGAAAAACCTTCATCTCCTTGTGTGCAGCAAATGCCAAAAACAGTCGAATGGCTTCCAATCTCGCCACAGGAGAAAACACCTCATTGTAATCAATCCCCTCTTGCTGATTAAAACCTTTTACAACCAGCCTCGCTTTGTTCCTGATAATTATTCCTTTCTCATCTCTCTTGCATTTGAAAACCCATTTTGTGCCAATCGCATGCACATCCTTCGGTTTTGCAACCAAATTCCATACCTCCATCTTCTTGAACTGGGCTAACTCTTCTTGCATGGATTCGACCCACGAGCTGTCCTTGAGAGCCATTTGATAGTTCTTTGGTTCAATCTGGCTGATGAAGCAGGTGTACAAGCATTCGTTAATTATGCCCGTTTCTTTAATGCTTGTGTAAACACAGGTGTGCTCATTCAAGCTTTGTCTTGTTTGTACACCATCGGACAGATCACCTATCACGTTCTCCAAAGGGTGATTTTTGTGAACTCTCGTAGTCGGAACCGAACTGACTTGTAGATTGTCTTCCAGGTTCGAAGGTATCTCATCAATGAGTGATTGTTGTTGAGAGTGAAACGGATTGAAGAATTCCTCTTCTGTAGAGGCAGCAGGGGTATCGACAGCATTTGACGAGGAAGGCTGACATTCATCATACTGCGGTCGTTGCACCAAAGTGTCTTCCTCATCGTAAATCATCTTCGTAGCAATTCTCTCATCAACTTCTGCACAATCCAAGTAAGGCATGTTAAAAGATTTAAAAAGTCTATCATAGTCGAAAACCCCAGCGGGTCCCATGCTTGGTTTTGGTGATTTGTAACTTGTGATATCAGTGTTACACACCACCTCAACCTTGCTGGTCGATGTATTAAAGACTCGTCTGTTGGGAGTCCCAACAACATATCCGACTAAAATACCTTCGTCGGCTATTTCACCAAATTTTGAGTTAGTCTTTAATATCGAACACGAGGACCCGAATGGTTCAAGACCACTCAAGTTGGGCTTTCTCCCAAGCATAAGTTCATAACATGTTTTATTCAATCTTTTAACAGTTAACACTCTATTAAGGATATAACAGGCTGTTGCAACAGCATCAGCCCAGAACACCACAGGAAGCTTCGAATCAGCCAGCATGGTTCTGGCTCCTTCAATTAACGTTCTGTTCTTCCTCTCAGCCACCCCATTTTGTTGCGGAGTATACGGGGCGCTGTACTGGTGTTCTATTCCTTTCTGTAAGCAGAAGATCTCCATCTCATAGTTTTTGAACTCTGTCCCATTGTCACTCCTGATGTATTTAACCCTTTTCCCCATGATATTCTCAACCTTGGTAATCAAATTTTTTACCATCTGAACCGTTTCATCCTTTGACTTCAGGAAATATACCCAAGAATATCGAGAGAAATCATCAGTTATCATCAAGCAGAATGATGTTCCTCCTAGGGTTTTTACATTCACGGGACCGAAGAGATCCATGTGAAGTAGTTCTAGGGTACTGACTATAGAATTAACCTTCTTGGTGTGATGGGTTTTCTTTGTTGCTTTCCCTTTTTGCACGATAAGCATTGGTCTTCAAAGTTGAAATTCTTCAAGGGAACACCCAGCACAAGCCCATTCTTGACAATGTAGTTCATTTTCCGAAGATGAATATGCCCCATTCTCCTATGCCATAACTCGGACTCCGTTTCAGTTGCTTTTGACAAAAGACATGATTCTTCTGTGGCCATCTCAGTCGACCTCATATCCATAATATACGTATTCTTTTCTCTTGGAGCCTTCATTACAATCCAATCCTCTGGTATCTTGAAACCAGGATACAGCACGATCACCTCATTCTTGGTAAAGTGCACGGTGTACTCTTTGTCACAGATCTGCGATACACTCAGCAGATTATGCTTCAACTCTTCAACGAAATTCACTTTCTCTAACGTCATTTTTCCATTAGTCACCGTCCCAATTCCTGTAATCCTTCCACCGCTCTCTCCAGCAAAACTCACTCTTCCTCCCTGAACAGGTTTCCATTCGTGTAATAAATTCTTGTTACCCATCATGTGCCGGGAACAGACGCTATCCACAACCCATAGATTGTTTGCAGCCCTGTTCAACTATTCCTGCACGATAAAAGCAGAGGATTAAAATCTGGGGACCCAAGACCTATTGGTCTTGGATCGATACATCCCGTACTTTGGCTGTCCAAAGTTAGTATTAGAATAATTTCTGTAAGTCCTAAAAGGATACCTTCTTGTAGATTGACTATGAGGCCATCCAAACCTTCGTGAATTAAATGAATTATTACTCATGATTTGGTTGTTAACTGGGAAAAACTGAGATCGATTTCTTTGAAAACCTGGATTAGTCCAATGTCTGAACTTTGATGAGTTTTCATTTTTACCATTATAGTGATTACCGTTAGTTCTATTCTCAGTTTTTGAAGGCCTCATACCTCTGAATCTCTGCTTCAGAGGACAATCAGCAATCAGGTGTCCTAATTGATTGCATCTGAAACAACTATTGTGTTCAACTTTCTTTTCAATAGTTGTTTTAGATGTTGAGGCTGCATTACTGCCCGTTTGTCTCACATATGGTGGGACATACGGGTTTAGTGGAGAATTCTTTTCAGTTGTTTTATTTTTCTCTCCACATTTTGGTAATACTGCCTCTTGTTTTGTCTCACTCGACTTGGATGACTTGTCCGAGTTTGATGAGACAGGACTAGGAGCAGAAATCTTAACACTCGAAACAGGCTTACTTGTTTCGCCTTTACTAACTTCTAGATCTTTAATAGTAACCTTAACAGGAACTGTCTGACCAAAATCAACATCAACAGATTTCTGATTACTAGGATCATAAGTATAGTTATGATTGTAAGGTGGTGGAACTTCATGATATCCAATTCCTCCTCTTTTAACTGGGGAACCTTGATCACTAATGAGGTGATCAAGTATAGCGGAGGAATTTCTGAATTGCTCAAGTTTTCTGTTCAGTTCCACCACTTTCACCTGGTGATTAGCTATCTGTTTATCCCTTTCAGCTATTAGTTTGGTTTTCTCTTCTAACACTTCATAGCTAAGATCAATTACTTGTATTTTCTCAGCTAGACTGGCTTTAAGACTTCTAATATCTTTCTCACTAGCTTTTATTTTTACCTTATAACTGTTTTCTCTAGCTTTAGTGAAATGATGATCTTCTTTTAATGTTTTAAATTGAGCATCCAAACTAACAAACTGATCGGTTATAGTTGTCAATTGTTCAGACAGATTTTCACATTTAGTACAAGGGAGTTTAGTACTTACCTCGGAGAGCTGGTCTGTCACTTCTGCCATGTAGGCTTCATTTTCGCCAGTCACTTTCTCACTTCCTGCAGTTTCGATGTTCGCCAAATTGGCCTGTTCGAACACTTCTGCAACATGCAGATTCCAGTTGTACTCCCCGTTCTGTCTGGATATCATGGCTCTACTATCATTACCACCCCCACTCTGTTGTGTAGACCTGTTTTGACTGCGTTCTACACGTTCATTTGTGCACTCCTTCGCAAAATGACCATTCTGTTAACAGTTGTAACACCTAACCTTCGACTTATCAAACCCTGGTCTTTCACCAACAAACTTCCTACCAGTCTTCTTCATAAACCGTTTAACCCTTCTCACAATCATCGCCATCTGCCACTGCAGATCCATCTCTTCCAGATCATCAGCATCGATCTGATCATAGTCTTCGTCCAAAGTTGCTGGATCAACAATCTTACCCTGAATGTAATTTTCATACGAGGCAATGAAAGATGCATAGAGAGCAAACTGCTGTTCAGCAGATTTAACACTCATGGGCATCTTTGAGTAGTTGTTGTTCGAAACACTTGGGGAAAAACTACCCTTGGTTGCTTGAGGTTTAGAAGCATTAGTTCCACCAGCTACAAAACACACATCACCATTCATGTTGAGAGATACATGTCCTTCATGTGTTGAGCTAGCGCCCAACTCTCCCTTTGAGTAGTAAGCAGATGATTCAGACTTCGAACTTGAACTTGAGTTAACTTTTGCACCATACATTCCCGGATCCTGAACCTAATCAGTATATGTCTCTTTTCGAACCATGTTAAGTTCAAAAGTTCGTAGCTTGTTAACCGCTGTTTCCAAGTCATAGTCGGCAAACTCTTTGTCTTCTCTCATCAACACAGTGTACATCTCCCATTTCGGTGAGAGAGCATCAAGAAGCTTTTCCACGATCTCATCTTCTTTGTAAGTAATGGAAAATTGCTGAGTTCGGTCATCAGATGATAATATCTCATGATGATATCATCAAGTGATTCATTCTTCAAGTACTTGAACACCGAGAATTGGGTTTTAAGTAGTTTAATCTTTGATGCACGAATCCCCACATTTCCCTCAAATCGGTTTTCAAGCGCTTCCTAAAGTTCTCTGACAGTTTTATACTTCCTGAAGGTGTGAAGAATTTCTTGTGGAAGAGCCATTGTTATCGCTGCATGAGCTTTGCTTTCAGCCTCATACATTTTCTTTTCTTCTTCTTCCATCTTGTTGTATTTCTTAATCTGATCACGGCCCTCATACTCAGCAGTTGGTGGAATGTATCCATCTTGAATGCATACCCACATCTTAGCAAATTGGTATTTGACATATTGTTCAAACCGATCCTTCCATGCTACAAAATCGGTTCCTTTCAGCATCTTCGGTGCCTTAGTAGCTGAACCCGCTTCCACTTCCATCTTCACCAGTTCCGTAATGTTTATTGAAGTCATCTTTCACGAAACACAAAGAAACCCGAAAAATAAAAAATTTATTCTGAACAGTACTGTAGGCGAAGTTGTGGATAACTTCGCTTAAGTCTTAACTTCGCTTCCTTTTTAAATTCGCCGGATTTGGCGAAGTTGAGAATAACTTCGCTTAAGTTAAGCGAACTTGGGAGGTAGGTGAAGTTGTGGGTAACTTCGCTTGAGAAAGGCGAACTTGTGAGATAGGCGAAGTTGTGGATAACTTCGCTTAACCTTATATCTTCGCCGGAACCCTACTAACAGTGACGGCAACTTCGCCTGATGAACACGATGGTTTTGCAGGTTTAATTTCTGGATTTTGCGAGGTTTGTGAAGGTGATATGGGTTGTTTTTGATGGTGGGAGGTGAGTAGGACACAAAAACTCAGTAAACTCGTCCCGCGAATAGTCGAACGGAACGATTTCTACAGGCGCGTCATAATCTCGAACCACACAATCACGAGCAAATGCTCTGATACCAATTGTAGGTTCCCAGCCGGATCGACACGGAATATCTCGTTCTACGTAGGTGCGGAATCCCTACGTAAAACGTTACGAGCGTAGAAGAAGATACGATTAAACACACGTTACAATAAACAAAGACACGTTGTATTGCAACTGTAAACACGTGATACTCTGATCACACAAACTTGTAAACTCTCTGACTCGTTACAACTCGAATGACAACTCGTTAATGAATAACTGATTGCTTACCAACTCAGCCGTAACCTAATCTATATATAACACGACAACTTCGCCTGGCATGTTCAGGCGAAGTTGTCACTAACTTCGCTTATCTAACAAGTTCGCCCATATCAGCGAACTTGTTGGCTAACTTCGCTTAATACAAATACAAATCATTACTAACTCGATTACAGACACTAGACACTGAACTACTGACATCATGTACCAACATTTTCTTAACTTTCAAACTCACCAAACAATGCTTAGAAACTTTTAAACTCGCATAAAACGGATAATTAACGAAACTTATGCACCAAGATAAGTCATATGATATTATAACATTTCCATATTCATTCCATATTTTATAAAAACGAATTTTATGTTTTAAATAAGTTGATTTCTTCATTAAACGAATATTAGGTTGCCTAAACGAGTTAATTGCCTAATAAACGAATTTAAGTCTTTAATATTTAAACCAACAATTCTCTTGTGACAATCGTCAATTTCAGGTTAACTCCGTTAACTCAACTCCGTCAATTCAAACATAAAGATCATTGAATCTATAACGCACACTTCATTACATTTAAACTAGGGTTTAAATGACGCTTAACACTTACTACATGTGTAGTCTTTCGGGATTTGCACCGAAACGCAAACGAGTTGACACAAACGGTTGAGGAATAAACGAAAAACGTTAACATAATAATTATGGGATAATTGTGTGTTAACATATGTGTTACTTGATTATATGGTGTGTAATGCTAGACAAGAAACAAGAACTAAGTTAGTTAAGTTAGAAAAACAACAATTGGAAGTGGAGGGACTTGAGTGTAACTTGTATGTCTATAAATATAACCTTAATAACTTAACCCTAACTCCTTATTATTAACCTCAAGTCCGATCGGCCTCCTTCCCTTGTGAACCCTTGGCTGCCGTCCAATATATACACCCATTCAACCATCAAATCAAGTGTTTGATTGAAGAACTAGGTGCTAGGAAGGTATAATTGATCATCCTTTACATTCTTGTTGCTTGATTTGATGTTTGTTGGGTTAACCACAAACCCTAGGCTGCCGATTTTGAGTATGTACATAGCTAACATGATTGTTGTTGAATCAATGATGATTGATAACTAGTATTGATGTTGTTACATGTTGATTGTTGTGTCTATGATTTGAGTTCAAACAAAAACCCTAATCTTGTATGTAATGTGAAATTGATGTGCATGGATGGTGTTTATGGAGTCTAGAGGGTTATATGGATGCATGATAGTTCATAGATTGTTATTATGTTGAGTTTGGATGCAAACAGATTCTGGACAGAATGTGTATATGATGTTTAAGTGACTGTAACGAAGTGTAAACGTAAAAGTTGGTTGAGATTGTGGGTACTGAAGTAAACTAGGTTGAGTCTAGTTTCTATAAAGTATAAGTTTGTAATTTTTGGACAAGTAGAAGTTAACTTTTATGATTTTACAAAAACGTTGTGCAAAGCTGAGTTGTTAGACCTGCTGTTAGGTTATGTTGTAAATGTTATATCTCATGAACTACGAGACCAATTGGGTTGGTTCCACTTCAGGAAGTTGACTCATTGATTTAGGAACCAAACCCAAGTGGTCTTGCATTTATTGGATTTTTCGTTTAACGGGAATTGCAAACAACATTCTGTTGCGCATGAATTTGACTGTTATGAGTTTGCTGTAATGATTTGATGATTGTGAGAAAACTATGTGGAATAAAAATATAATAAAATATGTTCTGGAAACCTAAGACATATATTCTTCTGTGATGATTTTTGGTAAATTAATTGAGATGCTATGATCGGTGGAATAGTACAATCTTTTAAGTAGAATTTCTGTCTCGGTGAAACTAGCTGCTGAGTTTTGTGAAAATGCATGAAATATGATACTTGCTAATTTATTATCGTGTTTTGACCAAATTGCCCTTGAGGGGAATGATTGCAAGATAATTATCGTGTTTTGACTAAAATGCCCTTGCGGGGAATAACTGCTAATTGATTGTCATAATTTGACCAAAATGCCCTTATGGGGAATAATGGCTAGTTAATTGTTAATTGTTGACCAAAATGTCCTTACGGGGAAGAATTGCTAGTAATGTACGTTATGAATACATGACACGTATATGATTGCTTACACATGTGATGTGTCACAAAAACACTTGTTAAAGTCACACACGATTCACGAACGAAACACGAAACATGTTATGTGCATAGGTATTATGTGCCGAGTCTAGAGACTCGATAATATTCCGACACTTAGAAAAATCTCTTTGTTGTTTTAGAACGTTAGAGAGAGTTTTTCGGTGACGCGCATCTTGGTGATTTATTTTGGGAAATTCTTCGCAAACAGTGAGTTTCACTTTCCCCTCTTTTAAACTGTTTTAAACGCTTTTCACTTGGGGGAGATAACATACTCCGATAAACGCATTTAAGATTTTGTTAGTAAATTATATATCACTTGTAAAGGCTAAGTGGCAAACGAAACAATTGAAGTCCTACACATCGAACCGGTTAATATTTTGAATAACGAGTCACTGTTGAGTAGTACTACTGGGTTTTACAAACCCCACCCAACGCTAAACTCGACTAGAGGTCGAGCGGGTGTAATTTTGGCTAACACGTACCATGGTCTGGAGGACCTGGTGACAAGGCACTTACTAAACGAGTCAGCTTCGGTGTCGAACACTTAGTAATACTTGTTGCATAGACGAGCTACCTATCGATATATAATTTGACATAACACTATCTGGTAACGCAAAACGCCGTAACGTGGTTACGCAAAAAGCAAAACGCTGTAACGCAAAACGCCGTAACGTGGTTACGCAAAACGCAAAACGCTGTAACGCAAAACGCCGTAACGTGGTTATGCAAAACGCAAAACGCTGTAACGCGAAACGCCGTAACGTGGTTACGCAAAACGCAAAACGCTGAACGCAAACGCTAAACGATTTATTTTTATATAACTTGTGAACTCACCAACCTTGTGTTGACACTTTTAGTATGTTATTCTCAGGTAGCCGAGGCGGGCGCGCGGTTTAGGAACATGCATTGCTTGACACATTCTAATTATGCAAAACTTATTTTTAACGGTTATCATTGGTTTTAAATCGTCCTGCGTGACGTAACATTGTTTCTATGGTTTTACGCTTCCGCACTTATTTTCATTTAAACGTTTTTATGGTTTGATTATAACTGATGATTCCGATCCTGCCAGTTCACACCCTCTGACGGTAAAACTCCGTTAGTGGATTTTGAGGGTGTGACATCTGTAAACCCTAATTCATACTGAAAATCAGCCACCATCCCTAAATTTCGTCATCTTGGCCTCCGCCATTTATTTCTCCAAGTTCTTCAAGCTTTTCAAGACAGTTGAATTTGTGCTTCAAAACCATTTGACTCGTGTTTTCTCATTATTCCATTCATCTTTCGTGTAAGTTGTCTTCTGTGATTTCATTTATTTTCATTCAAATAAAAAAATCCCTCAATCAATTTCTGTCACACCCTAACCAAAGGCGGAAATGCCAAAGCTCACAAGGTACTATCATGCAAATTAAAATATGACAATATCTGATTTATTTATTTTAAATATCAAGTTACAAACAATTACATCAAGTAATAAGTGATGCTACACTGTCGCTATCTAGTCGAAAAAAAATTAATTAAGTTCCTAATCACCTAAGCAAGCTAAGGTAAGTAGGGTGTCAAATACGAGGAGTATGTGGTCAATGTAATCATGCAAACAAGTTCTAATATTATGAAGTATGAAAGGTATAAATGAACTTAACTTAACTATATTATGAGGCAAGGAGACCGACGTTGGTGGAAGGACTGCAAAGTCATACCGGGGGAGACGGTCGTGGCTCAACATCGACTGTTAGTTGCAGATATAGGCAATAGAGTTAAGATGACGGTTCGACAAAGGAAATGTACACCTAGAATTCGATGGGGAAATTTGAAGGAGGAAAAGCTTCCACTGTTTAAGGATAAACTCATGTTGCATACATTGGCTCAACTAAATGGGGACTCAACTCAGATATGGGAATCTATGGCGACAAAGATCATTCAAGTAGCAAAGGAAACTCTCGGGGTCACAACAGGAGATACAGGTGGGCATAAGGAGTCTTGGTGGTGGAATGAGGACGTACAAGACAAGATAAGGGAAAAACAACTAAGCTTTAGGGAGCTTATGAGGTGCACGAATGAGGAGGAGCGAGTGGAATTGAGGGAGACTTACAAAACGGCCAAGAGAGAGGCGAAGAAGGCGGTGTCGGAAGCAAAAAAACAAGGCCTATAAACGGATGTATGAACGTTTAGAAACAAAAGAGGGGGAACATGCTATATTTAAGATTGCCAAAGCCAGGGAGCGTAGAAGGCAAGATCTAGGGCCTATGAAGTTTATAAAGGATACAGAAGGCCATGTACTGGTTAAGGAGCAAGACATCAAGTTAAGATGGCAAACATACTTCCACGATCTCTTTAACAATGGGAGAGCCGACCAAGAGGAATATGACAACACAACCCCCCAACGACAACAACCGAATAACTGCTACTGCTGATGGATCACATGGGAAGAGGTCCAGACTGCACTTAGGAGGATGGGAAGGGCTAAGGCAGTTGGCCCAGACAACATACCCATCGATGTGTGGAAGTGCCTGGGAGAAGAAGGACTCATGTGGTTAACTACTTTGTTCAATATTATCCTCAAATATGGTAAAATTCCGGACCAGTGTAGGACCAGTGTCGTAGTCCCTATCTATAAGAACAAAGGAGACGCCCAATGTTGTGGTAACTACCGAGGAATCAAACTACTAAGCCATACTATGAAGCTTTGGGAAAGAGTGATAGAGGTTAGACTTAGACGGGAAACTCGGGTTACGATGAACTAGTTTGGTTTCATGCCAGGGCGTTCCACCACAGAGGAAATACACATTATAAGAAGATTAATGGAAACGTATAGAGAGAAGAAGCGCGACCTTCATATGGTGTTTATTGACCTAGAAAAGGCGTACGACAGTGTGCCACGCAAAGTTCTTTGGAAGTGCCTACAGGGTAGAAGGGTTCCAAGGAAATATATAGAGGTTATTATGGATATGTATACCAGGAGTGCAACAAGTGTCCGTGCGCCAGTGGGGGATACCAATTTCTTCCCCGTGGAGGTAGGCCTTCACCAGGGGTCAGCGTTGAGTCTGTTTCCTTTTGCAGTAGTCCTGGATGAGTTATCAAAGTCAATTCAAGAGACACTCCCGTGGTGCATGTTGTTCGCAGACGATATTGTGTTAGTTGCTGAGAGTAAACAAGAACTAAACGGGAGGCTAGAGGAGTGGCGAACAGCCTTAGAGACAAAAGGATTAAGGATTAATCGCTCTAAGACGGAGTACCTACACTGTGATTTTTGTGGGGTAAATGACAATGAGGACGTTCAGATCAACATTGAAGGGCAAGTGGTCATGCAGGTAACGAAGTTCAAGTATCTAGGATCATTTGTCCAGAGCGATGGGGAATTAGATAGCGATGTGACACATCGAGTTCAAGTAGGATGGTATAGATAGAGAGCAGCCACAGGTATATTGTGCGACAAGAGATTCCCAACTAAACTAAAGGGAAAATTTTATAGGGTTGCAGTTAGACCTGCAATGTTATATGGAACAGATTGTTGGGCCATCAAGAAGGTACAAGAGCGGAAAATGGAGGTAGCAGAGATGAGAATGTTACGCTGGATGTGGGGGCACACAAGGTTATACCAAATAAGAAACAGGGTGTTTCGGGAGAGATTAGGGGTAGCTAACATATCCGACAAGATAAGAGAGTGGAGATTGAGATGGTTTGGACATGTGAAGAGAAGACAGTTGATGAACCCTGTTAGATCCGTAGAAAACATTACTATAGGGGGGAGGAGGGGTAGAGGCCGACCTAAATTGACTTGGGACGAGAGGATTAGATATGATTTGCTAGACCTAAACCTCTCAGAGGACATGGTTGAGGATAGGAATTCTTGGAGACTTAGAATTAAGGCTAAGGATTTTTAGGGAAAAAAGAATACCTTAGAGGTTTTTCTTTGTTCCTTTACCTGATTTTGGTCACACACCATTATGTTTCTCTTCTCATATAGTTCTATATGGTTATCTATACATGTATTGTAATTTTACTAAGTGTTATTATCAATTTTACTACTATTGTACGTTCATGCCACTTATTTTCTCCCATACTATGTTTCTTTGAGCTGAGGGTCTCACTGGAAGCCACCTCTCTATCCCATCGGATAGAGGTACGGTGTGCCTACATCCCACCCTCCCCAGACCCTAATTATAGCTTTGCTATGGGTGGGATTCCACTGGGTATGATTGATATGATTGAAATTAACCAACCATCACATCCCCACACTTATCTTTTGCTTGACCTCAAGCAAACTCTAAAGTAAACATTAACCTCCATCATAGGTATGTGAATTATCGCCATTAATACTAGTAAGGTTTAAGGTCATACCCAGTTTCCAGACTGACACTTTCTAGATTGACATCCCACAAATAAGGTTAAATGATGCTACAAAATAGTAGAGCCGCCAAGACAAGTGTACTTTGTTTCCAGTTAAGGCATACATGTTCATGCCCCCAACACTATCAACACTCCTCTCGGTTTAATATATGGACTAGCAAAAGATGTGCTAGTATATGTCTCTACCTTAAAATACCAAATATGCGTCACAACTTAATAAGCTTGCGGGCCAGTCTTATCTCCGCCCATTATCCATAGGTTGCATAAAGACTCGGACTAAGGTTTTGGTGAGGCTTTGGTTTGGGTGCGAATTAGGAATATTTAGTGACTAAGGTGGATGAAACCCAGTTTTACAAATACACAAACAACTAACCAAAAACAAACAAACTGCTAATTACACAACTGAATATAAACTGAACTTCCTGGATTTTTGCAGAATTTTCCAAATATTTACATTATTATTGTTATTATTATTATTATTATTATTATTATTATTATTATTATTATTATTTGCACAATTGGTAATCAATACACTGAAACAAATACATACAACTCTGGCGTTCACATATTTACAACTCTTTTGACTATATATAACTCGATAATGAATTGGATTTCATCACACAGGGTTAAAATAAAATAAAGGCCAAGGCTGAAATGGTGTGTAATGTTTGGTTTAGCAAATGAAAAGGAATGAGGTCAAAACGGGCTCCTAGGGGGATAATGTTGGGCAAAGAAATTTATTTGGGGGGGGGTAGGGGAATGTATGTACGGGTTTTCTAAAGTCCTAATCTCCATACAGGTTGTTGTATTAAGATCTTGATAAGCATATGACAAGCAAGTTCTAATTCTGTAAAACATATTGATTTCTCTCAATAAATGATAAGACATGTTTTATATTTATTATATAATATGTGTATTAAGTATAGGGGCTATCTCACAATATCTCTTGAATTATGGGTTGCCGATAGGAAACATGTATACCCGTCCCCTTGACTCGTTGTCCCCACCTAAACGAACCCATTTTCAACTTCTCTTTTTTGAAAAAATTTGATTGGAAAACTATCGAGAATCTGAAAAACCAACCATGACCAGAAACCTATAACTTGGCATTAATGACAATAATTAACAGTTAATAACTTTGGTTTCCGAACACTCTTCGATGTACTATCGGGCTAAAATTTTCAGATTTCCCACATCCCCACACTTGAGGTTTGCATTGTCCTCAATGTTAAAATATTTAAACAATTAATGAACATTTGAGGGACGGGGTTGAAATTGACAGTTTAACAATTGAAAAACTTGGGGCTCTAATGTGATGGTTCTACTAGAAATTATATAATTACACTTCTAACACTTAAAACCAAAAAATAACAAAGTAGATTATGAAACTGAAATCACCTTATATGAATGACATTGCAATGCGAAAATATTGCTCGTGAACTCTTGTAAACACTCGTGCACACTCGTCTCATCCAAGTACCAACCGAACAAACAAATATGCAAAGTTTCGAGACATGTAGAAGCAAGATTCTCACAAGTGTAAGACATAGGTCTTTTAAGAGTTATGCAAATATGTTTTTTTTTGTTAATTTTATCAAAAATATTACCGAGCCAAATTAATTAATTTCATAATAAATTTTGTTAAACTAATTAACAATGTTAAAAGACCTAACTCACTTTCATAGGTATCGCGATTGCATTTAGCATATGAAACAAGCTCTGTAACCCCCCCCCCCCTCGGTAGCCCGGGTGGACGAGTGAGGTCTCATGAGGGTTTATAGCGAACTACACCCACAAAGTTCCAAATACAACAAAATATACAATAATCAAATACAACAGATATCAAACCAAAGATATATATACAAGTTACCCATACATTTTTTCCCAATATAATATTAATATATACAGGCCATGATAATAAAAAAAATACAAGGAAATAAAACCAAAAATGTAACAGGTGATCTGCTGAAATCCGATCTAGTCATCCATGTGAGCATCGCCACCCACATCCGGCTGCTCCACATGCTCTGCATTCTCAATAATAATCTGAAATAATCATCATGACGAGCCAGATGGGCCCATGTCTTCTCCTGCATCGCAAGCTGATGTTGATATATCATCTCTAACGTGACTAGCTGCTACGGCTGCGACGGTGGCTGTCCAAGAGGATACTGATTCTGTGGTCGCATCATACAAGGAATAAGAACATGTTGGCGATGAGTCAGAATACCCATATGCATCGCAAACCCCGTTGCCGTACCCGGAGGTGGTGGAGCCTGTGGTCCATGTCGAACTGGAAACAACGATGGAGGATCATGTAGATTGAAAATCCAGACCCTCCGGTCATCCTCTAACCCAAAAACCTCTGTTGCTGGTCCAGGAGTAAAGTACTCCACTGGATATCTATCAAATGCCCAAGTCTCTCTGCAATCGTCGTAATATACGACCCCACTGCTAACTGGGCCGATGCACCCTGCAAACTACAACCCCGAGCAAACGATGTAAGCAACAACATCGAAATGTTGGCCACTCGGCCAGTAACGATCGACAATGAGCACAGCAAATCAAAGTTGCTACATTTATCGCAGCCCAAATGACGGCCAACAATAGTGTAAGAAAAGATCCTATGTAAATAGCGATGGAAGGGGTCCGTAATAGATGATGCCACCACTGAACTCGAGTGGACCCGATCCGCGATCGGCTCTCAAAGCTGAGCTAACTGAGCCTCAGTCAACCAAAACTCTCTATCTCTCTGCGCCCGAAGCGTATAACCCCTAAAACTCTGCAAAAACTCGGGAGTCTGAACCTCCTCCCGAGTATAAAAACTCGTAGCGACAACAAAGTCGGGAACCGACATCTCGTACACGTGCCATCCAACTGAGAACGAAACGGCATGTGTCTCGAAAAAGTCGGTGGTCATATTTCTAAATGTCCAGCATACCTCACGTGTGAGCACGACGTATGGAATCGAGTCACACGCGAGCAACTGGGCCCACCGATCAGATAACAACTCCCACAACCTAGCCTCTACCCCAGAGTATCCAACAACGCCCAATCAAAGGTCCTATACTCCTATGCCTAACTAATTGAATCCCTCTAATCCTGGTCAACCTAGTGTACTCGTCAGTAAGAATACCGAACCTAAGCACCATATGATGTGTGTGTCGACCGTCTCCTACTATCTCCTCTCGCTCAATATCTGGAATAATCGGCAACTTCGGGCCATCGTAGTCTATCACGCGAGGAGGTCTCTGGGCTGCTCAACAAATCAATGGGGTTCAGGTGCACCCCGAAGAGCAGCAACAGGGCCACGGCAGCCCACGCCCTCTGGTCAGGACCTCTTGCGCACGGCGGCGCCTGATGGTCCAGGAATATCAGACATATCAGTAAAATTGAAACATGCAAGTTAGATATGTCACCAATAAACTGTGGCAACGACCTTATAGCATTTCGGTCGTAGTCGTCCCACATAATAAAATAATATTAAAATAATAATAAAATAATAAAAATTAAAATTAAATAAAAATGAAAAATTCGTGGATACCCTGTACAACAGTTCATAAGCCAGATTGTTTTGCCCGAATGGAGATTGAGTACGGGCAGTCAATCAATAATCAATTCAAACTAAACTCACAACGCATCCCCATGACACGATTATGTAAACCTACCAATGACTCGACATAAAGACAGACACAACTAACCCATTGTCTCGAACAACATGCAAACAACCAATTTATATGTTGGCAAAACAAATAATTAGGATGACATGTCGGCTTTGTGAAATAAAATATTATATAAAGTTTAAAAAGATCGTTTACTTCCGAAACTTCACAACCATTAAAATAATAATAAAATAATGATTTTCATATTCTTGAACTTAAAACCCGACCCGTCGCCCATATATTTAGCATGACAGACACATAGTATAACAACTAATAACCCGTCCACACCCGGCAACCATAAAAATTCCTAACTCACCGACACGAAACCGAACCAATCATACAAATTAAAAAATAATAAATAGTAACAAAATTCCAACCGCCCGACACCCGGATATCATTGATAGTTCAACCAAATACTATCTACCCACATACCGCAACTAATATCAATACGACAATTACGCCTAAATTCCGATGATAATAAAATAATACAATAATTCACAAAAATCGTACCACGGTGTCGGAATACAATGAACCTACAAATCAGTCGTGTCGGAGACGGCAATGATGACTGTGGTGTACGGTGGTCAATAGTGGTGGCGTATGGTGGTGATGGTGACTAAGGATGGTAAACGGCGGTGATGGTAGTGTGGTGTAGTGACTGGAGTGGTGGTAGTGGATGGTAGTGAGTGATTGGGTAACGGCGGTGGTGGTGGACGGCGATGTGATGGTTGTGGTGGTGATCAGCGGTGATCGGAGAACAGGGTTATGATGACTGGTGGTGGACGGTGGCGTCGGATGATGGTGTATGATGGTGAACGGAGGTGGTAGTGTGGTGTGGTGGTGACGAATAAAGAAGACGGAGAAGATAAACAGTTTTATTATATTTTTTACGGATACCCATGACCCATTGCGATACGTGATGGGTAACATTAAGTGATATCGCGTATCGTGACCCAATTCAATTGAAATTAGGGTTTTAAACGATCGCAATACGCGATGGGGTGTTGAAGAGAGACATCGCGTATACCGATGATGTCACAACTGTCAAGAACGCCAAGGGCAATCGCGATACGTGATGGAGATAACCTGGACATCATCGCGAATCGCGATGAAGTCATTTTCACAATCATAATAAATGTGATCGCGTTACGCGATGGATCCTTTTCCGCATAAAGTTTTGCTCAAATTCGGATCCCGACATTTTCCGACCCGACCACTTTTGGGTATCCTGACATCACCCTGAACACGTTTCCGAACTCAAAACATACTTTACGTACCTGGAAAGACGTGTAAAGACTCTTACCGAACTTCATGAAAATGCAAGTCCACCAACAAGCTTCCCCACACTTGATGTTTGCTGCACAAAAATCAAAACAACGATCAATACATGACTTGATAAACTGAAAACAAATTGTTAATACACTTACAAACCCCAGGTTGCCTCCCGGTCTTGAACGCCCAGTTGTCTTCATAAACCGGTGAGGTCACAATGAAACTCACCGATTCCTTTTCCATATTGTGAATGCCCTTCATTTCCAAATATGGCTTCAGTCTATAGCCATTCACCACTTGTCTCAAATGGTCATCAAAATCTTCAATCTCAAATGGACCATGATTTCCAACCCCAACTACCAAGTACGGGCCCGTCCACTTACTTTTCAACTTACCCAAAAAGAGCTTCATTCTTGTGTTGTATAACCAAACTTTTTGTCCAACTTCAAAGTTCTTCAACCGAATATTAGCATCTTGGACCTTCTTCATCTTTGACTTGTAAACGGGTGCACAATCATACGCTTCGTCCCTTAACTCTTCATTTTCACACAAAGCCAACTTCCTTGCCTTACCTGCATCATCATAATTCATATTAACTTGTTTAGTAGCCCAATATGCTCTTTGTGCAATCTCTACCGGTAAATGGCAATCCTTTCAATACACAGGTCTATAAGGGGTGGTTCTAATCGGCGTTTTATAAGCGGTTCAGTAAGCCCATAAAGCATTGGTCAACTTGGTTGACCAATCCTTGCGGTCCGTCCGAACTGTTTTTTGTAAAATCTGTTTAATTTTCCGATTAGATACCTCAAGTTTTCCACTCGTTTGGGGATGGTAAAGTGTTGCAATTCTATGATATACACCGTATCGGTTAAGCAACTTTCCAAACTTAAAGTTTTTAAAATGAGATCCCCCATCATTTATGATGGTTCGGGGGACTCAAAATCTTGAAAATATATAACTTTGAACAAAATTGCAAACGACTGTGTGATCATTTGTCCTAGTGGCTATCACCTCAACCCATTTAGACACGTAGTCGACGGCCACTAGGATGTATAAATTACTGTATGAATTCGGTAATGGGCCAATGAAATCGATCCCCCAAACATCAAAAATATCAACTACAAGGATCGGGTTCAAGGAAATCTCATCCTTCTTAGAAATGCACCCGATTTGTTGACACTTTAAACAGTGTGTCGCGAACTCGTGAGCATCCTTAAACAATGATGGCCAAAAGAATCCACCCGTAATGACATTTCTAGCAGTTTTCTGGCCACTAAGGTGACCCCCACACGCGGACGAATGTGCGTGTTCCAGCACTGATCTGACATCCTCCTCGGGTTTGCATCATCTTATTATCGTATCCGCTCCAATCTTGAACAAGTCCGGGTCATCCCAAATGCACTGTTTAGCTTGTGACATCAAATGCTTCTTCTTCCTCCTTGGCCAATGCTCCTGTATATCACCTGAAACTTTAAAATTAATAATATGAGCAAACCAGGGTTTTGTGAGACTGCCATAATATGCTCATCTAGGAAAGACTCATTAGTGGGTCCATCATTGTCTTCATCTGACACCATAATTCGGGACAAATGATCTGCAACAACATTTACACTCCCTTTCTTGTCCCGAATCTCTAGATCAAATTCCTGAAGTAGTAAAAGCCATCTGATAAGCCTCGATCTTGCATCTTTCTTGTCCATAAGGTACCTAACTGCAGAGTGGTCAGAATAAATAATTACTTTATTACCCCAAATATAAGACCGGAATTTATCTAGAGCATATACTACTGCTAGTAACTCTTTCTCGGTTGTTGTGTAATTCAATTGACCATCCAAGAGGGTTTTACTTGCATAGTACATGGAAATGGGTTTCTTGTCAAACCGTTGACCCAAAACAACCCCGACCGTGCAATCAATTGCATCACACATAATTTCAAAAGGTAAATTTTTAATCAGGTGATTACAAGATCGGGGCTTCAACCAATTTCAGTTTCAAAATGTAAGGCCTTAGCACATTCTTCATTAAAGTCAAACGGGGCATCCTTTAACAATAAATTACATAATGGTTTAGTGATATCACTAAAA
Source organism: Bidens hawaiensis (assembly GCF_021521415.1). Lineage (NCBI taxonomy): Eukaryota > Viridiplantae > Streptophyta > Magnoliopsida > Asterales > Asteraceae > Bidens > Bidens hawaiensis. Next base: position 3,901,782 of record NW_027491024.1, read on the forward strand.
ACTTTAATAAATCATCTATAAAACCTGGCTTGCCCCAAAAATGATCTAATGCCCTTGACATTCGTGGGATGAGGTAGAGTGGAAATAACTTAAACCTTAGCTCGATCCACCTCAATCCCACAACTTGACACGATATGGCCCAAAACAATCCCCTCTTGGACCATAAAATGGCTCTTCTCCCAACTAAGAACCAAATTCGTTTCGACACATCTTTTCAATACTCTTTCGAGTTGATTTAAACATGCCTCGAAAGATGTGCCAAAAATCGAAAAGTCATCCATGAAAATTTTTTAAATACTCCCCCCACCATATTGGAAAAAATACTCATCATGCACCTTCGAAAGGTGGCGGGGGCATTACATAGCCCGAATGGCATTCACCTAAATGCGAATGTGCCATGTGGGAACGTAAACGTAGTTTTCTCCTGATCTTCAGGAGGAATAGCTATCTGGTTATACCCGGAATACCCGTCTAAAGAGCAATAAAATTTTTGACAATATAGCTTTTCAACAATTTGATCAATAAACGGAAGCGGAAAGTTATCTTTCGATGTTGTCGCATTCAGTTTTCGATAATTAATACAAATACGCCATCCAGTTACCGGCCGGGTGGCGACCTCATTATCTGAGTCGTCCTTGATAACTTGGATGCCCGCTATTTTCGGTATTGTCTGTGTCGGGCTTACCCACGTGCTGTAAAAGATGGCAAAAATAATCCCAGCGTCTAGCCACTTCAGCACTTCTTTCTTCACACACTTCCCTCGTGTTCAGGTTTAACCTCGGCTGAACATCGTGTGCGGGTTTGACATCCGAATTTATTAAGATTTTATGTATCACAATTGAAGGACTGATTCCCTTCAAATCCGCTATCATCCACCCGATTGCTTCCTTATATGCAATCAGCACCACCATCACAGCATTTTCCTGTTCAACAGATAAATTAGAAGCTATGATGACAGGTAATGTTTCATTCGTACCAAGGGAAGCGTATTTTAAATGCTTTGGGAGCTCCTTCAGATCGACTTTTGGTGCCTCCTGTAGTGACGGTTTCAGCCCGGTATCTATTTTCTCGGGAATTTATTCCACCTGAATTGACCATGGTGGACGGTCTTCTCGCACAACTGCAACCTTCAGCTATATCTCCTCCTCTTCTAGCAACTTATTTGTTTCCACCTGTAACCTGTCAAACAAAAAACACGTCTTCGTTCTGCCATCTGTGCTGACAACAGAGTCGTATACAGGGATGCACTCGTCAATAACATCAGCCATGAAGCACACGTCATCGACCGGAGAATTATTTCCATGTGTGAAAACATTAATCCTCAACTTTCGGTTTCCAAATGCCATGTCAACAGTACCATTTCTATAATTAATGTTGGCATTTGCGATGGCCAAAAATGGCCTACCGAGGATAACCGTGGGCTGCTTGGTCCTTTCTCCTTAAACATAATCGAGGACCAAAAAGTCAAATGGAAAGTAAAAATCTTCCACCTTGACGATAACGTTAGTCAGTATACTACCCTGAGGAAGTTTCGGTATTTGGTCAGCTAAAACAACCGTGGTAGCGGCTGCCCGAAGCGGACCGAAGTCATACTGATCATATAGACTTCCCAGGAGAATACTGATACTATCTCCAAGGTCTAAAAGCGCCCGTGTCATTTAAAATCACCCACTTGAATGGATATAATGAAAGTTCCTGGATCTTGTAGCTTGGGTGGAAGAGCACCCGAAAGGATTGCAATCACATTATCGGTAAAGTCAATCTGTTTGGGAATCTTATGACTACTCTTTTATGTGCACAGTTCTTTCAAGTACTTTGCGTAGGCGGGATTCTGTTTTATGGCATCTAGAAGGGGAATATTAATTTTAATTTTTTTAAACGTTTCCCACATTTCTTCTTGTTGTGGATCCCTTTTGGATGACATCTACGCGTTAGATGGCGCCAACAAAACATAGGGATAGGGAGCGGTTTTCACCTTACCCTTATCCTTAGGGTTATTGGTGTCATCTCTCGGGACCGGTTTATTAATATTATTTTCACTTTTATTAGATTCATTTAAATTAACCAGTTCCGGCTCGTCATCACTGAAGAGATTTTCATCAATGTCTTCCACCACCCCCCTCAGCCAATGGTAGTGGAACCCTAACTTTATTATCATACTTTTTTCCATTTCTTAAAATACTTACCAGGTTAACGTGCTTTTTCGAACTCAAGCTGTAGTGGTTCGGGTTAACCGTGGTATCACTCGGGAGTTGACCCGCACTCTTCTGCAACTTTGCCGTATATGTTGTGAGCTGACTAATCTGCTTTGACATTGCCTCCACTGATTTATCCCGTAACTCAAATTGTTTCTTTGTATGAGCCTGATTATCTGTCACAATCTTCAGCAACGCATCCACTTATAGTGCAACGACTTATCTGCATTTCCCGAGGACCCTTTCTGCTGGTCCTGAATACCTGATGAATTATCACCCCGGTTATTGTCTCTGTTATACCCCCAATTCTGATTATACAAACCATGCTTCTGATAACCGCATTGGCGGTAATTTCCCTACTGTTTGTTCTGGTTTGATCCCTGAAAGTTCAGGTTTAATTGAGTAGCCGAATCTCGTACCGAAAGTTCGGGTGATTCCTCAAGCCCGGGTGATAAGTGTTTGAATTTAACCCTTGGCCCTTGGAATCCCCGTAAGTATAATTAACCTCGTCGGACTCCTCATCAATATCATCATAAAACTTGGGGCAATTTTATGACTTATGCCCGAGCTCACCACATTCCTCAAATACCGGGAATTTTACTCCAACTTTACCAACCTCTTTCTTTTTTCCCTTTCTGCACTCGGCCAGTTCACGTTCCAGTTCAGTTATCCTTTCAGATTCACTTGTGACTGACTTTACTGATCTGGAAGAAGTCTGGTGTCTTCGTCTTTCTACTGCTGCCTCTACTTTAGAGTCCTCACAAATAAACTCTAAAAATTCCCAATCGTCTTCCTCGGGTTGGTTCAACAGTTGATATTACATGAGGCTTTCAAGTGTTTCCTATCCTCGTAAGTCAACCCATCAACAAAACACTTCACCAATTCCCATAATTCAATCTGATGGTGTGGGCATTTTCTGATCATCTCTTTGCATCTGGTGAATGCCTCATGAAACAGTTCGCCCGAAAATTGTGAATAATGGTGAATTTCCATTAAGGCCTCGTTTGTCTTCGGCTGTGATTAATATTCATTAAGGCAAACCTGCTGCATCTCGGCCCAATTATCAATACTATGCATCGGTAGCGAGTTAAACCATTGTTTTGCTTTGTCTTTTAGTGAAAACTGGAATAAACGCAACCAAACCTCGTCTTGGTCAAATGTACTGTCACCAATCGACCCACAAATAGTCGAAAAATGAGACAAATGTGAATACGGGTCTTCGGAAGCCATCCCATGGAAATGTGGCATGATATTAATGTATGATGGTTGGGCCTTAAATGCCTGTTGTCCCGGTACTCGCACCTGTGGAACAATCGGGGATTATCCGTTTGAAATAGTCGGTCTGAACCGACTATTAAAACCCTGAACTGGGGATACATAATTCCTTCTTCGCCCCCGGGATTCACCAAACCTCCTCTGTTAACCTGAATACCTCGAACTCGGTCGACCCTTTCTGCTCTGTTAAACTTGTTTCGTCCGATATCGTTTCTTCCACTATTTCTGTTAATAACATCACCTTGTCTCTGATTCACCAATCGACCCGCAAATAGCCGAAAAATCAGACAAATATGAATACGGGTCTTCGGAAGCCATCCCGTGGAAATGTGGCATGATATTAATGTATGATGGTTCGGCCTTAAATGTCTGTTGTCCTGGTACTCACACTTGTGGAACAATCGAGGATTATCCGTTTGAAATAGTCGGTCTGAACCGACTATTAACACCCTGAACTGGGGATACATAATTCCTCCTTCGCCCCCCGGAATTCACCAAACCTCCTCTGTTAACCTAAATACCTCTAACTCGGTCGACCCTTTATGCTATGTTAAACCTATTTCGTCCAATATCGTTTCTTCCACTGTTTCTATTAATAACATCACCCTGTCTCTGACTCACCGGTGCATCCACCTCCACATCCAAATCATTATTTTCCTCCTTGATCAGCTCAAACCCCTCATTCCGTCTAACTCGCCAATTTTCCTAGTTATTACCTTCGAAACATTGACCCACATCATTCTCTACATCTTCTTCTTGATCTTCTGTATGAATACTGACATGATCCTCATCATAATTAATCTGAACTCTGCGTCTAAGGGTGTTATGTGGGGCTGATCGTCCGGCCTGATTGAATTTTTGGTTTCGGTTTCTAGAAAAACGAGCAGAGCTGCTCGGGTTTTGTTGCTGGTTGGAATTTGTTGGTGGAAGTTGGTCATTTTCAATTTGGAAGTCTAGGTTAAAAACGCTATTTTCTGGGAGTGGGTTCGGGCCTTGGTTTTGGTTTTGATCCTGGTTTTGGTTTTGGGTTGGGTTTGGGTTTTTGTTTTGGTTCTGGTGTTGACCTTCCATTTCTGATGTTATGTTATGAGCTCGGTTCTGCCGAGCTAGTCTCTCAATTTCGGGCTCAAAAATAAGCGGTGACTGTATGCCCAAGTGACGGGTGTGCATATACCTATTACCTGCACAAACAACACACCCCGTGTAAAATGGAAAAATAAAATTAAAACCAAAAACTAAAACTAAAACTAAACTTAAACTAAAATAAACAAGAAAAACAAATAACACGAAAAACACTAAGCGCAATAACTCCCCGGCAACGGAGCCATTTTGATGCTAGACTGTCGCTATGTAGTCAAAAATAATTAAATCAAGTTCCTAATAACCAAAGCAAGCTAGGATAAGTAGGGTGTCAAACACGAGAAGTATGTGGTCAATGTAATCATGCAAACAAGTTCTAATATTATGAAGTATGAATGGTAGTGCTGATCACACAAGCAAATAAGATTGAGTTTTAATATCGATTAAACACTTTAACAAATTCAAGCAATTAATAAAAGCAAATCACACTCGAGGTTCAAGAATTCACACAAATAGTAATCTCATGCAACCTAACAGATTAACACTCACTGATAAAAACAGACTGACTAACGAGCTAAACCTTAGGCACCAACAATCGCTAACACATGGCACTGGTTATCAAACAATCCCTACCAGTGTGACTCAACTAAGGGCAATTGCATGCTTCATAGAATTCAACTAGTCAAAACAGTCCTATGAGCAATTATTATAGCAACCGACAAACTAATCATTATGATCATCGTAAACCTAAACCGACTGAATGCACAGCAATACTAAACATCAATAATCATAGATTAATAAAATAATAGTTACAAAGTATTCATTCTTTATACATGAGAAAACTGAAAATGATACAAACTTTACATCTCGGGTATGACTCGAACGATTTAGCCGAGCATCTACATCATGGAATCTTCAGTTATGATGATAATTAACATAGATATGATCCTGGTATGATTCTGTAACATCCTACTTTTGATAAAAATAAATAAAATAAATTTCTTTTATTTAATAACGTGTCGTTATTCAGTTTAGATAAATGAAATATTTGAGTGTGGGCTTGGACATTAAAAGATGGAATGAGGGATGGTGATGGGCCTTAGATCCATGGGCTTAGGGGTATATAAACCCCTTAAATCACCCTAAAACTCTCATTCTTATCTCTTAGCAGTGTTGTAAAAGTCAGATTCCAAGTCCTTGGAATCGGCAATTCCAAGGTCCTCGGACATCAACCTTGCCGCATTTTCCCAACCCGGCCACAACTACTCGCCAAGGTCCAACTCGGTCAAAAGTTGGAGTACTCGGGATTACTCGGCCTCCAAGGTCAACTCGGCCAAAAAATTTTATTTTTTTTAATTTTATATAATTTTTTTTTATTTTTTATTTTTTAGTAAAAAAATTAAACATAACAACAAAACATGAATTTTTTGAATTATGTTTTTTTTATATGAATTATGCTTATTTTGACATTAATTATGCTTATCTTAACATATATATAATATCCAATAATTATTTTATGTTATATTTATCATGTCCGAGTACTCCTCGAGTACTCCGAGTACTCCCTACAAGGGGGTTGGCCGCCTAGGGACCGCCTAGCGAGTTTTACAACATTGTCTCTTAGTTTTCATACACTCTCAAAAACACACACAAACACATTCCCTTTATCTCGGACCAAGATCTAAAGGAAAAGACCCGAGCTTGTTGGTGTTAGAGCATCGTGACGAGCAAGAAATACATCAAGACTAGATCGTGTTCGTGAAAGCGATTCGTTTGAGGTACGTTTTATAACGAAAACTTGTTCTTTTATGCTCGGCTCGTTTAGTATTCCTAGATCTATACATAAATGGTAAACAACGAATCAAACGCAGCAATTCTTGTTGAAATTCGTTAACATTGAATTGGTTAATCAATCAAATATTGAGCTGTATACTTATATTGATCAAATGCACCATTAAAACACGATGTTTAGATGTCTGGATGATTGGGTTTTGTAGGCGATGTGATTACGAGTAGAATGATACCAATTCCGTGTTCTTTCACCGTGATTCGAGGATTAATTGCAAATCTGGTGATATTGATTGTTCTTATCGATTTTGACTTTGACACCGGAGTCAAAGTTAGACAAATCCTAATATTCATTCGTTATGATAAGCGGATGGCTAGCCATTCGTTAAACAATCATAACGAATAAGATGCATTTGTGTGCTCTTGTAACGAATGAGCCTTTCATTCATCTCAAAGAAATCACGAATGGCCTAATTCATTTGTTACTCATTCATTCGTCTCAGATCAAACCATTCGTTATAGATACATTTGTGTGCTTCTGTAACGAATGAGCCTTTCATTCGTCTCGCAGAGATCACGAATGGCCTAATTCATTCGTTACTCATGCATTCATCTCAAATCAAACCATTCGTTATAATGAATGGAACCATTTGTCATAACGAATGGGATAGCGAATGATGCTTACCCAGAGATCATTCGACCCCAACCAGGGGCTCTTCCCCTTGGAACCTGCTAGGGGTTTGCCTAGACCCCGTTGTAACAACACGGATTTTAAATTATTATTTTATTAACCGTTACCCGACCCGTGTTTATATTCGGGAAATTTTACCAAGAAATACCCTATTATTCGAGCAATATTATTTTATTAATGTTTGTTTAATATATTTAATGAGTATATATATATATAAAATAACTTTGAATTATATTCAATTTTTACCCTAAACCACACTTTAACCCTTTAGTGTTTCCATATCCATAGTCTAGGGACCCTTTTTGCAGTTTTTGTTATATTATATTATTATTAAACCTTTAACCCTACCCAATTACCCAACCCATATCCTATACCCGTTATTCATTCACTGATCCTTAATTAACATATTTAAATTCTTAAATTAATCTTGTAAAATTATTATTACATGTGATCGTATTACCGACGCAGTGGATTGGGAAAATAAAATCAATTAGATACGATTTCATAATATACCAAACCGCCTAACTAAATTAGGGTTATACCTTAGAGAGGCTATGATAAATCAATTAATCTTGGTTGCATCATCTTCTGGCGATCGCAAATCAAACCAGCCCAGTTGGTTGGTGCCTTTGCGCTATGTCCAAGGACGGCTGGGGGCGCAGGTCCCCCCCCCCCCCCCCCCGCCGCCGCCAGGCCGTTTTTGTTGGTTTTTTTGTTAGTTAGTTGTTAGTAAATCATATTTAATTAATAATTAATATTATAAATCTTATAAAATCATAAATATTTCGTATTTTCTTAAAAAACCGTCATATTAGTCTATCACTTTTCCGAACTTTGGTTAAAGTCGTGTACGTATATATATATATATATATATATATATATATATATATATATATATATATATATATGTTTATAAATTGTTATTAAAAATGTTAAAGGTTTTATTAATTAAAAAGAGTTTTAACTAAAATACATTTATTATAATCTCGATAATTAAACATGTTCAAATATATAAATTCAAGTATTTTATAAAAGATTATATTTTATTATATTAATTATTACTATCTATTATTTATTATTAGTGATATATAAATACATTAAATGTTTTATTAGTTTAAAAATAAACATTTTAAAACAAATCTCTTTAAATAATCTATTCAAAATTTATAAATATTTATTTAAGTGTTTTATTAATTAAAATATACTATTAAGGTAATAATAAATCTTTGTAATATTAAACTTTCGCAAGATCACTCGATCATTAATTTCTGAATCTCTATCTAGTTTAGCTTTGTTATTCAAATGATATTTATTTCCGTAAATATTTTGTTACTTAGGATTTCTTGTCGGTAATTCCCGAAGAGTGTGGTTACCGCTCCCTTATCTAATCATTTCCCATTTTGCTTAATTGCTAAGGTGGGTAATCACTCCCCTTTTTACTTATTTTAAATCTTTTGGGGACATATGCGTATTTACAGCATTTATATGTTATATACTACTCAAAAATCGCAACTGTTTAATCCTTGTGTGTATATCAGTTTATACCTAACTTGCTATTTTCTTACTTGCTTTATTTGAACGCATTTTGGTGAAGTTCCTCATTATAGTATGATCATACGACTATCTTTGGCAACCGATGTCCATTTTATGGCAACGTTTTAGTCATTGCTTGGTAACCAATGTCCATTTATATGGAATTGGTTGAGCCCTTTCTTTATGGATTGATTGATTGTTAAGTGTTATGGCTTAATTGTTTATCTCACAGGAACATTTTGCATCTTTCTTTATTTATTATATATTATTATTGTTGGGTCTTAAACTGGTGTTTTACTCACTCAACATGTGTTGTTCACAAACCTTTTTATTTTATACGCATATGCAGGTTATTGTTTGAACTAGTTGCAGGATTTGGTGAAGACTTAGTGAAGAATTTAAGTTAGAAAACTTTTAATCAAGATCATTTGTTATATAAGTTGTATTGTTGTATAATGGATTTTGTACTTTTTACTTGAATTATTTGAATCATTTAATCAAATAAATAGATATTGTCACTTTTAAATATTGCATGATGGTACCTTGAGAGCTGTGAGCAATCAGCTCACGCCCCGGCATTTCCGCCTTAGGTTGGGGTGTGACACCCGCTTCCAGGGGCGATTCCCTCAGACCCCCGTTTGTTGAGGGTTATATTAAGCTAGAAATATGATATGTGTAGTGATAGTTAATTGATACGTGTAATTGTTATACATTTAGCCGCGCCTAGTTAAAGAGAGGAGTTAACATTAACTCGGAAAGGAACCGAGCTCAGTTAAGTTTGTAGCCCCACTTCCTTGTTATGTTTTCGGGGTTGTGTGCATATTCGATGTGATTAGTTAATACACTTACCTTAAGTGGTAAGTGTATGATATGTTATTGTTTTATAATTGATATATGAATGATATTTGAATGCTAAAGAAAAGATTAAGAGTATGTATGAAAGTATATATATATATATATATATGAAGAAAAGTATGTATGGTTGTATGGTACGAGGGTAGCAGACCCTAATAATATCTGTGAATAAGGGTGGCAGACCCGAATAATATCTGTGAAGGAGGGTGGCAGAACCTAATAATATCTATGAAGGAGGGTGGCAGACCCTAATAATATATGTGAGGTTATAGGGCGAAAGGCTCTTTAAAACATATAAGTATGTATGTAAAGCAAGATAAAATATGAAAGTATGAAATAAAGAAAGAATAAAAGAAAGAAAGAAAGTATATACTTATGAATGTACGAAAGAAAGATAAGCAGGTTAAGTAAGTAATTTGTATCTACGAATACGTATGAGTAAGTATGTGAATGTATTGTATGTTATCTGCTTTAATTAGAACTCACTCAGCGTAGCTGACTTTTAGTATGCATGCAGGTTAATAGAATGAAGCAGTTAGCTTGAGGGAGACACATGGCAGGATCTGAAAAAGCTGGCATCTGCATAAAGATTTGTCATGATGTTAAATAAGATGTTTTATTTTATGTTTTTAAAGACAAGTTTGAATGTTTGTAAAGAATGATTGAAGTTTTATTTATTCCGCAAAAGTTTTAATTAACTCTGATATTTAGAACTGTGTTTATAGGTAAATCCAATGCCCAAGTAGGGCACCGGGACCGGGGCCTAAAAGATACGGAGTGATGGATTCGTCCTCTCTTAGCTCTAGAAACTGCATGTAACTAGTTGGTGAATAATAGAGTCGTCCAAAGATCAAAACATAAAAACCCTAAATTTTCTGTCTTCGTCACCCATCGCGATACGCGATGGGGTCTTCTGGGGTCTATCGTGTATCGCGATGGACCATGGTCAACATATATTATTAAATCCCATCGCGATACGTGACGGGTATTCAAGCTTGCTCGTCGCGTATCGCAATGGGTCTTCTCATCAGCAATAAAATATTATTTTCTTCTTTTCTCGTGTTGGACGTCCCGGGTCTTCATCCCGTGCCTCAACAGGTCCAAATTAACAGCTTTAACGTATGTGACCTTAAATACAATAAACAGATATGAACTATCGAAGTTCCCACAATAAACAGTTAAAACTAGTAAATAAATGAAATTAACTATATACAAATTAACCAACCATCAATAAGAAGTTACAAAACAAGATAAAATAACTATTGAATAAGTTTTATATCCTAAAAATCCTCTCTAAGTGATCTTCATCTTGATAAACAACCAAGTTGATAACCTGCAAATGCGTACAAAATATATTTTTGTCAACACGAGGTTAAGTGAGAAAAATCACCAGTTTTTAACACTACAATAATATATATATATAAGCAAAACTGTTATTTGTGAGTATAACCAATCAAATCATAACATATAAATAATTCAAACAAATAATAATGTGTGGGCTAAACCGTTATCATGCGAATCGGGCATTAATTACCATAATGAGTAATTGAGTTGTCGGTGAAACCATTGTCATGCGATCGTAGAGCACTACGACATGATGTGATTATAATGATGGACATCTCCAGATGCGGTAAATAAACACATAAACAAATAACAAATAGCAAGTAGTCATTCAATTGTTACACAACACAAATATTAACAGTTTGCATTTGAGAAAATAATAAAAGGTGTAAGTTGATAGTTGGTACGTATATGTCCCCAAAACATTTGAAACAAGTAAAATAAGAGAGTGATTACTCACTTTAGCGGATGAACAAAAGACCAAAAGATGATGTGAGAAAGTTAAACCCATCGGGATATACAATAATGATAATAATATAAATTAATTGCAAACGATATAACACGTATAATGAATTTAGGATTTTGATGATTTGGGTTATGTTTTGTGATTAGAATGTTATTGATCGAAGGATAATTTATAAAGTTTATTATTATTGTAAAAACTATATTTTTGTCTACATTTAATCATAAGAACCATTACTTTTATTATTTTATAAAACCACCTTTAAACTAAAAGAAATAAACAAATAATCGAGTTTATAAATGATTAGTTTAGATATAATTTCATATATAATTATGATAATTTGAATACTTAGATACATAATTTTAATGATAATAATGCATAACTAAATATGTATAATATGTGTTGTATTAACTAAAAAATCAAAGTAAATAAATGTTTAAATAATTATGATATATGTGATAAAAATATTTAAATAAATATATTTCCAATAAACAAATAATCCTTTGAAATAATTAATAACAAGTAATAAGTTATAATACAAATACAAATTTATTTTGAATCTTTTAACAACAAATAACGGTGAAAATAATTTAACTGTTATAATACGTTTATTATACTTTTGATTAAAAGTTAAACATATATATATATATATATAACATACACACACTCACACACACAATATATATATATAATAAAGAAATAAGTTTGTAAAAAAAATTTCAATGACAAGAATCATCTATAATGGTGACGGATTTTAATAAAATAAGGTTAATTTATATTTAATATGGATTATAATTCATTAATATATTAATATACATAAACTAAAAAAACTAAAATAACCCAAAACCGGACCGGAGAGGTCGAACCCATGCCCCAGCCGGCTCTAGAGACCAGGCAACAACAACAACACCAGCCAACTGGGCTGGTGTGTTGTTTTATTATTTACCAAAAACGATTTAACATAACCCTGTAAGTTGTTCATCCCCAATTCTAATACAAAACCCTAGAAAATTCAGTCGATCAATCTGTTATAATATAGGTTAATTAATGTCAGGGTTATTGATTAAGGATAAAAAAAATGCACATAATACACAATACAATTACCCGTAACGATGATGAATCAAAGGAGAACGACGAGGTGTGGTCCGCGGCCAAAAAGACAAATTGGTTTGATGTGTTGCAGACGATTAAAACTAAATTCTTCTTAAGGTTAGGTTCGCGATATCAAAAGGAATGTGTAATCTAGTTTAATTGAGTTTTGATTAGGTGTAGGTAGTATAATACCAATCCCTTTATGACGGTTTGTTCAATATTGAATCCAAGATCGTTTCGATCGTTTTTTCTTAAATTAAAACATCCATGTGATTCGTTAAAAGAAAGGAAACTATTTAGAGGATCCAATTTGATTATACTATGAAGATTATTTATCAAGAAAACAAATGGGTAAACAGGTTGGACGGGTTACGGGTTCAAATATGGGTTTGGGTTTTAGGTTAATAAAATATAAAGTTTTAGATCAGATTTGTAAAAAGGGTCCTTGTAGTTTTAATGTGGATACATAAATGGGTTAAAGTATAGTTTAGGGTGTAAATGGTATATAAATGAAAGTTATTTATATATTTTTTAAATAAATAAGATAAACAATAAATAATAAAATATTATTAGCCGCTAATTGCGACGTGTAAATTGATTAGAATTTTCCGAAAACGAAAACGGGTCGTGTATTGGTATTTAATATACTATGTCAAAACCCGAGTTGTTACAATTTTTGGTATTGATGAGTCTCGGTGGTCAATTTGACATCGATCTGTTTTAGGGCATAATAGTCAAAATATTTTACTATTCGATTTCTATCTTTTGGTAAAAATTAACTTTTGGGCCAAAAGACATTTATGTTTATTTTGGGATTTTGAGTGTACTGATTAAAACCCGGCTCCCGAATCATAGTTCAGATTCCGGTCAGTACCAGCTCGCCTATTTATTAAAAATATCATAACCGGAGCTCTATACATCTGTTTGGATTGATTCCAGCGGATATGTTCTCGGTTTTTACTCTAATTTTATTTTGTGTAAGTCATAGGTCTGTTTGGATCAGAATACTTGTCACGATAACCTTGCTCGTTTATTTTATCTCTCAATTTACTCGTTTAATTGTCAAGGTGAGTAATCACTCCCCTACTTTACTATTTTCCAGTATTTTTTGGGACTTTATGCGTGCCTTGTCTTATTTTTCATACTACATATTATCCATACTGGCAAATCATGATTATTGTGTTGTTGATCAATTAAATTTTTATTTGCTAATTGCTTACTTGTTTATCTGTTTGATTCTAGCAATTCGGAGGGGTCCCTCATTAATTCTAGCAAGTCTTTATTCTATCAAGTTGTCATAGTAGCCATAGCCCGTTTGTGAGGTATGGTCAACTGACACCCATTATTTGCCTTCATTTAATTGTTAATACTCATAATATTGATTTGCAATTTTTATCTCATATTATATTTAGTGTAAAACACTGGTGATTTTCTAACTCAACCTTATATATATATATACCCATATTGCAGGTTATTCTTTGGTTTATAGTGAAGATTGAAAATCACATAGATTGGTTTTAGGTTATATATAAAAAAAACAACTAGTTTGTTTTATTTGTAACAAGTTGAGACTATGTGTATTTGATTGAATATAATAAATAAATTAGATATTGTCATATTTAGATTATATGATAGTACCTTGTGAGCAATTGTAAGGCCCCGTTACCGGTGCCCTACTTTAGCGTTGGATTTACTCATAAACACATTTCTACTAATCAGAGTTAATTAAAACTTCGCGGAATAATAATAATAGTCAACCATTCATTACAAACATTCTTATCTTGTCTTTTAAAACATAACATAAATGATAATATCAAACCATCACGACAAATCTTCATATGCCAGCCTCTTCGATCTTGCCATGTGTCATGTTCAAATCAGCTGTCTCAATCTGTTAACCTGCATGCATACTAAAAGTCAGCTACGCTGAGTGAGTTCTAGTTAATCAGATAACTTACTCTACATACACATTTACGTGCCCAAAGGTACGCATTACATACTTAACTTGTCCATCATTCTTCCCTATATATATTCATAACTATCCTTACATTATAAAGAGCATTTCGCCCTACATACCTCGGATATTATTAGGGTCCAGTCTCCCTTCTTCCTCGGATATTATTAGGGTTCGGTACACATTTTTCATTAGAATTTTAAATCATTAGTTTAATTTGATAACTTAAAAAGTTCGAGGGCTTCTTTGTAATTAAACCATTCTTTTATAAGTCCAGGGACCATTCTGTCATTTTATTAAACCTCTAGTTCGTTACCCAGTTCTTAACGAAATGGGTTCATAATGAATGAACCCATTCGTTACTTCATAATGAACTGACTATTATAACGAATTTGTCTTCATGATGAATCGGACCTCATAACGAACTGGTCCTTATAACGAATTGGACTAATTCATTTGGTCTGGTTAACGAATTGAACTTCATAGTGAGTTGAGCCCTTATAACGAACTGCTTAACGAATTGGTCAACGAATAGCTTAACGAATCGGAACTAGTTCGTTATTCTTCCTTAACAAATTAACATAACAAATTACCGCTAGTTCGTTATTCCTCCACTAACAAATTAGGGTTAGGTCAGAATGTCAGAATATTCTCTGACATCCCCGTACACACTTTTCCAGCTCCGCCTTTCCCGCACCGTCATCGCCAAAAAACCGCGATCTCGCCGGAAAAGCGAGAGCTCGCTTGTTTTCCACCGTTTTTCGTCCCGTTCGATCCATATATGAGCTAGGGTGACCCCTAAGCTCATTTTTGGTCGGTTTATACCCGATTCCATCCGGATCTCATGACTTTAACGGTTTAGAGTGTCGGCTCGTCGTTTCACGACTAGATCTAGCGAGTTTGGGTCCATACAATTTCATATTTTCATTACCTCGGGTCGGATACTTGGTTTTCCTTCTTGGTTTGGCTAGGAGAAAGAGGAAAACTAGAGAGAGAGCTTAAGTGTGTGTTTTGGATGGTGTATGAAATATGTGTAAATGAATGGATTAAGGGTTAATTATTGTTTATATAAGATGAGTCATGGACTTAAGTCTATGGTCTTTATCTCTTTCCTTTTTAGCCCAAGTCCATAACTCACATCTATTTACCCAACACAAGGCCAACTCATAATAACTCCTATTTTATTTATTTAAACTGATAAATGACACACTCTTAAATAAACGAAACTTATTTTATTATTCTTATCAAAATCAGGATGTTACAGCTATGAGCAATCAGTTCGTGCCCAGACATTTCCGCTTTAGATTGGGGTGTGACATAAACATAAATATGACTAAGGTAAACAGAAGTGAACAAAAAAAATTTTAAGTGCAGGAAAAGCTAAAGTCTCAAAACAAATCAACTGCCTCTTGCATGTTAACGAAATGGCTTATATGACATGACTTTTTGGATATGCCACGACTTTTTTCCTATTACAACGTACATGAGGCGACTTTGGTGTGACTAAACTTAATATTTTTTAAAATAAACCTTTTTTACTTTTACTTGGTAATATATTCTCATCATTCAGAAAATGTGTAGTTGGTTGAGCCTAAGGGTGTTCAAAAGTATTTGAATCCGAATCCGTATCCGAATTATCCAAAATTTCGGATATCCCAATTCCGAATATCCGAAAATTCGGATTCGGATTCAGATAGAATTTTTGGTATTTTTGGATAATTCGGATATCCGAACTATCCGAAATATTAAATTTAATATTTTATTTTAATTTTAATATTTATATATATACAATTACAACTAAACTTGGCATTGTGGCTTTGTACTTTGTGGAGTTGAAGTTATACTCTCTTTATATTTTTGTTGGACTAGCATATAATGCTTCCAAGTTTTGTAATTATTTTTTACATGTAAATTTACTTTCATTAATAAACGTCCAATGATGTACAATGAATTAACAGGTAAGCGGGTAACAGGCTGTGCCAAACCCTCTTTTGGACAGCAAACCTAATCCTTCTAAAAACAAAGTTTTGGTTCTTAGGAGCCAATAAATTAATATGCACGGCCCGATGAACTTTGTTCAAAAAGTTCACGACATCCGAAGCTAAGAAACCAAATGTGTCAAAGACAAACCTTAAGCTTTTGTAATAATGGTATAATTCAATATATGTTTTTAGACAACGTACATATATGTAGAAACCTTAATATTTTGTAACAGAGTTTGTGACTTTACACCCAAACTCTTTATTGCATTTAGAAACGTTCAATCGACTGCCGCTCCCTGCAACACGGGGGTTAAAAATACTAGTATAAACTAATATAAGATGTTATGACATTGTAACCCTAGTTTATTTCAAAACAACACAGCAGCCACCAAACTCGGTACTCACACCTCTCTCATCTCTTTACTCCTTGCCTCCGACCACCTCCGTCAACCTTCGTCCTCCGGTCACCAACACCTCAGTCATCAACACCTCTCACCACCACTCCAGCCCAACCCTCGTCAATCGAGCCATCTATCCACCACCGGTCCACCACCACCACTCTAGCCCATCCCTCGTCAATCGAGCCCTCCCGTCCACCGTTGATCTGTCACCACCATTCCATCCCATTCCTAGTCACTTGGCATGGAACTATGGATGATTTGAAAGATTGCTTTTAAATCTCAAGATATTTGCTCAAGAAGATTGCTTATTTTGAAACAATAGTTTGTGTTTATTTTGATAAGTGGATTGTTTTATTTGATTGTTTTTTTGTATTTGAACAATTTGTGTTTTGGAAAAATTGGATTAAGATGTTGTAAGATTAATTTTAAAATAGGTTTTATTTTCTTCAGATTTTTGGATATCCGATTTAGTATCTGATCGGATATTCAAAGTTTCGGATATCCGAACTTCGGATATTCGAAATTTTCGACTCAGATTCGAATAGTGAATATCACTATCCGAATGGACCGGATATCCGAAACTTCGGATATCCGGTTTTGAACACCCTAGTTGTGCTTTTATGGGGTGTTTTGTGTCATGTGTCATGTCACCTAGGGCCTTTTGCAACAAAATGGTGTAGTGGATGGAGACTCTTCTAATCATTGCCTTATTATTATTATTAATTTATTTTTGGTAAACTGGAAAGAAATAATCTCATATTTTGTGAATTGGCCGATAATAATACCACATTTAGAAATCTTTACCAACGGCCCAACATTTCGACAATTTTTTCTTAATAAACCTCCATTAAAGAACACTTAAGTCGTTAAGTGTTTTTTTATAATTTCAAACTAATGGTTTAGGGATTTTGATCGGGAAAAATATATGAGTCAACTTATATAAAACCAATCTCGAAGCGATGATTCAAATGACTTAATTTTTGTTAATGGGAAATTTAAACACCCGAATTGAAACATTGTTTAAAATTTGGACTGTTGGCATGGACTTTTATATGTGAGATTATTTATTTACAATTTGCCTTTACTTTTTAATTAATAATAATGCAAACAACATTTCATTAAATAACTAAAAATTTACTTTAATATTAGAAAACGACTAAAAATTAATCTTCTTCGTCTTCCCTTCAAACTCATCTTCACTTTCTTCGTCTTCTTCTTTAAACTCATCTTCAACTTCTTCATCTTCTCATGCAAACTAATCTTCACTTTCCTCATCTCCTTCTTCGTCATCTCTGCATGCTATGTTTTCACCTTCGTTTTGAATTGGCCGAATCGACCAAGCATGTTGGACCAAATCTGCCATAAGCGAATTATGTATCTCTCTTAACACAGTACATACGCATTTTGTACTCTCTCCATAGTTGCTTGAGTTTGTTGTTGAACATCCCCGGGTATACAATATTGACATATTGCTCTCCCATCGTCTAATATAATTATATTATACAATATGATACACGTATACATAGCATCTCTCATTTCTTCCAACGTCCATAAACGACGAGATTTCTCACAAAATGTCAACGTTAGAGAAGAATCCCAAAACACCTCTCGATGTCATTTCGCGAAGAATCTTGTAAATTTTTAAAATACTATATATTTTCATCTATTAGGTCTCTAAACGGTTTCCCAACAATCGAATATCACGGATATATCTCATCTCCCAAATAATATTTGTGTGGGTAGTAGTTACTGTTAGCCCAAAATGATGCGACTGGTATGATAGCAGAGATGTAATACTCTACCACGGGCGACGCGTCCAACACGTTTATGTGGTTGTTGGACCCGGGGATGCCAAAGTAGGCCGACCAAACCCAAAGTTCGTATGAAGAAATCGTTTGAAGACTGACCGTTGGTGATTTTTGTTCACCACTTGTGTATTGACCTCGCTATGCAATTGAAAAATTAGATCACTTCCGGTGCATAGAATCTATACTTTCGGTCATGCCATGTAAACCATGTTCCCTTTCATGTAGCGAGTAAATTCGTTGTAGGTGGTGCTAAGTGGGTCTTCTTAGATAACGTTCACCATATAGTTGTATTACGCCTATATAAAAATAATTAATTATATTTTTTTTTTGAAATAAACGTAAGTTTAGTAATTTTTTTTTTTTTTGAAAATTTAATATATACCGTGGCAAAAATACTCCAAGGTGTCTCGTGTCATTTTTTCCACTATTTTAAATACTCGTTGTTGATGTCGGTTGTGTTTCCTTAGGCGAGCACGTGTAACGCTAACGTACACTTTTTGGATATGGGTGAATCCTAATAGTCCTCGAGCATCCTTTTTTGCTTAAATAATCAAACTTGGGAAATCTTCGGCAGTGTGAAAAGATAATGTTTTAGACATACGAAAGTGACGTCTAAAAATCTTAGGGTTCTTGTATCTTAGTGATTCACTGAAGTAGTCTTTCATCAAACGATTGGTTGCGCCCGAGCTGTTTCGTTCAATATAATCTCTTCTCAAGACCGGGTGAGGAGAAGAATCAAGAGATTGCATATACTTTGGCGCGGACATAATTGTACTCGTAAGCACCTCATCATCCGCCTCGTTATCGGCTTTGTGCTCGTTATTTTCAAGATATCGGTTGATTATGTCGGAGGAACACGAGAATCCATTTTTTTGCGTTTTGAGTATAGAGATATAAAGGATTTGTATATAGAATTTATAAAATTGTGTGAGAATTATTGTAGGGTTTTTGGTTTATATAAATAAAATGATTTCTTTAAAAGAAAGTCGTTATAAAATGGCTAGTTTGACCAAATTAACAACCACCCGTCACGTTCCACAAAACACTCAAGACAATTTCCACCCCAAAGCTCGAGGGGTTGTACCGTAGCGTTTTGGGGGCGGTTTCACTTCCTACAACGTTCACTACGTTGGGTCTCACTGTATCACACAGAAAAATAAAATCATTAATAGATAGTTATATACATATATGTGTAACTGTGTGCAAAATAAACAAAATAACGAGTAGTTTTTTTAGTTTTGAATTTTAATAATGCTATATCACTTTTTGACCTTTAATTTGTATGTTAAGCTAATGTCCAAAGAGAAACACAAAAATTAATATAAGACAAGAGTGAAACAATGAAATAAAATACAAAGACATAAGATGAGTTCCATTATTTAGGGCGCATTTTAATTAATTATCTACCATTAATCTTAAAATTTAAGAAAAATACGTTAAAACACAACTATGTCTCATCTCTTAGGCTATATATATAATGGAGAGGCTACAAAATGGAGGGATTTTTAACACGTGGCAAAATAGACACTATGTAACCCATGGGGACGGTGTTGTAGCCTAAAAATCCCCCCACCCCCCACCTATAGTTGATCGTCACGTCATCATCACCATAACACAAGCAGGCGACATGTTTGCCCCCCCCCCCCACACACACAACATGTCGCCCCTTTTGTAGCCCGGGAACGGTGTTCCTCTCCAAAAATCGTTCTTATCACCCACATTTGTAGCCTCATTACATATACCCTTATCGTTATAAACTATCTTCATAAGTTTTAAGAGAAAAACATGTCTAACCCTAAAAGTTGGGGGTCACTATTCATCTCGAAATTCATCACATCCAATTCTATGTTAGACATACATAAACACATTATTTAAAGGGAAAATTCTTAAAATAAGCGTTTACGAAACGTTTTTCAGGTTTTATGTGTCATTTGCAAGAAATTCCCAAACTATGTATTATAAACTAGTCATGACCAGTAGTTTATTATTACACACGAGTAGTTTGTAGAACCAGTTAAAACTTGCCATGTGCCCTTAAACTAACTGTAACAAGCAGGTTCACTAATCATTTGCTCTTCACGACTAAAAAAGTTTCATGCCTCGAATCAACGCCCACGAGCAATTCATAAGTAATTTAATTGCGATGACTAGTTTACCTGGTTTACATTCCCCACACGAGTAGTTTATTGGTAGTTAACTCTTCGCGACTAGTTTACCCTTACAATCTACTTGACGCGACTAAAGAACTTATGAATTGCTCGTGGGCGTTGAATACGAGGCATAAAACTTATTTAGTCGTGACGAGTAAATTGTTAGTAATCTGCTCATTACTGTTAGTTTAAAGACACGTGTCAAATTTTAATGGGAAAATTCCCAAAATAAGCGTTTACTTTGAAAACGTTTTTCAGGTATTAGGTGCAATTTGCAAGAAATTCCCAAAATAGGTATTATAATCTAGTCGTGACGAGTAGTTTGTATAACCAATTAAAATTTGGCACGTGTCTTATAACTAACCATAACAAGCAGATATACTAACAATTTACTCGTCATGACTAAATAAGTTTTATGCCTCGTAATCAACGCCCATGAGTAATTTATAAGTTCTTTAGTCGCGACGAGTAGATTGTAAGGTTAAATAGTCGCGTCGAGTTAACTACTAATAAACTACTCGTGTATGGAATGTAAACCGTGTAAACTAGTTGCCACGACTAAAGGACATATGAATTACTCGTGGACGTTAATTACGAGGCATGAAACTTATCTAGTCATGACGAGTAAATGATTAGTGAATCTGTTCGTTACAATTAATTTAAGGGCGCGTAGCAAGTTTTAACTGGTTCTACAAATTACTCGTGTGCAATCATAAACTACTCGTCACGACTAGTTTATAATACCTATTTTTGGAATTTCTTGCAAATGACACCTAAAATTTGAAAAACGTTTTCATAAACGCTTATTTTGAGAATTTTCCAATTTTAATTGGTTATACAAACTACTTGTCATGACTAGATTATAATACCTATTTTGAGAATTTATTACAAGTGACACTTAAAACCTGAAAAACGTTTTCATAAACGCTTATTTTGAGAAATTTCCCTTATTTAAAATATATCGAAAGCCTCGTTATAATCTCCTCTTTTTATGCATCTGCAATTTACATCTTGTGGGTTATGCCTGTTGGGCCTCGTGTAGATCGGGTATTGTATAGCATATAGATAGATATATGCTTTTGTACAAAAAAATGATAATGGTATGCTTGGGTAAAGTTAAAATACAAAGGACAACAAAAATGAGAATAGTGAGAAGGAATCCACTCCATAGATCTTTAGATTTGAATGACTGAGATTAATTTAATAAATAAAAATTGATGAAAAAAGCATGAAGGTAATTACCCACCTTTGTTGACTATCTCTCTCCATATGCAAGACACATGTCAATTCCTCCATCATTTTAAAATGTCAATAACTTTTTTATACGGCATTATTTTAAAAAAAAATTCACCATAATAATAAGTGTTTTTTTTATCTTTAATATGAGTATCATATTGTTATATAAAATTAAAAAAAAATAATGGGTTTTTTTAATTGTGTTTTTTTGTTGTTCATTGTGTCTTTTAGTTGAGTTTTCATATGAATTGTATTATAGATTTTGATCATTATATTTTTCAATTGGTACTCATATTAAAAACAAAAATTAAAACAAAGATTACGTCATTGTGTCATTTTGTTCATCATTAACTTTTAGTCATTGTGTAATACGTTCATTGTCTTTTATTCAGATTGACATATGACAAATTCGTTTAATTTGAGAAAAATAGTATTACGTTCGTTGTATATTACGTTCAAGTCATTGTGTAATGTGTTGTTTCTATTGTGTTTTACGTTTCAAGTCATTGTGTTATATATATTCATCATTGTGTCTTACGTTTTAGGTCATTGTGTTATACGTATTCACCATTGTGTCTTACGTTTTAGGTCATTGTGTTATACGTATTCACCATTGTGTTTTACGTTTCAAGTTATTGTGTAACATGTATTAATCATTGTGTTTTATGTATTAGATAATTTGTTGTTATTTTATCATTATTTTTACATATTATTATTACACAACGATGTTATTAGTATTTAAAAAAACATAATGATGAGTTGAAAGACACAATAACGAAAAAACACAATGACGAAAAAAGACACAATGATAAGTGAAAATACACAATGGTGTGCGAAAAGACACAATGCGGAAAAAGACACAATGATAAGCGAAAAGACACAATGGTGTGCGAAAGGACACAATAACGAAAAAAGACACAATGATAAGCGAAAAGACACAATGGTGTGCGAAAAGACAGAATAACGAAAAAAGACACAATGATAAGCGAAAAGACACAATGGTGTGCGAAAAAACATAATGACGAAAAAATACACAATGATAAGCGAAAAGACACAATGGTGTGCGAAAAGACACAATGATAAGCGAAAAGACACAATGGTGTGCGAAAAGACACAATGACGTAATTTTTGTTTTAAATTTTATATAACAAAAATCATACTCATATTAAAGATAAAAAAAACACTTGTTATTATGATGAATTTTTTTTTTAAAAAAATATCATACAAAAAAGTTAGAGACGTTCTAAAATGATGGGGTATTAACATGTGCCTGCATGTGGAGAGAGAAAATGTGTAAAATTACCTATATACCCTTTTCCTTTTGGTCCCCACTTGACACATGTTAATTATTTATGGCTTCTCACACTTCTCATTTTTTACCCTTTGTAGAATAACCTGGCTTATTATGCATAGTTACTAATTTTTTTAAACCAACGCAGTATATCATAAGGATTTTCTCAATCAACTTTAAGACTTTGTTATGGTTTTTTCTCCTTATTTTTTATCATATCATTCGTAACGTATACACCATTTCGGTGCCAACTTAATTTTCCCTCCCCCATTCAACCTAGGGATGAGCGTGAGACAATACCTGTATCCGTACCCGTACTTGTATCTAATTATATTCGTACCAAAAATCAATAAAAACACATACCAATACTCGTACCAATTTTTTCGGTATGGTACGGGTACGGGTATTTCCGTACAATACCCGTTTTTGTACAACTTTCCTTTTTTATTTCCAAATTTTCAACGATCTTTAAACTGGTACCGTTACGAGTAACAAACAATCTAAATTAGTCCAGGTATTGGTACTTGCACAGGTACGTGACGGGTACCAAATTGACCGTCGATTTAATGATAAGATAGTACTGAAGAACCCTAATTAGGTCGCCGACTTTAAGTGATTTGTTTGTAGGTTCGAGTCTTGGATGTTATATTATTTAATTTTGAAGAAACGTTTGGTATCTGTTCAATAATAACATTGTTGGAGAATTTATTTTATATATTAAATATGTAGAATCTCAATTAAACCCTTATATAAACCAAACAGGTACAAAATATCAAATGTACTCGTACCGTACCCGTACCTGTATCTGATTGTACCTGTACCAGAATTCAACAAAATGAGTACCAATACCCGTACCGAATAGGATAAATCGGTACGGGTACAAGTACGGGTATTTGGGACAAAATATTCATCCCTAATTCAACCCCACTACTTAACCCACGCTATACCTCATTCTCCATCATTATATTATTAAATAAGAAAACGAAATGAAAAGAAATAAAAAACAAAAAATTTGACTTGGTGGATAGGGGTGGCCTGCATAACCTGGTAATTTGGACCCCGTCATGCATGAGGGGAGGACGGGGGCACAATTTTCCTCACCCACCCTGGAGTGATGGATTGCCCATGTAAGACCAGTGAGCAGTGAGGGAGGGATTTTATGAAGCACACCCGATGGTTTAACCAAACCGACTAATATACATTAGGAATCGTGTTCGTATAGTCATGTGATACTCAGGTTCACATGTTTGACAAGATATTCAAGTTCTTTGTTTAATATGCTAATTCAAAAACACAACTCATTTACCACTTCTTATCTCATTACATTAGGGGGTGAGAAATATCGAACCATACCAAAAAACGATAATATCGAACCAAAATTAACCGAAAACTGAATTAACCATAAAGTGGTTAGCGAATTTTTTTTGTACCCTTGGTTAACAAAAAGTGACCGAACCAAACCATTCATTTTTTTTATTTCTATTTTTTATACCTCCATTACATGTATTTCATGTTTTTAAACCACTGTTTCATGTATTTATACCTCTATTTTATGTATTTATATCTTCATTTCATCTATTTTTTACATACATTTCATGTATTAATGCATACATTTCACTTATTTCTAAGGAAAATTTTTAGCCAAAATTTGATTTTAGTTGTTAGCCGAAAATAACCAAACTGAACCGAAAAATGAAAAATTAACATAATAACTAACCGAATAGATTAACTGAAAACCGATTGGTTAAATTGATTGAGACTAATAATTGAATTGTGTGCACCCCTATGATTGAAACGAATTTCAAGTTCATGTCTTGTTTGATCCGCTAACCCATGAACACGAGTACACGACTACCTCTCGTCTCGATAAACAACAACCATAACTTGAAAGGGTCATCTATGGAAAAAGATGAAACTCAAAGGTCCAAGTAGCAAAACAAAACATGTTTTAAATATTTAGTACTATAGTTTAGTATAGTTTATGATACTACCTACCACCAACTTTTAGTTTCCGAATCCCAAGTGAAATCTCAGAGTCAAACCACCAATCAAGATCAATCAAAACTACAGTTAGTTTAGATCTCCGGCAACTAACTAACATGGCTTCCTTTGCAGTAAAAATGATGGCCGGATCTCTGCCGCCGGTGACAGAATCAAAGGGGTCTAATGCAGCTGCTACTTCTCTCAAACCATCCACTCTTCCTCTTCAGGTTCATTCAATCATAAAGCCTTAGATCTCATAATATGTTAATTATTTAATATGTAAACTACTTCACCCTTTAATTAATTTGATATGTTAATTTTTTATTATTATTATTATAGTTAGTTGAATTAGTAAGGGGATGGGCACATTCAGTAAAACCCACATGAGGGGTACATTAACACGCTTGTTTTGACTTAAGAGAGCTTGAACTTGTGCTTGAGCTCGAGCTCGCTTCAAACTATTTTTTCTAAAGCTCGAGCTGCTGTCCTTAGTTGGTTTTCAAGCTCCGGCTCGGCTGGCTTATTATTTATTAATTAACTTATCTACGTTTTAATTATTTTTATATATTTTGAGAAAAACGATAAACGAACTTAAGCGCAGCTCAAGCCTGTGTAGTACATTAAACGAGTCAAAGCTTAGCTCGAGTTCGGTTGTGTCGTGTAACTCTAATACATATATAGAAGTTTAAAAGAGGTAAAACTGAAGAATACACAAGGCTCGACGAGCCTAAACGAGCTTTCCATACAAGGCACTAAGCTTGGGCTTTGATAACTAAACAAACTTTATTTGAGACTCGGGCTCAAAATTAGTTCGTTTTGAGCTTTTTACCCATTGGGGCTCGAGTAGCTCGTGAGCTGCACGGCTCATTTGCACCTCTAAAGATATGTTATATAGGCATTTTAAATCAACTATTACGTCTTAGTCTTGTATTTGCTAGTGAATATTAGAGATAATATATTGGTTATTATTACTTATGATTATATCATTACCATAGTTAGGACTTAGGAGATATGATTCGGTTTGGTTAATTTGGTAATCATTCTCATTGTACTCTTATCAGTATAAGTAGTTGATCAAATAATACACAACATCTTACAGGTTTTCATTATTCTATATTTAATGATGTAGGTGCGAATCAAAGAACATCAAAAGTTAGAAACATCTGAGACGAAATCCACGAACATTTCGCGTAGAAACTTAGCATTGTTTTTAACCGCGGCATCTTTCAGTGCAGTGTCCTTATCACAACCCAAACCCGCTGCAGCGGGCATTAGTAAGGCCGAAATGAAGAAAATAATACTGGAAAAACTCAAGTTTCTTAGAGAAAAAATTGGGTTATCAAAGCAAGAGACAGAGGAAAATGAAAAGATTGCATCACCATCTCCACCAATAGCAAAAGCAGATAAAGTAATTTCTCCACCTGCCACATCAGCTCCTCCGGTCCCACCAGAACCAGTACTTCCCGGTATACAGAATGATAAGAAAACTGTAGTGGAAGCCGCGACACTCCCTTGATGATCGTCTTTAAAAGCTTATGTTGTATGCAGTTGTTTTAGTTTGGATTTGTTAATAAATGTACTCTATTGCTGGCTGGACTAGAGGGGATTCAAAAGTTATTTGTAGCATAAGAGCAACTTCTTTAAAGTGTTTTTATGCATGTAATTTCTGGCTGGTAAATTAGTTTACATAGATAATAACTGCAACGCATGTTTATGTTGAAGCCTTGAAGGAGATACAGAGAAGCGACATGTGGTCGCTGCTGGTTCCAACAAACGAAACGGCTTGTGACACTCCCACCTTTAACATGTTTGCATCCAACAATCCACGACTAATGGAAGCGTAACTTTGTTAGTCTCCGGAAAAGCGTTTTATTGCCGAAAAATTTTCATCGGAAAACTCAACATGAACGCCACCACCACTGCCGCTTAAACACCAGTGTAGACCACCACTATCCGAACACCACCACCACAGATGACCACCACTATCTGAACACCACCACCGACGGTTTCCACTTGGAAAATGAGTTTTCATGGCGAAAATGTTTTTCCGGCGACCGCCACCTAGGGTTTTGATGGCCTCAATAATTGGGGTTTTTACTAAAAAAAATGTTCCTAGAGGTCAGATCTAAGGTTTCAAAGACATTTGGGACGAAAAGGTTTGAGTTCCCCAGCAAAAAAATGAGCTTTCCGGCCGAAAACATTTTTCCGGCGACCAGAGACTAACGGAGATACACTTGCGTTAGTCGTCGATCATTGGAAGCAAACATGTTAAAAGGTAAAACTGTCGCCAGCCATTTCATTAGTTGGGACTCGCAACGACCAAAATGTGATAATTGGAATTATTTAAAACCAATATACATTTATTCTGATCAAACTGCAGTCAGGTATGCTATAGCCTATAGAATGTAGATTTGACAAACTGAATGGGTTGAAACGGTTATGTGTAAACGGATTATTTTGAATGTATGCGTTGGGTTAATTCGAACGTAACATCTTTTTTTTGTAATTCTTTTATGTTTAGAAATTTTGTTTAATACAATGATAATCTGAATGTTTAAGCTAATTTTCTAATTATTCCTATTATATGTTTTAGGCATGTTTAGGATTGAGTTTGAAAAATGCTTGTGGCTTTTCAAAAGCCAGGATTTGGGCTTTTGGAAACTGCTTTTTAGCCATTTCAAAAAGTTAAAATAAGAAAGTTTTTTTAGGATTGCCAAACACATTTAAACTTATTAGCTTTTTGAAAACACCAATAAGCCAATAAGCAATTTTTAAATTTAATCCCAAACATGTCCTTAGTGGTATAGTATAATTTTAATCAACCTCTCTAATGGAGCTATTTTGTCCTAGTTGTTTTCTATTATGTGATTTAAGTCGGTAGGCCCATGGAGACAGAAAGTGAGGCCCATGATTAAAGAGTTGGGCTGGATATTGAAGCAACAGTCAATCAAAGCAACAAATTATATAAAACAAAATGTTACAATCAAGGTACTTGTAAGTTGTAACAACCACAAAGAAAGAACGTCACCAACAAAACTTAACCCAACACCCATTCCAACATAAAATTAAACCTTCTCCATTTCTCCCAAGTTAGGCCTGCATTCTTTTCCTGGTTCTTTATCAACAAGAAGCTTAACACTTTTATATCACCGACCAAGCTCTCAATGTTAATTGTTCTCTCCTCGTGCACGAGTGCATTCCTTGCCCGCCTTAGATACCAAGTTGTTATCAAACACACCGTGTAAGAGCTTTTGCTTTTCATATTCGTAGTTGATAAAACCGATGCAACTTCAACAAATCTTCAACAACAAAAAAAAACAAAATTGGACTTATCTTACACCAAGAGAAGATGATGCACCACACCAATTGAGCAAATTGACACGAGACCACCAAATGTACCGCCGACTCCAAAAGAGGTTTGCATTCACTCATGGAGAGTGTAATGGAACATATCCCGGTTATATTTGAGTTGGCTAAATAAAACTCCAATAGATATTGGATATTGTAGGTTAACTGTGTAGGAAAACAACTAAAATTTGTGTAATATTAAACATTTGGAAACAACCATACCCAATAAAATTCGATGCACAACAAAGCTATTAGTAACGTCTGGTGAGGGCAGGATGTAACCAATACCTCTATCTTAAAGGATATAAAGGTTGCTTCCGGCGAGACCCCTGGTTTCAAACATGATATATGGACAAAAATGTGTGTTAAACACAAAGTGTAAATTTGTCTTAAATTAACTTTCTCGAGTTTATCTATTTATTAGTAACATAAAAAAATAATAATAGTATTAGTAAAACCTTTTGTAAAAGTAACTGTGCCATATTAAAAAAAAACAAGATATCATATCCATAAGTTGAATAAACACAAAAATGTCGTCATACGAGGAAGTCAAATGATATGTAAATAGTGCTCAAGTCATACTTTGGTGACTTTCTCCAAGACAGGTCGTCGGTACTAGTTTCGTTTATGACAAAATGTTTTGCGCAAGACAGAGGTTTTATCATAGTGAGTCTTCTGACGGTGGGTTTCCTCTTGAATTGATGGCTAGTCGGGTCACCAGCGTTGTCCGTGTTCGCAGGCTTGAGTAACAATTTACCAATAAGTATACCCGAATGACCAGGCTTTGTTAGCCGTTTAAAAATTTTGTATATACACAAAGCTCATCAATCAATTAAAGACCAACATAAAACATGCATCACCCGCAGAGTTAAATACCCATCCTTTAAAAAAAATACTAAAAAGTTCTTTTGTTTGTTTTCGTATTCTTGCCAAAAGATTTTTTGTTAGCTATAAACACAAATGGTTTTGCCTAACTGTTGGGTATTTGTTTTTCAGATAACATAGGTATAATAGAATATATATTCTATTTAGTGGTTTGTTCCCGCCTTGTCTTAGTTGGTTAGGAGAACGTAGGCTTAGACCATCCGTAGTCGTTAAGTTATAGCTGTGTTTTGTGTTATAACGCCGGGGGCACCCCCCCCCCCGGCGTTTTGGGTTTTTATTTTTTTCTGGCGTTTTCTACAAAAAGCTTGAATGGCACGCATATCAACAAATCTGACCGTTTTCTACATAACCGTTTGAGATCGGCGAAGAAAGAGTTGGCCGTCTCGCTGAAGGTACCGGATGATTGGTGAGTGGATTGGAGGTCCATATCGGCGAAGAAGGAGTTACAGATCGGTTTATTTTTATGATCGATGGTGGTGGTGGGTGAGTTATGGTGGTGGTGGTTTATGTTATGATCGGCGGTGGTGGTTGTGTTACAGAGAAGAAGGAAGAAGGAGATAGAGATGGATGTATCTAAAAATAATAATAAAAATATTATTATTATTACCAACCATTCAATCATTACCATACTTAAAAATAATAAAAATATTAGATCGTGAAGCAATACAAAAAAAAAACAAAAACAAAAAAGTAAAAGTGACTGGGCGCCACGTGGCGCATAACGCCTAGGGGTAGAAAGTTATGACCACACCCTCTTTTTACAAAAATATCATAACTCTTACTGGGTGTCACGTGACGCATAATGCCTAAAGGATGGGCATTATAATTACACATGGTCTTAGAAAAATATTTATTTGACATTAACAAATATGCAATAAACTCTTTTAATCATCATTTTTTTAAACCTTTAAAGTTAACATTTTATGAAAAGATTGAGGGATTATACATGTCCATTTATGTGAGTGAAGTGTCTTGATATGAGACGATGCCCATTGAGGCATTGACAATTGACCATCAATTTTAACTTTTTGTTGGTGCATTCATGTCGCTGACCACTTTCATATCACGACACCTACATATTATATGTTAATTAATAGTTTGCTATTTTATTTAGAGTTGATAGCCATTTTCGTCCCTGTGGTTTGCTACTTTCGCCACTTCAGTCCAAAGTTTGAAATTTTGTCAATTTAGTCCTTATAGTTTTAAACATTAGCCAATTACATCCCCCCGTTTAACGACATCCAACCATGCCGTTAGTTTTAGGGGTATTTTTGTCTTTCTCCTGTTTATGTTTAGTTAATGGCCAGTTTCATCCCTGTGGTTTGATACTTTTGCTACTTCAGTCCAAAGTTTGAAAAATTTTTAATTTTATGTTTAATTTATTCAGTATTTTTTTTGCTACATCAGTCCATAATGGAGTTCATTGGCAAAGTGGTCAGGGTAATTTCCTAAAACCGAACTATACGAAAAAACTAAAATCGTTTCTTTGATTAATGCATAATAGTTAGGGTTTAGAGATTAACATATCGTAGCAAACATCAGGGTCGAAATCAACATCAAGAGGTCGAATATCCCGCATTTCCATGTTTACTCAAGAAATCGATGCACTAAATCGCATGTGTGTTCTTCAAATCTTGGTATTGTTCTTGAATTCGTCGAATTCAACCCTAGAATTGTAGTCGATATAAAGAATTCAAGAACAACACCACAATTTAAAGAACACACATACGATCTAGTGTATCGATTTCTAGAGCAAACATGGAAATGCTGGATATTCCACCTCCTGATGTGATTTCGACCAAGATGTTTGCTACAATATGTTAATCTCTAAACCGTAACTATTATGCATTAACCAAATAAACGATTTTAGTTTTATCGGTATAGTACGGTTTTAGGGAATTACCTTGACCACTTTACCAATGAATTCCACTATGGGGGAGAGTTTAGAAAATGTCTAGAAACTAAATACGAGGAGGGTATGATTATTGTTATCGACAGAGTAAACGTAAACCTGTTTGGTCGATGCTCGATGGTTTTGGGCTTGGATTATGCTCTTAAGGGCTATAGACAAAAAAAGAAAAAAAAACTGAATAAATTAAAAATAAAATTGAAAAATTTTCAAACTTTGGACTGAAGTAGCAAAAGTATCAAACCACAGGGACGAAACTGGCCATTAACTAAACATAAACAGAAGAAAGACAAAAATACCCCTTAAACTAACGGCATAGTTGGATGCCGTTAGACAAGAGGACGTAATTGGCAAATGTTTAAAACCATAAGGACTAAATTGACAAAATTTCAAACTTTGGACTGAAGTGGCGAAAACAGCAAACCACAGGGACGAAAATGGACATTAACTCTTTTATTTATTTAATCGTCAAAATTATTTTGTAAGTTATTTCATTACTCTACCTATTTTTGTGTTATATGTTTTTTAATAGTTTTTCCGGGTGTTTAACTTGATAATTTTAAATCTAGTAGAACTTGGGATAAAAAAATTCTCATTATTTACATGTTACATAATAATAATAATAATAACAATAATAATAATAATAATAATAATTTTTAATATATGTAGAATAATAAAAACAACAACTTCAGGTTGATAATTTCTATCATCTCTAACGGTTATATTAGAATCGTCAATTCAGTTTAATTGTTTTTTTTATTAAAATTGTATTCTTCTTAAACTCTCCTACACAAATCAATGAAAATAATAACTACTTCGGTGACGTTAATATCAAATCAATGTTTCATATTTCTAATAAAGTAACGACACGTAAACATCTTTTTCTCTTTTCATCAAATTTTTAAAAATGATAAAAATTAGTTTGTTTTGTGGCTCAATTATTAAAGACCATTGAACATGGTCCAATATACACGTCTTCTCTAAAAATAAAATACGAGACAATAATGTCATGATTCATGAAGCCTACCTTTAAGGTTGGGATGACCTTATTCACATGCCCTTCTTTAGGTACACTCTATCAATAGAAATATATAATATTATATTATATTTCACATATTCAAAGTTAATATATATAACATGCATGGCCGGTGACAGCATTTTTCAAAAAAAAAATAAAGTTACGAACTACTATTTCTTTTCAATTGTACGCCACCGCTTTATTACTAAAAATACTTTATGTTGAGGTATTGTAGACACGGTTTTGAAAATGATTAGTGTAAAAAGAACACAAGCGGTATATATATCACTCTTAGAAACATTTTCTTATTACTCTTCGATTCAAGCGATAATACTTTTGAAATCTCAATTGGGTAATAGAATAATTGTTCTTACTAAGGTTTACTAATTACTAGAAAATAACTAAAGACTTGTGTTTTATAGTCACTAACCGTCACAAAGTTTATTCAAACATTAATACCATTTATGAGAGACTATTGAAGAAACGTGGATCTACTCACTGGTAGCAGATCTACTTTCCTCGGGTGTGATTATACTATTTCACCGATGGTTCTTCTGGGTCTGTGTTCTTCCACCTACAAAATGAACAGCGCCGTTACTTACCCCTCAGAAAGGGACAGAGGGGTCCTCTTTGGGGTAACCCTCCGGCGTGAGAATCAGTATATTTGTGGAGAAGATAATAATAATGTGTGTAAGAGAGTCTCAAGAGTATTGCTGAATAGCTTAATACCCCCTGATTGTGAGACTGTCTCTTTTGTATGTAACTGACTGTGAGTGAATGTGATTCAATATGATTGAATGTGTTATCACTGCTTGTAACTGTCAATGATTGAGTATGAATGTGTCATCAAAGTGGAGTTGATGCTGTATTTATAGTGCTAGGGTTACCACCGGTTGGGCTCAACCTCGTTGGCTTCCTCCAATCGCACTGCGCCACGTGTCCTCTGGGACACCTGGCGCTTTCTCGTTGGTTGTAATCACGTGGTAACACATGTGTCATGCTGAGTTGTCGACCTTTCATTTGGCAGCTATCAACATCAGCATATTCTTTCTCCTTAAAAAGATGCCTTCTGGAAGGTTGTCTGACGTGCACAATCAAGGTTGCCCTAATCCTGATTTGGATAAGGACGAGGTTGATTATGCGCACGTGTGATATGCGCCCATCCTGAGGATGCGCGAGGTCTTCTCTTTATTCTCACGCGCAGATATTTCATGCGCAGATGTGATATGCACGAGCATGTGATATGCGCCGCGCGCTGATGCGCTGCGCGCATATGTGATGCGCGAGCATGTGTGTCTGGGCAGATGTGATATGCACGAGCATGTGATATGCGCCGCGCGCTGATGCGCCGCGCGCGTATGTGATGCGCGAGCATATGTGTGCCTGGGCATATGATGCCTGAGCATGTTTTGTATGCGCCATGTGCATAGGTTTTAGCTTTGTGCCTTCATAATGTCTTTATCTTGTGGGTTGACCCGCCTTGCTCGGTGTTGAGGCGGGTACATACCTCTTCAAGCCCCCCCAGTCTAATGTGTGTCTTAGTTCGCGCGAGCGCGGTAAGATGGATATTAGACTTACTGATTTGGTCTTTAAAGGGGTTTTGTCGTTTTATTGGTTGTTTCCGTCGTTGCGCGAAGTTCTATCCATTTGGTTGAAAACGAAGGGTTGAAAACGAAGGGTCGAACACGTGGTTAGTTGGTGGTGACGTGCGCCGTAAACATGTCAGACGTTTCGTGTGCTCGAGGTGCTACAGTTGCCTTTCACGTCCCCTCACACAGCTGTCTTGAACACGTGTCGCGTTCGCATTGGTCAGCACCTGTGAGTGGGGGCGCGTCTCTGCTCCGTGGCAGGTCCGTTACGTTTTTATGTCCCCTCAACAGTGTTAGGGACACGTGCCGCGCCCTCGTTGGCTTACACCTGCGAGTGGGGGCGCGTGAAATCCCATCAGTTACCACTTTTCTCTCTCCTGGGCCTATAAAAGCAGGCCCTTAGGAAATTTTTATCTTCATCTTCATTGTTTCAAATTTTCTATTTTCTGCCTTTCATATTCTGAATTGAGTATATTCATCTTTTCGATTTTTCGATTATCTGCTGGTGCAGTTGTATGTCTGATAGTTCAGACTCGTCTAGCCCCTCAATCACCTCTGTTGCCTCTCGAAGACGCCGTGTGAAGTCTGTGGTGATGTCGACATTGAAGCAAAAGGGGAAAGGGAAGAGGGTTGTTGAGACCACATCGGAGGAAGTAGGGAGGACCAAGGCCACCAAAAGGTGGAATGAAATCCTCTGCAAATTGAAGCAGGCCGATCTCGACAACCTCATCGCCTCTCAGGGCTTTCCCACCCTGTTTGGCTGCATGTTGCCTAGGTCCGGGCAAACGGCGGCGGACCCGCCTGCCGGCTATATATCCCTATATAGCCACTTTTTCACCCACTGCAACCTTCGTCTCCCGATGACAAGGTTTGTGGGTGCACTGCTGAAGTTCTATGGGATTCATATATCCCAAGTCCATCCGTTTGGACTCGTGCGCGTGACTCACTTTGAGTTCATGTGCAAATCCCAGCGCGAGGAACCCACTCCTCGGCGCTTTCAATATTTTTACAAGCCCAAGATCCAGGACAATTGGATCTTTTTCATTCCTCCCAGTCAGAAGGTGAAGTGCTCCACTGTTTCATTCAAGAGCCTTCATGACTGGTCTGAGAGGTTCTTTTACATAAGGGCTGGTGTGATCCCCATCCGTATGACCATGCGCTCTATCTCTTCTGCGCCTGCGGATGAGGGTGTCCTCAAGAACCCAACTGGCGCCTGGGTTAAGAAACTGACCGCCGAACCATCCCCCGCGAAGAAAATTTGCGAGGAGGCGCTGGTGGGGGTCGGCATGAGTAAGCTATGGGCCGACAGCGCGCTTGAGCCCGTTATCCAAGTCGACGGGTTGTGTAAGTTTATTTCATTGCTTTATTTATTTTTTCTGCGCGAACATAATTCTTTTGCTGATATCACTTGACTTGTTTTTGCGCAGTCACCAAGGATTATGTCCTTGCCGCCTATGATGAACAAGTGGAGGGTGGCTCCGTCGCGCTTGGCGCTGGGGAGGTTGGTTTCCCAGATCGCTTTGATGACATGTTCATCCCAGTGGATCTGGAATTTGACTTTGACAGTGACGCGCCTGGTAAGCCTTCGCACTTA
The DNA here is from genome assembly GCF_021521415.1 of Bidens hawaiensis. Classification (NCBI taxonomy): domain Eukaryota; kingdom Viridiplantae; phylum Streptophyta; class Magnoliopsida; order Asterales; family Asteraceae; genus Bidens; species Bidens hawaiensis. The sequence goes on from NW_027491024.1 coordinate 3,937,243, forward strand.
TGCTCATTCCTTTAGAATACCCAAGTTTATTAACAGTTCTGTTGGTTGTTTTTGCAGATGCGCTTGAAAACTACGAGCTGGAGCTCGCGGAAGAGGAGGAGGAGGAAGAGGAGGCGCCCCTACTAAAGCGCAAAGCTAAGGGGAAATCTGGCGCAGGGGCCAGTAAGAAACAGAAGAAAAATGACACCCCTGTTGCTCATCCCCATGCTCAAACGAAGGGACCTAAGGAAACCCAGGTGTTTACCACCAAGGTTTCTTTAGCTTCCCTGCCTGTGAGAGTGGGCAGACCTCCTGTCCACTTGAGGTATGGTGGCATCACCTCATCCGTTCGCGCGGCTGAAGAGAGAAGCAGTGCCGCGCCTGCAACAGGTATACTTTGTTTATCTTCATCTGGCTGAATTGTTATTAAACCTTTGCTCCTTTGAATGTTTGCAGAACCGGCGACGGTAGCAGATCAGCCACAGGCGCCACAAGGTGCTGAGGCTGCGCCGGGGACTGCTTCGGAGTCCCCTGTTCTACCCTCCGAAAAGGGTAGAATGAACTTTATGGCGATGTTCGCCGCGCGAACAGAATTGCGCCAAGGTATGTTTTGCACACTTGTCTTCTTTATTTTTCTTTTGGATTCAGTCATAAACCATTTTTCCTTGTTGATTTGTTCATAGGAGTTGTAGCTGGCGTACAAGTTGCTGGCGAGACTCCTGGCGCCGTTGGCGGCGCCGCTGGTTCTGGTCCTGCTCCTGCTAGTGCTGATTCTCCCCTTATTGGGGTTACAAAAGAGCAGGAAGCCGTATTGCGCGCCGAACTGGCGGCGTCGAGACCTCCCTCGCCTCCTCCTACGCGCAGCCCTCTCCGCGAGGCTGGTTTGGAGCCCCCCAGGTCGCAGGAGAAGAGGCCTATTGAAGAAGATGAGGAGGATGAGGGGGCTCAAGCTGAGGACTCCTTGGGAGACCGCGCCAGCCCTGCGATGCCACAAGCCTTCACAGCGCATACTTCTGGTGGGGCTGGCGCTGACTTTTCTGCTTCATCCCCGCAGGTATGTTTTAATTTGTTGCTCCGCTGCGCGTACCTCCATATAAGTATGTTTATGACTTAGAACATTTCTTGTGTTTTGTAGGAAGGTGACCACGTTTATCGCCCGAGATGGAATATTAATGAAGACAGTTCCTTCCAATCCATGGGCGTATGCGAGGACTTCTGGGCTCATGCCGTGCCTCCTACTGAAAGGAGGTATCAGGAGGAGCGCACCCGCGCTGACTTGCTCAACGATCACATTTTCGCTGGGTCAGCTTTCTTTGCTGCCTCCCAAGAGCTTCATCGCGATTATATTAAAGTACGCGATGCTCTTGTGGCAGCCCAGCAAGAGGCTAAGGTGGCCGCCTGGAACCTTTCTGATGCTCGCGCACGAGCTGAGAAACTCCAGGCGGAGCTCAGCGAAAACCGAGCAAGTGCCAACACCGCCTATATTAAGCGCGGGCATGAGCTCCAAGCTGCACGGGAGAAGCAGCAGTTGGCGGAGGCCGAAGTTGCCAAGTACGCGCGTAGAGTGCGTGTCTTGGAACAGCAGGCTGAGGCGCGTGACCAAGCTATCGTCCAGAGTATCACTGAAAAATCATCACTGGAGAGCGAGGTTGCGCGCCTGAAGAGGGAGTTGGCGGCCGCGCAGGCCGATAGAGATGAGGCCTTGGCGACGGCGGCGTCCAGCCAGGAAGCACTTGGTGCTGCGCAGGCGGAGAAAGAAAAAATCTTGGCGGCAGCAGCGTCTGATAAGGAGGAGCTAAAAAAGACTAAGGAAACTGTTGAGTTATTAAACTCCCAGGTTCCTGTCCTCGAGACGTCTGTTGCTGGCCTCGCGCAGGATCGCCAATGGCTGGTGTCACAGGGCATAACTCGCTGCGCTTTGGCGATGAAATATTCCGCCGAGTTTCAGGCCCTTGTGATGGACTGCAATGCCGCCGCGCGCTTGGTGGGCCGAGCTGAAGGGTTTACGGATGGGTATGACTATGGCATGTTGAAGAAGAACCCATCCGAGTACCCTTACAAGAGCGACGCGGCCTGCGCGGACATGGCCGCGGTGGGGGAAAAGTACATGAATACTCCCATCCCCATCCTTATGCAGGTACCTTGACCTTAATGAGTTTTACTTGACTAAATTTTCCAAGTGTTTTGTACTCAATACTTTTCTAATGATTTTGCAGATAGCTGCGCTTGCTGACCAGCCCGACCTCGGCGCGCTAAAGAAGTTGCTCGATGAATGCGAGAGGGCTGGTAGCGATGATGGTGGCGCGGGTGATGTTGCCCCTGCCAGCGGCTCTGGCGCTGCGAATAAATCTGCTCCTGACACCGTCGTGATAGAAGACTGCAATGAGGAGGAAGAACTTGACTATGGTCAGTTCGGAGATGAGGAGCAGGCCGCGTCAGATGCTGCGGGAGATGATGAAGGTGATGAAGTGGCTGACGTCGACGTGGAGACTTGAGAAGCCCTTCATCAAATTTTACATATTTAATTTTTTATACTTGTAATTTGTAACTCATCATACTTGTAAATTTCAATCCAATGGAATGAAACTTGTTTTCTCTTTTTCACATCTTGCGCATTTCCATTCATCTCTTCATGTTTGCTTGTATAGATATAAGATATGCTTGCACGTTAAAATAAGAACAAGGTTGTAAGGAAATTATTCACTTAACATCTGTTCTATTTTGTTTGTGGTTTCGCAGTATCTTGTTTATGCTGACATGCGCGCTAACTTTTCATTATTTCTTTTTTGCGCGTCGTTGTCGCGCGGTATTTATATGGAAGTATGAGTTTAGCCATTACATGTCAGCGTGTGTTACTCAGATATCCACTATGATTCCGCGCGCGACCTCGACCTGAGACCTTAACATGATATGGCATGTACTTTGCCTTAGTTGTGTTTAAGGATTTTTATGATCAGGCTGCGCGGGATGTCAGATGGATGTTTGTGAGTGTTTTGAGCTAAGGCTCTTTGTTTTGGGCTAAGGCCCTGACGTTTTTAGAGTTAAGACTCATTAACGTGTTTGAGCTAAGGCTCGTAAGTTTGGGCTAAGGCCCTGGCGTTTTAGAGTTAAGACTCGTTAACGCGTTTGAGCTAAGGCTCGCGCATGTATGTTTTACTTCGCTTTATTTTGCTTTGAAGTCAATATAGTGTTGTCATATTGTTCCAAATTAATAAAGGAAGTGTGAAACATGTATGCAAAGGTAATAGAACAAATATTGAAAGATAGCGCGAATCATCATTCATGATGGCTTAAAAGCCTTGATTACATATTTGAACATTTACATGAAGCATTTTCTAAGCTGTGCTGCGTTCCACGCGCGCGGTATCTTTTTGCCATTCAAATCTTTTAAAGTGTACGCGCCTTTCCCCAAATCTTCTGAAATTTGATAAGGTCCCTCCCAATTGGGGGACATTTTTCCTGGGGGTATCGCGCGGCTAGCTTCATTGTTTCGAAGGACAAAATCATTTTTCTTGAAGTGGCATTCTTTAACGCGCTGATTATAATATTTTTCCAGCTTTTTCTTGTATTTGGCTTCATTGATTATAGCCGCTTCTCTGCGCCCTTCAAGCAAGTTGAGGTCCAATCTTCTTTCGCGCTCGTTATCAGTCTTGCTCATCATGAGTACCCTATGGGATGGGCATCCAATTTCTGCTGGGATCATAGCCTCTGTCCCATACGTTAGGCTGAACGGGGATTCGCCATTGCTAGTTTTGCTTAATGTCCTGTGCGCCCACAGGACATTAGGTAACTCTTCGACCCAAGAATGGGATTCTCCCTCCAATCTTTTCTTCAGCCCATTTAACAAACTTTGATTCGCGCGCTCCACTTGGCCATTCCCTTGAGGGTGGTAGACCGAAGTGAAGATTTGGTTGATGTGCAGTTCTTTGAGCCAGCTGGATATCTTCCTGTCAGTGAATTGTTTGCCATTGTCGCTCACAATTTCCATAGGAAGGCCAAAACGGCAAATGATGTGGCTCCAGATAAATTGCTTCATCGCCTCAGCTGTGATTTTTGCTAGTGGCTTGGCCTCAACCCATTTTGTGAAATAGTCTATCGCCACTACCAAAAATTTCACTCGCCCTTGCGCTTGCGGCAGGGGCCCCACAATATCAATGGCCCATTTGTGGAAAGGCCATGCGGAGGTCACTGGAATCAAGTTGTTCTTTGGACGCATGGTGTTTGGCGCGTAGCTCTGACATGCCTTGCATTTTTGGATTTCTTTTAGCGCATCCAAGTACATGCCTGGCCAATAGTAGCCTGAGCTCATTGCCTTGGCAACCACCATGCGCGGACCAGCGTGTATTCCACTTCCACAGATTCCTTCATGAATCTCCCTAATCACATAGCTTGCTTCTTCAGCATCCAGGCATTTCATGAGCGGTCCAAGATAAGAGCGCCGATATACTGTACCATCAAGTAGTTCATAATTCTGCACCTTGTGTCTTATCTTTCTCGCCTGTGCGCGATCGTCCGGTAACTTCCCCTCCTTCAGGAATTCCATTATTGGAGTTATCCAGGATGAAGGGGTTGTATGAATTACAAGAACAGATTGCGTTTGCACTGACGGGTTGCTCATCACTTCCACCCTGACATCTTTGCCAAAGTGATCAAAATTAGTTGAAGCCATCTTACTCAACGCGTCAGCAGACTTATTTTCGCTGCGCGAGATGTGTATGATTCTGAAGAAGTCAAACTGCTCGACGAGCTTTTTTGCCTGCTCTGGATATAGAGGCATTGTGTTCTCCTTGGCGTCATATAGGCCGTTGACCTGAGCAGCTACCAAGTAAGAATCAACATGGGCCTCTAGCCTTTTAACTCCAAACTTGCGAGCAATGCGCAGGCCAGCCAGCAGGGCTTCATACTCAGCCTCATTGTTGGTACTCTTGAAGTCCAACCTAATAGCATAAGTATATTCATGATTATCAGGGTCCACCAGTTTGAGGCCTGCGCCGGACCCTTCGCTGTTGGAGGCTCCATCAGTGAATAGCCTCCAAACATCTTCCTCATCGTTTGCTCGCGGAGGGTCTACCTCGCGCTGAGCTTCTTCAATCTTTCCCTCTGGGATTTCCGTGATGAAATCCGCCAAAACTTGACCCTTTATCGCTGGACGGGGCTTATAAGTGATCGTGTGTTCACCTAATTCCAGCGCCCACTTTGTCAGCCTTCCGGAGAGCGCGGGGCGTCGCAAGACTTGCTGGATGTTGTAACCAGTCAGAACTTCAATAGGATGACCATTGAAGTATCTATGGAGCTTGCGCGACGCGTGTGTTAGTGACAAAACTAACTTTTCCATGATGGAATAGCGCGTCTCAGGGTCTGTGAGCACCCGACTCACATAGTATATTGGCGTTTGGATCCCCTTGCGATCCACCAATAATACTGCGCCGATCGCGCGGTCTCCAGCTGACAGGTACAATGTAAGGGTTTCGCCAGGAAGTGGAGCTGTGAGCGCGGGCAACTTTATGAGACATTCTTTTATCTCAGTGAAAGCTTGCTCAGCCTCAGGCGTCCACTTGAATTGGCTCTTCTTCAAGCAGTTCCTCAAGGTGTTAACGAATGGAGTAGATTTGCTGGCGTGGTTCGCTAGGAACCTGTTAATTGACACCAATCTACCATTCAGCTTCTGAACCTCTTTCATGGTGGATGGTGAAGGCATGTCAAGGATGGCTTCCACCTTTTCAGGGTTCACCTTGAAACCATCCTTAGTGACCATTACACCAAGAAATTTCCCCTCTTCTGCGCCGAAAGTACATTTGCTCGGGTTGAGCTTCATGTTAACTTCCGTTAGGCGCTGAAGAGTTTCCTCGATGTCTTTGAGCATTTGTCTCTCCTCCCTGCTCTTGATCACCAAATCATCAACGTAGACTTCTAGATTTCTTCCGATTTGTTCACTGAAAACCGAATCCATAAGTCTCTGATAGGTGGCGCCCGCATTCTTTAAACCAAAGGGCATTTTTGTGTAACAAAAAACACCCTTGTCGGTCCTGAAGGCCGTCTTGTCTTCGTCCTGTGGTGCCATTTGAATCTGGTGATAGCCTTTGTAGGCATCCAGGAAACACTTGAGCTTGAATGGCGCCACGGAGTCCACCTTTGCGTCGATGTTTGGGAGGGGGTAACAGTCTTTCAGACATGCTTTGTTGAGGTCCTTGAAGTCAATACACATCCTCCATGACCCGTTGCTTTTCTTTACCATCACAGGATTGGCTACCCACGTCTGGTATCGGATCGGGCGGATGATGTTTGCGCGCAACAGGTCCTCCACTTGCTCATTCATGGCCTTCGCCTTTTCATCCCCCATGATTCTCTTTTTCTGAGCAATTGGCTCCACCGACTTGAACGTGTTAAGAGAATGTTGCGCCAAGTCTCGCGGGACCCCTGTCATATCGGAGTGTTGCCACGCGAAAACCGACGTGTATTTTGTGAGCAACTTTTTCATTCTCAATCTCGTTTCGTCTGAAATGGTAGCGCCAATTGTGACCGTTTGCTCTGGGAATTTTGGGTTTAAAATCCACTTCTCTGGCGCATTGTCAGCCATTGGAAGTTTCATTCTCCCTTCCCGCGGCGTGCTTGTCACTGCGCACAAATGATCGCGGTAAACAAATGTTACGCCTGTTGGTGTAGGGAACCCCAATGCGCCGTGCGCTGGCGACGGTACAGCATTAAATTGGGCAATCGTTCCCCTACCCAGGATCATATTGTGGCATGACGTGGTGGGCAAGACCAAGAAGTTGACAACTTCTGCTCGCTTGTGCTCATCATCCCCCATAGTTAGTTCAAACTGAATCTGGCCCAGTGGATGGATGATTTCATTTGAAACACCACAGATTGGTGCGTTCACAATTTCGAGCCGCGCTTGGTCTGCCGGGTCTAACTTTCTGAAACACTGCTCATACATAATGTCAGATTCGCTTCCAGTGTCCACCAGGACCTTTGACACTTCGTAATGAGCAATGTGTGTGGTGATGACGAGAGGACTGCTTATTGAAGGGCCTCCCCTGATTCTTGGGAAGATGACTTGCTGCTCGCGCCAATCTCCGTGGATTTGCGCGCTTCTCTTTTTTGACGTCTGCCCTTGTCGTCCTCCCTCAGCCACACAGATTCTTTTGTATTTCTTGCTGGCAGAGGCTCCTTCCGGTTGCTCATCTTCTATTCTTTGGTTTTTTACCAAGTGAGCCAGCCTGCCTGACTTTACATCCTTCTCGATCGCATCCTTTAAATGATGGCATGCGTCGGTGTTGTGGCCCGGGGACCTGTGAAATTCACAATATTTGCCACTGTTTTGCGGTCCCTTGTAGTGTAGTTGCTTGGGGGGCTTGAATTGGACATTCTCAGTACTTAACACCTGTGAATGTGTTTTAGTGAGGGGTGTCCATATTCTTGGCAGAGGTCTGCTAGGATCTCTGCCGCCCTCCCTCTTGTCACCCTCCCCGCGATTACGAACTTCTTTTTGGGGCTGGGGTGAGGTTGGTTGCGCTTGTTTTTCCGCAGAAGAAAAACTTGTTGGCTGCAACCTGGACCATACAGAGTTCTGTTTGGCCCTCTTCTCTTTGCTGCGCGGTGATTCTGCCTGATGCGCTCTTTCTCTTGCCCTATCTTGGGCAATCTGTTTCTCATTTCTCGCGAAAACTCGCGATGCCTCCATTAACTTGGCCCACGTGGTGGGCATACCATCTTTGCTTACGAGAGCCCGGCGGAGTTGATCGCTGCGCGCGCCTTGTATAAAGGCCACGCGCAGGAGCTGCTCAGTTATACCCCCGATTGCCAGGGATTCCTGATTGAAACGAGTGATGTAATCTTCAATCGTTTCATCATTCCTGCGTATGCAGTGCATGATGTCATCAGGATCGCGCGTGTGCCTGCGCTGCTGTACGAAGTGGGCTTGGAACTTTTCTAATAGTTCCTCGAACCCATCAATTTGCCCTGTCGGCAAGCTCTCGAACCATACCCGCGCTGCGCCCGTGAGGCAGCGAGCAAACATATGACACCATGTTGGCATCGTCCAGCTCTCTAGGTTTCCCGTGTTATAGAAACCTTGCAAAAAGTCATCTGGATCTGTTGTGCCATCATATTTGCCCAGACCACTTGGCATCTTTGTCTTGTGCTGGATGGGAGCCTGCGCGATGCGCGCAGTAAACTTTGAGTGTTTTACCAGGATGGCTGGTCTGTAGGGCGTGGTTACGTCCACTTGCCCTCTGACCGGTGGGCTGTACGGCATGTGCAGATCCAGATCTGCTCTGGCTCCAGGCGCCATGTTCACAGGCGCGCGGAGCTGTGAGCCTCCTGCATGAGTATCCCGTGTCTTCCTCATGCTATGCACTTCTTCATCACTGAACTCAGTGTGTGCAGTGTGAACAGAATGTCCTTCTTCCGGCGCGCGCGGCCTTTTTGTAGTCTGCTTATCAAAAGCTTGCCTTTGTGTTTGGTCGGCTAGCTTTTTCTGCTTGACCATTTCATTGTATTTTTCCATCAGACGCCGCTGCTCGTTAATGAGCCATTCATTTGGATCATTTGTTTCCTCTTCTGGACCCATTGGTCCTTTCAGTTTCGCGCCGGCCATATTTTGTAACGTGAGATCGTCTGGAGGAGTTTCAGTCTGGCCGTGAGGGGTTGTGACGAAGGGACGGTTGCTGGTGGTACGCGTAGAATCACGCGGAACCCTCAGAACCTGCTGTCCGTCGTTAACACCCTCACGTTCAATATCCTCCAGAGCTTGATCAACGTTACGAACTCCAGAAACCATGGTGATTGATTTTTTTTTTTTTTTTTTATAGATCTGATGAGATCTGATTGCCGTTTGTAACAGTGGATGGCCCCAATGAAGAAACGTGGATCTACTCACTGGTAGCAGATCTACTTTCCTCGGGTGTGATTATACTATTTCACCGATGGTTCTTCTGGGTCTGTGTTCTTCCACCTACAAAATGAACAGCGCCGTTACTTACCCCTCAGAAAGGGACAGAGGGGTCCTCTTTGGGGTAACCCTCCGGCGTGAGAATCAGTATATTTGTGGAGAAGATAATAATAATGTGTGTAAGAGAGTCTCAAGAGTATTGCTGAATAGCTTAATACCCCCTGATTGTGAGACTGTCTCTTTTGTATGTAACTGACTGTGAGTGAATGTGATTCAATATGATTGAATGTGTTATCACTGCTTGTAACTGTCAATGATTGAGTATGAATGTGTCATCAAAGTGGAGTTGATGCTGTATTTATAGTGCTAGGGTTACCACCGGTTGGGCTCAACCTCGTTGGCTTCCTCCAATCGCACTGCGCCACGTGTCCTCTGGGACACCTGGCGCTTTCTCGTTGGTTGTAATCACGTGGTAACACATGTGTCATGCTGAGTTGTCGACCTTTCATTTGGCAGCTATCAACATCAGCATATTCTTTCTCCTTAAAAAGATGCCTTCTGGAAGGTTGTCTGACGTGCACAATCAAGGTTGCCCTAATCCTGATTTGGATAAGGACGAGGTTGATTATGCGCACGTGTGATATGCGCCCATCCTGAGGATGCGCGAGGTCTTCTCTTTATTCTCACGCGCAGATATTTCATGCGCAGATGTGATATGCACGAGCATGTGATATGCGCCGCGCGCTGATGCGCTGCGCGCATATGTGATGCGCGAGCATGTGTGTCTGGGCAGATGTGATATGCACGAGCATGTGATATGCGCCGCGCGCTGATGCGCCGCGCGCGTATGTGATGCGCGAGCATATGTGTGCCTGGGCATATGATGCCTGAGCATGTTTTGTATGCGCCATGTGCATAGGTTTTAGCTTTGTGCCTTCATAATGTCTTTATCTTGTGGGTTGACCCGCCTTGCTCGGTGTTGAGGCGGGTACATACCTCTTCAAGCCCCCCCAGTCTAATGTGTGTCTTAGTTCGCGCGAGCGCGGTAAGATGGATATTAGACTTACTGATTTGGTCTTTAAAGGGGTTTTGTCGTTTTATTGGTTGTTTCCGTCGTTGCGCGAAGTTCTATCCATTTGGTTGAAAACGAAGGGTTGAAAACGAAGGGTCGAACACGTGGTTAGTTGGTGGTGACGTGCGCCGTAAACATGTCAGACGTTTCGTGTGCTCGAGGTGCTACAGTTGCCTTTCACGTCCCCTCACACAGCTGTCTTGAACACGTGTCGCGTTCGCATTGGTCAGCACCTGTGAGTGGGGGCGCGTCTCTGCTCCGTGGCAGGTCCGTTACGTTTTTATGTCCCCTCAACAGTGTTAGGGACACGTGCCGCGCCCTCGTTGGCTTACACCTGCGAGTGGGGGCGCGTGAAATCCCATCAGTTACCACTTTTCTCTCTCCTGGGCCTATAAAAGCAGGCCCTTAGGAAATTTTTATCTTCATCTTCATTGTTTCAAATTTTCTATTTTCTGCCTTTCATATTCTGAATTGAGTATATTCATCTTTTCGATTTTTCGATTATCTGCTGGTGCAGTTGTATGTCTGATAGTTCAGACTCGTCTAGCCCCTCAATCACCTCTGTTGCCTCTCGAAGACGCCGTGTGAAGTCTGTGGTGATGTCGACATTGAAGCAAAAGGGGAAAGGGAAGAGGGTTGTTGAGACCACATCGGAGGAAGTAGGGAGGACCAAGGCCACCAAAAGGTGGAATGAAATCCTCTGCAAATTGAAGCAGGCCGAATACAAATGCAACAAGGTTGAATCACAATCGACAATGGAAGTTCTTGGATAATGCTAGCTTGTGCTTGGAGGGGAAAGTGGGTCAACCTTTTGGAAAATTTTATTTTCGAAGCTTAACTTATTATTGTAACATCATGGATTCATTTAGCTTCTAGTTAACATTATATAATATATGTTTTCAAATGATGATCCATCTAAAGCAATTAGAAAGGGATAGAAGGTTGTAAATGAGGTTGTCTAGAAGACATGTCTAAAACGCACGGCCGGCGATAGCGGACGTTAATTCAAGCTAGAGCTTTAGGCCCTCATTTAAATAGGGCTTCTAACTTAGACCAAAGTTTGACATAAAACATACTAAGTGATGAAAATGACTCGTAAGCTATTTAAAAAGACAAACATATTCGTAATTAATTAGTTTTGCTTTGTAACAATAAAATCCAAAAAAAATTCTTAAATTCTCATTTCATTTTAGGCTTTCTAAAAGGTTGGGACGGCCTGCTATAATGTTTCAAATTTGGTGAGTTACTTTTTACCTATATATGCAAATGTAACAATCAGGCATCTAACTTTTGTTTTCAAAATTATAATTTTGCAAAATAATGCTATAAGATGGTGTTATAGTTATTATTTTGATTAGCAAAGACGTTATCATGATACCAAACATTTATTTTATAATTAAAGATGAAAGAAAATGCTAGAAATTTTAGGTGTCAGAATAAATCATCTTCCATTTTTAAGTAATCAAAACTACAATCATTGAGATCATTATGCACAAAATAAGCAACAATCTTTTTAAAAAAGGAAATTTGTTCGTGATATATGTACAAGATTTTAATTTATTTCAATCAGTTGTGTTTTTAAAAATGTAAAGACGATAATAGATCTCGCTATACAAATTTTCAAAAGACCATATAGACGTTTAAAGCGCAAATTAAAAAAAACATATATTATTTATCAATTCAATAAACCACTCTTCAACCTTTAGGAAAATAGACCACTCCTCTTATGATGTGTTAACCATTTAGCTGTTTTTGTATTTCCTGTGTATATAAATTCCAAAAATTTCTAGTAAATTAATAATTAATGTTAAACTTTGATGCATAAGTGGGGCTATTAATTTAATATTAGAAAAGAATAATTGAAATAGCTAGAGCATATTATGGATGGGGCCCAATCATTAGGTAATGCCACATGCATATGCAACGACGTATGAATTGGGTGGGTGTCTTCTGGATTAAGCCAACCCACCAACTTAAAACACACCCAAGACTTTAACGACGTATCATTTCATACTTATTAACCAAACCACCTCCACCTCCACCAAAGTTTCAAATTCAAGCATCCCAATTTTAATCCCCAAAGCCTCTCCAGTGGTGAATTTGTCACATCAAACATGATGATATCCTACCAAATTTCGGTGCTTCTATTCCTCGTTGCTGTGGTGGCGCTGACTCGGGTCCAAGCAGTGGACCCGAGGAAGCTTGACGACACCACCACGAACCCAGTCGGGTCACCAAATGATGAAATCAAGTGTGGAGCATGTCCTTGTGGTACGACTTGCTATGCGAGTCCTCCACCACCAAAACCATCACCCCCGCCTCCATCTCCACCGCCGCCACCAAAGAAACAGCCTCCTAGCGGGCCCAACTGCCCTCCGCCTCCCTCGTACAGTGGAGGCGGAGGTCAGGCCCCGCCTAATTACATATACGTAGCTGGCCCACCGGGTGACCTGTACCCGGTGGACCAGAATGTCTCCGCTGCTCCTCGGGGCTTGCCGCGGGTGGTTCTGGTGGTATCTGGATTGTTAATGGGTATGTTAGCTTTTTGGTGAATTTTATGTAACTGATCATTACAAACAAATTAAGGTTGGTTGAATATCATTGGTTGGAAGTAGAATCAGATACTATGGAGGAAAGGTTAAAGAACAATCTTTTTGTGATCGAAAAGACATTGTAGAATTTTACTTTTTTACTTTTTATTTTATTTCTATTTTAATTTCAAATAAATTCATAAATAAAAGTTCTTCTTCTTCTTAGTTCTTTCTAGTGTTTTTATATATATAATTGAAGCCAGTAGGCATCTTCATAATTGTCTTTCATGGTTATTTGATTATACAGGTGTAGCGAGCCGCACTCGACTAAGCTTTATCTTGGCTCGTTTTGACTTATGCGAGTTCTGGTTCGAGCTTGGCGTATTTTGAGTTCTTTTATAAAGCTCGAGCTTGGCTGGGTTTGGTTCGTTTATTATTTAATTTATTAACTAATTTATACTTTTAATTACTTTTTATATATTTTGAGAAAAGTTAACAAGTCTAAGCTCGGCTTGACTCGACTCGTGCGTAGTACCTTAAACAAGCTAAAACTTGACTTAGCTTAGTTGTGCAACATGAAATTAATACATACAAGTTTAAAATAGTTAAAACTTAAAAAGATAGACCAGTCTCGTTAAGGCTCAACGAACCTAAACGATCTTCCCATACAATTGTCGAGCTCCGGTTCAATAACTAAACACGCTTTATTTGAGGCTTGGCCAAATCTCAGCCTCGATAAGGCTCAACTTTTTAAAGTTTTTTATTAATATGATCTCATGTAGTTCACGAGCGGCTCAACTTGTTTCCGCTTCTAATTTGATTCTTTATGAAGTTGTATTTGAGATCGTAGTAAAAAGAGAAATTGATTAATTTATAAAAAAAATATTTTGGTAAACATAAATTTTCAAACTTAATATGTGTTAAAAAGTAAATCCAAATATTGAAGAACGTTGACTAGTAGCGTTTCCCATATATGCCGACTTTGCTCACACGTCTCAACACGTGTCATAACTCTTGATGCATCATATGGGGGTATTATTGTACCTTTTAATGTATTTTACAAAACAACGAGTTATTTGTAATTACAATAACACATATTAGAAAATAGTCGAATCAGGGCCCCTCTAGCCTTTTAAAAAAACAATATTTTCTTTTCTTTACAATGCTTCCAAATTTTACACTTAACAATTAGCAAAAAGTAGTTGTGAAAGAAAATAACTCTAGCGTTTGATATAGGTTGTGGCTTATTTCATAGTTTCTATCATATTATATCAATGTTTTCCGAACATCTGAAAGAAAATGTAATTGAAAGTGAAATGTTTTAAAAAAGAACATGATTTTCAATATCATTTCTATAGCAATCCAAAACATTTGTTTATCTTTCAAATGTTGTAAAATAAATTTATTTGTAAAAGTTTTGAGCTAATCCTTTGTTTTTCTCGTTGTTAATTAATACGGTATAGAAGAAAAAAACTAAAAATCATGAAAAAAAAATACTCAAATTTACAAAAAATTCATAGTATATATTCACTTAATTTCAAGTTTCAGTATTTTGTTAGCTTCTAGTCAACATTAAGATGTTTAGATACGTGAACAAGTTGACTTGAAAAAGAAAAAATTAATCACCCCTTCTTCATAAGTCTTTAAGATTAGAAAAAAAACAATATTGATTTAATCACATCACTTGACACACACATAAAGTAAATAGAAAGATGATCATATGTTCTTTTTATGATTTGATATGTAAACCACTTTGACAACGACCAATAAGTTATCCTAGCGAGGTATCGTCCAGTATTTCACTATTTTGTGACATCAAATCATAGTATTCGAAAGCAAAAGTGAATAACTTTAAATATATATATATATATATATATATATATATATATATATGAAATAACCAAAGAAAAACCATTCAAATTTAACATAGTTACTTCTAAATACAAACTTTAAGTTATATATTTATAATGGTATGGTACATGATTGTTGCTTTATTAGAAGTTATTTGTTGAAATAATTAATAATGTTATCGTAAAACCACATTTGGCAGAGAACATGCAAGTATATAAATTTGTAGTGACAACCATCATTAGATAAACCGCAAACAAACGCATCACATTATAATTCAAGAAACCACTAATTGAATTAACTAAATAGAACGAACCAAAATAATCGAAAGTCAATTGATTAATAAAGTTGATTAATCGATAACTTCAATTTTGATTAAGACCATGTATAGTGGAGTGTTTCCTCCCTCCAAAGTGCAAGGAACACCACAAAGCGTCGGAAGGGGGGAAGATGTGAAAGGTGATTAGTGGGCTTGTTTATTTGTTGATAAAAATAATAATGAGGTAATGATTCGAAGGGCTCCATCCGCTACACCTCATTTAGCCAAAAAGTCTCTAAGATGATGTGGTGTCACATGACGCAAAACGCTCTCATAACATCTCCATCAACTACGCATAGGTAGCGTTTGGTATGCAAGAATGAAGGATGGAATGGAATGACCCATTGTGAGGGAATGGAGAAAAATGTGTTTGGTTGTTCAAATGAATGGAATGACCCATTACCTAGTCCATTCCATTCCCTCTAAAATACCCCAATTTCATTCCCTCCATACCCCATGTTTTTTTTCATTCCATTCACTCTTTCACCCTATATCACCTCCATCACCCTTCCACCACCACCCACCATCAACACCCACCACCCACCCACCATCAACACCCACCACCACCACCTACCATCGCCGCCACCTGCCACCACCCACCTCCACCAACCATCGCCATCAGTGCCAACCAGCACCGCCAGCCGCCCACCATCGCCGCTGTCCACCACCGCCGCCACTGCCACCAACCACCACCATCGCTGTCCACCGCCATCACCATCAGTGCCAACCACCCGTCGCATCCATCAACCATCCCCCACCATCACACCCGACCCGCCCACCACCACCTCCACTGTTACCGCCAACCACCATCATCGTCCACCAATGCACGACCGCCACCTACCTCCCGCCACCACCACTCACTACCATTTTAATTTTATTTTTTCTTTTTTTCCTACCCACCAAACAATATAAAGTAATGATTCGTTTCATTCCCATGTGATAACCAAACATTTCATTGGAATGGTAATAACTCATTCAATTCCTTTGTCCATTCCATTACCACGTTCATTCCATTCTGTTGTCCATTTCATTACCTCATACCAAACAGACCCATAATCTAATAATCAATTCAAACCATACACCCCACTAACGGAGGCTCCATCCACTACACTTGCTCCACTAAAGACATTTTTTTAACTTTTAGTGAAAAATGTAAGTATACAATTTTAGATGAAGGTACGGAAAAGTGAAAACATACAAATGGTTAGTTGTCAGAGTTATTGTCAGAATGGTGAGTATAAAATCAATCTAGAATTTCACAACTCGTTGGCCCACGATCCATGTTGTCTTAAAATTAATAATTTTGGCTAACCAATTATTTAGAGAAGAGAAAAGGAATACATAAATAATAATGTATGTATTAAATATTGATTGAACTAAACATCTCATAATGCATATGATTTCAACATGTCTCATTATTAAAAGAAAAAATTAACCAACTTTTGTAAAATTTACATTTAAATTTGCAGAAATTTTTAAGCACCTTAAACTTCACGAAAAAGTCTTCTATAATATTCTTGAATTTGTATTAGACATATATTAAAAATAAAAATAACGAATGGTTCTTATGGTTTGCAAACCGGAGATTTTGTTTTTAAAGTTTAAAAGTTACATATTTAGTCTCAGCTGTTTCATTTGCTTATCTAATTTACTTTCATAACCGGTCCATGACTCATGTAATATTACTATTTTATCTTTTAATAGCAATATTGCATGACTCATAGACAATGAATGAAAGCAAACTATAGCTTGTTGACTAAATCTATGGTCTTTAAACTTTTCAGGGACAAAATCTATAATTTTAAACAAGGCACAAGGGCCATTCGTCTAATTTACTCTAAAACCAAAGATACATGGGATATTGAGGTAAAGACAACTTCATATCAATAATAATAATAATAATAATAATAATAATAATAATAATAATAATAATAATAATAATAATAAAAAGAGTGAAAATAATGAACCAAGTCATATAATAAGTTGAATCTTTTGGGTTTAGTGAAGACATTAGTGAATAAAGTGCCACACGGGGCTTATATTGCATAAGGAGACGAGTCACCAATACTTTGCATACGAACCAGCGGAACCACACACTTCATATACATCTCTCATCTACATAATTCAGTTATGTCTAACTTTGAGGATGGAAATTACTAGAAGTAGAGGAATCATAACTTGGGCAATCACTTGGTGAAGGTGGATATCGACAGATCGTGATGGTTGTTACATTTTAAACAAGTGAACCCGTAAGCAAATCCAAGACCCAATACAGGATCGAAAAATATATGTTCAAACAGACGAGCGTTTTCTTATTATTTGAAAACAAGAAAAGAGAGATATAAGACAAACTTATACTCAATACAAGACACACTTGATATATTTTTACTACTAAACCTTACAAGCCTTATATAGGCAAACAAAAACTTAAGGAGTAAGGAAACTTAGCTAGTAAGACTATGAAACTTACACCAATCCTTATCCTATTGAAATAAGGAAACTTATCTACTAGCTAGACTTATTCATACTAAAAAGACTTATCCATTACGGATACTAAAAAGACTTATCCATTAAAGAAATGTTGGTGCATAATGTCAGTAGTTCATAGTCTAGTGTCTGTAATCCAGTCTGTAATGTTAATTGTGTTTTGTTTATGTTTAAGCGAAGTTACTGACAAGTTCGCTTATCAGGCGAACTTGTTAGTCAAGCGAAGTTAGCAACAACTTCGCCTGAACATATCAGGCGAAGTTGTCGTGTATTTATAAGCTAGGTCACGGCTTGTTTTGGTAGTTGAAGGAAATCGTATACAGACGTGTGTGAGTCGAGAGACGTGAGAACCAGAGAGTATTGAGTCTGTATTCAGTGATTATATCACGTGTTTCGGTTATAATATAACGTATGTTCGTTTATTCGTATCGTGTGTTTGTTTGATTCGTGTTCTACGCTCGTAACGACCTACGCAGGGATTCCGCACCTGTGTAGATCGAGATATCCCGTGCAGATCCATCCAGGGAACCTACAATTGGTATCAGAGCTATTGCTCAATCGTGTGGTTCGGGATATTCACGCGGGTGTAGAAATCGTCCCGTTTCGACTATTCGCGGGACGTGTTTTCTGTGTTTTTGTGTCATTCTTACCTCCTACCATCGTATTCAACCCTTTACACCGTCAAAAACCTCGAAAAACCCAGAAATCAGATCTGCAGAAACTTCGTGTTCATCAGGCGAAGTTGCCGTCACTGTTCGTAGGGTTTCGGCGAAGATATAAGGTTAAGCGAAGTTATCCACAACTTCGCCTACCTTCTCAAGTTCGCCTAACTCAAGCGAAGTTCTCTACAACTCCGCCTACCTCCTAAGTTCGCTTACCTCAAGCGAAGTTAAGAATCAGCGAAGTTCTTCAACGAAGTTAAGACTTAAGCGAAGTTATCCGTAACTTCGCCTACAGTACTTTTCAGAAGAAATTTTTTTTTGTTTTTCGGGTTTCTTAGTTTTTGAGAAAGATGTCGTCAATTAACATCTCAGAGTTAGTTAAGATGGAAGTAGAAGCAGGGTTAGCTACTAAGGCCCCAAAGTTGCTTAAAGGAACCGACTTCGTTGCTTGGAAGGATCGATTCGAACAATATGTCAAGTACCAGGATGCGAAAATGTGGGTATGCATCCAGGATGGTTATATTCCACCAACTATGGAGTACGAAGGTCGTGATCAGATCAAAAAGTACAGCAAAATGGAAGAAGAAGAGAAAAAGATGTATGAGGCCGAGAGCAAGGCTCATGCTGCTATCACTATGGCTCTTCCACAAGAGATCCTTCATACTTTTAGAAAAGTACAAGACAGCAAGAGAGCTTTGGGAAGCTCTTGAGAACCGGTTTGAAGGAAATGTGGGAATCCGTGCTTCGAAGATCAAATTGCTCAAAACTTAATTCTCGGTCTTCAAGTATCTGAAAAACGAATCACTTGATGATATCATCACCAGATATTATCATCTGATGACTGAACTCAGCAACTATTCAATTGCATACAAAGAAGATGAGATTGTTGAGAAGCTTCTTGATGCTCTCCCACCAAAATGGGAGATGTATACTGTGTTGATGAGAGAAGATAAAGACTTTGCTGACTATGACCTTGAGACAGCAGTTAACAAGCTCCGAACCTTTGAGCTTAACATGGTTAGAAAGGAGACACCTACGGATCAGGTTCAAGATCCAGGTATGTATGGTGCTAAAGTCAACTCTAGTTCAGGTTCGAAGACTGAATCAGCTGCCTACTACTCGAAGGGAGAGTCGGGCGCCAACTCATCACATGAGGGGCATGTGTCAGTCAACACGAATGGTGATGTTTGCTTTGTAGCAGGTGGATCTAGTGCTTCTAAACCGCAAGCAAGCAAGAGTAGTTGCTCTCCAAGTATTCCTAGCAACAACTACTCTAAGATGCCTATGAGTGTCAAATCTGCTGAAGAGCTGTTTGCTCTCTATGCTTCTTTTATTGCTTCCTATGAGAACTACATTCAGGGGAAGATTGTTGATCCAGCTATGTTGGATGAAGACTATGACCAGATTGATGCTGATGATCTGGAAGAAATGGATCTGCAATGGCAGATGGCTATGATCGTGAGAAGAGTGAAACGGTTTATGAAAAAGACCGGAAGAAAGTTTGTCGGTGGAAGGCCAGGGTTTGACAAGACGAAGGTAAGATGCTACAACTGTCAGCAAAACGGCCACTTTGCTAAGGAGTGCAGAAATGAGCGTGTAGAACGTGGTCAAGGCAAGTCTACACAGCATAATGGGGGTAGTAAAGATTATAGTGCCATGATTTCCAGAGAATATGGTGAATATAACCGGAACCTGCATTCTGAAGAAATCTTTGAACAGGCAAATTTGGCGAATGTGGAAAATGAAGAAAGTGAGAAAGCTACTGGAGAAGAAAAAGCTTTCATGGCTGATGCTAAAGACCATCTCTCCGATGTATGTTCTAAACCTACTTGTTCTAAATGTGAAAACTTGTCTGAGCAATTAGCAACTATAACTGATCAATATGTTAGTTTGGATGCTGAGTTTAAAACTCTAAAAGAAGATCATCATTTTACAAAAGCAAGAGAAAATAGCTATAAAGTTAAAATAAAAGCTTGTGAAAAAGATATTAAAAGTCTAAAAGCAAAACTTGCTGAAAAAATTCAAGTGATTGATCTAAGCTATGAAGTTTTGGAAGAAAAAACCAAACTAATAGCTGAAAGAGAAAAACAGATTGCTGATCACCAGGTGAAAGTGGTGGAACTGAATAGAAAACTTGAGCAGTTCAGAAATTCCTCTGCTATTCTTGATCACCTTGTTAGTGATCAAGGTTCCTCAGTTAAGAGGGGAGGAATTGGTTATCATGAGGTTCCACCACCTTATAATCACAATTACAATTTTAATCCTAGTAATCAGAAATCTGTTGACTTTGAGGTTGTTTAGACAGTTCCAATTAAGGTAACTAGTACAGAACCAGATGTTAGTAGAGGCGAAACAAGTCCGCCTGTGTCAAGTGTTAAAATTTCTGTTCCGAGTCCGGTCTCATCAGATTCGGATAAGTCATTCGAGTCGGGTAAGACAAAGGAGGAGGTTGTATTACCAAATAGTGGAGAGAAAGATAAAACAACTAAAAAGAGTTCTCCGCTAAACCCTTATGTCCCACCATATGTGAGACGAACGGGCGGTAGTACAGCCTCGACATCCAAAACAACTGTTGAAAAGAAAGTTGAGCATAGGTGTTGTTTTAGGTGTAATCAATTAGGGCACCTAGTTGCAGATTGCCCTCTGAAGCAGCGATTCAGAGGTGTGAGGCATACCAAAACTGAGACTAAGCCTAATGGTAATTATAATACTGGTAAAAGTGAAAACCATTCAAAATTCAGAAATCAGACTAATTCAGGTTTTCAAAGAAACCAATCTCAGTTTCACACTGCTAATAACCAAACAGTAAGTTATAATTCTTTCAATTCACAAAGGTTTGGAATGCCTCACAATCAATCTACAAGGAGGTATACTAATAGGACTTACAGGAATTATACAGAGACTAACTTTGGAAAGCCAAAGTTCGGGATGTATAGATCCAAGACCAATTGGTCTTGGGTCCCTAGATACTAATCTTTTGCTTTAATCGTGCAGGAACAGTTGAACAGGCCTGCCAATAATCTTTGGGTCGTGGATAGCGGCTGTTCCCGGCACATGACGGGTAACAAAATCTTGTTACACGATTTGAAACCTGTTCAAGGAGGGAGAGTGAGCTTTGCTGGAAAAAGTGGAGGCAAGATTACAGGAATGGGAACGGTGTCTAATGGAAAGATGACTCTAGAGAAAGTAAACTTTGTCGAAGAATTGAAGCACAATCTGCTGTGTGTCGCAGATCTGTGATAAGGAGTACACCGTACATTTTACAAAGAATGAGGCGATTGTGTTGCATCCTGGTTTTCAGATACCAGAGGAGTGGATTGTGATGAAGGCTCCACGTGAGAGGAATACGTATATTATGGATATGAGGTCGACTGAAATGGCCACGGAAGAATCATGCCTTATGACAAAAGCGAGCGAATCGGAGTCCGAATTGTGGCATAGGAGAATGGGGCACATTCATCTTCGGAAGATGAACCACATTGTCAAGAATGGACTTGTGCTGGGCGTTCCCTTGAAAAGTTTCAACTTTGAAGACAAATGTCTAGCGTGCAAGAAGGGAAAGCAGCACAAGAAATCCCATCACACCAAGAAGGTCAATTCAATTGCCAGTACTCTAGAATTGCTTCACATGGATCTCTTCGGTCCCGTGAATGCAAAAAGTCTAGGAGGTACTTCTTATTGCTTGGTGATCACTGATGATTACTCACGATATTCGTGGGTATATTTCCTGAAATCAAAAGATGAAACGGCTCAGATGGTGAAGAATTTGATTACCAAAGTTGAGAACGTTATGGATAAAAGGGTTAAGTTCATCAGGAGTGACAATGGAACGGAGTTCAAGAATTTTGTAATGGAGATCTTCTGCCTTCAGAAAGGGATTGAGCACCAGTACAGCGCTCCGTATACTCCGCAACAGAATGGAGTGGCTGAGAGGAAGAATAGAACGTTAATTGAAGGAGCCAGAACTATGCTGGCTGATTCGAAGCTTCCTGTGGTGTTCTGGGCTGAAGCTGTTGCTACAGCCTGTTATATCCTGAATAGAGTCTTGACTGTTAAAAGACTTAATAAAACGTGCTATGAGCTTATGCATGGGAGGAAGCCCAACTTGAGTGGTCTTGAACCATTCGGGTTCCCTTGTTCGATTTTAAAGACAAATTCTAAATTTGGTGAAGTAGCCGATGAAGGAATCTTAGTCGGTTATGTTGTTGGGACTCCCAACAGACGTGTCTTTAATACATCGACCGACAAGGTTGAGGTGGTGTGTAACACCGATATCACAAGTTACAAACCGCCAAAACCAAGCAACGGACCTGCTGAGTTTTTCGACTATGATAGACTTTTTAAGTCTTTTAACATACCTTATTTGGATAGTGCAGAAGTAGAAGAAAGAGTTGCTACGAAGATGATCCTTGATGAGGAAGAAAATCTAGTGCAAAGACAGCTGTTTGATAAATGTCAACCTTCCTCATCAAATGCTATCGATACCCCTGCTGCCTCTCCTGAAGAAGAATTTTTCAATCCGTTTCACTCTCAGCAAGGAACAACCATTGACGAGCTCTCTTCTAACTTGGAAGACAATTTGCATGTCGGTTCGGTTCCGACCACGAAAATTCATAAAGATCACCCTTTGGAGAATGTGATTGGTGATGTGTCCTCCGGTGTACAAACAAGACGTAGCTTGAATGAGCACACCTGTGTTTACACAAGCATTAAGGAGACAGGCATAATCAATGAATGCTTGTACACCTGCTTTATCAGCCAGATTGAACCAAAGAATTATCAAATGGCTCTAAAGGACAGCTCGTGGGTCGAAGCCATGCAAGAAGAGCTGGCTCAATTCAAGAAAATGGAAGTTTGGACTTTGGTTGAAAAACCAAAGAATGTGCATGCGATAGGCACAAAATGGGTTTTTAAGTGCAAGAGAGATGAGAAAGGGATTATTATAAGAAACAAGGCGAGGCTAGTCGTTAAAGGTTTTAATCAACAAGAGGGGATTGATTATAATGAAGTGTTCGCTCCTGTGGCAAGATTGGAAGCCATTAGATTGTTTTTGGCATTTGCTGCTTATAAGAAGATGAAGGTATTTCAGTTAGACGTGAAAAGTGCGTTCCTAAATGGGAAAGTTGATGAGGTTGTGTACGTTGAGCAACCTCCTGGTTTTCCTGACCCAGACTTTCCAGACCACGTGTACAAGTTAAGCAAGGCGTTGTATGGACTACATCAGGCACCTCGTGCCTGGTACTCAACTTTATCAGATTACTTGCTTGAAAATGGGTTTGAAAGAGGGAAGATAGATAGCACGTTGTTCTTCAAGAGAGAAGGAAGCGACTTCCTGCTGGTGCAAGTCTACGTGGATGACATTATCTTTGCTGCATCAAAAGTCTCCATGTGTCAGGAGTTTGAGGCCGTCATGAAGAAAAGGTTTGAAATGAGTGCTATGGGTGAACTAACTTTCTTTTTAGGATTGCAGGTTGATCAGAAGAAGGATGGGATGTTCATTCATCAGACCAAGTATGTCCATGATGTGCTCAAACGCTTCAAGATGGTGGACAGCACTCCATTCGATACTCCAATCTGCGTCAACCATAAATTGGGTGATGAGACAGACAATGACGCAGATGTGGACCCAACTCAATATCGGGCTATTATAGGTTCTTTAATGTACTTAACTGCTTCTAGGCCTGATATAATGTTTGCTGTTTGTCTTTGTGCACGCTTTCAGGCAAACCCAAAAGAATCTCATTTGAAGGGTGCGAAGAGGATACTGCGGTATCTCAAGGGCAAACCTAAGCTGGGGTTGTGGTACGCGAAGGGAGGAGACTTGGAGTTGGTAGCTTACACAGATTCTGATTATGGAGGGTGCAATCAGAGTCGGAAGTCAACTACTGGAGGATGTCAATGCAAGAAGCAGACATCAGTCGCCATTTCAACATGTGAGGCAGAATACATGGCAGCATCCAACTGCTGCTCCCAGGTTCTATGGATTCAACAACAGTTACGCGACTATGGTCTGAATTTCTCACTTACATCAATTTGTATTGATAACACTGCTGCGATCTCAGTAACTAATAATCCCGTAAAGCACAGTAAAACTAAACATATTGACATACGTCATCATTTTATACGGGATTGTGCTGAGAAGAAACTGATTGTGCTTGAAAATGTGGATACACTTGATAATTTCGCTGAATTATATACTAAAGCGTTTGACAAATCAAGATTTCAAAACCTTGTTGAGTTGAATGGATGATCAATCCCGAGTAACCATGCTTTCTGTGCATATATATATATATATATAAAAAGTCACTATCGCTTAAAATTATGTCGGTTACCTCAGTTTGAAGGACATATCCTCGGATATGTTTGGCCCTCATTTTCTACTTGTAGAGTATGAGGGTTGCCATTAACCAGATGACTGAAAGTGACCGGGGCGATTATGATGTCTTTTTATTCTTTCGCTGAAAATTAGTCGATCATACTTAGTTAGAATGACACATACTTGTATGTGGTCGGTCCAGCTAATCCATTGGATTCGCAGGATAACCGTTTACCTGAAGACTTTGAACTGATCGGGGCGATTGAAGTCAAAAATTTTTTTTAGGGAAATGAAATTATTTTTCAATTCTACTACTTCGTAAGAAGTTCTATTACTATGTTTTAACAGAAAATTGATCCAACCTTGGAAAATGATAGATTTACTGATTCTGTGTGCTTAACTAGTGAAGTTATTAGGCTTAAAAGGCTTTAGAACAGTCATTGTATGTCATGGTAGCTTTTTATGGTGCGTAAAAGTAGATGTGATACAAACTAAATCTACTCGATTTTACGTGGAAACTCCTTAAGAGTTTTGCATGTCTTCATATATATCTTTCCGAATGATAGGCAGAAAAGCGATTACCCAGTCATACACGAGCCCGTAAGTGTTCTGATTCCCGTAAAGATAGTGTGTGAAGAAACTGCAGTGATCCAGATTCGGGACTTGCAGTTGTTTACTACTCTGAAGTCTATGTAAATGGTTATCGTAAAATAAAAAAAAAAAACCTTATGAGTTATTGAAACATTCTAGAGCTGACAATGTCAAGACTTCTCAATCATGGAGTAAGAAAGAGAACGTGAAGCAGATGAAGAGTACTTACAAACTTAATCAGACACTATGGGTCGAAGTCAATTCGGGGTGACTTGGGGAAAGCCAAATACGCTTTGAGAATAGATAGGAGGCATCATAATCTCTGAGTTGTTGCCCACTTAATTTTTGAGCTTAATTGAACTTAACTCGTATCATAGAAACGATGAAAACCATCTTAAGTTACTTACCTGCCTACAACCTGTTTCTTTATGTCATAATACAGCTAAACACGGATCTATGTGACAGTCACGTAGTTAGTATGATTCCTGTTCGGATCTTTTCTAAAACGTAGTAGTCCCTGTCGAGACTGAAATTTGATCCCTTGTACTTTAATTTTTAAAAGTTTTTCATATTTATGTAGTTGTTGATTTTATACTTGGTTACTTGGACTTGATCGTGTCATTTAATTCTTAAAGGGAAGTTTTTAAAACTTAATTGCAAAATGTTCAAACTATAGGGGTTTATTTTGTAAAATCGGCGAACTTGTGAATAACTTCGCCCTAGGCGAAGTTATCCACAACTTCGCCTGTATAACTCCGCTCCTATATAAAGGAATTTTTAAGGTCAAACAGTTTATTATTTTCTGATTTCAGCGAACTTATCCTCGGCGAACTTATCGATAAAATTTTCAAATCCTTCTTCTTTTTTCTTTCTCAGTTTCGATTATCGATTCACGGTATGTGGTGTCGGTACTTCGTGTTATCTATTCATTCTTGTTTATCGACGGTCGTTTCGATCTCTGTCGTGACCTCGGTCGGTCGGACCTTAAAACCGATTTCAAACATTGTTTTTACGTGGTCATGAACAAACTAATCGTCCAGAGGTTCTTAAAATCTTGCGTTTTTGAGTCCTCGATCTCCAAAATCGCCAACTGCACGTCGTTCGATTCGCCTTACTGTCGCCGATTCAGATTCAGGCGAACTTACAGTTTGGGCGAAGTTATCCGTAACTTCGCCTGAGGTTTAACTTCGCCTGAGGCGATGTTGTGGTGAGGCGAAGTTATCATTAACTTCGCCTGGACCTTTTTACTTATTAGTTATTAGATGAACTTAAAGATGAAGCGAAGTTGTTCCCAACTTCGCCCCACATTTAACTTCGCCTATACATATTTTATCACAACTTCGCTCATGGTAACAAGCGAACTTGTGTTATGCCTTAACGTTTATCTAACTTGGTTCGTTTGTTGCAGATATGGCTGCTGTTGCTGGTGCTGGAGGTGCTGGTGGCGATGATGGAAGAGATAATGAGAGACAATTCTTTCCGGGTCATAACATGTATATCACACTTGACCAGACGCGAGTGGAGTAGATGATTTCCGCGAAATCATCACATTCCTGCTACGCTCGCGGATATTCCACGCCATTACGACAACTCTGCCGATTTCCTTGCCTAACATTGAGGATTTCTGGCAGACGGTGGAATATGACTGCCGCGTCGACCCCCCGGTGATGCGTGCAACGGTAAATGGTCAGGATGTTCAGTTCTCGTCTGAACAAATCCGGGTGGCTTTGCAATTCGGAGAGGAGACGAGGGACGACCCGACAGAGTTTGTTGCTCCGTTCCGTGATGGAGCATTTCTACGAATGGGATATTCTGGTCCCTTGGGGGATACACAAAGAAGGAAAGGTTTCTTGCTCGATCAGTGGCGCTTCCTCATGCACGTAATGATTGTCTGCATGTCAGGGAGGAAGGTGGGCACTGACGGGATGGGCGCGACCTTGCAGTCGGCGATGACTGCTCTGACTTATAACAAGCGTTACAGCTTGAGTCAGATGGTCTTCTATGAGATTGATCGACAGCGAAGGGCGATGGGGCGTGAGAGATTCATCATGTATCCAAGATTTCTCCAAATGATCTTGAATCATGTTGCTCCCACGTTGCCTCAACGTCGCCCTATCAGATACGTGGAGAGTGTGAACAAGCGTATCTTTGCTCAATCTAGAACTTCGAGTGCTAGATGCAAGCCTGAACTGCGTCCTAGGCATACTCCACTGTTTGGGTATTTAATCAACCCGGAGTATGTTCCTGCTAATGGGGACGAGTTTAGAGATCCTCAAACACAACAGGCGGGAGCACCTCAAGCTGTACCTGCTGCGCCTGTTGTGTCAGCTAAAGAAGAGGTAGACCTTGACGCTGCTTTTGGCGGCCAAGGATTTTTTGACATGGACCGAGTTGATCTTCAAGAAAATATACAGGTCTCAGTTCCACAGAGTACGGGAGTAAATGTTACTAGAGCAGCTACGACGGTGGATGACTCAGATTTTGATGATGTAATGGATGAGGCAAGACGTATGATGGTGACTCAAGAGAGGACGTATGGGAAGAGAAAGAGGACAGATGACGACAGTGAGTCAGAAGAAGAAGAAGACATTCATAAGTTGATCAGACGTTCAAGAAGGGACATGACAGGTGCAGGTAGGGGAGCTGGTGAGAGCTCTAGAGTCATACGTTTCGCTCCGCCCGCACTGTCCGGTATGTCAATTGTCCCTACACCATTACAGGTCACAAGGCCAAGCGCCACGGACGTTCCCGTGGTGGCTACATCATCATCTGTTGGCCTCCCATCCATCACACTCCAGCTGACGACTCCAGATATTGTATCGTTGCCGCCTCCAACGCTTACTCCGTCGGAGGTTGTTGCACAGGTTATTGAGTCGACAGTGGTTCACACTGCAGGGTTGTCGGTCACGATACCACCTGCGGTTACGTCCACAGCTACTTCTGATGTCCCGGTTTCATTCGAAATCCCTCCTCAGTACACTCAAGACACTCAAGACACTCAAGACATTTCACATAGCAGCACTTGAACTGGTCGTGGCAGAACAATCAAGGGTGAATCTTATCCAGACCCAGGCTATTCAGCGCCAAGTAGCAGAAAATCAACTACAGTCGTCCCACCTGGTTGAACATGGAAAAATTATAGATACTATGAAGGAGTTCTTGGCATCTCAGGGGGAGACAAGCTGTAAAGGCGACGAGCTCAGGTCAAAGAAGAAGAATGACAGAGACGATGATCCCAATGCATCGAAAGGTGCAGGTGGTGAGTTGCCAAGAACTACTCAAGCTCTTGGGACAACCACAGCTCAGGGGGAGTCTGCAGGTGCAGCTGGCGGTTCTGGTGGTGATGGTAGATGACGAGGAGATGGGAGATGATGTGATCGATGCCTTGAAGGAGTTGGATGATGATATGTTAGATGTTGATGATGTGTGTGATGATGATGTGCTGCCATTAGAAGAAATTGAGAAGATTGGTGCACAGATAGTGATAGAAGATGATGTTGAAGAAGGTGAAATTGTAGAGGAGAATGTTGAACACGAGCTTCCAACCGTTGAGAAGTTGAATGTATGTGAAGATGCAGTAGTTGATGATACAGAATGGGAGGAGCAGCCTAGATGGAAGGAAGGCTATGCTCATTGGTTTATCAAAACGAAGAAGCCAGTGGTACCTACAATGTTCAAGAAAAGTTATAATATTAAAGGGTACGCTGAGTCAAAGAAAGGCATTATCTGTTGGTTATATGATGAACAACTAAAAGTGTTCGTGGTGAAAAGATATGATGGGATCCAATACTTTAAGAGGACGTTGAGATCTCTAAATACCTTACCTGAGTGTGAGGTAAAGGATTTGGCCAGACTGGGGTTGATTAATAGAAGTGATGATAATATGGCCAGAGTTATTGGGAAGATAGTATGGAAAGAAAGTATTAAAGAGAAAAAGTTTGAGTTGTTAAAACCACAGAAAGGGAAATTAGTTGAAGATACTGAAAGAGGAATGAGAGCAGATGGCAAACCTTGGATGGTGATGAAATATAAGCCGATTCGGTGTTTGAAAGAGGTTCCAATGAAGACTATGCCTCAAGATGTGCTGAAAGATCTGAAATGGTGGTATGTGGATTGCAAGACTGCTGAAGCCGTGATGGAAGACGAAGACGAACAAGAAGTGCTAAGAGTGTATGATCCGATGCATCTTGTTAATTTATCTAAAGCTGATCTGCAGGTGTTAAACGAGAAGAAGATATTCTATATTCCTGCTTGGAAAGACGAAGCAAGGAAATATCAGCGAGTAGTCACGGTCTGTGTAAGAGAGGGAGTGCATGCATGAAGATTACAAGACTAGTGCTTAAAGATAAAGATATGAAGCTACTGCCAAGGGGGAGTCTGTTGGTGCATAATGTCAGTAGTTCATAGTCTAGTGTCTGTAATCTAGTCTGTAATGTTAATTGTGTTTTGTTTATGTTTAAGCGAAGTTACTGACAAGTTCGCTTATCAGGCGAACTTGTTAGTCAAGCGAAGTTAGCAACAACTTCGCCTGAACATATCAGGCGAAGTTGTCGTGTATTTATAAGCTAGGTCACGGCTTGTTTTGGTAGTTGAAGGAAATCGTATACAGACGTGTGTGAGTCGAGAGACGTGAGAACCAGAGAGTATTGAGTCTGTATTCAGTGATTATATCACGTGTTTCGGTTATAATATAACGTATGTTCGTTTATTCGTATCGTGTGTTTGTTTGATTCGTGTTCTACGCTCGTAACGACCTACGCAGGGATTCCGCACCTGTGTAGATCGAGATATCCCGTGCAGATCCATCCAGGGAACCTACAGGAAACTTAGCCACCAAGTATGACTTAGTTTTCTTTTAAGTCCCTTTAGTTATGATCTCCTCCAAACCATCCCTTTGAGATCAAACTAAACCACCCTTTAGCCCACAAGTGTTGCACATTTAACACTCCCTGTCAACACTTGCGTTCGTCATCCCGAGATCATTGCAAAACTTCACCATCTTCACATTAGTTAACGGTTTAGTGAACATATCGGCTTCTTGATCGTTTGTATCAACATACTCCAACTCGATTTCACCCTTGAGTACCCTTTCTCTAATGAAGTGATAGTGAACTTCTATGTGTTTCGTTCTTGCATGAAACGTGGGATTCTCGGCTAACATTGTTGATGATACATTATCACAATAAATTTCACACTTGGGCTGACACTTTATTTTAGGTCCTTCAACAATTGTACCAACCACACACACTCTTGAGCAGCCATTGTTGATGCTCTATATTCGGCTTCGGTTGTGGATAACGAAATTGTTGGTTGCCTTTTGCTGCTCCACGCTACAGCTCCTGACCCAATCAAAAACACATGCCCAGTTGTCGACCTCCTGGTAGTCAAGTCTCGGGCATAATCAGCATCGCAATACCCGACCAATTTGATTCTTGACTCCCTCTTAAACATGACTCCGAAGCTAGGGTATTCCTTTAACGTACCGTAACACCCTTCTAACATCATCAAGATGCGGTTTCATCGGATTCTGCATGAACTGACTTAACACTCCTACCGCATATGCTACATCCGGTCTAGTGAGTGTTAAGTAAATAAGACTTCCCACAAATTTTCGATACATAGTTGTATCTGTCAACTCTTTTCCTTCATCTGCTCGAAGTTGTAAATTGGTTTCCATTGGGGTAATCGCCGGTTTGCAACTCGCCATGCCAAATCTACTTAAAAGTTCAATCGAATACTTGTGTTGGTGTAACACAACCCCATTCGGTTCATACTTTAACTTCAATCCGAGTAAATGACTTAACCTTCCCAAGCCTTTCATGTAAAACCGGGTACACAAATTTTCTTTTAACTGATCAATCACGGTAATTAAGTTTCTCGTGATAATCAAGTCATCAACATACACTTGGACAAACGCCACCTTGTCTTCTTCGGACCGAACGAACAGGCTAGTATCAGCTACGGTAGACACGAAACCATTGTGTTCTAGGAACTCTCCTATTTTCCCAAACCATGCCCTTCGTGACTGTTTTAGGTCGTACAACGCTTTCTTCAATTTGCAAACATAACATGGGTGCTCTTTGTTCTCAAAACCTTTCGGTTGATCCATGTAATTTACATGATCAGGGTTTCCATACAGACTAGCATTTCTCACATCCAATTGCCACATGCTCCATTCCTTACTCGCTGCAATTGCAAGTAATACCCAAACCGTTGTTAATTTGGCAACCGGGCTAAACGTCTCGCCATAATCGAGCCCATGTTGTGAAAACCGGTGAGCTACAAGACGTGCCTTGTATCGCCCGACTGATTCGTCCGCTTTTCTTTTGATTTTGAACACCCATTTGCACGATACCGTGTTTACGTTATCTACTCGGGGAACTAATTCCGAAGTTTGGTTCTTCACCAGGGCTCTGATTTCTTCTTCCATCGCCACTATCCATTTTCGGTTTTCTTTTGCCTCTTCGAAAGATTCCGGCTCGGTCTCTTCATTCTCCACAGTTGACACATTAGCATACCAAGGATTTGGTTTTCTTTAACGACTCGATCGCCTGAAACCTTGCGCTTTGGAACTCGACGGTTCGAATTGTTGGGCCGAGGGACTTTAGCCAGTTTGCCACGGGCCTTGATTTGAACTTCGGCTTGGTGCAGAGTTCGTCGAATCTCCAGTTTCGACTGGCCCAACGTTCTCGACATGGTCCGACTCATCTTTCTCGTTGTCTAATTCTACTTATCCAAGATTGAAAGTTACTTCGGTTTCAAGCTTCTCTTTCAATTTTTCAGAATCTGGTAACACTGCTCGTTTCCGGGACCACCATGACGACATTTCGTCAAAAACAATGTGTCGAGAAACATATACTCTCCCCGTATCCGGGTCGCAACATCACCACCCTTTTCGTTTCGGATCATACCAAACAAAGATGCATCTTGTTGCTTTCTTTTCCATCTTGTGTCTAAGATGGCTCGGTATGAATATGTAGCACACACAATCGAACACCTTCATATGGCTAACCTCCGATTAAAGTTTGAACAGCTTTTCAAACGATGATATATTCTTCATGTTTTGTTGTGGTAAGCAGTTAGATATATAGGCTGCGGTTCACATTGCCTCAACCCAAAACCGACCCAGTACATTTTTGTCGTGAATCATGCTACCTGAGAGATCGGTTAAGGTTCAGTTCTTTCTTTCGGAGACTCTGTTTTGTTGCGGAGTATTTGAGAAAGTTAATTGGCGTTTAATCTTGCACTCTTTGAGATATTCATCGAACTCCTTCGATCTATACTCGCCTCTGTTGTCGGATCGGAGGCACTCGATATTGATCTTAGTCTCCCTTTCGGCCACACTTTTAGATTCTTTGAATTTCTAAAAAGCTTCCGATTTTTCTTTCATAAAATATACCCAAAGGTATCTAGAAAAATCATCAATGAACGTAATTATATACTTCATACCCGTTATTGAAGCTTGTTTCACCGGACCAAACACATCGGTATGAATTAGCTCCATGGGCTTCGTGGCTTGATGACTTAAGCTTTCGAGCGGTTGTTGGTGAGCTTTACCAAATTGGCAACCAGCGCACATCACACATGTCCGGACATCCATCTTCGGTACTCTGGATACAAGAGACTTTTCGATCATTAAAACAAGCTTATCGTACCCAACGTTACTGAGACGTTGGTGCCAAAGATCGATGCTTTGGACCGTCTTGGTTTTCTCCACATAATCCGTTCTTGCGGAAAGAACATACTGTTGGAATCGGTCTGCCCAAGACACATATTATAATTGATGTGGCTAGTACGTTATGATCCAAGTCGGGTCATACCCAATAACAAGCTAGACAAACACCATAATATTTATTGTAGATATGATCTAACAAATACATATTAACACTTATGATATTTAGAAAATGAGTTTCTAAATATTTGCACTTGAGGAATCAATAATTATATGGATAATTAATTTAGTGAGATTATCTTATGATATTATTTAAGATGGTTAAATAATATATATATGATATTGGTTATGATATATTGCATGAAACTTATGGCATGTTAAAAGTGTTACATGTCACAAAGTTTCAATAGACCTGTGACTAGTATATGAAGTATTAGTCATGTGACTAGTACATGGAGTATTAGTCTGTTGACTGGAAAGAAGGAGAAAATATTTTCTGGTAGGACCAGTCATTTTGGGGGGAAAATTCTCACCATTTTGCTTAAATAAATTTTCTCCTTTATATCTTTCTTGGGACACAACACAAGTCACAACCACTAATATTACATGCCATATTGAAGTCTCTCTCTCCTCTCTCTCTCTCTTTTCTCCCAAAATCGGTCCAAGGAATAAGAAACACAAGAAGGGTTTTGTGTGCAAAGTGTTATTAAATCCTAGCAAGACAATGTGTTTGTTGGTGGCTTGGGGGGTAGACAAGCTTGAGGCACTTTTCTCTTGAAGGCTAGCTATTCAACCTTCAACTTCTTCATCCTTCTTGCATCTTGAAAGGTTGTATTACATAAACACCCTATGGTTGTTGATTTTGGTAAGCATGTAATTTTGTATATGGATCCGGGGCTTGGGTTTTTACATATAAAATAGGTTTTATATTAATTTAAATAACGAGATTTAAAACAATTTAATCAGTTGCGTTTTTCATATAAATGGGTTTATATGACTTTGATAATCTTGGTAAAATCCAACAATGGCATCAAGAGCCGCTTATACGGATACATGCTTCAACAGATCTAAAAAAAATTTGGGTTTTATGGTGTGGTTCACCATATTGCCGAAATTTTTTGGGTTTTTGGTTACCCCTTGGTTTTTCAAGATTATACTTTACATTTATGTGATAATCTTGAAGAATTAAGTCATTTGGATGATTGGTTGTTTTGTTTGGACAAAACCCGAAACTTTCGGTTTTCTTATCTTTGGCTGAAAGTATGAGGTTAAAAAGGGGAACCATTTTAGACATGTAATACTTGCATATTTGGATGTGCATTTGGATGTTCATAACTTAGCATGACATTGTGGTTGGATGTGTGTTTGTGTTGTGATTTATTCAAAATTCAATATGGTTGTAATATTCTTTTATTTGGGTTTGTAATCTATTTATTTATTCATATTTGTTTGTAATAACAAGTAGATTAGTTGTATATCTTTTACTAGAGAAAAATGTATTGGGATATATTTTTTGTAAAATAAGATGCACACAAAGTTAGGGTTTTGGTTTTTGGCCTTAATGGACCTCATAGTCCAAGATGGGATTCTAGCCCAATAACTAAAGCCCAAACTTGGAGGCCCATGGAAGCTAGTTGGAGCCCAAAAGGAAGCCCAAATAAAGTGGAGAAGTCACAACACAAAAGTGGACACTTGAGGCATTTGGATGCGGGATCAAGTGAGAGTTCACCGACACATGCCTTTGTTCATTTGGTCATGCCTTTGTTCATTTGGTCCCCTAGGAGAGACTTTTGGCATACTTGTTTCGGTCAACAAGTGTGGCCAAGATTAGGTGGCTATGGTTATGAACTTGTGGTTGTTTATTTATGCTTGCATGGTTGATTTATATTTTTATTTATCATATTTGGATAAGGACAATTAACAAACTTAATATTAACAAATTGCATAAAATTGGTTCCTTAGAAATCATTAGGTAATAAAATTGGTTTTATTAAAGGTTAATGATTTCACAATAAAATGGGTTTTATTAAAAGGAACTTTGAAAATTGGGTTTCAAACAAAGTACCATACATTTGAATGCATGCAAATGCAAGGTACATAAATAGTTTTCCAATCTAGAATTTAGAAAAACTTAAATCCCTTTTATAACAAGTTTAACACCATTCTTTTATACAACACTCGAATCACTTGAGAACTCTATGTGGGATAAAGGTCACCTAACCACATTAGAGAAAACTTGTGAGTTTGAGGTGGGTTTGCCATATTTGTGGGATAAAAGTCACCTGACTACTAGTATGTGCAAATTCACATGTGTGTGTAAGTATGATGAATTGATTTGGAAACCATGTGAATAGGGTCACCGAAGCATGGCGTACAAATGTGTTGATGGGATTAAACATTCCAACTAAATATATGATGTTTAACCGATCCCATAAAACTAGAAGTTGCAAAGGGTTGCAATCGTCAAATGTTGACTACCTTGTTAATTCAATAGTAGGATAAAGGTCACCTAACTACTATGTGAATGTAACGTTGGGTTCTAGATTTTAATTATTAATTGTCTTGAAGACATAAAGGGTATTAAAGGTTAAAATTAGTTAAATGATATCAAAAATACTAAAATTGAGCTTTGTT
Source organism: Bidens hawaiensis (assembly GCF_021521415.1). NCBI lineage: Eukaryota > Viridiplantae > Streptophyta > Magnoliopsida > Asterales > Asteraceae > Bidens > Bidens hawaiensis. The sequence continues at coordinate 3,972,247 of NW_027491024.1, forward strand.
AAATTATCTAGATGGTCGCAATCAATAATCCACCTAACGCAATCATCTCACCCGTGCATAACCTATCACTAAGAGCTATACTTGATAAGGATCGTCTTAACTATAACAATTTTATGGATCGATATCGAAATTTGAGAATTGTTCTCAAATAAGAAAAGAAATCCTACATATTTGACGATCCTATTCCCGAAGAACCAAACATTGACGATGTTGATGCCTATAACGATTGGTTGAAATACACCGAGGATTCGGTGCAAGTTTCTTGCCTCATGTTGGGAACTAGATTCCCGAGATTCAAAAGGATTTTGAAAATCATGGGGCATATGACATGATTACCCAACTTAAGGAAATGTTCCTTACTCAAGCTAGGGTGGAACGTTTCGAAATGGTTCGAGCACTTCATGCATGTCACATGGAAGAAACCCAATCCGTTTCATCTTATGTGCTTAAGATGAAAAGCCACATTGATCGACTTGAACGGCTAAATTGTCCCGTCTCAAAATAATTAGCCACGGATATGATTTTTAATGGCCTAACCAAAAGATTTGAGACTTTTGTCATGAACTACAACATGAATGGATGGGACAAGAGCATTGGTGAGCTTCACGCAATGCTCAAAAGGGCCGAAGCGGGAATGGGTAAAAAGGTTTTACCGGTTCTCACGATCAATGAAGGTGGCGATAAGAAGAGGCATCACTCGGAACCTAAGGCAAAGGTTGCAAAAGGTAAGGGACACGTCAAGGGAAATTTCAAAGGAAAGGCTAAAGAGGAACCAACCAAACCAAAGGAGAAGAAGCTAAACGTTAGCTAGGAGGATCCGTGCTTTGGTTGTGGTGAAAAAGGACACTGGATGAGGAATTGTCCAACCTATCTCAAAGAGTTGAAAGCAAAGAGGGATGCGGGACAAACCTCGGGTACAACTTTCATGGTCCATATCGATCTTAATGCTATTTCTTCTAACACATGGGTATTGGATACCGGATGTGGAACTCATATTTGCAATTTGTTGCAGGAGTTCAAAAGAAATAAGCATTTCAAGAAAGGAGATACAAGTCTCTTCATGGGCAATGGAGCAAAGGTTGATGTCGAAGCCCAAGGAGACTATGCTTTGAAGCTTCCAAATGGTTTGGAAGTTGTTTTGAAAAAACATTTTGTATGCTCCTAGTTTGACTAGGAACATTATCTCTGTTTATTTTTGAAGACAATATGGTTATGATTTAAAGTTTGTGGACAATGGTATTTGTATTTTCATGAATAATATCTTTATTTTAAAGCAATGCCGTCTAATGGCATTTATGAATTAGTTCATGATAACACATCCTTGATAACACGTTGTACCAATCAAGCACCAAGAAACTCAAAATGGATTTGAGTAAGACTTATCTTTGGCATTGTCGCCTTGGTCACATAAACAAGGGTCGCATAAATACACTTCAAAAGAATGCTCTTTTGGAATCAAATGATGATTCATTTGATAAGTGTGAATCTTGTTTACAAGGAAAGATGACCAAGGAACCCTTTAGTGGAACTAACGAAAGGGAAAAGACTTATTAGGTATCATACATTCGGATGTATGTGGTTCTTTTAAGGTAATGACAAGTAATGGTGAAAGATACTTCATTACCTTTATCGATGATTATAATCGTTATAGGTATGCATACTTGTTAAGACACAAAGATGAAGCTTTTGAAATGTTCAAAGTCTTTCAAAATGAAGTAGAAAATCAACTCAATAAAACCATCAAAGTACTTCGTTCGGATAGAGGAGGTGAATACCTTAGTGATGCTTTTCAAGATCATCTTAGGAGTTGTGGAATCATCTAACAACTTACTCCACCTGGAACACCACAACATAATGGTGTGTCCAAAAGGAGGAATCGAACTCTATTGGATATGGTTCGATCTATGATGGCTAGAAGCACATTGCCTCTATCATTTTGGGGTTTTGAATTGCTCTCGGCAGCCCGTATTCTAAATATGGCACCAACCAAGAAAGTGGACAATTCACCTTTTGAAATATGGCATGGAAGGGTTCCATCATTATCATATTTAAAGGTAAGGGGTCGTGAGGCTTATGTTAAACACAACACCCAAAACAAACTTGAAAGACGATCCACTAAGTGTATCTTTGTAGGATATCCCAAAGACTATATGGGATATTATTTCACAACCCAAACGAGCAAAAGGTGTTCATTACTCGAAAGGCCGAGTTCTTAGAGAATAAGTTCCTTATGGAAGGAACTAGTAGAATGGTGGAACTCGAAGAGGATCAAGAACCACAAGACGATACACGTTTGGTTGATACTAGCACTCGACAAGAGGTTGTTGATAATGATCAAATGGTTGTTCAAGACACACAAAACGTTCGAAAATATGGTAAAATTAGTAATCCACCCGAAAGATATGGATTTTTCATGGATGGATGCTATGTGATAGATTCGGATGAACCCATCACAAACCACGATGCAATGTCACAATTCGATTGTGACAAATGGCTTGAAGCTATGAACGTTGAGATGCAATCCATGCATGACAACCAAGTATGAGATTTGGTTGTACCACCTCTTAACTCCAAACAGGTTGGAAGTAAGTGAGTTTTCAAAAGGGAAACCGATATACATGGAAACTTGGATACTTATAAAGTAATACTTGTAGTAAAAGGTTTTACTCAAACTCAAGGGGTTGATTATGATGAAGCCTTTTCACCCGTGGCAATGCTAAAGTCTATTAGGATATTATTTGCCATAACCGCATATTATGACTGTGAGATTTGGCAAATGGATGTGAAAACCGCTTTTCTAAATGGACATCTTGAAGAAGATGTCTATATGGTTCAGCCCGAAGGTTTTGTCGATCTACAACATCCTAATAAAGTATGCAAGTTAAATAAATCAATCTATGGATTGAAACAAGCATCTAGAAGTTGGAATCACCGTTTTGATGAAGAGGTCAAGAAATTTGGATTCATCAAAAACGTTGATGAGGCTTGTGTGTATAAGAATGCTAGTGGGAGCATCATTACTTTCCTAGTATTGTATGTTGATGACATACTATTGTTTGGAAATGACATTCCAACCACGGAAGGTGTAAAAGCCTGGATTGGGAGTTGTTTTTCCATCAAAGATCTTGGTGAAGCCGCCAATATTTTGGGAATAAAGGTCTATAGGGATAGATCAAGACGGTTGATAGGTTTAAACCAAAGTGCATGCATTGATAAAATCTTGAAAGGTTCAATATGGAGAACTCTAAGAAAGGTTTGGTACCTATTCAAAGAGGAACGATATTGAGTGCGTCTCAGTGTCCAATCTGAAAGGATGAGCAAGAGAAAATGAAAGGAATCCCATACGCTTCGGCTATAGGATCCATCATGTATGTCATGATATGCACTAGACCGGATGTGTCATGCGCTTTGAGCATGACAAGTAGATACCAACAAAATCCGGGAAGTAGCCATTAGATGGAGGTCAAGAGTATATTGAAATACCTTAGAAGAACTAAGGATATGTTTCCAATATATGGCTCCGGTGAGGAGAAACTCGTTGTAAAGGGTTACACGGATGCGAGTTTCCAAACTGATAGAGATGATTCTCGATTACAATTGGAATATGTTTTGTTATAAATGGTGGTGCAGTCTCTTAGAAGAGCGCAAAACAAGATCTGGTAGCATGGTCCACCACTGAATCGGAATACATCGCCGCCTCATTGGCAACTCAAGAAGCTTCATGGATAAGAAAGTTCATTAGCGACCTAAGGGTGGTCCATACCATTCGGGACCCTCTAGAGATCTTTTGTGACAACGAGGGTGCGATTACTCAGATCAAGGAACCCCGTGCACATCAAAAGACAAGGCACATTGAGCGGAGATTCAACTACATAAGAGATGAAGTTGAAAAAGGAAAGATATGTATTCACAAAGTTCACACCGATCAAAACATTGCGGATCCACTCACGAAGCTCCTTGAAAGGCCGAAGCATGAGGGTCATACTTGCGCCTTAGAACTTCGATATTCTAGTGATTGGATTTGATCTATTTTGTATTTGGATATCAGAACAATTGTTATTTTGACTCATTCATATGATTATGGTTTATGATTATGACTTTTGAGTTATGTTCCATTTTAGCATGTTTAAATCTGTGAATAAGTAAATTATTCTAAATGTCTGTAGTCGTTCATATTTGTGGAAACAAATATGGAGGTAAGACTATTATGAACTTGGATTGGTGGATATTCATAAGGTATAAATATAGAGCAAGGGTTTGTTGCCAAGGTTCATAGATATTTATGGGATATAAATATTGGACTGACCCACCCTCAAATGTTACTGCATGTAATCCTTGTGATTGGTGGTCATAAGTAAATTTGAGTAAAGGCGAAAATCATAGTATCCTCCGACCTAAGATACATACTGGGTCTTGATATTCACCAAATATTATGCTTTGACTTAGTTCTTTGCTACTCTAAAACGTGATGGTACATAAGGCTAAGATTAGGTATGGTACGAGGTGATTGTGAGAGACGTACTTAGTCAATAGGGGATTTGTCCCTTTATTTGTTAAGAGTAAGATGTCTAAGGCCTGATAAGTTGAATCAACAAAGAATGATCACTCTTTGTCTTTGGATTTGACATGACATATGTGGCAAAATGATAAATGATAAATTCACCTAAATCATTTCAAGTAAACTACTTGAAGGGGATGATGTTATTGAATGGCACTTTGTCATACGTATTAGGGGTAGTAAACCGTTTTTAGGCGGTATTTGCTACTTGCATCAATCTTCTATGTATATTGTGCAAGTGGGAGATTGTTGGAATCGGTCTGCCCAAGACACATATTATAATTGATGTGGCTAGTATGTTAGATCCAAGTCGGTTCATACCCAATAACAAGCTAGACAAACACCATAATATTTATTGTAGATATGATCTAACAAATAAATATTAACACTTATGATATTTAGAAAATGGATTTCTAACTATTTGCACTTGAGGAATCAATAAATTATATGGATAGTTTATTTAGAGAGATTATCTTATGATATTATTTAAGTTGGTTAAATAATATATATATATATATATATATATATATATATATATATATATATATATATGATAATGGTTATGATATATTGCATGAAACATATGGCATGTTAAAAGTGTTACATGTCACAAAGTTTCAAGAGACATGTGACTAGTACATGGAGTATTAGTCTGTTGCCAGAAAAAAAAGGAGAAAATATTTTCTGGTAGGACCAGTCATTTTGGGGGGGAAATTCTCACCCTTTTGTTTAAACAAATTTTCTCCTTTATATCTTTCTTGGGACACAACACAAGTCACAACCACTAATATTACATGCAATATTGAAGTCTCTCTCTCCTCTCTCTCTCTTCTCTCCCAAAATCGGTCCAAGGAAGAAGAAACAAAAGAAGGGTTTTGTGTGCAAAGTGTTATTAAATCCTAGCAAGACAAGGTGTCTGTTGGTGGCTTGGGGGTATACAAGATTGAGGTACTTCTCTCTTAAAGGCTAGCTATTCAACCATTATATTCTTCATCCTCCTTGCATCTTGAAAGGCTGTATTGCATAAACACCTTATGGTTGTTGATTTTGGTAAGCATGTAATTTTGTATATGGATCTGGGGCTTGGGTTTTTACATATAAAATCGGTTTTATATTAATCTAAATAATAAGATTTAAAACAATTTAATTCGCTGTATTTTTCATATAAATGGGTTTATATGACTTTCATAATCTTGTTAAAACCCAACACATGCACCGTCTCGTTTTTCTTTCCTTGCATTATGGCTTTGGACGAGGTTTCGAACTTATCGAACACCCTGACATCATTTGGACTAAATAAAATGTATTGACCCGTAGACCTAATTTGAGGGACCGATAGTAAATTATTTTTCACACCCGGAACATGGTATACATCATTTAATACAAACTACCTTGTTTATGTGGTTTGAATCGTATGTCACCAACGTGTGCAATTTTGTGTCGCGAGTTGTCGGCTATTACAATCACCCGATTACCTTCATATTTGACCGGGTTTCTTAACTTCGCCTTTTCTCCGGTCAAGTGGTTCGAACACCCGAAATCAACAATCCAATCATCCAAAGGATTGTCTTCGGTTTCAGTGTTCGCGGTTAAGGCCATCACATGTTCTTCGACTGCAAAATTGGCTTCGGCATCCCAAGCCACTTCTTCTCGAACTGTGGCGGCATTCCCTTCATCAGCCGACTTCCCCGGGCAATCTTTGGACATGTGTCTACGTGTGCCATAATTATAACACTTATATGGAAATCGCTTACCGGATTTTCCCGACTTTTTGTCGTTCATCGATTCTCGCTGATTTGAGCTTTGTCCGGATTTGTAGTTATCCGACTTCTTGATCTATCGTTCCACTTTCGTCCTTCATTCCCGCTTGATCGAAATTTTCCCTTCCCTAATCGACGTACAAGGCTTCGGTCTCGATCTTCGGGATTGAAATCGAGATGTCACCGATCTGTTTAGCCAAGTCTTATTGGCTCGCGAGAAGATTATTGAATTCAACCAAGGATGGTTGTTTCGGCCATCCTTGTACCGCGGCTACGAAACTTCGATACTCGGTTCTTAAACCATGTATTAAGATTCGTTTCATTCTAGCATCTCCAACTCTTGCTTCCGGATCAAGCTCCCCAATCTCACGACACTAGGTCTTAACCTCATGAAAATACTGCATAATCATAAGATCTTTTTGAGTGATTGATAGAAGCTCGTTTTCAAAAAGCTGAAGTTTTGCGTCATTTTTCTTGGAGAAAAGTGTCGCCAAAGCATCCCACGCTTCTTTTGGCGTTGCTAGGTCTCAGACGTAATCCAAAATCTCTTCCTCGATCGTTCTTTTCAATGCGAACATAGTTTTTCCGACCTTTACTTTCCACTTGTTGATCGCCCCATTGATGTCGATTATCGGTTGGGTGGTGTCTGACCCTTTAACAACTTCCCACAGATCCTGACCATGTAGATACGAACTCATACAGGTTGACCACGTGTTTTAGTTTTGATTGTTCAATTTCTTCACGCCTCCAACAACTTGAAAATCGGCCATGTTTAGTGGGTTGGTGACCACTTGTTACGTTTTAAACACGTGAAACAGTAAACAAATCCAAGACCCAATACACGATCGAACAATATTTGCTCAAACACACAAGCGTTTTCTTATTATTTGAAAACAAGAAAAGAGAGATATAAGACAAACTTATACTCAATACAAGACACACTTGATATATTTTTACAACTAAAACTTACAAGCCTTATATAGGCAAACAAAAACTTAAGGAGTAAGGAAACTTAGCTAGTCAGACTTTGAAACTTACACACCAATCCTTATCCTATTGAAATAAGGAAACTTATCTACTAGCTAGACTTATCCATACTAAAAAAAGACTTATCCATTAAGGAAACTTAGCCACCAAGTATGACTTAGTTTTCTTTTAAGTTCCTTTAGTTATGCTCCCCTCCAAGCCACCCCTTTAAGATCAAACCGAACCAACCTTTAGCCCACAAGTTCTGCTCATTTAACAATGGTCTATTGTGAAACATAATGGGAGTAAAGAATCAACCGACTAATCAAGGATGACGATTACTGAGGAATCACTGACGGAAGTTTCTCTAGCATATCACAAACAAATACCACAATGTTGGAACAAAGGTTGAGCTTGGTGTAAACATATATCTCGTGAAGTAACATATTATATATGTTTAAAGTAATATGTTTAAACTATTAAACCAAATCTAAAAAAGACAAAAAAATCTATAACACTATCTCGCATTTTTATTACTTATCCCGAGCCCAAGACATTTCAAGAATTTTGAGAGCCGGCTCTGAACGAGAGGACGGAGATCTAAACTATCTGTCCCAGACCCAGTTTCACATCCACGGTTTTCAATTATGGTTTTGACTTAAGAAAGTGATAATAATTTTGAGTAATAATATTTAGTAGAAAGATTAACTGATTTTATTAAACTTTTTCAAAAACATCATTCTTGATCAAGAAAAAAATAAGCCTACCGAGTTTGACCGAGTGTTGAAGTCAGTACCCGAGTTTGTTACCAATTTTAGAAGGACCAACTCATCCAAAATTGAAAGAGATGCGTGGCCTCTTCATCACCAAAAGACAATTGAATTGAAATCATCGACCATAAAGAAAATGACCTCTCAACCATAATAATAATTAATAGTTTCTCCATTTCATTCACACTCTTTTAACTTTCTCTAAATACTATTATTATTTTCCAATAAAATTATGGCCTCAAAACTATTTCTCTCCATTATCCTCCTCCTCCTCCACATAACACTTATTGAATTTTGAATTCGGACTGGGTTTTCTTGGTTATGGTTTTTTCTGGTTATGGACACGATTCGGTTTTTTTGAACATCCTTAGTTGAGAAGTACAATATGACAATATGTGTAACCTTGCGTGTAAAGTGGCGTGAGATGCTCTGGTTAATTTTCCTTACCATTTTATTTGTGTTTACTGTAAAGTGGTAATACCTTTTCATGAGAAAATGCCACCTGTAACTTTTATGCAAACATTTTCATTGATTCAAAACAATATATACTATTGTTTGTGAATTTTACAATAACTATGTATAATATGTTTGTGAAAAAAGTCACGTTTAATGGTTAAAAACCTGGAATTCTGTGAACAAATTGTGAGATCAGGGAGTAAGAAAATTTTGGTAAAATATAATATTGAGGTTACAAACTCAGGTTTCATCATCATGTAAGTTGGGAGACTGAGAGGTGCTTTAATCCCATGGTAAAACAAAGAAAAAAAATCGTATAGAGAAACCCGACTGAACTAAACTCGAGGTTTGTTAGCTTAAGCTTTGGTTTCTTTTAGGCGCCGACTCGACACCCCAAAATATGAGTTATACCAGTGACCAGAGGCGTAACCAGAAGAGGGTCCACAAACATGTCTTGGACCTGTTAGTTGTGGTCAAAAAAGGAGAACTTTGCCATGACCATCTTAGTATCTTACTAATAAATTCTGGTGCTGCCTCCAATTGCAATAAGTTGCAAACAAAATAAACGTAACCAGGGATTGCAATTTCCAGAAAACCGTTAACCGTGAACTAATAACCTTAGTTAGGGAGTGTTTGGGATTCTTTATTTTCATCAACTTATAACTTATAAACTTTTTAAAAAGTTAATAAAGTGTATAAGGTGTTTGGCAAACCATAAGGCATTATGGATATTTACTCATGAAAAAGGCAAAACAAATGGATTTTGAAAAGTTAAGAATATGTAGCTTATTAACTTAATGAGTTTGATTTACCTATTACACCCTCTAACCCTCAAATCCCAAAGTGTCATTTTTAGTCATTTTAGTTTTCCCTAACACATAAGCTAATCCAAACATTTTTTTTTTAAAACTTCTTTTAATTTTATAACTTAATTAGTCTTTTTAACAAAAAGTCTTTTTTCACTTGAATAAGCAATCCCAAACACACCCTTACTATACTTGAAATAGAAATAGTTTTCATAATTCTCATAAAGATATTACACTGCCAAATGATATCAACATTAGACATTTACAACCATCATTTGTCTACAGATGAAAAGTAAGCTATGAGCTAGTTGATGAGTTTTTTGTTTTGTACTTGACCCAACCCTCCAACCTGCAGCCTAGTTGATCAAACAATAGTAAAAGATTGAGTTTTTTGTTTTCTACTTTCCAACGACCAGAATGGGCAAACCCAAAGCAATCTAGGATGTTTACACAGACAAAGTACCGGTCATTATTGTATGATTGATCGGGATTTGACCACTCTAGCTCACTTCTACACATTACTACTAAAAGTAAATCTACCGAGACAGGCATATTTGTAGTTACAAAACCATGTATTTTATCTACCTTACTACAACACATCAAAAGTTGCTTCAAGACACAACACCAGCTTTAGGGCCGTTCCACGTGTGAACTCCTTTCACATTTCTTTTCACCATGTCTCTCCCTCTTGGTATCGGATCTTTTTGTTTACCCGATTTTGTATCTTTCTTTTCAGCTGCATTATTTCTCCCAACACTTTCAGGAACACGGATCCTATTGGTCGAGGAAGTTGAAGAGCTCGGTCTAGCATTTAATGGGACGGAAGACTTGATTGGTCGAGTAGCCATTGCTTGTGAGCGGGGTCGTGGTTGATTTGGTGTCTTGCTGATAGGTTTAACCTGTAAATTGCATTGTATATGTATATCATATTATTTTTTCTTACTAATTATTATAGTAAGTTTCGGTAGTGTTGTTAAAGGAACCTTGTGTTGATCTGAATGGTGAGCAGATTCGTTGTAGAAAGAAGGCAACGGTTTTGCTTTAAAGTTGAGGCTTTTTCTGAATTGCTTCATCTCGGCTGCTTGTTTTTCCTGCAAATGTTCAACCCACATGTAATTGTAGAACTTAATTGAATGGAATAATATTTATTGGTTTATTATCATACCACTGTTTTTGCTTCAAATTTATTAATCTCCATCTCTTTAGCATGCGCTTTCTCCACAATTTTAGTATAAAACTGTGATATGTGAAACAAAACTCCTATTTAAGAAAAACATAAAACAACTATAAACTATAAACTAACATAAAAGAAAGATTCTTGCCTCTTTCCTATTTTCTGCTCGTTGAACAGTCTTGGAACCAAATCCAGTAGCACTCTGAACCATGTGTGTTCTAGTTGGATTCACAGTTTGTTTTGACCTGGAAAAAAGTCAAAAACAGATGAAGATATGTTGAGAATACACTAAAAGAATTTTTCAATAATTCGTTATAAAAATGTGAACTATTATTACGAACCGGTCAATAGTCTGACGTACTCCCGGAAGAGACTTCTGTGACAATGGAAGCTGAGCTTTGACTTTGACTTCCTTAGTAGCTTGTAATTCCTTCACAAATATATTCAATGAATAAGATACCACATACACAAATGTTATAGCTGTATTATATAATTTAAAAGAGTCGTTAGTTGTTATTCACCTCTGCCTTTTTCACTCTTGAGCCAATCATGGGGCTAGCGGGTCGGGGTGACTTCTTTTCAGTTTTCTTTATAGGTAAACCTTTGCTTTCACTAGCTTTAGGCTTCATTGAGCCTTTGAATGCTCCAGTAAGAACCATCTTTTGTGAACTATCAACATTGACCCGAGTCTTTAATGTTGACCTTGTAAGTTTCTTTTCTGCTGCAGGCTTTACCTAATACCAATACAAAACAAGCATTGTAAGCATATAATATAATATGAATATAAAATATCTAATGCCCCATGATACAAGGATTCACCTTGGGAGAAAATGTTGCCTGTGGTGCGGAGCAAATGCTATCATGGTCCTTCTCGGGAGTTTGACAAGCAAGTGATGAGTCATCATTGGCTTCTGATGACAGATCCACATGTACTACATGGTCAACAAGAGTCAACCCAATACTTTGTTCAGTATTTTCAGCTACATTCTCAATTTCACTTTGATGCGTTTCACCAAGCTCGTCCTGAGATGTAACAGGATGAAACTCATAACTTTGACTTTCCCAATGTTGACTTACAGTATCTTCATCAAAGCATACAACATCTACTTTTTCATGATGTTGACTTTTGGTTTCTGCATTGCATTCTGAAGGATTATAACTGCAAGGACTCTCATTACAATCACCGTATTCTTCAAAACCATGCGCATCATTATTTGTAGCCGACTCTACACCGTCTTGACATTCAGAAGAACGTTGCTTCAAAAGGGCTTTCCGTCTAAACTCGGCTTCAAAATACGCCTTCTTTTCTGTAACCAATCCTGGTTTTGAATACTTTTCAACTTCTTCAAGATATGTGTTATGTGAAAAAATTGATCTTCTTTCCCAAGATAATGATTCGGATTCAAATCTCCCAAACGAGATTGAGCCAGAATGCAAGAGATCAGCCTGTCCAGTAATGGAGTAGTTAACAAGCATTACATTACATACAGTTAAAGCTTAATATTAATATATGAAGGCATACATAAATAATATATAGTTAGTTGATTACTTTGATGAACACAGATTTATAAACAACATTTGATTAGATCTAGTTAAAAAAAGCCACTGCCTCCTTACATCTTCTATCTTCTATCTTCTATCTTCTATCTTCTATATCTAATAAATAAAAATAATGAGTGACACAGGTAAGCTTTGTAGGCCACCTAATAAATATTGGATGGCACATATCGACCTTTGATAAGATCTACATGTAATTAACTTCAGTTAATACAAAAAATTGAATTAATATTGCAGTTAAATAATGAGAGAATTATTCAGTGCAATTAAATAAAATAAAATGTTGTTAGTAACTAGACGTATAATCCAGGCAACAGATCGATCTAGTAGAAGAGTAAGAAACCGAATGGAAACTACCTTAAAATTGAAGCGAAACGGTTCTTGAATATCCCCTGCCATTACTTGAAAGCATCATATAACAAAAACAAAACATCATGTGAATGAATGTAACGACGATATACAAACGTATAAATTACTTACAGTGAAAGTGAAGAATAATAATATTGATTGACAGCAAGTATCGGTTTGTTGAAGATTAGAGTATGAGAGAGAAAGCGAAAAACTGTGTAGAGAGGAGAAACTGCTTCTGCATCTGGTAAGTAAGCATCATGTGCCATGTGATGTGTGTCTCTTTTGTTAATTGAATGAATTTGATCTGACCTTTTGGTCAACTCTTTTAAGATGTGATGTGGCCCAACTTCAATCACATTCACACCACCCAACCCCCACCTTATATTATTATTATTATTATTAAGATTCATACAAGGGGTCTAAATAATGTAAAAACAAATTTATAAGTCGCTTATTTATTATTAAAAGGTTAGGAATCATTAAGATATGCAATCTTTTATATTGCATTATTGAGAATTTTATTTAAGGGTTTGAAAAGGATAAGAAAAAAAAATTCATTTTTGAGTTTGGTTTTTAAAAGAAAAGAAAGAGAATGGAAAAAAGAAGTCAGGGTTTTTTCTTTCAAAACTTTTATGTCAAATATGGTCTGATTGTTAAAGAAAGTTTATAGTCCATTACCATATTACTAATTTACCATATCTTAATTCTCTTTTTCATGTTACCATAAGGACATAATTGTAAGATTACATTTTTTTTCCTTCCAATCTAACTTAAAAAAAATGTAATTTTCACTTTATTTTATTTTAACTTGAGAATGCATTTTAACTATATAATTTATTTTCTTTTTTTCCTCTACTCAATTTTATCATTTCTTTTCCTTGTATTTTAAACCCGAGAATGCAGTATTAATGACCATTGAAAAGCTACCAAACAACCCTTTTATATTATGGTCTGAAAAAGAAAGGATACAAGGGTTGCCCCGAGTTTGAGGATTGTTCATGAATGGGGCCGAAACTATTTCAATAAATTATGTAACGTTAGGTCATTTTTAAAATTATAAATAATTTTAGTTCGTTTTCAATAACTATAAATATTCACAATATGTATCTTGTTAAAAGAAAGAAGAGTACGAGCCAAATTGACACATTTTATATCTAATAGACGGTCCCGATGACTCAAAATATGAGACCATTAACTAACGAATCTGGAGCTAGTAGATGAGATTTTAGAGTTCTTTTTATGTGGACGTGGCAAATTATATATAAGTGGTTTGAGTAGTAATCAAATAGACACGTCATGTAATATTCTCCATACAAATAAAAGGTCTAATATGGTTTTGAGTACATGGTTGATATTTCTCTAATTTGTTGGTTCATCCAATCTTAAATATTACAAAATTTTCTAATACCATGTTTTTTATTACTTCCCGGATAACTAAAAGTTTATTTTTTTTTAAATATTATGTAATATAGCTCTCAAAATGTTACTTTGTCGGGTTTATTTTTCAAGCGATAACTTTCATTGAAAAACGACCCACTTAGCAAGACTCTAAAGAAAACAATGACAAAGCCTAAAATGAAAACTACATCAATTTTTTCAAGCCATATTTTTAAGACTAGGTCTTTCATTATTTTGCCAGCTTACCTCACCTTTTCCAATCATGTGTAAAATGAGTTTTGGCTTCAAATGGAGAAGCCGACGCATGATTAGTTTTGGTTACAAATAGAAAATCAAATAACTGTCGTCTGGATGCGACCTTAGGTTTCAGCTTAATTCAAAGATTATAATTATTATGCTTTCAACATATTTCGTACGGAATTTTTCATACGCCCCCCCCCCCCCCCCCCACCACAACAAAAATAGAAGAAAAGAACACCCACACACACGAAACACGTGTACGTTTTCGTCTAAATTTCGCCACTGTACGTATGATTCATATTAATATGCGTATAGTTATTCACCATTACCAAAAGCTAAAAGATGTTATACCTAAAAGTCTATAAAATTTACATCCTTAAAAACTGAAATTGCATTACTCTATAGTCTACAAGCTACATGAGTACATGACACAATAACAATTATTGACTAGTTATCAGATGGCTACTACTCTACTATATTGCATAAAAAAGTATTCACAAAACACATATAAATTAAATTTAGAATTATTAATTCTGAGATAAGATTTACAAAGATAATCTAGGTTAATTAATGTAAGAGATGATTGTTGCCCTGTGGACAAAAAAATGTTTAATTTGGGCCATAGAAAGGGCAATGATGATAAAAGTCTTTGTTTTACATTCTTGGTTTTTGAGGAAATGAATACAAGAATTGCTTTTTAATCTTTGGGGCCAATCATGATTGAGAAATTATAAGAATCCTAAAAGCGTAAAGAACCTGAATGATGCTCATATATGGGGGTGTGAATTGTTTGTTCTAAAACAATTTACTAAAATACTAACACTTATATCTATGACCATGTTAGTATATATGCAACGAAAAAAAATAATTATCAAACTAATTCTAGCCTAGCCTAGTGATAAAAAGTGATTTCTTTGATGTTAGAGTTTGAATCAAATAACGAATGTGTGAGCTCTAAGGTGAAAAAGAAAACTCAACTAACAATTTGTGATTTAGAGTTTAGTCATTAGTGTATGTAGTGGAAGTGAAATGTGTTTATATGATATTTTAAGAAATTACTACATATGTTAATACAATTCATGTAGTTTAATTCTTTTAATTTAAAATTAGCTATGTATTAAATGACACATATAGACATAAGGAATGTTCAATACAATATCAACAATAAGTAAAGAGCTACAAGCACTATATAAACACCTGCATCGATTTAAATGTTGGAGTAAACTATGGTTTTCGTTCTTTTGGTTTGTCTAAGTATTTGATTTTAGTCCAATAGTTTCAAATTTGTGATTTTGATACATGTGTTTCATTTCACTTGCAATTAAACCTGAACCCACTAACGTCTGTAAGCTTAATCGTTAAACCCATTAGTGTGCCTTTCACATAAGGTGTAAGACCTCGAAATGAGTTCTACAGTTGGTAATCATTCCAAACCAATTTCAAATATAAAGTTTAAACCGGTTTCATATAATTCAAAATTTCAATACAGAGTATTCTTGCAGCGGAAAATTTATAAAACATCCAAATATTATCCTTAAGACATAAAAATGTAAATTAAAGTTTTCTTAAATATTAACACGATAAGGAGCATCGACTAGAACTGCCTCGGGACCTCGGGTAGTCTCGAGCACCTCCAAGCAGTAATCTCATCCACGTTCAACCTGAAATCATTTTAATATACATGCAAAGTCAGCTTGAGCTGAGTGAGTTCATGTTTTTATCATCAAACTTTATTAAAGACTGGCCAAGGCATTTAACATACGACTTCCATAAAAATAAATAAATAGCATCAATAAATAAATAAATAAATTTTCCTCAGTCAAGCACGTAACACGGGTCACATCCTCTCAAGTCCAAAACACAAAGTTAAGGACCCGAATAATCTTCACCCCAAGTACAGATAAACTGTTAGGAGATTTTTAAACATCCTTTCGCCCCAATGACAGTCTTCCTGTCCCGGGACTCTTCACCTTAACTCCCAACAGGGGAATTAAGATATTTTATTCTTCTCTTCGACCCAGTCACGGCTTAACAAAAACATCCTCGTGGTGGCCACACACACACATACAAATAAAACCATCATAAATCATACAAACTTCCGAGCATAGATAGTAAAAATAACATAAACTATGCAATATCATCCAAACGCTTCAAAAGGGTAAAATCGTCATAAAACGTGTATGCTAGCCCAAAGCGTAAAACATTTTAAAAGGGACATCATGAAACTCACATGATATGAATCACATAAACATCACAACTGGATCCTTTAGCTAATCACTCACAATCCACAAGCCTGCCAAGTTAAAGCACACAACAATCATTAACTAGACCGCAACGACTCGCTCACCTACGAGATGTCCTACCGGGGTTGGATTGACCAGTCACACACTCACACCTCGACCAAAGGCGGCGGAACATACCGAGGTGTAACAATTGCCCATAAGCGCATGACACTATTTAAAGCGACAATATTTAACAAACTCATTTCATTTCACAACATCGAAAATGTCACATAACAACATTCATAAGATAGTCACAACAAAATATAATAAAATATAGCAAATCAAATATTGTTCTTTTTTTTCTAATATCCTAAAGGTATTTGTGACGTTTTCTTCAAGCTCCATAATCAACCTAGATGCAAATCTATAACATTTCATAAAATAAAATTTATCAACACAAAGGTTGGTGAGCAATTCATAAGTTTGAGCATAATAGTATATAGTACGAAAAAGCCACAATCGTGTATACGAAACAATAAATAAAAGCAATAACTTGGTTAAATAGATATCGCTAATAGAATTACGTTAGCGACACCTAGCTATAAGGGGATGCCAAATAGTCTAGGATTTTATAGTTATCGTTAATTGCATTACGTTAACGACACCTTGCTATAAGGGGATGCTAAATAGACTAGGATTTTATAGTTCCACCAACCAAAAACGATAAACACGTAGGCATATAATCATAGAACACCAAATCGATCAATTATTTAAGTAAAGTATACAATAACGTTTGTGGTTTAAGACTCAAGTATAAAGCATTAGTTTAGAATAGTATGAAATGTCACCCCAAAACAAAAGATGGAAAACGGGGTATGAAAGTACTCACGTTTAAGTAATAAACTTGAAAGATTTGATGATTTGGAGTTTAACCGGAATGACGGGTTTAATGAGCAAAGCCTAAATAAAGGAAGTCTTGAATTAGAAATGTTGTCTTGAAAGTCTTTAGTAAAAATAAATAATGAGAAATGCAAACAATTAAAGTTTAAGGTTTAAAGTGTAAATAATTAAGAATTTATGACAATAGTCCTTTAAAAATGTAAGTTTGCTCAAACCGAGTTAAAGTATCTAGCCTTAATATTTACTCAACCTATGTTAAGTAATAAGGTGGGTAAAAATGCAAGAATGCAAGTCCCTTAATGATAAGATACGAAAACGGGTTTTTATAGAGTGTTCGGGTTGTTGCTTCGGGTCTTGATAATTGGTCAAACCCAAAGTCAACTTTTCAAAATATTAAATGTTATGAGATAACTCATAAAAATCAAGTAAGACTTAACCAAGTATGTATTTCTATTATTTTAGAACTAACAACGCACGTCAAGCGAGTGTTCGGTTTTGTCGGTCCAAACTTTGTTATGAGATCAAGTTGGATCCAACATTTCCAAGTACTTAAGAAAATAATTAAAATCAGTTTATAAAGTATTTTTAAAGATTTATACAAGTCTTGATAGCTAAAAACACACTTGTGTGTCTTAAGCGAGTGAAAACCGGTTTAGTTCGGTTTGGTCGGTTTCCATCTCACAATACGTTCCTTGATGGTTTCCACATGCCCATATATCAAAGAATTTGTATAATAATTTATAAATGATGATACTTAAGTTTTACAACCAAAAAGTTAACAACAAAGTCTTTAAACGAAAGTTCGGTTTGGTTTTGTTTCCATCTCACAATACGTTCCTTGATGGTTTCCACATGCCCAAATATTAAAGAACTTGTAAAAATGATTTTAGAAACTTAAATCTAACATAAAGCATGTTTAAAACAATTATTTAACAAAACTAGTAACAAGTTCGGTTTACGGCTTGGACTATTTACGGTTAAACCGAGATTAGTCTCTACAAACTCATAACCATGGAACTTCATAAATATGACAAACAAACTAAAAAGAGCAGAAGCTAAACAAGATTTATGTGCAAACAAGTTATATAAGTGTATATATATCAAGGACCAAGAAAGTCCTACATGAAGTCTTGCCTTACGTAGTCCGAAACTTAACCAACCGGAGTCGGAGAAGTAACTACAAAAGGTAACAAGGGGTGTGTATTATATATATGTTGCAACATCAAGCTTCAAGTAATAAGAATTAGTTAGAACAAGGTTAGCTTTAGTTTGACCTTAAGTAGTCAAAATAGCATAATGTTCAAGATGAATACTTGGATTTGAGAGAGAGTTTGGAGAAGATGAACAACCAAAGTGGTGTATGGAGCCTTACTTTTATAATGGTAAGAGTATGGTTCATTCCAATAGGGTAAAAATGCATATGATGGTTGAAATGGTCAAACAAGTTTTTGGTAAATGACAATAATAGTCCCCAAAGTTTGTTTTAAGTCATTAGGCGTTTTAAGGACCGAAAAGGATGTTTTCAAGACCCAACAAGTGTAAAACAATATCGTAACATAAAATCCATCATTTTGATTATAACATAAGCTTCGGTTTACAAAACGAGTCGGTTTACACAATAAAAGATTACAAAACGAATACAATTCGAGACCCGAAATTGACGAATGTCACAGTATTCCCTACTTTAGGGAATTTTGTCTCGAAAAGACATACTCGACGATGCAAACAAGTGTGGATACTTATCTTTCATTGTGTCTTCTCGTTCCCAAGTAAAATCTACGCCGCGCCGTGATTCCCATCGAACTTTAACTAACCGAATACGACTACGCTTGGTTTTCTTCTCGTTGCGATCCATGATCTCAACGGGTCGTTCAACCATAATCATCGATTCATCGACATGTACTTCGTCGAGAGGTATATGGAGATTATCCTAGGCTAAGCACTTTTTAAGATTCGAACATGAAATGTCGGATGAACACCGGCAAGTTCTTGCGGTAGTTCGAGTCGATAAGCTACCTTCCCAACGCGTTCAAGAATTTTGAAAGGGCCAACAAAACGAGGAGCTTGCTTACCCTTCTTTCCGAAACGGACTACCCCTTCCAAGCAGATACTTTTAGAAGGACAAGATCGTCAACATTAAATTCGATTGGTTTTCGCCGTTTGTCGGCGTAACTCTTTTGACGACTTATAGCGGCTAAAGGTTCTTACGGATTTAATTAATCACATCGGTGGCTCCTTGGACCATTTCGGGTCCCGTGATTTGAGCTTCACCGATTTTGTTCCAACTAATCGGGGAACGACATTTACGACCGTAAAGAGCTTGAAATGGAGCCATACAATGCTAGAATGATAGCTATTGTTATAAGAAAACTCGATGAGACCGTCCGTTTGAGGATGATAAGCGGTGCTAAGATCGAGACGTGTTCCTAAGGCTTCTTGAAGTGATCGCCAAAAATGAGAGGTAAAATGAGCATCGCGATCGGAGATGATAGTCAAAGGTAAACCGTGCCGACACACAATTTCCCGAACATAAATTTGAGCAAACTGCTCGACAGAATACTTCTCGCGGATCGGAATGAAATGAGCAGATTTGGTCAAACGATCAATAATCACCCAAATACTATCGTTGCCTTTTTGGGTGTTGGGTAATTTGGTGATAAAGTCTATAGCAATATCTTCCCATTTCCAAACGGGAATCGGTGGTTGCTCGAGTAGACCAAAAGGTCTTTGACTTTTGAGCAAGTAAGATATTTAGATACAAACAGCGCTACGTCCTTTTTCATACCCGGCCACCAAAAGGTAGCACGAAGATCGAAATACTTCTTATCCGCACCGGGATGAACGGAATACCGCGAATTGTGAGCTTCGTCGAGTATGCAAGTACGAAGATCATCGCGATCGGGAACCCACAAACGATTAAGAAAGTACAAGAGACCATCAGGTTTAGTTTCGAGTTGAAGTTCGGCACCACATGACATTTCGTCGTACATGTTCCCTTCTTCAACGGAGGTACGTTGAGCTTGAAAGATTCGGATTTGAAGATCGGTTTAAACAACAACGCTTAAGAGCATAACGGATTTAACATTAACCTTTCGACTTAGGGCATTGGCGACAGCATTCGCTTTACCGGGATGGTAGCAAATTTCACAATCGTAATCCCTAAGTAATTCGGCCAATCGTCGTTGTCTCATGTTGAGATCTTTTTGGTAAAAAATATGTTGAAGGCTTTTATGATCGGTAAAAACCACACATTTTGTACCATAAAGGTAATGACTCCAGATTTTGAGAACGAAAACGACGGCTCCCAGTTCGAGATCATGAGCCGTATAGTTCTTCTCGTTGACCTTTAGTTGCCTTGAGGCGTAAGCAATAACTTAACCTCGTTGCATGAGGACACAACCGAGGCCTTGATGGGAGGCTTATCAAAATAACACAAAATCGTCGTTTCCATCGGGAAGGGTTAGAACAGGAGCATTGCAAAGCATGTACTTGAGAGTACAAAAGGCTTCCTCTTGCTTCGAACCCCAATAGAATGGTTTTTCTTTATGGGCGAGGGAGGTAACATGCAAAGAGATTTTGGAAAAGTTTCGAATAAATCGCCGATAATATCCGGCTAAACCGAGGAAGGATCGAATTTTCGTGGGAGTCGTTGGAGTTTTCCAATCCTTAACGGCTTTTGAGTCAAAGATTTGACAAAAATGAAGTATATGGAAGATTAGAATCTTCTTAACCTCCTCAGAATTCACTAAGTATGGATCCGGGCACACCTTGGACCTCCGAGCAAGCTTTTACTTAGCCGGGTACGATATTTTGTCTATCGGGCAAGGTTATCTTCAAGTAGTCTTTTTTAGTGGATATCCGAGCAGGGTTTGCAAATTAGTGCATTTCTGGGCAAGGTTCACTAGTTTATATTCCCGAGCAAGGATCACTTTGTCTAGCAAGTTAGTTAGTTCTTCATAAGCCGAGTAAGGTTTATCTCCGAGTAATCTCTTGGCGAACCAAGCTCAAAGAAACCAAGTGATTGGAAGACCGGGCAAGGTATTTATAATAATGATTGGTCCAGGTAAGCTTGATGAATATTGATATATCTTAAGTATCATCGGGAACAGTCAACTCAAGCAAGGAACAGTGCTACCGAGCACACTTTGCTAATAAGTTATTTTGTAGCAAAAGAGTTGAAGGGATCATTGAAGAACAAGGTTGCTCGTAAGGGTTTGTCGGGCAAAGTCAAGAAGATTGAAGTCTACCCGGTGAGTATTTTACTTGGTAAAATACTCTTCTAGTAAAGTCTACCCGGAAACTGATCCAAGCACACTTCTATGTTACCAAGTATTGAAGGATGACAGAGTACACAGCGTACTCGGGAATGAATATTGCTAACAAAGCATACCCGGAAGACTTGTTTTACACTTAGAATATTTTGTGGTTATGTAAATTGAATATGTATTAAGGTTTGGGGTTTCTAGAAGGAATGACAGCTGTCCTAGGGTGGCAGGCCTATAAATAGAATGTTTTAGGGCACGCCACCTAAGGCAGACAGACACATTAATCGAAAAAAGAATATTTTTGTGTGACGGCTGTCCTAGAATTTATACGGATAAACTTTCCTTCAAGAAACCCTAAATAGATTATCATTTGTATTATTAATATTATATAAATGGAAATATTTTGAGTGAATCTTGTTTGTGTTGGTTACCTTTGAATATTGATTAAGAAACTGTTTGTTTGTTATTGATTCCGCCTTTAACAAACGGAAATCTTTCTAAATATAGCAACCCGTCATTAACTCCCTTGTTGACACATCTATTTGTGTGAGTTATGACATGATTAAGTAAGATCCAGCTGAAATCGGGGACCTGACAAGTGGTATCAGAGCTTGTTGCTGCTATTTTGGAAAGATCGTTGCTGATTGAAGATTTGAAGAAGAATGACGTAAGCAGACCACTGTTACATTAAAAAGTGACGTCAGCAGGTTTGTTCTTCATTTTTCTTCCAGATCTACAATCATTTGGTGTTTTCTCTTCCTTACTCTATTTAAAGTTTTAATTTTTACATATAAATCTTGTTCTAATCGCATCAGACAACTTGAATCTGAACAACCGGTTTTTAGATCTGATTATTTTTTTTCGAACTCTGTTTTTACAAAGAAACTATTTTGATTTCTTAAAATGTCTGGTTACGAAGAACAAGAAGGGTCTACTAACAAGATTCCTACACTCTATGGACAGGAAAATTTCACTAAATGGAAGGTCTTGTTTGAAGCAGCCGTATGCTACAATGATGTTGATATGTGGAATTCCATCAAGAATGGTCCATAAGGGGAAGTTGAAGAAGGTGCAAATCCGGCAGCAACTGCTGTTGTGAGAGAAAGGATGAGAAAAGTATATAACAAGGCTTTAGCTATGTTGAAGCTAGGTCTGTCTTGGGAAATACTTACCAAGGTTGCACATTATCCCAATGCCAAGGCAATGTATGATTCAATACTTTAACTGTTTGAGGGAAATGTTGAGCTCAAAAACATCAAGATGCAGAGATTGTAGCAGCTAGAAAGATTTAAGTATAAAGAAGGAGAAAGGCTGAAGTCTATTCTGGAGAGGTTCTTATCAATAGTGAATGATCTCAGAACCACAGACTATGTCATGACTGACTTTGACCTTAATACCAAGCGGCTCAACTCTATGCCAAAGGAATGGTACACTGCCTGCAAATTCATCCTTTGGAAGCACAACTTCAATGACTTGAAATTGGATGATGTAGTGTGCTTTCTTCAAGCTGCAGAGATAGAGATGATAGAGAATGAGATTATTAAGGAGGAAAGACCCTGCTTCAATGTTTCAAATGCATTGATTGCACCTATGGGTAATTTGACTACCAAGAATCAACAGCAGATTCCTATCATTGAAGAACCTGTTGAACTTAATTCTAATACTCCAAAATCATTTGTTGGTTGTAGCACAAGTAATCATGGAAACCAGCAAAGATTCAATGTGAAGCTGATTGATGACACTGATTCTGCCTCTATGGAAAGTGGGAATGTTCCTCACACTAGTGGTGGAAATGGTCAAAGCAGTGATACACAGGCATTGCTTTCAATGTTTACTGAGTCATATAATGCATTTATAGCAAAGAATTTAATTCACACAAGTGTAGTACAAGATGATCTTGAGCAGATAGATGCTGATGACTTGGAGGATATGGATTTGAAGTGGCAAGCAGCTATGTTGGCTCTTAGAAGCAAAAGGTTGTATAACAGGACTGGTAGGTCATGCCTATCAGGGCCAAATGAAAGAATTGGTTTTGACAAATCAAAGGCCATTTGCTATAATTGTCAACAGTCTGGTCATTTTGCAAGAGAATGTAATATGCCAAGAAACTTCCAAGTGAACCAATTTCAGAACCAACCAAGAAATCAGTAGTCTCAATATCAACAGCAGCCTCAATATCAGCAGAGACCCAAACCAACAACTTCAACAACAATCCCAATAACAACTATAATCCCAACTTCAACAACTTCCAACCTCAAATGAACAATCATGATCAAGGAGTGCCTCAGAATCAAGGTTTTCAGAGAAACAACTATCAAAACCTTCAAAATATTCCAAACAACACCGTTCCAGCCAACCAAAACCAGATCAGAAATCAAGGAAATGTGGCAGTGACTATACAACATGAAGGAAATTGTGATTGGAGCAATCATGAAAAGGACATTGCAGATGATATCAAAAAAGAAAATGTGGCATTCATGGCCATAATTGAGAACGAAATTGGATCATCATCTCAGGTACATTCTGCTCCTACAATTGATTTACCTGAAGTTATCAATAAACTGAAAATGAAAGTAGGCAAGCTAGAAAGTGAGTGTTTTAAGAAGCAAAGTATCATTAATGCATATGAGGCAAGTGAACTAGTGAGTGAAGAGAGAATGAAAAGTTTGGAAGAAGACTGTGTAAACAGTTACAGAGCACAGAAAAGGTTCACAACTAAAATAGATGGGTTGAAGAAAATGATTATAGAAGAAAAGGTGCAGAACATAAAACTGCAAGCTGATAATGAATTCTTGAAGAACTTGGTCTCCACTGGAAACATCTATGGAATTCTAAACCAAGTTAAGGAAGAAGACAAGTACAAAGCGGTACCACCACCTTTCAACAACAACTTTATGCCAAAAGTTGATAAAGAGAAAAGAAATGCATATCTACAACAATTCAAAGATGTTTTTCAAGACAAAGAAGAACTTGTGGATTTGTATAAGAATGTTGAGGTGAGTGAAGAAGGAGAGTTTGCTGTGAAGAAAGATTTGAAAGATGAAAAGTCAATAGGAGTTCAAGTCTCTGAAGATGAATTTGACTCAATTGATTTGAATCAATATGACTTGAGTGATTTAAGTGATCAAATTACTGAAGAAGAAATCAAAGCTGCTGAAAGAGAAAGAAAATTCAAGAAACCAGAATCTATTAACAAACTTCCAAAGTATCCACCTGTCACATCAAGAATGAAGAAACAGAATGAAAGAACAAAGAGAGAACATGTGTCATTTGATATATGTGAAAAGAAGAATGTAAATTACAATGCTGTAAAGCCTCCAAGCAAAGAAGTATTGGAAAGGATAAAGAAGAACAACAAAAATAGGGTAAAAGAGTGGATGTTGAAAACTTTATCCCTGTTTATCCTATTTTCTCAAGAACTGAAGACTTTGACATTGGAGAAGTAGAAACAATGGAGGAATATGAAAAGAGGAAATCAAGACAAAAGGAAAGCATAGAGGAGGAACCTTTGAGCTTAAGGGAAATTGTCTTTGTTAAGGGAAAAGTGGAAAGAAGTGACATAAGGATAGCTGAATTTGTTCCTTTCTCAATTGATTTTGACAGTTTAAAAACTAAAAAGACAATTGGAGTTGATCCACCAAGACCAAGTGAAAGGTTCAAGAAAGGGGCTGATCATGAAAAATATAAATGAAAGGTTTGGTGCAAAAAATGTGATGAATATGGTCATCACACAGATTCTTGCAATGAAAGACTCAAGTTCAAACCATTTCATGTCCCAAATGAAACAAAGTATGGACAAGACTTTGTAGCTTATAAAATGAAGTATGAAAAATATTTGGGTATGGGAAAGGTTTGTGAAGAGAAAGTTCTGAAGAATGAGAGCCAAAGGCATTCAATAAAAACCAAGAAACATGTGGCTAAGCCTATTCAAAGGGGTAAATCACCTATGAAGTATGAAAGAAATGTCAAAAAGGACTCTTAACCCTTGAGAATCATTGATACTCAATCTGTCAAATCTGATAGTTCTCAAGGATCATCAAGCAGTGAGAAGACAAGAAGAAAAGATGCATTTCCTAGGAAGAAACCTACAGAACTCACTGGTGATGAAAAATTTCTAATGAAACATGGATTTGAACCTGAAGGATTTCTTTGGAAACCTATGGCTAAAACTAAAGTTGAAACAGTTGCTGATGTAAGAGACTACTCTGAGAAGAAAGACTATGTAGTAAAGGAGTGTGACACTGCATCAGAAGACTATCTAGGTTCAACCTCATTTGTTAAAACCCCAAGAGAGTGTGGTTAGTAAAGGAGTGTGACACTACAAAGTCAGTTTTGATGATTCACACTGTTTCATTCTAAAACCTGAGTTTGTGATTCCACCTGAAATGATTATGATGATGGCACCAAGAAATGACAACTTGTATGAATTGAATATGAAAGAAGCTGTGTCAAGAGGAGGTGCATGTTTTGTTTCCAAAGCCACTGGAAATGAATCAAAATTGTGGCATAGAAAACTGTGCCGTGTGAACTTAAAGAACATGAATAGGCTTGTCAAAGGTGAGCATGTCATAGGCTTACCTACAAGAGAGTTCAAATTGGAAGATCATTGTAATTCATGCCAAAAGGGAAAACAACACATATCTACTCA
Source organism: Bidens hawaiensis (assembly GCF_021521415.1). Classification (NCBI taxonomy): domain Eukaryota; kingdom Viridiplantae; phylum Streptophyta; class Magnoliopsida; order Asterales; family Asteraceae; genus Bidens; species Bidens hawaiensis. The sequence continues at coordinate 3,998,318 of NW_027491024.1, forward strand.
TAAGCAAAAGCTCATCAACTCAATTGATCAAGTACTTGAATTACTTCACATGGATCTCTTTGGTCTTGTGAGTGTGCCAAGTATAGGAAAGAAAAGATATTGTCTTGTGATCATTGATGACTATTCAAGATATACTTGGGTTTATTTCCTAAGTACAAAGGATGAGACTGCAGAGTTGATTAAGGGTTGTGTAACAATGATTGAGAACAAATTAAATAAGAAGGTTAAAATGATGAGAAGTGACAATGGTACTGAGTTCAAGAATGGAGTTATGCAAGAATTTTGTATAGCAAAAGGAATCATTCAACAATTCTCAGCTCCTAGAACTCCTGAACAAAATGGTGTTGCAGAAAGAAGAAATAGAACCTAAATTGAAGTTGCAAGAACCATGTTAGCAGATGCTAATTTGCCTGTTACTTTTTGGGCTGAAGCTATAAATACAGCCTGCTAAATTCAGAACAGGGTACTTGTCAACAAAAGGCATAACAAGACTCCTTATGAAATATTTCACAACAGAAAGCCTTATATAAAGTTTTTTAAGCCCTTTGGATGTAAATGTTTTCTTCTGAACACTAGAGATTATTTGAACAAGCTTCAAACAAAATCTTATGTTGTTTCTTTGTTGGATATTCTACACACTCAAAATCTTACAGAGTATATGTGAAAGACCATTTGAGTGTTATAGAATCATCTGACATCATCTTTAATGATAATCAATTTAATACAGTTGATGGTGCAGCATGGCTGTTTGATCATAAGAAGTTGATAAGGTCCTTCAAGATTTATCCTGAAGACTTTGATGATTCATTCTACAAGACCAGTGTAATTGAAGAGAAAAAGAAGAAAACATTGGACTTGGAAGAATTATGGAAGAAAGTTGCTAGAAAAGAAAAGGAATATACTTTTGTGAAAAACTTCTCAAGTGATATTGTTGAACAAGATCAAGATAACAATCACAATCCTGAAAATGATCATACTGTGAACAATCAAGACAATCAAGAAGTAACCTAATGAATGAAGTAGAACCTGCAACTACTTCAAGATTTCAAGAACTATTTGAGAGACTGAATTTAGAAAACAACGGTGCATCAACTTCAGGACAACATAATGATGAAGCACCGGAATTTCATGATGCAGAAACTGATTTGATCATTGAGGAACCAGATCTCAATGAAACAAATCTTGACATAAATTTGTCTACAGATATGATTGTACAAACTCCTTATGTGGAAAAGAATCATCCTTCTGAAAACATCATTGGAGATTTGCATGAAAGAGTTACAAGAAGTCAATCTGAAATTGCAAACATCTGTCTTTACTCCTGCTTTCTGTCCCAAATAGAGCCAAAGAACATTGTTCAAGCACTAAAAGACAATAGTTGGGTGGAAGCAATGCAAGAGGAACTGGCACAGTTCAGAGACCTACATGTGTGGGATCTTGTTGATAGGCCAAGAGACAGATATGCAATAGGAACCAAATGGGTTTTTAGAAACAAAAGGGATGAAAGGGGTTTGGTGATTAAGAACAAAGCTAGACTTGTGGCACTGGGATGTCTTCAAGAAGAAGGAATAGACTTTGAGGAAGTCTTTGCACCTGTTGCAAGACTTGAAGCTATCAGGATCTTTCTTGCATATGCTTCCTCAAAGAACATTAAAGTGTTCCAGCTTGATGTTAAGTCTGCATTTCTAAATGGAAAGATTGTTGAAGAGGTGTATGTAGCTCAACCTCCAGGTTTTGAGGATCCAATGTATCCAAACAGGGTGTATAAGCTAAACAAAGCCCTTTATGGATTGCATCAGGCTCCTAGAGCATGGTATGATGAGCTTTCAAATCATCTACTTGAAAATGGTTTTAAAAGAGGAGCCATTGACAAGACACTCTTCTACAAAAGAAAGGGATCAGACTTGCTTCTGTAACAAGTGTATGTGGATGACATCATTTTTGGATCTACAAATGAACAAATGTGCATGGAGTTTGAAGGGGTAATGAAGTCCAAATATAGCATGAGCTCTATGAGAGAAATGAACTTCTTTCTTGGATTACAAGTTCAACAGAAAGATGAAGGGATCTTCCTTCACCAAAATAAATATGTGCAAGACATCTTGAACTAGTTCAACTGTCATGAATACAAAACAGCTTCAACTCCAATGGACACCAAAGAAAAGATTATTACAGATGAAAATGGGGAGCCTGTGGATGAACATGAATATAGAACCAAAATTGGATCTCTAATGTATCTTACTGCAACAAGACCAGATATCATGTTTGCTGTATGTGTGTGTGCAAGATTCCAATCAAGTCCAAAAGTCTCCCACATGAATGCTGTTAAAAGAATATTCTACTAATATTTGAAGGGAAGACCAGACTTAGGGATTTGGTATCCAAAGAACCAATCTTTTGATCTAATTGCATATACAGACAGTGATTATAATGGCTGTAACATGAGCAGAAAGTCAACCTCAGGGGGATGTCAATTTTTTGGTGAAAGGCTAGTGTCATGGCAATGCAAGAAGCAGACTACTGTCTCGATCTCTACTGCAGAAGCTGAATATGTTGTTGCATCTGCCTGCTATGCACAAGTTCTATGGATTCAAAATCAGATGCTGGACTATGGTTTGAATTTTCTGAACACCCCTATTCTTATTGACAATACTGCTGCATATTTTACTGTTAAGAATCCAGTTCAACATTCTAAGACTAAGCACATTGAAATCAGACATCACTTCATCAGGGATTGCAGTGAAAAAGGTTTGATTGAAATGCAAAGAGTTGACACAAGTGACAACTTGGCTGACCTATTCACCAAACCACTTGATAGAACCAGGTTTAACTTTCTTCTGAAAGCCCTGGGAATGATCAACTCTGATGAAATCTGATTAAGGATGTGTGCCTAGTTGTGTGCCTCTATGTGCCAGCTGATTATTTTGTTAGAGGTCTCACAAATTGACTGTTGTGTGAATATGTTTGAATATGATAATGATTAAGTTGCTTGATATGTTAACTGATATGTACTTTAACTGATTTTGTGTGCAAAGTTTTGACATGATTGATTTGATTGATATGTTTGCATGTTTATCAGTTGATGTACATTTGTGATGTTAGGATGAGTGTTACTGTTATGGATTACTTGTTAATGTGAGCTTATCTAACATCATTGCTTTATTGCTTGAATATGTATTTTATCTGATCTTCTAATGTTATTAAGATATGATAGACCTTGAATGTTAGTACTGTCTACTTGTCTTGATAATATTAAGTTTGATTAAGATTTGATTATGTGTTGCAACTGTTTGTGTCAAAATGAGTCTTATGTCAAAATTAAGTGATCAAATGAAATTTTCTAATGAATTTTGCATAAATACTTTATTTTGGTCAAAACATGAGCAAGTTGATTAATGGTGCAGAGATATGATAAGATTATTTAGTTCAAGCTTTATAGAAGCTTAAAAGAAGGATTTTTTTTTTTTTGAAAAATCTCAAAAGAAATTACTTTTGCTGAAAATTATGTCATTTGCAGAAGTCTAAGGAACATGTACTTGTATATGTTTGGTCCTATCATCTACTTGTAGATTGAAAGGATAGCCATTAATCCAAAGGATGAAAGCATTTGGGGCAATTGTAATTTGTTATTTCACTCAAAACTATTCCATTGACTCTAAGCCTAAGGGACATATGCATATGTACGTGTTTGGTCCTGCAGACTACCTATAGACTGCCAGGATAGCCATTAACCTGGAAGCTAAGAGTAATTGGGGTGATTGAATATGTTATATGGGAAATGATAGTACATTGACTACTTAGCCAATCATATGGATTTAATAGGATGAAAGGGCATTAGTATAGTCATTAACATGTATGGTTGCTTTCTCATGATGATGTAAAATCTAAGGTGATATAAACATAATGAATATGCTAATCTTTATGTGGAGGAACATAGTTGTCTTTGCATGTCTCAAGAAAAATCTCTCCAAATGATAGGCAGAAAAGTGATTACCCAGTCATACACAAGCCTGTTGTTATTTGGCCAACCAAAAATGAAACATCTTTAAATATGACAAAGAACATGTGTTAAAAAAAATTGAGAAAATATCAAAAACAAGGGGAAGAATGAATAAATCAACCAAAAGTTGATAAGTGTTTTAAATATTTTATCAAACAAGAGGGTTACAACAAGAACTACAAAGATGTTGACAAAATCTGTCTCATCTTGAATGAAAGGCCTGTTACTTAACAGTAAGTCCAACGTTCAACCTCTACATATGTTTGAAAATCAAAAATACAAAAAGATCCAATAAGTTCTGTCATACAAAAACAATTTTTAACCAAATACAGGAGGTTGGAGTCAAATTGGGGTGATCTGGGGAAAGCCAAATAAGCTTTGAGAAGAGATATGAGGCATCATAGCACAGTGCTGACCATTAATGCATTATGCTACTAAATGAACCTTAATCATATCACCAAAGAGATGAAACTCATGCTAAGTTTATACCTGCTGTTAACCTATCTAAGCTATCATAATAATGCTGAGAATGAAGTATTGAGAATGCTACTTAGTTAATATGATCCCATTCTTGAGATCTTTTCAAAAAATGGAACAAATTGTTTTGAAATGAAATACAACTGAAATTTGATCTCTAAATGCACCATTTGCTCTTAAACTATGATCTCTAATGAAAAATATATTCTGACAAAGTGGTTTAAGTCAAAAAGTGTTGCATTTTGCCTAATAGGTTGAATATGTTAGTTCGGGTAAGGTTTAATGTTTTATAACCTTTCCGGGCACAAAACAGTTGAATATGTTTGAATATGTATTTTCGGGTAAGGTTTAATGCTTTATGACCTTTCTGGGAAAGCTTAGTCATTTTTGACTAACTTTATGATTTTCGGGCATGCTTTGAAGTGTTTACACTTTCCGGGTAGAGTACACTGTTGTACTCATTTCCCAAGCAAGCTTGAAGTTTTGAAATGATTATGTGTTATAGCTAGCTTTTAACAAGAAATTCTTGTTCCGGGCAAGCTTTGCATTGTATATGTTGATTGTTATTCCAAGCAAACTTTGTGAACTTAGATTAGCACACCAAGTAAGCTTCGTGATTTGTGTGAATATGTTGTTAGGAAAGGTTTGTCAACCTTTCCGGGCACACTTAGATACTATTATTTAAGTTTGTCATTTTTGGGTATGGTTTGATATGTTGACGTTTCTTGAGTAAACTAAACTGTTTAGTTTAGTTCTCAGGCATACCTGATGATTGCTTATGTGTATCCGAGTAAGCTTACTGCAAACTTAGGTGTTTCGGGCAAGCTATTTGAAATTATAGACTATAGCCCACTTAAATGTTTATGTGTTATAATTTCATACCCAGCATGCTCTGTGATATTAGTGTTTATGACTTCTTTGAAATTATAAGTGTTTCCAGGAAAAATTTGTTTTCCGGGCACACTTTATATTTCGGTACACTTTTGTTCCCTCAATATACTTGGTAATTTCAAAACCTGACTTTCCGAGTACACTGTCTGCTAGAAGTCCTTTTCTGGGCACACTTTGTACTCTAGGAAGGTTATTCGGGTATACTTTGGATAAGAAGGTTGTTCGGGCACGATAAAACATTGTGAAGGTTACTCGGGCACAATGTGCATCCAAGTATGCTTGATTGAATATGTTTCTTATTCTGATAGGGTTTAGGCTAGATTGAGTTATTTGATTTGAATTTAAGAAATTTATACGGGTGTCTTAATGATTCCAAGCAAGAATGTTTATTTGATATTTTATACTTGATTATTGCATTGTGATTAAGTTCTCAAGAAATCTGGTATTTCAAGTGAGCTTTCTTCATTTTAATTAAGTCTATCCTAAAATCACTTTACCCTATCTTTAAATACTTTACCATTTCTGGACATATTCCAAAGCAAACATTCTTTAAGTAAATAAGGAACTTATGAGCTAAAAGACAAAATACTTTTTAAGTTTCTCACTTTACCTGGCATGTAAAAGAAAAGGGTAGAATCAAAATAACTTTATCTACAGCTTTTCTGCCAAAAATTTGCATAGATGCACTTTACATTTGTCTGGACTCTCATTAAAAGGAGACTTGCATATGTTGTTCAAAATTGAAACTTCACATTTCAAGAGTAACTCACATTTCTGTTTCGTGCAGATTTCAATATCATTCAAGACAACGGTTTGAATAGAAATATTCTTTATGCCTTAATCTTTATTTGTCTATTGTATATACTTACTTAGATATCTAACTGAAAATTGTGTGTTCATTGCTTAACAAAGAATCAGCAATGGATCCAACTCCAAGTAATTCCAATTCCTGCAAACATCATCTTTCTGAATAACTGAAAAAGGCTCTACAAAGAGTTCAAACCCTAATGTCTGAGGTTGAGAAGACCTCGGCTGCCCCAAAACAGGGGGAGAAATCACTGAGTCAGGGGGAGAATTTGCTGAAGCTTCTTTCAATTTATAAAGAAAACAGTTCAGATGATGAAACTGATAAAGTTTCAGAAGATGAAAAGAAAGAAATTGAGGAAAGAAAGAAACTAAAAGGGAAAGAAATTGCTCTAGAGGATGATAAGATTCAGACTTTCAATCTTCAAGAGAACACATTGGACTCAGATTTGGATGAATCTGAATTAGAAGTAGAAAGAGTCTATGTGCAAAGAATGACAAAAAATTTATGACAGAGAACTTTTAAATCAAATGCTGTCTGACAAAGGCTTTGAAGAACAAGAGAGTCTGATGAAGCTATTTGAAGACAATAAGAAATTAAGGGATAAATCAAACTATGAAGATCAGAAGGAAGTCCCACAAGAATTAATTGAAAATTGCATAAATGATGAGGAAATTCCAAATGGTGTGCTAGTATCTCTGAAGCTGATTAGACAGGAAGAACCAGAGATAGAAGTAAAAGAGAAACTAGACACGGTTATTGACAAAATTTCAAAAACCTTGAGTGAAGAAGAGAACAATGAATTGAAAAGTTTGAAAATGAAAGATGAATTGGAAGAAGAAATGAAAATTCAAAAGATCTTGTGCAGATATGGTGGAAAACCAAAATTTTTGGTTGAAAATGGAATTCCCTTTGATTTAGTAAAAGTCATGACAAGAAAAGAGATTTTGAGCAACTTCAAGAAAATAAAAGGACAACAGTTGAACATGAAGAAGAGAGCTGCTCAATCTCTAGTTGGGAAGAATAAAGGAATGTCCAAAAGGATGGTTGATCTATCAAAGATGACAATGAAGGGGAAATCCAAAGTAAAGGAATTCTGCAAAAAGACAACATCCTTGGTCTCAAAACAGAGCAGTGCAAAGAAAAGGAAGATGTCTGTAACTACTCAAGAAAAACCAAAGCAGATGCACTTGAAGATAGATAAACCTTTTGTAAAGGCTGCAGCAAAAGCCAAAAATCCTTCAGTCAACCACAATGTTATGCCAAGTGGAGTATTTTATGACTCCAAGACTGAACATCTGAATGTTATGATGGAAAATGAAGAGATTGTGAAAATCTTCTCTAAAAATGACTTCAGAAAATTTAATCTATGGCAATTAACTGTGATTGTAGCACTTCATCTCTCCGATTTTAAAGAAAGGCAAAGGCCTACAAGTGCTAAGCAATCAGAACTGTTAAGTTTCTTGAGTGAGCAAGAAAAGTTGAACTTCCCAAGCCTAAACAAGCATCTCTGGCTGAAATGAAGATTAATAGAATAGGCTTTGTGATGTAATGTCTTCGGACAGAATTCTGATTATGTAATCTGTTTATGTTTTGTTGAATATGTAATTTGATTTTAATTTGATGTGTATTTTGACTAAGTGTAAGTAACCTTAGAAATGTTTTGGGTCAGCTGAGGTGTTCCAATCTAAGGGGAGATTGTTGAGTCAAAGATTTGACCAAAATGAAGTATATGGAAGATTGGAATCTTCTCAACCTCCGAGCAAGCTTTTATTTAGCCGGGTACGATATTTTTTCTATCGGGCAAGGTTATCTTCAAGTAGTTTTCTTTAGTGGATAAACGAGCAGGGTTTGCAAATTAGTGCATTGCCGGGCAAGGTTCACTAGTTTATATTCCCGGGCAAGGATCACTTTGTCTAGCAAGTTAGTTCTTCATAAGCCGAGTAAGGTTTATCTCCGAGTAACCTCTTGGCGAACCAAGCTCAAAGAAACCAAGTGATTGGATGACCGGGCAAGGTATTTATAATAATGATTGGTCCAGGTAAGCTTGATGAATATTGATATATCTTAAGTATCATTGGGCACAGTTCAACTCAAGCAAGGAACAGTGCTACCGAGCACACTTTGCTAATAAGTTATTTTGTAGCAAAAGAGTTGAAATGATCATTGAAGAACAAGGTTGCTCGTAAGGGTTTGTCGGGCAAAGTCAAGAAGATTGAAGTCTACCCAGTGAGTATTTTACTTGGTAAAATACTCTTCTAGTAAAGTCTACCCAGAAACTGATCCAAGCACACTTCTATGTTATCAAGTCTTGAAGGATGACAGAGTACACAGCGTACTCGGGAAATGAATATTGCTAACAAAGCATACCCGGACTACTTGTTTTACACTTAGAATATTTTGTGATTATGTAAATTGAATATGTATTAAGGTTTGGGGTTTCTAGAAGGAATGACAGCTGTCCTAGGGTGACAGGCCTATAAATAGAATGTTTTAGGGCACGCCACCTAAGGCAGACAAACACATTAATCGAAAAAGGAATATTTTTGTGTGACGGCTGTTCTAGAATTTATACGGATAAACCTTCCTTCAAGAAACCCTTTGTATGATTAATATTATATAAATGGAAATCTTTTGAGTGAATCTTGTTTGTGTTGGTTACCTTTGAATATTGATTAAGCAATCGTATGTTTGTTATTGATTCCGCCTTTAACAAACAGAAATCTTTCTAAATATAGCAACCCGTCATTAACTCCCTTGTCGAAACATCTATTTTTGTGAGTTATGACATGATTAAGTAAGATCCAACTGAAATCAGGGACCTGACAACGGCCTCAATTTTAGCGGGATCAACATGAATCCCGTTTTCATTTACGATATGCCCCAAAAACTGAACTTCCTCGAGCCAAAATTCACATTTGGAGAATTTGGCGTAGAGTCGTTCGTTTCTAAGGAGCTCGATAATGGAACGCAAATGGTGCTCATGTTCGGCTTTGGTCTTGGAAAAGATGAGGATGTCATCAATAAAGACAATAACGAATTTGACAAGTAATGGCTTGCAAACGCGGTTCATGAGGTCCATAAATACCGCGAGTGCATTTGTTAACCCGAAGGGCATTACCAAAAATTCGAAATGTCTATATCGAGTACAGAAAGCGGTTTTCAGAATGTCTTCTTCACGAACACGCAATTGATGATAACCCGATCGAAGATCGATTTTTGAGAAACACGTTGCGCCTTGGAGTTAGTCGAATAGGTCGTCGATTCATGGCAAGGGATAACGATTTTTAATAGTTAGTTTGTTAAGTTCTCGATAATCGATGCACATGCGAAACGAATCATCCTTCTTTTTCACGAAGAGAACAGGAGAGCCCCAAGGGGAAGAGCTTGGACGAATGAAGCCTTTATCGGAAAGTTCTTCCAGTTGGTTTGATAACTCTTGCATTTCCGACGGAGCTAAAAGATAAGGAGCCTTGGCCACGGGCATCGCGCAGGGCACAAGATCCATTAGAAATTCAATCTGACGAACGGGTGGAAGGCCGGTGACATCATCGAGAAAGACATCGAGGAAATCTCGAACAATGGAAATATCTTGGATTTTCCTTTCCTTTTTGTCTTTTGTCACCGAGAGAGCTAAAAATGGAACGTACTTTTAGCGTAAGTACTTTTGCGATTGAGCGCACGACATAAGGTTTAACCTTCGAGAAGTAGTGTTGCCAAAGATTTTGTGAATTTTACCGTTGACAAGCAGAATGCGAATGAATTTATCGAAACAAATGACTTCGGCACGGTGCAAAGATAATCAATCCATGACTACTATGACATCGAAACTTCCCATTTGCATCGGGATGAGATCGATGGAGAACTTATGATTAGAAAGGATGAGAGAACAATCGCGGACGACAGAATTGATGGTAATGGAATTGGCGACTTCAACAGAAAACGGTCTGGAAAGCTTAGTTCGAGGCATAGCAAGTTTCGACTCAAATTTCAAAGAAATAAAACTTCTATCGGCACCAATATCAAATAAAACAGAAGCCAAATAATGGTTCACCAAAAACATACCGTTCACAACATCGTTTGCTACTTGAGCTTGATTTGCATTCATCATAAAAGCTTGCCCTTGATTGCCATGGTTGACTTGAGGTGCTTGTTGGGGAGGTGGAGGTGGTGCTTGTATAGTTTGGATGGGTTGGATGAGTGGTGCATTGAGTTAGGGAAGTTGGGGTTGGTAAGTTTGGACTTGGTAAGCTTGGGTTTGGTAGTAGGGTACGGTCATGGTTTGAGCTTGGTTTGTAAAAGTTAAACGTGGACAATTGTTGTGGAAATGGCTAGGATCTCCACAATTGAAGCAAGCCCGGGGTTATTGGGGTTGGTTTTGTGGGTAGGGTGCATATCGGTTTTGAGAATTTTGTGGAAAGGTTCTTGGTTGGTTACGTTGGTTAGGTTGGTTAGGTTGGGTTCATTGGGCGGTATGTCATTTCTAGTCTATCTCTTTCTATTATCGGCATGTAGTGTTGAGATGACCGAGTCGGTTACAAATGGTACAATGGCGGCAAGGCATGTTTGGTGGGTGGTGAAGTTGGCAAGTGTTGTATAGCGGGGCGGTACTGGTATAAGGTCTTCGGTTTTGTGGTGGAGCTTGAGTTTGTTGTTGAGGTTGGGGTTGGGTAACGGCACAGTTTCGGTAGTTGGTGTTGGGTTTCTTGTTGTTGTTGTTGTTGTTGTTGTTGTGACGGGAAGAGTTGGAGTAGTTAATGGCTTGTGGTGCGGGTTCAACCTTGGCATGCGGTGCGGGCTCGGGCTTGGCTTTCTCACTCGGTTTCTTGAGGGTTAGAGTAACTTCACATGATTCTCCGATAGCGCACCGGCTAAAGTGATGGCGTACTCAAGATTCACGGGTTTGCTACTCATAACGGAGTCCCGGATTTGCATCGGTAAACCCCCAATGTATTTGTCAAGCTCGCGCTCAGTCGGGGTAACCAAGTGTGGGACAAGAATGCTCAACTAGTGAAAAGGGAGTGAATAAGCGGCATTATCACCACTTTCTTTCGGTTCCAATATTCTTCCTCAAGCTTTTGGAGCTCGTTTTTTGGACAGAATTTATTCATCATAAGTGCCTTGAAGTCGGCCATGGAAGAGCCATAGCCGTATCCGAACCTTGGAGGTGCATAACACTACCCCCACCATGTTAGAGCGGTATTTCTAAACATGCTTGACGCGATGTCGAAACACACTCTCAATCGATTCGAACCATTGCGACAAGGTAGTTGCACAGTTGGTTCCAAGGAACTCGGACGGGTTGGCACTAGTAAATTGTTTATACAAGTAAGATGCGGGTTTGGGTTCAACAGGTGCAACAACGGGTGGAGGTTGGGTAGCTTGGATTTGGGTTATAAGTTTGGAATCACCGCGGCCATTTGCTTGACGTCAAAAGCGGCCATACGTCGGTTGGAGTTCTTGCGTAGATGACGGCTAACCGGAGGCATGCTAAAAGTTTATAAAGAAATGGAATAAGATTGAGGTAAAAGAAATGGATATAAAGGTGTATAAAATAAAATAAGATTTCAATTTTTGATTGTGAATCCTAGAGTTAGTATGGAGAAGATGTTAGTGTTAAATAAAATATAAAACCTTGTATACAAATAATAAAAACGAAAACAACCGTAAATCATTTTTGAGAGGTTGAAGCTTTAAAATTAGAGATTTAGAGATTTATAGAGTCGGAACAATCGTACATGAACCACCATAATTTGATATTCCGACACGAAAAAAAAGTTTTATAAAACACCACGTTGGAGTCTAAACATGTGCACGAACCACCACGACTTCTTCATGTAACGATAATAACACAATAAATCGCAATACAACGTCATGTCAAAACTCAAGTTCACGAACCACCGTGATTCTATTGTTTTAACACCGAAAATTAGGATGACGACCGGAACGCTCACATCCGACTACTTAAAGTATTAACATAAATAACACGATTTGTGGCCTAGAAGACGAGCACTATAATCCAACCATCCCAGGTAAGTAAATCACCTTCGATCCTTGAAATCTTTTTGTCAAATTGTCGTTTTATAATGTCTCGTTTTCTATGATGGCTACAAAACCCGATATAAACGCAACCTTTAAGGGATTTGAAACAACGGGATCTAAGTTAATCTTGTAATCCATAAAACATAATGATAATCTACTTTTTGCGTTTTAAGGTAAGGATACCTTGGAAATACTATGAAAGTGTGTGTATGTGAACATTTAGGATATTGGTGAATTTTAAACAAGTTTATAAATAATGTGCGATATGAATAATCAATTATAGAGTAAACACGTATAAGCACACGTATAGGACCCTAAGCATAACAATACTAGGTCGTTACGTCTAACCACCTATCCTATTTTCAAGGCTTTGATACCAATCTGTCACCCCCCGACCAAAGGCGGCGGAACATGCTGAGGTGTAACGATTCCCCATAAGCGCATGGCACTATTTAAGGCGACAATATTTAACAAACTTATTTCATTTCTGTCGGTCCCCTCGATTTCAGCTGGATCTTAATTAATCATGTCATAACTCACACAGATTAATGCGTTGACAAGAGAGTTAATGACGGGTTGCTATATTTAGAAAGATATTTGTTTGTTAAAGGCGGAATCAATAACAAACATACGGTTGCAATGAATAATCAAAGGTAGGAAGCACACTTAAGATTCACTCAAAAGATTTCCATTTATATAATATTAATCATACAAAAGGATAATCGATTTAGGGTTTTCTATGAATCCTAAGACAGCCGTCACATAATATTCTCTCAATTAATGTGTCTGTCTTATCCGTATTGTGCCCCCTTGGCGGCGTGCCCAAAACATTCTATTTATAGACCTGCCAACCTAGGACAGCTGTCATTCCTTCTAGAAACCCTAAATACAATCATACATATTCAAATTACATATTCAAAATAAACTAAGTGTAAAACAAGTCTTCCGGGTAGGCTTTGCACCAATTTTGTCTTTCCTAGTATGCTCGGCCATCCTTCATAACTTGGTAACATAGAAGTGTGCTCGAGTTCAGTTTCCGGGTAGACTTTACTTAAAGAGTATTTCACCAAGTAAAATACTCACATAGTAGACTTCAGTCTTCTTGACTTTGCCAGAACTTGTCCGACAACTTCTTACGAGCAACCTTGTTCTTCAATGATCCATTTCAGCTCTTTGCTATAAAATAACTTATTAGCAAAGTGTACTCGGGAGTGCTGTTCATTGCTTGAGCTGAACCTTGCCCGATATTACTTAGAGATATTCCTTTAGATCATCAAGCATACTTGGGTCATACTTATTAATGAATACCTTGCCCGGTCTTCCAATTTCTTGGCTTCTTGGAATTGGATAACCAAACCTTACTCGGAAGAGTAAAATACTTGGCTCTGAAGAACAGACTTGCTTGATAAAGTGAACCTTGCCCGGGTTTACATAAACTAGTGTACCTTACTCGGCAATGCACTAATTTGCAAACCCTGCTCGGATTTTTACTTAAGAAGACTACTTGAAGTAAACCTTGCCCGGTAGGCAAAATATCGTACCCGGCTAAGTAAAAGCTTGCTCGGAGGTCTAAGGTGTGCTCGGATCCATTACTTAGCAAATTCAGAGGAGGTTGAGAAGATTCCAATCTTCCATGTACTTCATTTAGGTCAAATCTTTGACTCAACAATCTCCCCTTAGGTCAATTTCTTGACCCAACAATCTCCCCCTAGATTGGAACACCTCAGCTGACCCAAGACATTTCTATGGTTACTTACACTTAGCAAAAATACACATCAAATTAACAATCAAAATTACATATTCAGAGAGTTGTCCGAAGACATTACAAAACAAAGCCTATTCAAAGATTCTTTAGTTTATCTAGAGATGCTTGTCATGGAAAATCCAACTTTTCCTTCTCTCTTAAGAATCTTAACAGTTCTGATTGCTTAGCACTTGTAGGCCTTTGCCTTACATTATAATCTGAGAGATACAGTGCTGCAATCACAGATAATTGCCATAGATTGAATTTTCTGAAGTCATTCTTAGAGAAGATCTTCACAATCTCTCCATTTTCCATCATAACATTCAGATGTTCAGTCCTGGAGTCATAGAATACTCCACTTGGCATAACATTGTGGTTGACTGAATGGTTTTTGGCTTTTACTGCAACCTCGACAAAGGGTTTATCCATCTTCAAGTGCATCTGCTTTGATTTTTCTTGAGTCGTCACAGACATCTTCCTTTTCTTTGTACTGTTCTATTTTGAGAGCAAGGATGTTGTCTGTTTGCAGAATTTCTCTACTTTGGATTTCCCCTTCATTGTCATCCTTGATAGATCAACGATCTTTTTGGATATTCCTTTGTTCTTGTAACACCCCGTAACCGCAGCGGAAACGTAAACGGGATGCAACAGACACGTCTGATATCAACAGCATTGCTTATAAAGAAAAGACCACTACATTAATTCACATCATATTACATTGATCCGAGTTTAGTTACCGTCTAGGCGTAACACATAAGTTTTACCAACATTACATTAACATATTTAATACAAAATGATCACTAAGCTTCCACAAAAAGCACGCATCATCAAGCATGTAGCACTTATTCCAGTTTGGGAGTACCTAGAAAGCATGGAAAGAAAACGGGTCAACTACGAATAGTTGGTGAGTTTCACAATTTGAATAAACCATGATAAATCCATATCATAATATAATAGTATCGATGTAATTATGCCGAGCCCACAAGCGAAACCTCTGTCTGGGGACACTGTTAACCCAGTACAGTACTCATTCCGGTGACAATGTTAACCCAGAAACACTTCTAGGGACATCTGGGGACACTATTAACCCAGTACTGTACCCATTCCGTACGATTCCCGTATAATCAAATATTTATAAATACACGCAAACCCATGCGTTCAATATGTACTTAAACATTTTATTAGTAACATGCTTTCCGCCCCGGGAAAATATTTGAAAACTATTCAGAAATAGGGGCTCGTGAAACTCACCTTATCGTAGGCAATTAGGTATCACAGTACACCAGCTACTAGTCCGGATCTGTAATACGATCCCTAAGTTTGTTACTATACAATCACTATTAACATAACTTTAATCGTGTTAACCGGTACATCTGGGGACACTGTTAACCCAGTACTGTAACCGTTCCGGGGGCAATGTTAACCCAGAAACACTTCTCAGGACTCAGATTGTGATATCGTTTAGAGTTCACTAGTCAAAATTACTATTAGTCGTTTTTCCCGTTTTGCGTGCCTAGCACGGTTATCCGTTTTTACGTTTCAAAAATGAGTTTGGTCACACACGACCTGAAAATAGTTGTTGACTGCTAATTTAGTTAAAGTTGTGAAATTAGAGCTCGGTTTAGACGCCCCGATTGGCCGCGGGACCCGTTTCCGTCTTTAATGCACCGGAAACTGTTAAATCAGGTAAAAATTACTCAAATCATCCGAATTATTTTCGGATGATTCATTTTTACTTATTTAACTCAATTATATGAAAATAGTTCATTTTTAGGGTTTTTATACACCAGTCAGCTCGCTTAGGCGAACTTTACCGGTTTACACGTTTTAAGCTTTAAAAGTTTGTTTTTGCACCAATAATTATCCGTTTAATCCCGGATCTTGAAATTTTGTACAAATCACTTTTTGACAGCGGGGATTTTTATAAAAATATTTCAAGAATTAATTTTTATATTTAAAATTTATTTATCTATTTTTAAACACCATTTAAACACTAAATATGTCGTAAATACCAAACGACCTTAGAAAACTCCCAAATATTTCCTGGATGATCCCTGTCACCCACATAGTCCTCTGTAATATTCCCAGAACCAAAATCTCATTTTACATGCCATTTTCACTAAAACCGAGCTAGAAAACCCTAGAACTCGTTTAACCGAAAATCCTACTTAGACTTCTCTAACGGACCTAAAATTTTGTGTGTGACTTATACATGTTATAAAAAGCTTATCTGCAATTTTCCAGAATTTTTCATGATATTTAACTATTTTTCTTTATTTTTATCCAAACCCGAGCATTAAATTCACCAAATATTCATCCTTTATCCAAAAATTACCAAAACTTCACAGAACTCGTATTTTCATGTGTAGATCATCCCTGTAAAATTTCATGACCTAACTCTAAACGAAACACAATCTGTCCAATTCACAACCATTATACAAAAACCGAACTACCTTGTGTTTCTAGCTTCAAACCGCAAGGATCTCGCTTTCTAGCCTTTGCTAACAACTAGATACAACACCTACAAGCACAATAACACCACACCAAGCAAGTTACACTCACAATCAAGCCATTTCTTTCATGGTTTCGGTTATGGTTTAAAAACAAAGATTTAACCGTAAAAATTTCGTTTTTGGCTCGTTTAACTCCTTTCTTGGACCAAGATCCCTTGTATAACCCGTATACATCACTTGATCATGCAAGAATCGGTTTTCATCTTTGAAACCTCATTTTCTTGCAAACAAACTCAAGAAATGAAGATGAAAACGAATATAACTCGATCATTACCTTGTTTTTCTTGCTAGAACTCTCGGTTTTTGGATGGAAATGTGGAGAGGATTTGAAGTTTGTTGAATTGTGGTGTAAAAAAAAGAAATAATGAATGGGGTTTGGACCCTTAGGTCCGATCGGAATTGATAGGGGGTGGGGTGGGACCCACCTCTTCATTTCTAGCCACACATTCGGATATCGGAGATCTGGATAATATTTTGGATAATCTGGTTCAGTTCGTTTTTCGGTTAAACGTTTAATTCGGCTTAAAACGAGGCTAAAACGGTCGTTTTTCGGCTTAAAAATGAAATTTATATAAAACCGATTTAAAACTTCAAAAAAACTTAAACCATGACTTTCATTAACTTAAAACATCATATTATTAATAATTGCGCATCTTTTTCGGCTTGATCGATCGTCTCTTGCTCGGTTTGGTATTAAAGGTTTCGTTAACGTACCGACGTACCATTAAATCAAAAATTCTTTTCTGTGCTTTAATTCACTTATCCCGAAGCTTTAATACTTCGTAACATCACTAAATATCATATATCCCGTCTATAATGTAATCCTCGATTCATTCGGGCTTCAATAACCGTTAATCGGTTAATCGTATTTCCAATACGATTAACTGTATAATCGAGTATAATTCGTACTGTGAATCATACATACTCGTATAAACACATTATAATTCATATATTCAGTCTTAAATAACACATAAATAGTATATACCGGTTAGGGTATACCTGATTTCGCCGGAATCGTTACATTCTCCCCCCGTAAAAGAAATTTCGTCCTCGAAATTTTACGCGACGACTACTTCCTTTTGAGGAAATAGATAGGGGTATTTCTTCCGGAATTCGTCCTTTCATTCCCATGTATATTCTGGGCCTCGTTGCGAATTCCATCTAACTTTTACCAACGAAATCTTATTGTGTCTAAGTTGCTTGATTTTCCCGTCTACTATTTCTATGGGTTCCTCTACGAAATTGAGCTTATCATTTATTTGGACACCCTCTAAAGGTAACACCAATGTCTCATCCGCCAGACATCTTTTCAAGTTCGATACGTGAAACACGTTGTAAACTGCACTCAGTTCATCGGGTAGTTCTAATCGGTATGCTACGGGACCGATTTTTGCAGTAATATTGAATGGTCCAATATACCTCGGGGCTAACTTCCCCGCCTTTCCAAATCTGACTACACCCTTCCAAGGTGATACCTTCAAATACACTTTGTCACCTTTTTCAAACGACAACGATTTTCTACGGGTATCGGCATAACTCTTCTGCCGATCCCGCGCGGCCTTCAGATTGTTCCTAATTTCAAGGATTTTGCTGGTCGTTTCCTGGACCAGGTCCGATCTAATAACCTGAGTGTCGCCCACTTCAGTCCAACAGAGTGGTGATCGGCACTTCCGACCATACAATGCTTCGTAAGGCGCTGCCTTTATACTGCTATGGTAACTGTTATTATAAGAAAATTCAACAAGTGGGAGATGTTGATCCCAATTTCCCTTAAAATCCAGTACGCATGCACGAAGCAAATCCTCCAGGGTTTGGATGGTCCTCTCAGACTGACCATCGGTCTGAGGGTGGTAAGCTGTGCTTAGATCAATATGCGTTCCCAGCGCTTCTTGCACAGCTTGCCAAAGATTGGAGGTGAAATGGCTATCCCGATCGGAGATGATTGAGATGGGTATCCCATGACGAGACACAATTTCATTTATATAAATTTGCGCAAGTCTCTCAGTGTTGTAAGTATTCCTAATCAGGATAAAATGTGCCGATTTGGTTAATTGATCCACGATTACCCAAATTGCATCATGTCCTCGGGACGTTTTAGGAAGATGTGTCACAAAATCCATCGTGATTTGCTCACACTTCCATTCGGGAATTTCCGGTTGTTGTAACATTCCCGAGGGTTTCTGGTGCTCTGCCTTAACTCTCGCACAAGTCGTACATTTACCGACATACGTTGCGATATCCTTTTTCATACCCGGCCACCAGTAGAACTCCTTCACATCCTTGTACATCTTATCCGATCCCGGATGTATGGAATATTTTGATCTGTGCGCTTCGTCCATGATTAATTCACGAAGATCATGGAGGGTCGGGATCCAAGCCCGATTTTTGAAATAGAGAATTTTGTCCACGCGCTGTTCGAAATTCTTCTCATTGCCGTAAAGTCCCTCCTTTTCCAATTGTTCCTCTTTCAACGCCTCACGTTGAGCGACTCGAATCAGGTCCGAAAGGTTCGACTGGACTATCATCCCTAGCGCTCGCACTCGCAATGGCTTAACCCGATCTTTCCTACTCAAAGCATCGGCTACGACGTTAGCCTTGCCGGGGTGATAACGGATGTCACAGTCATAATCGCTTAACAACTCGACCCATCTTCGTTGCCTCATATTCAGTTCTTTCTGATCGAATATGTGCTGCAAACTCTTATGATCGGTGAAGATGGTGCACTTTGTACCGTAGAGATAATGTCTCCAGATTTTAAGTGTGAAGATAACCGCTCCCAGTTCTAAGTCGTGAGTAGTGTAATTTTTCTCGTGTACTTTTAACTGTCTGGAAGCATAGGCTATAACCTTATTATTCTGCATCAACACGCATCCTAACCCTCTACGCGATGCGTCACAATACGCGACAAAACCATCGTCTCCATCGGGGAGACTTAAAATCGGCGCTTGGCACAATTTTTGCTTTAACGTTTGAAACGCCGCTTCCTGCTCTTCTCCCCATTCATACATTCGATCCTTTTGAGTCAGGAGAGTTAAAGGTTGGGCGATGCTGGAAAAGTTCTCTATGAATCGACGATAATATCCAGCTAAGCCTAAGAATTGGCGGATTTCCTTTGGCAATTTAGGCGCTTGCCAATTCTTAATTGCTTCAATCTTACTTGGATCAACGTGTATTCCTTGATGGTTTACAACGTGACCGAGGAATTGCACTTCTTGTAACCAGAAGTTACACTTGGAGAATTTTGCATACAACTTCTCCTGATTCAGAAGCTCTAAAATTATTCTTAAGTGTTGCTCGTGTTCTTCTTTACTTTTCGAGTAAATCAGAATATCGTCAATAAACACGATTACGAATTTGTCGAGATAGGGTTTACAGACTCGATTCATGAGGTCCATGAACACTGCCGGCGCATTTGTTAGCCCGAAAGGCATAACTAAGAACTCGTAATGGCCGTAGCGAGTCCGGAATGCGGTTTTTGGGATATCTTCTTCCTGAATTCTAACCTGATGGTATCCCGATCTAAGATCGATTTTTGAGAAATAGCTCGCACCTTGCAGCTGGTCAAACAGGTCATCAATTCGAGGAAGAGGGTACCTATTTTTGATTGTTAACTTGTTCAACTCCCTGTAATCAATGCACATTCTAAGGCTTCCGTCCTTCTTTTTCACGAATAATACAGGTGCACCCCACGGGGAATGACTAGGACGTATAAATCCTTTATCCAACAATTCTTGCAACTGATTGGATAATTCTTGCATCTCGGACGGTGCAAGTCGGTAGGGTGCTTTAGCAACAGGGCCAGCTTGAGGTAATAAATCGATTCTGAATTCGACCTGTCGGGTTGGCAGTAATCCAGGAAGTTCTTCTGGGAAAACTTGTGGAAATTCGCGTACCACCGGGATATCATCCACCCGTTTCTCCTCAGAATCTGTGGCCGTCAAGCTCGCTAGATACGCCACGCATCCCTGGCGTATATATTTTAACACCTTGAGGTGGGATATAAATGGTATCATTGTGCCCGACTTCTCTCCTTGCACTAACACCTCTTCGTCATCCGACACCCGGATCTTGACGATTTTCTTTTCGCAGTTTATTTCCACTTTGTTACGTGCTAACCAATCCATTCCCACTATCACGTCAAAACTACCTAATTCTACCGGCAATAAGTCAATCAGGAAGGATTGATCGTTAAGAATAAAAGGGCAATTCCGAACTATCTGATTAACTATCATGGTTTTACCGTTAGCGACTTCTACGGTATAAGGTTCTATGGTTTCACTAATTGGAAGGTTTGCTATCGATAGGAACTTAACGGAGACAAAACTTCTATCGGTGACCGTATCAAATAATACAGAAGCGTAATGATCAGAGACGAGGAATGTACCTGTCACTACGTTGGGGTCCTGGCGTGCTTCGTTCGCCCCCATCACAAATGCTCGGCCTCTCGCCGGATTGGACGACGATTCCTGAGCCACGGTTTGCCTCCCAATTCCTCCCTGGTTCAGCTTCGGGCAGTATCTCTTGAAGTGATCTGTGCTGCCGCATTCAAAGCAAGCACGGCTGGTGGTCATCATTTGGTTTCCTTGTGGGTTTTGTTGTCGGGCTGGTTGGGTCCTAAATGGCTGCGCACGGAAAGGTTGCGGTTGTCGATTCAGATTGTTCAGGTTTGCCCTACATCTCGGTGCGTAGTGCCCATCCCTGCCACACCGATGGCACACTACTCCCCTGCACTCGCCACCATGCTGGTAACCGCATTTCCCACACTTAGGGAACATCCCTTTCTGCGGTTCCTGCCTTCCGCCTGAACTAGTCATGGCGTAGTTCTGGGCAGCGGGCCTAGCACGTTTATTTTGCTGCCTCTCCTGGATCCTATTGTCATACGTACCTCGCTTTCCCCCAGCAGACTCTCCTGCCACCTTCAGTGACCCACTCCTCATGAAATCATATGTGACGATACCAGCTTGCGTCACCGCACCCTCAAACGTCTGGTGTTCCCCAGTGCTGACTATACTCCTTACTACTGGAGTTAGTCCCCATATATAACGCTCAACCCTCTTTGACTCTGGGGTGACCAACCATGGCACCAATCGCGACAATTCATTAAATCGGTTCGTATAACCCAAGTGGTCTGCCCCCTGCATCTCCAGGTTCCACAATTCGTTTTCTAGCTTCTGTAGTTCGTTTTTCGGGTAGAAATGCTCCAGTACAAGGGCCTTGAGTTCTGCCCAGGTCATGCGGTTTGTCGCTGCTTGACCGCGAGTCTGCACTATTGTGTTCCACCATGTCAAGGAATGGTCCGTGAACGTGCAGGTAGCATACTTAACAACATAATCCTCAGGGCAGTTACTGATGTTCACAACCGACTCTATTTTCTCAATCCACTTAACCAACCCATTTGGTCCCTCAGACCCGCTAAAATCTAGGGGCTTGTACAACATAAAATCTTTAATTGAACATCCCTTTGTTGCAGGAGTCGGTTCAGTGCGGTTCTTTTCTACACTAGGTATAGGGCCATTACTGTCTGTAACGACCACCCTAGGCGGTGCGTCATTACTCGGAATCGGGTTACCGTTCGGTGGAGGGTTCACATTTTGTTCCCCATCATTATTGGTGGTCGTTTGATTGCTCGCAGGGGCTGGATTGGTCGTATTATTAATACTAGCGGCGATGCGCGATACTATATCCGGTATCGCCGCCTCTAACTGTCGAGCAATCAGACGGCTCACATCCACTTCTGACATTTGAGCTGACCGTTTTGGTGCCATTCTACACAACATTAAGAAAAACACATATAATTAATACAAATTCCAATCTCGATACACAACACATATTCCATTCATTAATAAACATCAGTACATATTACATAAACATCAGTACACATTACATAAACATCAGCCCATAGATTAAGTTTTCATACATCAGTCCTACATCGGCATCATTTCGACATAACCCTCTATGGGTCAGTGCTTGAATGATACACCAAAAGTATCTACAATGGTATTCCCAAACAAAAGAGACCCCCTATGGGCTAGTGGCTGTACTATAACTACCCAAGATTCACTCTATGTTAGCATCGCCACTAATTGCTTACACAGAGTATCAAAAAGCGGACCCTGACTATTACCACCCTAACATGATCTAAACATGGTGGTATACCAACCACACCATCACTGCCACCATCACCACTAACACCGCCATCAAACCCCGGATCCGTGTCTCCATCCGGTCAATCATCCACTGGGAGTATGCGTCCTCCCTCCTCAGCTGAGCGATCGCATACTGGCTGTCCAGTATGCAGTCCGCCAAGTGATTCCTCCTATGGATACCCACCGTCAAGGCGGTGGTGTGCTCATTCATCTGCTCGGTGAGCACTCGGAGCCATGCAGCCTCGGTGGAGGGACGCTCATCCCTCTCCAGCCTAGGGGTACCCCACACGGGTGGAGGCACAGGCTCAGGCTGGGGGCGGGAGGACTCGCCCCTGTGGTAAGTGGGTCTGGGTGGGGTAAAGGTAGGTGGGACATAAGGGGCACTGATCCGCGCCGTGAGGCGGGGACCGGGTCTGGGAGGGGTAGGGGTGACCTGTGGTGCGGGTGGGGTGGGGGACCTGGCAACCCTAGTAGGGACGAACAGGCTAGCACTCCTACGGCTAGTCTCACTAGGCTCAGTGCTGGAAGCTAAGCGTAAGCTCCTAGAGTCCCCGGAACTGGTCTACACCGGGTCCTCCTCCACTGTCAGACTTTGTGATCTCGACATTCTTACCTGTACACAAGTTAGCAAACATATAGTTTCTTCCATAATGTAAATCATAATTAAATTAATATACACACACTTATACAACCTTGTCACATAAAAATATTATCATATACTTACACATATGTTGCCGATTTTACCTATTAATGTTCCCCGTGACTTCCCCTGAATTCCCTCGTGCGGACAAGTCTGTTATTATGTTCCGGACCACAATAACTCACTTGTCCATCCAAGTTCATCCAGATCTCGTCACTATATATTATTAGTTGATATTCAGATCCTATAATACTTGAGCTACTGGTTATATTTTAGGTATCTTTTAAAGACATCTTAATTCTTTTATAACCAATGGCTCTGATATCAAAGGTAGGAAGCACACTTAAGATTCACTCAAAAGATTTCCATTTATATAATATTAATCATACAAAAGGATAATCGATTTAGGGTTTTCTATGAATCCTAAGACAGCCGTCACATAATATTCTCTCAATTAATGTGTCTGTCTTATCCATATTGTGCCCCCTTGGCGGCGTGCCCAAAACATTCTATTTATAGACCTGCCAACCTAGGACAGCTGTCATTCCTTCTAGAAACCCTAAATACAATCATACATATTCAAATTACATATTCAAAATAAACTAAGTGTAAAACAAGTCTTCCGGGTAGGCTTTGCACCAATCTTGTCTTTCCGAGTATGCTCGGCCATCCTTCATAACTTGGTAACATAGAAGTGTGCTCGAGTTCAGTTTCCGGGTAGACTTTACTTAAAGAGTATTTCACCAAGTAAAATACTCACTGAGTAGACTTCAGTCTTCTTGACTTTGCCAGACTTTGCTCGACAACTTCTTACGAGCAACCTTGTTCTTCAATGATCCATTTCAGCTCTTTGCTATAAAATAACTTATTAGCAAAGTGTACTCGGGAGTACTGTTCATTGCTTGAGCTGAACCTTGCCCGATATTACTTAGAGATATTCCTTTAGATCATCAAGCATACTTGGGTCATACTTATTAATGAATACCTTGCCCGGTCTTCCAATTTCTTGGCTTCTTGGACTTGGATAACCAAACCTTACTCGGAAGAGTAAAATACTTGGCTCTGAAGAACAGACTTGCTTGATAAAGTGAACCTTGCCCGGGTTTACATAAACTAGTGTACCTTACTCGGCAATGCACTAATTTGCAAACCCTGCTCGGATTTTTACTTAAGAAGACTACTTGAAGTAAACCTTGCCCGGTAGGCAAAATATCGTACCCGGCTAAGTAAAAGCTTGCTCGGAGGTCTAAGGTGTGCTCGGATCCATTACTTAGCAAATTCAGAGGAGGTTGAGAAGATTCCAATCTTCCATGTACTTTATTTAGGTCAAATCTTTGACTCAACAATCTCCCCTTAAGTCAATTTCTTGACCCAACAATCTCCCCCTAGATTGGAACACCTCAGCTGACCCAAGACATTTCTATGGTTACTTACACTTAGCAAAAATACACATCAAATTAACAATCAAAATTACATATTCAGAGAGTTGTCCGAAGACATTACAAAACAAAGCCTATTCAAAGATTCTTTAGTTTATCTAGAGATGCTTGTCATGGAAAATCCAACTTTTCCTTCTCTCTTAAGAATCTTAACAGTTCTGATTGCTTAGCACTTGTAGGCCTTTGCCTTACATTATAATCTGAGAGATACAGTGCTGCAATCACAGATAATTGCCATAGATTGAATTTTCTGAAGTCATTCTTAGAGAAGATCTTCACAATCTCTCCATTTTCCATCATAACATTCAGATGTTCAGTCCTGGAGTCATAGAATACTCCACTTGGCATAACATTGTGGTTGACTGAATGGTTTTTGGCTTTTACTGCAACCTCGACAAAGGGTTTATCCATCTTCAAGTGCATCTGCTTTGATTTTTCTTGAGTCGTCACAGACATCTTCCTTTTCTTTGTACTGTTCTATTTTAAGAGCAAGGATGTTGTCTGTTTGCAGAATTTCTCTACTTTGGATTTCCCCTTCATTGTCATCCTTGATAGATCAACGATCTTTTTGGATATTCCTTTGTTCTTGTAACACCCCGTAACCGCAGCGGAAACGTAAACGGGATGCAACAGACACGTCTGATATCAACAGCATTGCTTATAAAGAAAAGACCACTACATTAATTCACATCATATTACGTTGATCCGAGTTTAGTTACCGTCTAGGCGTAACACATAAGTTTTACCAACATTACATTAACATATTTAATACAAAATGATCACTAAGCTTCCACAAAAAGCACGCATCATCAAGCATGTAGCACTTATTCCAGTTTGGGAGTACCTAGAAAGCATGGAAAGAAAACGGGTCAACTACGAATAGTTGGTGAGTTTCACAATTTGAATAAACCATGATAAATCCATATCATAATATAATAGTATCGATGTAATTATGCCGAGCCCACAAGCGAAACCTCTGTCTGGGGACACTGTTAACCCAGTACAGTACTCATTCCGGGGACAATGTTAACCCAGAAACACTTCTAGGGACATCTGGGGACACTGTTAACCCAGTACTGTACCCATTCCGTACGATTCCCGTATAATCAAATATTTATAAATACACGCAAACCCATGCGTTCAATATGTACTTAAACATTTTATTAGTAACATGCTTTCCGCCCCGGGAAAATATTTGAAAACTATTCAGAAAAAGGGGCTCGTGAAACTCACCTTATCGTAGGCAATTAGGTATCACAGTACACCAGCTACTAGTCCGGATCTGTAATACGATCCCTAAGTTTGTTACTATACAATCACTATTAACATAACTTTAATCGTGTTAACCGGTACATCTGGGGACACTGTTAACCCAGTAGTGTAACCGTTCCGGGGGCAATGTTAACCCAGAAACACTTCTCAGGACTCAGATTGTGATATCGTTTAGAGTTCACTAGTCAAAATTACTATTAGTCGTTTTTCCCGTTTTGCGTGCCTAGCACGGTTATCCGTTTTTACGTTTCAAAAATGAGTTTGGTCACACACGACCCGAAAATAGTTGTTGACTGCTAATTTTGTTAAAGTTGTGAAATTAGAGCTCGGTTTAGACGCCCCGATTGGCCGCGGGACCCGTTTCCGTCTTTAATGCACCGGAAACTGTTAAATCAGGTAAAAATAACTCAAATCATCCGAATTATTTTCGGATGATTCATTTTTACTTATTTAACTCAATTATATGAAAATAGTTCATTTTTAGGGTTTTTATACACCAGTCAGCTCGCTTAGGCGAACTTTACCGGTTTACGCGTTTTAAACTTTAAAAGTTTGTTTTTGCACCAATAATTATCCGTTTAATCCCGGATCTTGAAATTTTGCACAAATCACTTTTTGACAGCGGGGAATTTTATAAAAATATTTCAAGAATTAATTTTTATATTTAAAATTTATTTATCTATTTTTAAACACCATTTAAACACTAAATATGTCGTAAATACCAAACGACCTTAGAAAACTCCCAAATATTTCCTGGATGATCCCTGTCACCCACATAGTCCTCTGTAATATTCCCAGAACCAAAATCTCATTTTACATGCCATTTTCACTAAAACCGATCTAGAAAACCCTAGAACTCGTTTAACCGAAAATCCTACTTAGACTTCTCCAACGGACCTAAAATTTTGTGTGTGACTTATACATGTTATAAAAAGCTTATCTGCAATTTTCCAGAATTTTTCATGATATTTAACTATTTTTCTTTATTTTTATCCAAACCCGAGCATTAAATTCACCAAATATTCATCCTTTATCCAAAAATTACCAAAACTTCACAGAACTCGTATTTTCATGTGTAGATCATCCCTGTAAAATTTCATGACCTAACTCTAAACGAAACACAATCTGTCCAATTCACAACCATTATACAAAAACCGAACTACCTTGTGTTTCTAGCTTCAAACCGCAAGGATCTCGCTTTCTAGCCTTTGCTAACAACTAGATACAACACCTACAAGCACAATAACACCACACCAAGCAAGTTACACTCACAATCAAGCCATTTCTTTCATGGTTTCGGTTATGGTTTAAAAACAAAGATTTAACCGTAAAAATTTCGTTTTTGGCTCGTTTAACTCCTTTCTTGGACCAAGATCCCTTGTATAACCCGTATACATCACTTGATCATGCAAGAATCGGTTTTCATCTTTGAAACCTCATTTTCTTGCAAACAAACTCAAGAAATGAAGATGAAAACGAATATAACTCGATCATTACCTTGTTTTTCTTGCTAGAACTCTCGGTTTTTGGATGGAAATGTGGAGAGGATTTGAAGTTTGTTGAATTGTGGTGTAAAAAAAAGAAATAATGAATGGGGTTTGGACCCTTAGGTCCGATCGGAATTGATAGGGGGTGGGGTGGGACCCACCTCTTCATTTCTAGCCACACATTCGGATATCGGAGATCTGGATAATGTTTTGGATAATTTGGTTCAGTTCGTTTTTCGGTTAAACGTTTAATTCGGCTTAAAACGAGGCTAAAACGGTCGTTTTTCGGCTTAAAAATGAAATTTATATAAAACCGATTTAAAACTTCAAAAAAACTTAAACCATGACTTTCATTAACTTAAAACATCATATTATTAATAATTGCGCATCTTTTTCGGCTTGATCGATCGTCTCTTGCTCGGTTTGGTATTAAAGGTTTCGTTTAACGTACCGACGTACCATTAAATCAAAAATTCTTTTCTGTGCTTTAATTCACTTATCCCGAAGCTTTAATACTTCGTAACATCACTAAATATCATATATCCCGTCTATAATGTAATCCTCGATTCATTCGGGCTTCAATAACCGTTAATCGGTTAATCGTATTTCCAATACTATTAACTGTATAATCGAGTATAATTCGTACTGTGAATCATACATACTCGTATAAACACATTATAATTCATATATTCAGTCTTAAATAACACATAAATAGTATATACCGGTTAGGGTATACCTGATTTCGCCGGAATCGTTACAGTTCTTACCAACTAGAGACTGGGCAGCTCCCTTTTTCATGTTTAACTGCTGTCTTTTTGTTTTCTTGAAGTTGCTCAAAATCTCTTTTCTTTTCATGACTTTTACATAATCAACAGGAATTCCATTTTTAACCAAAAATTTTGGTTTACCACCATATTTACTCAAGAACTTTTGAATGTCCATATCTTCTTCCAATTCATCTTTCATTTTGTCTTGAACAGTCTTTTCTTCATTCAAAGTTATTGAAATTTTATCAATAATAGTGTCTAGTTTCTTTTTTACCTCTGTCTCTGGCTCTTCCTGTTTAATCAGCTTGAGCAAAGGTACTAGTACACCATTTGGAATTTCTTTATCATTTAAGCAGTTGTCAATTACTTCTTATGGGACTTCTCTCTAATTATTCTTCACTTCATCTCTTAGCTTTCTCTCATCTTCAAACAGCTTCATCAAGTTTTCTTGTTCTTCAAAGTTTTTATCAGACATCATTTGACTCAGAAATTCTCTGTCATAAATTTCTGTCATTCTTTGCACATAGACTCTTTTGGCTTCTGATTCAGATTCATTCATTTCTGAGTCCATTGTATTCTCCTTCTGAGAATTTAAAGTCTGAATTTTATCATCCTCCAGAGCAATTTCTTTTCCTTTTAGCTTCTTGCTTTCCTCAAGTTCTTTCTTTTCATGTTTTGGAATGTTGTCAGTTTCATCATCTGAGCTGTTCTTTTCATAAACTGAGAGAAGCTTCAGCGAATTCTCCCCCTGATTCAGTGATTTCTCCCCCTGTTTTAGGGCAGCTGAGATCTTCTCAACCTCAGACATTAGGGTTTGAACTCGTTGCAATGCTTTCTTCAGTTCTTCAGAAAGATGATGTTTGTAGGAATTGGAATTACTTGGAGTTGGATCCATTGCTGATTTTCTGTTATATCAATGAACACACAATTATCAGTTAGATCTCAAAGTAAGTATTTAAAAAAAATTAAGGTATAAATAATATTTCAATTCAAACCGTTGTCTTGAATGATATAGAAATCTGCACAAAACACAAATGTAAATTACTCTTGAAATGTGAAGTTTCAATTTTAAATAGCATATGCAGGTCTTCTTTTAATGAGAGTTAAGACAAATGTAAAGTACATATCTGCAATTTTTTGCCAAAATTGCAGATAAAGTTCTTTTGTTTCTGCCTTTTTCTTTTACATGCCAGGTAAAGTGAGAAATTTGAAAAGTGTTTTATCTTTTAGCTTATAAATTCCTTATCTATTTAAGGAATGATTGTTTTGGAATATATATCCAGAAGTGGTAAAGTGTGTAAAGATAAGGTAAAGTGTGTTTCTTTGAGAGTATGGATTTGCAGTGGAAGGAGAGAGAAGGAAATAATGTCGAAAAATTTGCCTAACTCCCTCTTTTATACTTTTTGAAAGTGGGTTTTAAATGCTCTTTGTCCTTTTGTGAATTATTATCTGTCAACCAGTAACATTATCCACTTGATATATTAAAAACATTTAATTTCATTTAAGTTCATAAGACCTTACTCGAAAGATTAATATATCCAAAGTCTACTCGGTATACTTCCACTTACAAACCTTACCCGGTCAAACTTTGCTTGAAAATTTTCATTTTTGAATATACAAAGTTTGCCCGAATTCGTCTAGTTATAAACCTTGCTCGATCAAGCAAATTAATTTAAAGTTAAGACATAATGAAGAAAGCTTACCCGAAATACTAGATTTCTCGAGAAATTAATCACAAGGCAAATAATCAAGTATAATCATCAAATAAACATCCTTACTAGGAATCAATTAAGACACTCATATAGATTTCTCAATTTCAAATTAAAACTTATCTAGCATAAACCCTAATAAAAATCATAATCAATTTTATCATACTAAATACAAATTCAATCAAGCATACTTGAAAACATAGTGTGCCCGAGCAACCATTCAAGAGAATAGTGTGCCCGAACACCTTTCTAATGCAAAGTATACCCGAATAACTTTCATATAGTACAAAGTGTGCCCGGAAAAGGAATTCTAGCAGACAGTGTGCTCGGAAAGTTAAGTTTTGAAATTACCAAGTATATTGAGGGAACAAAAGTGTACCCGAAATATAAAGTGTGCCCGGAAAACAAAGTTTGCCCGAAAACACTTGTAATTTCAAAGAAATCATACACACACGTATCACAGAGCATGCTTGGAATGAAATTAAAACACATAGACATTTAAGTATGCTATAGTCTAAAATTTCATAGAGCTTGCCCGTAAATCCTATGTTAGCACTAAGCTTGCTAGGATAAACACATTCAATCATCAGGTATGCCCTTACCCGAGGGATTTCAACATGCCAAA
Organism: Bidens hawaiensis; assembly: GCF_021521415.1. Taxonomy (NCBI): domain Eukaryota; kingdom Viridiplantae; phylum Streptophyta; class Magnoliopsida; order Asterales; family Asteraceae; genus Bidens; species Bidens hawaiensis. The sequence continues at coordinate 4,028,875 of NW_027491024.1, forward strand.
CCATACCCGAAAAATGACAAACTTAAATAGTGATATCTAAGCATGCCCGGAAATATTAACAAACCTTTCCTAACAACATATTCACACAAATTACAAAGCTTACTTTATGTACTTGATTAAGTTCATAAAGTTTGCTTGGAATCACAATCAGCATATAACATGCATAGCTTGCCCGAAACAAGAATTTCTTGTTAAAAGCTAGCTATAATAACACATAATCATCTCAAGACTTCAAGCTTGCTCGGGAAATGAGTACAACAGTGTACTCTACCCGGAAAGTGTAAACACTTCAAAGCATGCCCGAAAATCATAAAGTTAGTCAAACATGACTAAGCTTACTCGGAAAGGTTGAAAATTATCAAACCTTACCTGAAACAACATATTCACACATAATCAACTGTTTTGTACCCGGAAAGGTTGTAAATCATTAAACCTTACCCGAAAATACATATTCAAACAGTTTGTGCCTGGGAAGGTTATAAGGCATCAAACCTTACCCGAACTTACATATTCAACCTATTTTAGGCAAAATACAACACTTTTTGACTTAAACCACTTTGTCAAAATATATTTTTCTTTTCAGATCATAGTTTAAGAGAAAATGGTGCATTTAGAGATCAAATTTCAGTTATATTTTTTTTCAAAACAGCTTCTTCCATTTTCTGAAAAGATCTCAAGAATGGGATCATATTGACCAAGTAGCTATCTTAATACTTCATTCTCAGCATTATTATGACAACATAGATAGATTAACAGCAGGTATAAACTTAGCATGAATTTCATCTCTTTGGTGATATGATTTAGGTTCATTTAAAGCATAATGCATTAATGGTCAACACTGTGCTATGATGCCTCATATCTCTTCTAGCTGGATCTTAATTAATCATGTCATAACTCACACAGATTAATGCGTTAACAAGAGATTTAATGACGGGTTGCTATATTTAGAAAGATATCCGTTTGTTAAAGGCGGAATCAATAACATACATACGGTTGCAATGAATAATCAAAGGTAGGAAGCACACTTAAGATTCACTCAAAAGATTTCCATTTATATAATATTAATCATACAAAAGGATAATCGATTTAGGGTTTTCTATGAATCCTAAGACAGCCGTCACACAATATTCTCTCAATTAATGTGTCTGTCTTATCCGTATTGTGCCCCCTTGGCGGCGTGCCCTAAAAATTCTACTTATAGACCTGCCAACCTAGGACAGCTGTCATTCCTTCTAGAAACCCTAAATACAATCATATATATTCAAATTACATATTCAAAATAAACTAAGTGTAAAACAAGTCTTCCGGGTAGGCTTTGCACCAATCTTGTCTTTCCGAGTATGCTCGGCCATCCTTCATAACTTGGTAACATAGAAGTGTGCTCGGGTTCAGTTTCCGGGTAGACTTTACTTAAAGAGTATTTCAACAAGTAAAATACTCACCGAGTAGACTTCAGTCTTCTTGACTTTGCCAGACTTTGCCCGACAACTTCTTACGAGCAACCTTGTTCTTCAATGATCCATTTCAGCTCTTTGCTATAAAATAACTTATTAGCAAAGTGTACTTGGGAGTACTATTCATTGCTTGAGCTGAACCTTACCCGATATTACTTAGAGATATTCCTTTAGATCATCAAGCATACTTGGGTCATACTTATTAGTGAATACCTTGCCCGGTCTTTCAATTTCTTGGCTTCTTGGACTTGGATAACCAAACCTTACTCGGAAGAGTAAAATACTTGGCTCTGAAGAACAGACTTGCTTGATAAAGTGAACCTTGCCCGGGTTTACATAAACTAGTGTACCTTACTCGGCAATGCACTAATTTGCAAACCCTGCTCGGATATCCACTTAAGAAGACTACTTGAAGTAAACCTTGCCCGGTAGGCAAAATATCGTACCTGGCTAAGTAAAAGCTTGCTCGGAGGACTAAGGTGTGCTCGGATCCATTACTTAGCAAATTCAGAGGAGGTTGAGAAGATTCCAATCTTCCATGTACTTTATTTAGGTCAAATCTTTGACTCAACAATCTCCCCTTAGGTCAATTTCTTGACCCAAAAATTTCACAACATCTAAAATATCACATAACAACATTCATAAGATAGTCACAACAAAATATAACAAAATATAGCGAATCAAATATTGTTCTTTTTTCTAATATCCTAAAGGTATTTGTGACGTTTTCTTCAAGCTCCATAATCAACCTAGATGCAAACCTGTAACATTTCATAAAATAAAGTTTATCAACACAAAGGTTGGTGGGCAATTCATAAGTTTGAGCATAATAGTATATAGTACGAAAAATCCACAATCTTGTATACGAAACAATAAATAAAAGCAATAACTTGGATAAATAGATATCGCTAATAGAATTACGTTAGCGACACCTAGCTATAAGGGGATGCCAAATAGTCTAGAATTTAATAGTTATCGTTAATTGCATTACGTTAACGACACCTTGCTATAAGGAGATGCTAAATAGACTAGGATTTTATAGTTCCACCAACCAAAAGCGATAAACACGTAGGCATATAATCATAGAACACCAAATCGATCAATTATTTAAGTAAAGTATACAATAACGTTTGTGGTTTAAGACTCAAGTATAAAGCATTAGTTTAGAATAGTATGAAATGTCACCCCAAAACAAAATATGGAAAACGGGGTATGAAAGTACTCACGTTTAAGTAATAAACTTGAAAGATTTGATGATTTGGAGTTTAACCGGAATGACGGGTTTAACGAGCAAAGCCTAAATAAAGGAAGTCTTGAATTAGAAATGTTTTCTTGAAAGTCTTTAAGTAAAAATAAATAATGAGAAATGCAAACCATTAAAGTTTAAGGTTTAAAGTGTAAATAATTAAGAATTTATGACAATAGTCCTTTAAAAATGTAAGTTTGCTCGAAACCGAGTTAAAGTATCTAGACTTAATATTTACTCAACCTATGTTAAGTAATAAGGTGGGTAAAAATGCAAGAATGCAAGTCCCTTAATGATAAGATACGAAAATGGGTTTTTATCGAGTGTTCCGGTTGTTGCTTCGGGTCTTGATAATTGGTCAAACCCAAAGTCAACTTTCCAAAATATTAAATGTTATGAGATAACTCATAAAAATCAAGTAAGACTTAACCAAGTATGTATTTCTATTGTTTTAGAACTAACAACGCACGTCAAGCGAGTGTTCGGTTTTGTCAGTCCAAACTTTGTTATGAGATCAAGTTGGATCCAACATTTCCAAGTACTTAAGAAAATAATTAAAATCAGTTTATAAAGTATTTTTAAAGATTTATACAAGTCTTGATAGCTAAAAACACACTTGTGTGTCTTAAGCGAGTGAAAACCGGTTTAGTTCGGTTTGGTTCGGTTTCCATCTCACAATACGTTCCTTGATGGTTTCCACATGCCCAGATATCAAAGAACTTGTATAATAATTTATAAATGATGATACTTAAGTTTTACAACCAAAAAGTTAACAACAAAGTCTTTAAACGAAAGTTCGATTTGGTTCGGTTTCCATCTCACAATACATTCCTTGATGGTTTCCACATGCCCAAATATTAAAGAACTTGTAAAAATGATTTTAGAAACTTAAATCTAACATAAAGCATGTTTAAAACAATTATTTAACAAAACTATTAACAAGTTCGGTTTACGGTTGGACTATTTACAGTTAAACCGAGGTTAGTCTCTACAAACCCATAACCATGGAACTTCATAAATATGACAAACAAACTAAAAAGAGCAGAAGTTAAACGAGATTAATATGTGCAAACAAGTTATATAAGTGTATATATATCAAGGACCACGAAAGTCCTACATGAAGTCTTGCCTTACGAAGTCCGAAACTTAACCAGCCAGAGTCGGAGAAGTAACTACCAAAGGTAACAAGGGGTGTGTATTATATATATGTTGCAACATCAAGCTTCAAGTAATAAGAATTAGTTAGAACAAGGTTAGCTTTAGTTTGACCTTAAGTAGTCAAAATAGCAAAATGTTCAAGATGAATACTTGGATTTGAGAGAGAGTTTGGAGAAGATGAACAACCAAAGTGGTGTATGGAGCCTTGCTTTTTATAATGGTAAGAGTATGATTCATTCCAATAGGGTAAAAATGCATGTGATGGTTGAAATGGTCAAACAAGTTTTTGGTAAATGACAATAATAGTCCCCAAATTTGTTTTAAGTCATTTTTAATTCGTTTTAAGGACCGAAAAGGATGTTTTCAAGACCCAACAAGTGTAAAACAATATCTTAACATAAAATCCATCATTTTGATTATAACATAAGCTTCGGTTTACAAAACGGGTCGGTTTACACAGTAAAAGATTACAAAACGAATACAATTCGAGACCCGAAATTGACGAATGTCACATGACCCATAGCCACACCCAACATTCATACTCATCTATATCGGCCCCCGTAGTCCTTAAATTACCCAAAACTCCCCAATAAATCACCACCAATGGTTCCCAAACTATGCTCGTCTTACGTTACTTGTGTCGAATTCGTGTGTTAACGAACTGATTAACCAACCACCAACCAAACCAGTCCCATTTTGATAAAATTTGGCATTATTGCAGCACACCATTCAATATTTAACCACCCAAGTTGATTGGGTTTGAAATCTCATCTTTTTCCTCTTTAATTAACAATTAACCGATTTTACGCGCTCTTACAAACTGATTAAGGAATCACCAACCAAACCAGCCCCTATAACCAAAAAAGTAATTTTCATACTGTTCTTGCACTAACATAAGACCCCTCAAACTGATCGGGTTGGCAATTCTTTCAACATTCAAAAACCCTAGAAATCGGTTTTTTGTCAATTGACCTATCAAAACAATCTTTTGACACCAAAAAACTCCAACTTTTGACCTTGGGAAGCGTGCCAAATGATTTTAATCCGAATCTGTCCCTAGTTCAAGAAACAAATTAATTGACCATCGTAACGACCTAGATTATGCAATTAAAGATTATGGGAGTGTAGCACACACCTTGAACGACATCTAGGAGCTTGAAATCAATTTAGCTTGATCAAAATTTAAGGGGTTTTTTTTTTGGGGGGGGGGGGGGGGGGAAGAACTTGCGGCCACCGGCTTTAGGGGAGGGGGTGGTTTAGGTTATAATCATTAAACAAGTTTCACTTTTAGCCCTTGCACTTTGAAATTTCGACTCTTCTTGCTTCCTAACTAAATGAAATACTTTTTTGGACATGCCCATAGGTTCCCCGGTCCTCAAGCGAATCCCAAGAAATTAATTTACAAACTTTACACTCGCATCATTTGGTTTACGAGAATTTTTAGGGTGTTACATAAGGGGTAGTTTTGTCACCCCCCCCCCCCCCCTCTCCCAAAATACACCCCAGCCCCTCACTTGAGGGGGCTTGTGAATTAGGGATGAAGTTTATTTAGGGAGAAAAATGACAAAACTGCCCCTCATGTGAGGGGCACGCTGATGAATTTAATGACCAAATTTAACGGGGTTAATAGAGTCGGGTTTAATTGCAAGTGAAATGAAACCATAGAGACGAATATTGTAAATTTGAAACTATTGAACTTAAATCGCTGATCTACTCTAAACGTTGTGTAAAACAGACGCATATACCCATTGTCTACCAGACATGTGTCTTCGCATGAAAAAAAACAAGTTTGTACAATTACCCTACCATGTATATATTAATTGGAAGGAGAAGTGTTGAATGGAAGATACAATGAACGTATGGAATTTGATTGATACCCTACCCATGTGGAAACAAGAAACATCATGTGCTACATTCCAAGATCTGCCTATCAACCAGGGATGTTTGGTGACACTAGAACATCACTCGTGGAACCATTGACTTGATGTTCTATAAACCCAAAAGAATCGCCAATGCCTTTTTTATAATAAAAATATAGGCATGTAAGCGAACCGAACGTCCAACAAATTGTTCCTAAACCGTTAAACGAGAAGTTCACTTATGTTTGTCTGTTTAATAAATATAAACAAGCATGAATGACGAACTTCATTTGGTAGGCTTAACAAGCGAACACAAACATAGACCACGCTCGCTCAATTGTGTTTGTAAATGTTCAGGAAAGTGTTCGTTCGTTAATGTTCGTTACGTTCATTTACGTCCATCCGGTTACGTTAGTTTATTAGAATTTTACTATTACTATTTTTATTTATTTTTCGCTATTATGATTTAGATATAGCTATGTTTATGATTACTATGTGAAGTATTTTTATTTTTTTTTGATATTATGCAGTGTACTTTCAGATTTTTTGATAACTTTGTGTTTGAGTTAGTGATTATTTCAAACTAATATTTTGTTTATGTTTGTTTGTGTCCGTTAGTACCCGGTTACATTTGTGTGTACATGTTAGTGTCCATTAGTGTCTATTTGTGTCAGTTTATATAATTAATGAACGGACACAGACAAATACGAACAAGCTTAATTTCTTAACGAACGGACATGGACAACAAATTTTGTTAGGTAAATCGTTCATGAACCTGTCCGAGGATGAACACGAATAAGGTCTTGTCATGTTTGGTTCGGGTCGTTTACAACGCTACATAAGTATATATAAAAACTTAATTTTTCTTTAAAAAAAATAGCAAAGGAAACATAAGGAAATGGATAAGACTAACATGTTTGTATGTGTATGAGTTGTACACTGTGGGACAAGCCGTTTTATGAAGGTCATGTGTATGACCCGTGTTGTGCGGCCAACCACGTGATACTCTTTGAGTTCATTGTTTTACTTATAACCATGTGATTCCACAATCCACATGCTCCCTTCAAGAGGTTGCTTCTCAAATAAAACATAAGCTCAGGGGTTTAAACGAAAATGATCAAGACTATTTGTCCCTTGTACGCCAGCTGCGTTCGAGCTCAAGTTTTTAACTCGGTTAAGTATATCGAGTCAAACTGAGCTGAATTAGTTATTTACAAACTCTAGCCCAGACTAACAATGCCTCGAATAAAATTGACTTGTGAACAAATTAAAAACGTTGTAAACAAGTTGGAGAATTGAACTTATAAATAATTCAAGTATGTTATTTTGAATTTAAACAAGTTGACGAGTTAACCCATTTAGTAATAGTACAACTACAACCCATACATGACCTCTCTATTAAACATGACAACCTAAATATGACATGCTTATTTAACGGTTTAAACTAATCAACTCGATAACTAATCATTTTCGTGGTTGGCATATGTCAGGCTTTATCACTTTATGTTTATGTTAGAAATTTCCACCATGAATAGTTTATCAACGTAGTTACTACTTACTAACTTTAAATTCCGATCAAAATGAATGACCAACTGATCGTTGAAGGCTACCCACAGCTATGTCTTTTCTTATTTTTATTTTTTTATTTAAAAAAAAAACATAATTAATTGCTTTAAAAATAAAACTACCAAAGCCCAGTTGATCGAGTAGAAAGATACAGTTACTTCATGGGCTTCAGATAGAGCACAAACAAAAATACAAACCTATCTGTTGATTGTACCAGTTTCAACCCAAAAAAGCCCAACTTTTCTACACACACAATGACACAAGAGTTGTTATAATAAGTTAAGGAAAAAAACATCTTACTTTTGGATCTCATAATTATAGATAAGAAGGTGTGTTGGTGTATTTGGAAGATTAGGAATAAAGCTATCTTCTCAAATAAGACGGTTTGCTTCTCCAAAACTATGGAAGATGTTAAATCGTGGGGTTTTCTTTGGATAAAAAATCACTAATCTTTCGAAAATTTGTTGTGGAAATATTGGTGTAATATTATGTTGCAAGTCCTATTATCTTTTGTTCGGTTTCTAACTTCTTGCTAGTTGGTTTTAATGAAATTTGTAGTTCCAAAAAAGTAAGGAAAAAAAAAAGATAATTCCGACTTAACTCTCATCTTGCCCGAAAAAAGGGCCCAACCGTGAGCAAGGGGTGGCCGGCCCGAGTAGCTTCAACAAGTTGGTTGTGGGCTTAGAGGATGTTTAAGGAGTTTTTTTAATGACCAAGTTAAAGTTGTTAATATTTCTTGTTAGCTAAGTTATGTTAACATTATAAATACGTAAATAAGATATGTTAGTTCATGCTTAATAGACTATTTTATGTAATGGATTAAATGTATACCGGACTATGTTTGTTACTTTTGGGTTTTTTCCTATAGACATTTGGCTAATCGACTAATTTTTTGTTGGGTTTTAATGAAATAGTATGTTTAAAAAAGATTTATGGGTTCAATTGTAACTTGTTTAAAGGCTATTGTTTCTAAAAAAATATATTTATACATATATAAACGAATTTGAAAATTATGGGCCTTGATCCAAACCTAATGAGTGCTTACTTGAATGGTCATTTTCGACTCCAACCCTTGGGATCTATTACATGTTCAGCTCGTAGTCCGAACCATATATCATAATAACAACAATCCAATCTTAAAAATATTAAACTCGAACAATTAACCAAATGACTTTCATGTCTTTGTTCGTTCGTTAAGAGAATTAGTGTGCTCGTATTCGTTTATTTTGTTGATCATTGGTTTGAGGAAAATAAACAATCATACACGAACAAACATAAGTGCACATAGGTTAAGGAGAATATAAACAAAAATAATTGAGCGAACACCAATTAAATAAACTGAACCTAAATAATTAATTAAACTAGACCAAATTATATGATGTTTTTTTTCTTTTATAATTTTGTAAATCCAGATTAAATTGTAATTTGTAACCAGAGTTAAATGAATCTTACTAATCTATTAAATCAACACAATTCTGCCACATGTCCTTCTACTAGGGTGTCCACCTATGCCTCCTTATCATCTCATTTCCATTCTAAGACTCTCTAATATGCTGTCATGTGTCATCTTAACCACAAAACCCAAAAAAAATACCGGTCCATTTTCTATAACCCACAAACAATCCAACCACTCATTTTTCTCTTTAATCTCTATACGAACATACTAAACCTAATAATCCTCCGCTACTATTCTACTCTATTTCCAGCCGTCATATTCCGACTTCTCCATTATTCACCATGTTATTCTTCAATTCCATATGTGGAAAGGTCTAAATCGTTTGGATTCCGTTCAATTCATCGTTTGTCATACGAGATGCGATAAGGTTTTTTCTCGCAATTGATGATTCGTATAACAGATCGATTCTCCGGTGAACATAATAAAGGTAATTAACAGACGATTTTTTCACCTTTAGATTCTTAATTATTATAATAACATCCGATGAATATGGTCCGGCCAGTTTGTTTTGTTATGATAATTCATATAGTTAATTATCACAATTGACTTATTTCGGCCAAACTTTTATAAATGTAATTTTATGTTTAATTATATTCTCCGGCCATTTTTTTGATTTCTTCATAATTGATTTTTATCCGGCCACACTGTTATAAACATAATTTTATGTTAAATTATATTTTTCGGGCAATTTTATATTATTTTCTTTAGTCAACAATCATAATTGAACTCTTAATTGTTTTCCGGCCACTTTGTAATTTATGTTTTTATTTTCGACCAATTTCCGTTAAGATTTTCATTTTTTTCCGGCCAATTTAATATTTAATTTCCGGGCAATTTTAAATTATTTTCTGTAGTCAACTGTCATAATTGTACTCTTAATTGGTTTCCGACCACTTTGTAATTTATGTTTTAATTTTCGATCAATTTCCGTTCACTGTTTGATTTTTTTCCGGCCAATTTACTATTTAATTAAAATTTAAATTACATATTAAATTATAATATTCATGTTCCAAATATAATTTATTCTATTATTTATTACAAATATTAATGTACCTAACTGATTCAATGATTACGTTTTGACTTAATTGTCAACTTCCTAATTTTTTAAGATTTGACTAAAATAACTGTATTTAAAGAAATAATTTAATAATTAATGTTCTTTATTTATTTTTATATTATAATTTACAATAAGTTATATATTCAGAAACAATAAGTTATTTTTGTATATTTTAATTTACAATAAACGGATTGATTATATTCGAATTTCTTTCAAAAACCTTTATATTTTCATAAATAATACGTTATTTTTGGATATTATAATTTACAATAAACCGGTTGATTATATTCGATTTTATTTTAAGAAACTTTCTATACATAATATGTTTAACAAAGTTAAAACTCTCTACATTCTATTATATAATATCTAATCACATATTAAATTTTCATAATCATAGCTCTTTTATCTCATTCGTATTTTCTTCCATGTAAGCTTCTACACTTTTAATAATTGTGTTTAGTTTTCGGCCACTTTATTTAACTGTTTAATATTTCATTTTAAGCATATGTCAATGGAAGCTCAGACCTTTACCATGCTAAATGAGATTGATGTTCTCAAAACATCAACATCAACTCTTAAGGTTAGAGTTCTGAGACTTTGGAGTATCAAAGATAACAAAAATGTCAACGAGGATTTTTTGATCGAGATGGTTTTAATGGAAGAGGTAACAGTGTATTGATTAATCTGTATATATGTTAGACGTTCTACAGTTTTATCATTAAATAAATACTTATTTCTTTAATGACAGGAGAATCGAATCCAAGTCACCGTTTACAAACAGGATATCTTTAGATTCAAAAGATTCTTGAAGGAAAGCTCTACTCTTACTATTGTTAATCCTAGAATTGGTCTAAATGGATCAAACTACAGAGTTATTGATTCTCCCAACAAATTAGTGTTTGGACCAAACACTCACGTTAATCCATGTCAAGAGTTTGAAGGTCGCATGTTTGGATTCAAAATGATTTCATTTGAATCAGTAATCAAGAAACAAATTTCTTTGAAGTCCACAATTGGTAAAATACTATTAGTATTCAAAGAAATTATTTATTCAATTTATCCTTAGATTTCCAGTTGATGTTTTACTTAATTTATTTAATTCTTTCTTTTAGATATAATTGGTCATGTGGTTCATGTTTTCAAGACGAATGTTTCAAACGCCAAAGACAAAAACAAGCGTACAATGGAGTTATGTGATTTAAGGTACCACTATTTTTAGATATTTTATTTAAATAATTTTGTTAATTTACTTTATCTTGATTTTGAACACTTATTTGTATTTTAGTGGAAACTGTGTATCTCACGCTATGGGATCATTATGCATCCGAGATCTCTAAATATGTCGTTGATCATTTTGATGAACCACATGCCGTTATTGTTCTCCAGTTTGGTAGGGTTAAGTATTACACCGGTTCTGATGGTAAAGGTAATAATGTTTACTGTTTTCAAGTTAATTGAAATATAAGCATAGCACCTTAATCTAATTTATCACTCATTAATATTCAATTTTTGTAGAGAAAGTCTATGTGTCTAATTCTTTTGGATTTAATGTTAGCCGTTTGTTCATTAACGACTATTTATTTGAGATAGAAGAATACAAAAACAGGTATATTTTTTGTTTTCTTTATTTACTTTATTTTGTTTACTACATTAGATTTGGTTATTTAAATTTTATCCCTTTTACTTTTTATTAAATATGTAGTTTGGCCGAAATGTTGAATGGAAATGATGTCGTTATTCGTAAACCGATTCCAGTCAAGATGCTCTCTTCTGTTGATGATGAGTTTTTGAAAGCTACAGATTTGTTTAACATTTGTGATATTTGTACCATTATATTTGTAAGTTAATTATTAAATTCACTATTTAAACCATTATATTAAATAATTTGTTTTTTACTTATTTTCAGCCTAAGAATATCATTATCCTTGGTACAATTAAGGCCATATGTCCATATACAGAGTGGTATTACATTAGCTGTAATACTTGTAGCCGTAAACTCATGGAAAATATTGGTGAAGGGGTAACTGAATATGAATGCAAAACAGTAAGACGCAATGTGTTAGGTGTTGTTCCTACACCTAGGTAATTAGTGAAAACAAATTCAAATATTTATTTACAAAAAATTCAATATTCTGTTTTGCTTTGTATTAACCTATTTTAAATTTTATATAGATTCAAGATAAAGATAAGGGTTCAAGATTCGACTGGTGTTGTGTCGTTGACTCTCTTCGATAGAGATACTAAAATGCTAATCAACAAAACTGCAGCTGAATTGATTGATTCTTAAAAGCAGCTGAATATTATTTAAGGAATTTATTTGCTACAATGTTGATTACTTATAGTTTATCTAGACCTCATTTTGTTTGGGAAAGTACTTGGCAACTTTTAGTTGACGGTATTCTATACAAACAACAAAAAGATCAAAACAACCCTGGTACGATTTATGTTTTTAATATTTTCAATTATTCCAAATATCTAACATCAATAAATTTTTATATTATATTAATTTTAGTTGGTTATTATATTTATTTCACGTTTGATTCTTAATGAAGAGCAGCTAAAAAACTTAGCACTCCTGTAAATTCCAAATTTTTTAATATGCAACAACTCAAGTCTTAGAAGACATCAACAAATGCCTTTTCCAGATATAGAAACAATTTCAAGAGCAACTAATCCGTTGACGGTGGAAGAGCTTTCATATGATACCGAGACCATGAATAACGAATTTAATAATCTATTTGATTCGTTAACTGATGAACAGAGAGGGGTTTATAATGAAATAATGAACACTTTGGTTGATAAAAAAGGTGGCGTGTTTTTTGTTTATGGTTACGGTGGTACTGGAATAACTTATTTATGGAAGACATTATCTGCATTTATTGTGACATTCGTCAAATTTCAGATGGCGAATTATATTCGTTTTTGTAAACTTTTAATACGTATACCCAACTCAACACTTTAGAACCTTATTTATTTATTATATAATATTATAATAGACATCGATCTCAAATAATATCGATGTTTGTCATATTTTAGTGTCGTTAAGAAAACATAAGGAGTTCAAAATGATTTTCGTAAAGTCGTTACGAGTTGTACAAACCTTTAAGCTCGTTTAAACATTCATTGAAACTTGAGGGGGTTGTTATGAAAATATGCCTACATATACCACCAACACAAACCTAACCCTAACATAAACATCAAGCCTCATCTCTTTCTCTCTTGTCCCGGCCGCCGCCGCCGCCTCCGGCGAGCACCGCCACCTCAGGCCACCACCTCCAACACACTCACACAACACACAACCGTCGCCACCCTCCCTTGGCCGTTTTTCTGGCGAGCTCAAGCGGTCCGACGACACCCCACCACCTCTGACACACCGCCACCAATACCCACCTCCCTCTGGTCCGAAACCCCAGCCACCCGCTCCCCCTTTCCCCTTCGTTTTCGTTTTCCGGCGACCGGAAAACCGGCCGCCGCCCACTCCTTCCGCAGCTCTCTATCTCTCTCCCTGCCTCTCTCTCTCTCGGCTCTCTCTCTCAGTCGCTCTCTCTCTCTATCTCTCTCTCTTTCTCGTCATCTCTCTACGGCTCTCTCCTATCTCTTCTCTTTCTCTCTGCTGTTGTTTTCCGGCGCACCTCAGGTGGCCGGAATCGGCCTCGGTGACTTCCGTTTCTTCGTCCCTGGCAGTTTCGGCTCGGGAACAGTTAATAGGTAAAGTTAATTTGGGTTTTGATATTGTTAGTTTTCGTGTGGAGTTGTTTTGATTTGGGAAAAGATAAACGATCGGGAAATGGTTATCTTGGCTCGATTAGTTTGTACGTTAGTTGTTAGACTAAAGGTCTCGGGTTCGAGTCTCCTCCTAAACCGATTTTGTGTTATCATGGTTAAAAATCGTATAATTAGTATAAAACTATTAAATATATAAAACTCATTATTTATAACAATAATTATTATTATTATTAACTTTTTATATAAAAAATGTATATCATTATAAATTCTAATTATTAGTATTAGTATTATTGTTAATGTTATTGCTATTATCATTATTAATATAAATATTAAAGTTACTATTATTATTTAAGATCATATTATTATTATTTATTAAAATTATATTTTATCTTTTATTATTAGCAATAATATTATTGTATTTATTTTGTGAACTCGTTTAGAACTCGAACCGACATCGAGGGCGGTATCATTATTTACTATCAATATTAATTATTATTATTATTATTATTATTATTATTATTATTATTATTATTATTATTTTTATCAACAACATTTTATTTAATACTAAGATCGTTATTCGTTAACTATTATTATTAGCGTTACACTATATTAGTATTATTAATAATAATTATTATTATTATCATCATTATCTTATATATATATATATATATATTTACATATATATATATATATATATATATCTAACATATCTTTTTAGAATTATTATTACCATTACTATCATTATTATAAACTTTATTATCAATTCATTTTTTTACAAAATCGAACTCTTGATTTAAACCCGTCTTGTCTCTATTTAATGTTGGTTTAGTTATTTAAAAGCCCAATAAAATAATATTATTTTATTTTATTTGTCATTAAGTACGAGTCCCTAACCATTAACAAATTAACCGGTAATCCGATTAATAACCGAACCTTCTTGTTCAATGCTTCCAATATAGTTTCATTATGGTTTCAAGTTCATTAATATATATTACATTATTTATTTTAGCTAAGGTGTTTATCGTTTCAAGTCGGATTCGTTCGTTTCGTTTACAAGCTTTCTATTTGTCGATCACTTATTAGTTTCTCAATTCATCAATCGATGTGAGTACTTTCATACCCCTTTTTACATCTTCTATTTTGGGGTGACATTTCATACTTATCAAACTAAATGTTTCAATCACTTGAATCTTTAAACCCACAAACGTGATTGTATACTTTACTTGAATAATTGCTTGATTTGGTGTTCTATGCTTACATGCTATGTGCCTATGTGTTTATCGCTTTCAGTCATGGGGAAGTCTATAAATCTGTGATCTATCTGGTATTCTCTTATAGCACGGTGTCGTTAACGTAATGCAATTAACGATATTCTATTAAATCCTAGACTACTTGGAAACCCCTTGTAGCTAGGTGGCGCTAACGTAATTCTATTAGCGATTGTCAATTTATCCAAGTTTTTGCTTTTATTTATTGTTTTGTATACAAGTTTTGTGGCTTTTTACTACTATATACTTATATGCTCAAACTTATGAATTGCTCACCAACCTTTGTGTTGACAAACTTTATTTTATGAAATGTTACAGGTTTGACTATTGTTGACTCGAGTGCTTGACGGAAAACGTTACCAAGACTATTAGGGTATTAGTAAAACAAACAACATGACTGCTATTTGTTTATATGAACGAGATGTGTTGTTATTGATTTGTTGAAATAAAATGAGTTGAATAAATATTGTCACTTTAAATAGTGTCTTGTGTGTTTGTCCAATCACGTTGCACCCCGGCATGTTCCGCCGCCTTTGGTCGGGGTGTGACAGATTGGTATCAGAGCCACAAGACTATAAGATAGGTGGTTAGACGTGACGACCTAGTATAGTCTTTACTTCAGGGTCCTTATACGTGTTGCCTATACGTGTTTACCCTACTTGATTGTTCAATGCACTTGTTTATTTATATACTTATTTATTTTATCAAATCATAAATATACACATACACATATTTTCATAGTACTCCAAGGTATCCTTACCTTAAAACGCAAAACGTTAGTTTTTATTGTGTTTTATGGATCACGAGCTTAACTTGGATCCCGTTGTTTCAAATCTCCTTAAAGATTGTCTCATATGAGATGACCACTTTAAGTAGTCGAATGTGAGCGTTCCGCTCGCCATCCTAATTTTTGGTGTTAAAACAATAGGACTACGGTGATTTCGTGGACTAATGTTTTGGCATGACGTTGTATCTCGATTTATTGTGTTATCATTGTTATTTGAGTCTAAAACATGAAAAAGTCGCGGTGGTACGTGCACATGTTTAGACTCCAACATGGTATTTATGTAATAAAGGTTTTTAGTGTCGGAATATCAAGTCATGGTGGTTCATGCACGATTTTCCGCCTTTAAATCTTAAAACATTATTATTACGTTTCAAGAATTTAAACCATTTTTCCTTTATTTTGTTATAAATTCTTATCATAAGTCTTCATTTATAAATGTTATATTTTTTCTTATTGTTAATAACTCTTTTATATCTCGATTTTATATGGTAAAGTTTTACACCAATTTTTCCATTTTGATTTCACAAGGATTTTTACTGCAATTTCGTTCATTAAAATCTCTTCGTTATAAAAAGGAAAATAAATAAATAAATAAATATATGTATATATAGAGTTGGATCTATTCATAAAAATTTTTAATATGTCATTTATTTTCATTAAGACGATTTACAAACAAAAATTTTATTATATAAATTTCATCATATTAAGAAGGTTGTATAATAAATTTCACCTCAACTTTTCAAGTAAATTTTCCTTTGTATAAACTTTAAATTGTCTTTAAAGTCCTGGTACAAAAAGTTTATATAAAAAATTTAGTTTTATAACTATTCTGTTTATTTCGGACGATCATTTCAAAATTTTAATTGTTTAAACTTCTCACGACATTTTTTTTAATTATACTATATTATATAATACACGTGGTAAAATCTTCACTACCCAAATTTATTTTCATAACAACTTTCATCATGCAATATTTGGTTCGTTATAAATTTTCGCAAATAAAAAAAAATTACATCATACGATTTTACGCGTTTTAAAATTCTTATGATAGTTTTGCCATGATCTTTCAAGAAAGTCCCAAACTTATAGTTTGTAATCTTCTTGAAACTCTCATGCAAAACTTCATAGAAATTTTACTTTAAAGATCAAAATCGTTTACTTATGATTTCTCGATTTACAATGCCGGTCATTTAACTTACCATGATATTTTTGTTACACGAGATTAAATAACGAACTTGATAAAAAAATTTCATTTCGCAACTTTGTTTTCCCAAAGACGACATTCATCATTTAATATTGAAACCTCATAACAAATTTTAACATTCAATTTACGTATTTTAAATTTCCTCACAAGCAATAAATAAATAAATTTATTTAATCTTTATAAAAAAAAATTTGTATGATTCACACGCTCGAATCTCAAAAAAAAATTCTTTTTATATAAAATATATATTCATATATATATTAACATGTAATTTTAATTATCAAAATTTTCATGGACATTTCAAACATTATTTATAAATTATGATATTTTCAATTTAATACCTACTATTAGTCAAAATTTCCCTAAACGCAACCACAAGTTTCCAAACACTCGTATCCCATCTCAAACTAGCGCCTTAAATCGAACAATCCTTACACTTCAAAAGTTTTCCCGCACACTCAAATCTTTCCTCAATATGAACGAAACCTAAACATCCAAAAGTATACCCTCATCTACCCAAACCCCATGCAAGTCCAAGATATACAAAAAAAATCAACACAACAAAAGGCCCTAACTACCGACACTTCTACGCCACGAAAACCTGTCAAACTCACTATCCAAATACTTCAAGGACACCGACAAACACACCCACAAAATACCTTGAACATACGATAACCAAAGCTTACCCAACTATGACTCAAATCCTTCGACCCATGCTATGTCAATTCACCAAACCATATCGCCACACCGTTCACATCCAACCATAGAGTTTGATATCAAAATAGAAACCCAAACAATCCTTACTAAATACATGTATAAACCATAAACCGAATCTAAACCCAAACTAGTCAAGGTCGAGTAATTACCCAACCCATCAACTTACCCGAACTCAAATAAGCAAGCATCATCCTAATAGCCCAACCACTACTCACACAAATCATCCAAGCTTAACCCACTCAAAAGACCTAAACTCAACAAACCACATCGATTCAATTCAAGAAAAAAAACTCAACTACCCAAGCCGACCTAAACACTCTCACTTACTACTAAATTTCCAACTCGTTCACCGTATGAAGCCTAAGACCCCTCCATACACACACGAGCTTCACTTTTCCCTAATTTTGTTTTTTTGTATAAATATATATATATATATATATATATATATACAACTAATGTATGGATAACAATCTCATGTGTTCAAATAATCACTTTTAAATTATATAAAAAAATATAATAATAAAAATGATAATAATGGTTTACGTGCCATGCTCGTATTTTATGAAGCATTTTTTTAAAAATATATATACATATATATGGTATTGTCATGACAACAAAATTTTATTATGAGGAATTGTATTTAAGGGTTATTAAACGATTATATGTATGAATTCAAGATTATAAATATTGTCACCTAAGGTGATAAATCTCTTAATAACTTTAAAAATCGAGGTTTCATTTTGAATGTTGAATGCGGAAATTTATTTAGTAATAAATTACAACTTTTCTCATGTTGCATAAACTCAATAACCATGGCTTTGCAAATTTTGGGACGCATTTATAAATATTTATATTGTTACACAAATTTTTGCTCAATAACGATTTACGCAAACTACTTTTTATTATCGCAAGCATTATTTTATAAATACTTTTTTTATCACAACCGCTTTATGTATACAAACTCCTTTAACAATCTGGGTTAAAAGATTTACATTCAATAATGATTTAAATATTGCCCTAACAATGCGTTACCGCGATGCTTCGTTATTGTGTACATGTCTTAGAAACAATAAAACGGCCTTACTTAAGACCTCATTTTCAGTTTTAGTCTATTATACGTTACGCGATTTACATATTTAGTCATTAAATTCGAGTCTCACGATTTTGCGATTTTATTTTCATTTGATGAGATGTTTTGATGACAATATTTTGCACATGAGATTTCATTGTTGTGTTTGATTTTCGTGACCAAATGCAAACTATTTAATAACAATTTGTGTAATACTTTCAAAACCTTAACTTCGCCAAAATCTCGTTTATCTTTAAACGATATTTTCATGACTATATTATCTCTATTTGGGCATTTATGTAAACGCGATTCTATACGTTATTCTATATCATTTTATCTAATCTATTAACGGCTTATGTGTGGTTGTCTACAAGTTTTGGCGCTATTAGAAACCGTTATTATAATGACGATTATATAAATGGTTTCACAATAGTGGTCGTATTCACGTTTTATCACATTTCTTCGATGGTTTTGATTGTTAACTAAATACTATTTTATTTATATTGATGCACGTATGCGTCACCCCAAAGAAACTCACCTCATTCTCGTGACTTCACAAAATTGTATTCTCACTTACCTATAACCTCAAGCTTGTACACGTATGAAACTCATTGTACGACATTATTATTAATTGTAAACGTTGTTTACCCCGACCTCATATACTCACTTTTTGGGATCCTTATTTACACCTATCGGATTTCTCAATTTCACTTTTCGGATTCCCGTTTCATTTACCGGATTTCTCATTTCCTTCTATCAGGGCCTTCATTATTAAAATTTCACTCACCAGATTTTATACTAATTTAGTGACCGACTTTAAACCATGGATCTTAATGATGTACTTATTCCTTCACGATGAAGACATCTGACTTCAATCCTTGTCTCGTAATTGTTTACCCTGGATTTTTATTTATTCGATCGTCTTTACTTATTTAAACCAAAATAGTTATTTTCACCTTGGTTATACTTTAATACCTTAAACTGTTTCATTTATGTATCCCTTTTCCTACTTATTTAAAAAGTCAATCCCGAAATTCTCAACCGCTAGTACTGTTTTGTCAATATTGATAAAATTCAACAAATTTATTTACTCATCTATTATTTAAAGATTTCAAAATAAATATGTCTCTTAAACAACACAATGGAACGAACCATGTGGACCATACGACGTCTAAATAATTATGGGTGCACACTTAATTATCGAAATCCCCGTATGAAAGCCATAGTAATTACACTTGTGTGCGATAACTCAGACCCGAGGATGATGGCAGAAAAACGATGGAAATACGAATCGTGATAAAGGCATGATGGATACGCCGCTGGTACTTCCTATATAAAAGTGTCTTTATCATGTTTCTCATTTCTAGCGTTCTTCGAGTCATGCTAGGTTTTGATGTTATTCTTTTGCTTAAAATTTGTTCATGCAAGTATCTTACTAAAGACAATATTAGTTAATAATTACTTTTTCTTTAAGTTTATTTTAATTTCGGGACGAAATTTCTAAAAAGTTGGGGATACTGTGACATTCGTCAAATTTCAGATCGCGAATTATATTCGTTTTTGTAAACTTTTAATACGTATACCCAACTCAACACTTTAGAACCTTATTTATTTATTATATAATATTATAATAGACATCGATCTCAAATAATATCGATGTTTGTCATATTTTAGTGTCGTTAAGAAAACATAAGGAGTTCAAAACGATTTTTGTAAAGTCGTTACGAGTTGTACAAACCTTTAAGCTCGTTTAAACATTCATTGAAACTTGAGGGGGCTGTTATGAAAATATGCCTACATATACCACCAACACAAACCTAACCCTAACATAAACATCAAGCATCATCTCTTTCCCTCTTGTCCCGGCCGCCGCCGCCGCCTCCGGCGAGCACCGCCACCTCCGGCCTCCACCTCCAACACACTCACACAACATACAGCCGTCGCCACCCTCCCTTGGCCGTTTTTTCGGCGAGCTCAAGCGGTCCGACGACACCCCACCACCTCCGACACACCGCCACCAATACCCACCTCCCTCTGGTCCGAAACCCCAGCCACCCGCTCCCCCTTTCCCCTTCGTTTTCGTTTTCCGGCGACCGGAAAACCGGCCGCCGCCCACTCCTTCCGCAGCTCTCTATCTCTCTCGCTGCCTCTCTCTCTCGGCTCTCTCTCTCTCTCTATCTCTCTCTCTTTCTCGTCATCTCTCTCCGGATCTCTCCTATCTCTTCTCTTTCTCTCTGCTGTTGTTTTCCGGCGCACCTCAGGTGGCCGGAATCGGCCTCGGTGACTTCCGTTTCTTCGTCCCTGGCAGTTTCGGCTCGGGAACAGTTAATAGGTAAAGTTAATTTGGGTTTTGATATTGTTAGTTTTCGTGTGGAGTTGTTTTGATTTGGGAAAAGATAAACGATCGGGAAATGGTTATCTTGGCTCGATTAGTTTGTACGTTAGTTGTTAGACTAAAGGTCTCGGGTTCGAGTCTCCTCCTAAACCGATTTTATGTTATCATGGTTAAAAATCGTATAATTAGTATAAAACTATTAAATATATAAAACTCATTATTTATAACAATAATTATTATTATTATTAACTTTTTATAAAAAAAATGTATATCATTATAAATTCTAATTATTAGTATTAGTATTATTGTTAATGTTATTGCTATTATCATTATTAATATAAATATTAAAGTTACTATTATTATTTAAGATCATATTATTATTATTTATTAAAATTATATTTTATCTTTTATTATTAGCAATAATATTATTGTATTTATTTTGTGAACTCGTTTAGAACTCGAACCGACATCGAGGGCGGTATCATTATTTACTATCAATATTAATTATTATTATTATTATTTTTATCAACAACATTTTAATTAATACTAAGATCGTTATTCTTTAACTATTATTATTAGTATTATACTATATTAGTATTATTAATAATAATAATTATTATTATCATCATTATCTTATATATATATATATATATATATATATATATATATTTACATATATATATATATATATATATATATATCTAACATATCTTTTTAGAATTATTATTACCATTACTATCATTATTATAAACTTTATTATCAATTCATTTTTTTTACAAAATCGAACTCTTGATTTAAACCCGTCTTGTATCTATTTAATGTTGGTTTAGTTATTTAAAAGCCCAATAAAATAATATTATTTTATTTTATTTGTCATTAAGTACGAGTCCCTAACCATTAACAAATTAACCGGTAATCCGATTAATAACCGAACCTTCTTGTTCAATGCTTCCAATATAGTTTCATTATGGTTTCAAGTTTATTAATATAGTGTCTTTAAATAGTGTCTTGCGTATTTGTCCAATCACGTTGCACCCCGGCATGTTCCGCCGCCTTTGGTAGGGGTGTGACATTTATAAGGTCAAAGGGAGACGTTGTGTTGAATGTTGCTTCAAGCGGTATAGCTTCTTTGCTGTTGGAGGGTGGAAGAACAGCACATTCGAGATTTTTGATACCCATTAATATTACAAAATACTTTTTGTTACTTTTAATATTAATAGTTTTTTTATTATATATTGTTTTATTTGTTATTCGAATATAAATTTACTTTAAATAGGTTACGTTATATATATATTTTTTTCTTTTTTCTTATAATTAGGTTAAAGGAAATACCGACGTCTATGAGTTATTGAAAAAGACAAGCTTGATAATTTGGGATGAAGCACCAATGATTCATAAGCATGCCTTTGAAGCTTTAGACAGAACTTTAAACGATGTTATGAATGGTGATTCTGCAAATACTTCCGAATCACTTTTTGGAGGTAAGGTTGTTGTTTTTGGTGGTGATTTTCGCCAAATTTTGCCCGTTGTAACTAACGGTACCAGAAGTGAATGTGTCAATGCTTGCATCAATTCTTCTTATATCTGGTCTAAGTGTAAGGTTCTTAAACTAACTAAGAACATGAGGCTTACAGTTGGATGTTGATCTTCAGACGTTGAAAACATCAAAGAGTTTGCTGACTGCTGTTAGACATAGGTCAAGGAACCGTCGGTGGTCCAAATGACGGAAAGTCGGTTATTGATATTCCAGATGATCTGTTGATATTGAACTCACTTGATCCCATTGGTGATTTAATAAGGTTTGTATATCCTGATATATTAGATAGATTCAACGAACTTACTTACTTTCAGGATCGCGCACTGCTTGCACCTTTGAATGAGGTGGTTCAAGAAATTAACGAACGTATGTTAGCCCTCTTTCTTGGTGACGAAGTCCAGTATTTAAGTTCCGACAGTTTAGTTGAATCTGAAGACGTTTCCGACGATGTTGATCCACAGTTGTATTCCCCTTATTTGTTAAATGGTTTAAAGATGTTAGGAATGCCGAATCATAGATTGGTTCTTAAAGATGGTGTTCCCATCATGCTATTAAGGAATATTAATCATAAAAAGGGTCTGTGCAATGGAATGCGCCTTCAAGTCGTTAGTCTAGGTAGGTGTGTAATTGAAGCTAAAGTTGTCTCTGGTACAAATATAGGATATCGCACTTTAATTAGTCGAATAAGCCTTACACCAACTGATAAGAAACTTCCTTTCAAATTAAAAAGGAGACAGTTTCCTATTTGCTTATGTTTTGCCATGACAATCAACAAAAGTCAAGGTCAATCATTGTCAAGAGTTGGATTGTATCTTAAAATCCCGTATTTTCTCATGGTCAGCTTTATGTGGCTTTGTCAAGAGTTAAGAGTCGAGATGGTATTAAGTTATTGATACTCGACAAAGAATCAAAGCTTACAAATAAAACAACAAATGTTGTGTACAAGGAGATTTTTGAAAACTTAGAATGATAAATATTATATTTGTCATTTATTTTAAATTATTCTATTCTACTCTAAGTGTTATCATGTAACTTATTTTGTTCTATACTTTTGTTATGTAGTTGTAAAACTTTTTTTATATTTGTTTAATCATAACTTATAAATTGTTAAAGTTATTGCTAAGTATTTCAATTTTCGGATATATATGTTTTAATAGATAGCATTGTTTAAAATTCAATTCCAAGTTTAAATATTTCAAATATTTATAATAATAATAATAATAGCTAATAAAATATTACAAATATAGGGTAACTATACATGATAATTATATAGATATAATCATTTACATCATTGGAAAAATAAACCGTCACTTCATTTATATATTTTATAATTATCAATTTAATTAATCATCATCTTCTTCTTCTTCTTTTACAATCTAAAGATTTTTTATAACAAACTACGCATATATTGCTAACAAATGTCGATCATTGTCAACTGGAAGTATTCTACTGTTTTACGTAAGTATGAATTTCTGTTTAGTGATTTCTTCATGATACAAAAAGATAATATGGAGTCGGTGATGATGTTTAATAACCTCTTTAAGCATCAGATTCATGAGATTGGTGTTCGGAAAGTTTCTCCTTGTATTCAAGAAACCAATCTCATCAATCTGTTACGTGAATACCTTGATGATCTCCACCAAGATGTTTTACCGTTTGAACATGTTAGGGATTGGTTTTTTTATCTTACTCAAAACAAAGTTGTTATTAACTTTGAGAATGGGCAGTATAAAAATTTGAATCCTAAACAATTATTGTCATGTGATGATTTGTTCCTTTTGAGAGAGCTAGATGATTTGAAATTATCTAATCATAGAAAACAAATTGCACATCTTGACTTGGAAAGGGAGGTCAGTTTGAAGGTTAAATGGTTATGCGAATGTGCAAACTATGAAAGTGATTATGATGGTTATCCCGAAAGTTTGTTGTCCGATGATGAAGGAGAAGGTAATATATTAATGGTTTAGATATTGTTGATAGACTTAAAAATATCAGTATATTGTCAACATATTTTTCAAAAACTAATAAATAAAATTATGAACTTTAGATATGTAGGTCGGACATAACAACTTTGTAATGCTTAGATTTTACTAATTATTATACATGTTGTTATGTTCAGTTTAATTTAAATGAATATTGTGTTGTTTTTATAACTTTTCAGGTGTTTAGGAAATGGGAGTTTATGTTGTTATAACTTTTGAAGACTTTGATGATGTTTTTATATCAAAGAACATGGTTAGTGTTTTTGTTAATGTCTTTTGGTGATTTGGATTAAATTAAGTTATTGTAATTTTGAAGTTTGAATGTTAAGACAATGTAATTTTATAATAATTTTGTAACAAATATGAACAGGTGGTATGTTAACTTAAACGCATGTTTAAATTGCTTTTTTATAGTGACATGTTATTCCACTCGCGTGTTACGCGGGTCTATACCCTAGTATATATGTAAACAAACAAACTTAAACTAACATGAACGTAAATAAACCAACGAACGCTCATGAACATAACTCAACCAACAATAAATGTGTTCTTATTCATTACACTAACTAAAGTTTTGTTTATTTTCATTCGTTTATTATATTAATTAATTAGTATAAAAATGAAGTTTCTGTCCCGTCACGAACCGTTAGAAACTTTAGTAACATTGTAGGTGTAAGCAAAAACCAAACCCCAACCAAGTAAACCAAACCGAAAAACAAATTACCCTGAAAACGATTAACCAAAAACCAAATTAATCGAAAATTTAAAACCAAAAATCAGTTATCGGTTTATAAAGCTTAAAACCGAACCAAATCGAACCATGTCCTCCGGCCACCCAGTTTATAAAAGTCAAAATGAGTGGTAAACTCTTTCTTTAAAACTTAAAACCCTAATTCCCAAACCCTAGTCTTCAATGGCGAACCTGCAAACCCTACGCAGCTACGAGCTTCGTCTCCTTCAATGCACACTTTCACCTAACCAAACCCGACCCGTTTCCACTACCCCAATTCAAACCCTAATTGAATCAATCGAATTGGGTCAATTCACCAAACCCTTACTATCCAATTCCGCCAAATTCCTCTTCAGTGTCACCAATTCCTACTCCGATTCCATCATAAATCGCGTCAATTCGTTCTTAATCGCACCAAACACCGACTCAATTGAAGAAAGGGTATTTTTGGTATTTGTTCTTGCAGTTTCAGCTTTTTTAGGGTTTGTTCAGTCCAATGTCACCGGACCAGTTGAACCACTGCCTCAATTGTTTGATAAAGAGGATTTGGAAATTTGGGCGAGAAATGAGGTGATGTCATCTGGGTCTGATTTGTTAGGAAAGTTTAATAATTTGGAGTATTTAGTGTTTGCTAAGTTATTATTGTTGAGACTTAGAGAACATAATGTTGACTTTCCGACGGTTTCGTTATGGTTAGCTAGGGCTTTACTGGTTCAACAGAAGCTTCTTGACGGTAGTTCATCGGCTTTGTTTGAGATGTTAAAGGAGGTCAAGTCTGAAGCTTTAGCCAATTTGGGTGATTTGGAGAAAGTGGGTATGTATTGGAATGGGACGGAAGAGGTGCTTTTGAGGGATGTTGTGTCTATGGTTCATTTGGAGTTGGGGATTATTGATTTTAGATACAGGTATGTTGACGCTGCGAACTCGCATTTTGGAATGGCGGAAAAAGCGTGCGGGCTTTCGCTTTCTGTAAGTGGTGAGATGGGTTTTAGAACCGTGCATCAGGTGGACCCGAAGGCACAGCTTCGTCTTTTTGCTGATGTTAATGGTTCGGTGGTTAGTAAAGATCAGTCTTTGCAGCGTGGTCATCAGGTACATGACACGTCTGATGTGTTGTTGACGCCTAGGTTTTTGGAACAAAACGATGAAGGTGTTGTCCGTTTGAGTCCGGTTCAACAAGCGCTGATTTTGGCACAGTGTTTGATAATTGAAAAGAATACTCCACATGATGAAATGCAGAGGTGGGATATGGCTCCGTATATAGAGGCGGTTGATTCTCAACCATCGTCTTTGTTTATTATTAAATGTTTTTGTGATTTGTTACGTATAAGATGGGAGAAAACGCGTGGTAGAACGAAAGAACGGGCTATGTTAATGATGGA
Organism: Bidens hawaiensis; assembly: GCF_021521415.1. Lineage (NCBI taxonomy): Eukaryota > Viridiplantae > Streptophyta > Magnoliopsida > Asterales > Asteraceae > Bidens > Bidens hawaiensis. The sequence continues at coordinate 4,055,408 of NW_027491024.1, forward strand.
TAAATTAGTTCACGGGGTTTATGAGTCGCTGCCTAACGTTGCAGAGAGAATACGTTATTGTTTTGGTGTTGATTTACTGACTATTCCATCTCTTCGCAAGGAGTATGCAGATCTTTTGGTTAGTTGCGGGTTAGTAGGTGAAGCTGTGAAGACTTATGAGAGTCTTGAATTATGGGACAATGTGATCTTTTGTTACCGTTTGTTAGACAAGAAAGCTGCATCTGTAGAGCTGATCAACACTCGTCTTTTGGAACGACCGAATGACCCAAGATTGTGGTGTTCGTTAGGTGATGTGACAAACAATGATTCATGTTATGAGAAAGCATTGGAAGTTTCAGAAAATAAGTCTGTAAGGGCAAAACGGTCACTTGCACGCAGTGCATATAACAGAGGGGAATATGAAAAATCAAAGCTTCTATGGGAATCTGCTATGGGTTTAAATTCTTTGTACCCGGATGGGTGGTTTGCACTTGGTGCAGCTGCTTTGAAGGCTCGGGATCTTGATAAAGCGTTGGATGCTTTTACACGTGCGGTTCAGATTGATCCTGATAATGGGGAGGCGTGGAATAATATTGCTTGTTTACATATGACCAGGAAAAGAAACAAAGAGGCTTTAATTGCATTTAAAGAAGCTTTAAAGTTTAAACGAGAGAGCTGGCAAATGTGGGAGAATTACAGCCAGGTCGCCGTAGATGATGGCAATTTCAGTCTTGCATTGGAAGCTACCCAGAAAGTGTTGACTTTGACCAACAATAAAAGATACGATGTTAAGTTATTAGATAGTATAATGCTTGAGATCGAAGGGAAAAATAAAAACGACGATCATGTAGATGAATTTGGGTTAGAAAGAAGTCGAGAAACAGAGCAGTTAACTGATTCGATTGGTAAGATTTTGCAGCAAATTGCTAAAAGCGGAGGGGATGGAGAGATTTGGGGATTATTTGCAAGGTGGCATAAACTTAAGGGGGATCTGTTAATGTGTTCAGAAGCTTTACTAAAGCAAGTTAGATCATATCAAGGATCTGAGGTATGGAAAGACAAAGAACGGTTCAAGAAATTTGCACGTGCTTCATTAGAGCTGTGCAAAGTTTATATGGAAATTGGGTTGATGAATGGGGGGCGTAAAGAGTTTAGTGCAGCCGAGATGCATCTCAAGAGCACTATCAAACAGGCTTCTTTGAGGTTTTCAGAAACTGAAGAATTCATGGAGCTCCAAGCTTTTCTTGAAAAGTTGCAAGCAGTTTCGCAGGCGAATTCTGCATAATGATATGTGCAACAACAGTTTTGGTTTGATTATTAGTTTCATTAGATTGGAGTTCTTAGTGGTGTTTGTATGTGATATTACTATATACACTCTTTAAGTTTATTTTTATTTTATACACACTTTTTAACCTTTCCCGGGCTATGTTATTGTTGCAGTTTTGTGATTAGTTGTTTGTTTACTTTTTTGTTCACAAAAATCATTATTACATAAGATAAATATCAAAATCTAATGCTGCGGCTGCTGTTTTCTTGCATTTTTAGGGTACAGAACATGTTTATTGGATTGAGTTACAATTTCTGTTCTTGTTAGGATGGGGTTTGTGGTTTTGGCCAAGTCATTTATATTTTCGTTGCCTGTGCGAGTTTGAGTCCGGGTTATTATTATTATTATTATTATTTATTTGTCTGGTACAAAATGTTTTAATGGCGGGGGTCAGGCATTGTTGAGGCTTTCGTTTTGAGTGGCACATATTCAGGCAACCTGGCGCGCTGGAGTTATTTAATGGCTTTTATGTTACTTTTTGTTATCAGTTTGCGTGTTCTTTTTTCTGGTTGATAGTGTGGTCGTGTGCTTCAGATTGTCAGGTACGGTATGTTTTAGGGTTTTGCTTACCTTTGTTCTTTGTGTTGAATGCCTTTTTTGTTGTTAGGGTTTGTCTGCTTTTGATGGTTTGTTTGTACTTAGGGCTTAATTACAGATCATGTAGTAGTTGTGGTTGATGTTAATTTTGTTTGCGGCTTTTATGTTTTTTGTGGAGTATATGTGTGGTAGTAACAATCTTTGTGTTACAATACAAAATGGTAATCGAGTGATATAGATCGATAAAGAGAAAGGAAGAAGAACAGAGAGAGGAAAACCAAATCAATTAATCGATACTCTTCCCTTCCCTTCCCTTCAACAGCTCCCGTATATGTATATGAACATATTACGGATATGACCCTAAACTATTAGTCATTTACACTTTAGTCCCTCTATTATTTAATACCTAACACTTTGCTGCCTGTTTTGGCCAGTTTATCGGTTTTTGGTATGTTCAGTTCCGATTTTTGACAAGGTAAAATTGGAACCGGCAATTCGGATAGGGTCGGTACTGTTCCCGTTTGGGTACGCTGTGTCGGTTCCAAACTGGGTTTTTTTTCCACCTCTACTCTCAAGTCTCAAGCCCGATGTGTATTCAAATGGCTCAAAATCTATTAGTTTACAAAAACTTCAGTAACATCCCAAAAGGGTTCTTTAAATAAACCAACTTCAACATACGTGAAAACCCATACTATAGTTCTTCCTAACAAACTAACAACTAAAGATAAAGCTAAACATAAGCAATTAAATCAAAGAGAAAGAAAATTCAAATAAATAAAAGATAAGCTTCCATCAATGCTCCTGCATCACCTATGATAAGACGCACAGTATAGAACGCCTTATATTTCTGTAACATTTCAACCGGCATAATCAGAATCGTAGCAGCAAACAGAAGCAGCGCAGACACATAATCTTGAACAACCGTGCAGTTGAAGGCATATAAAACAACTACTACATTGGGAACATAGAAAAATGTCAGGACTAGGTTCACATCAAATGCTGCCCTATAACTATGCAAACTCTTTCAGTAATTAAACATCCAACTTTATGTGTGCCACCCTATAACTACCTAATGTCGAACTTTATGTCTCACATAAATACGCATCATTCAGAAAAGAAAAGGGACTTGTTGCACGGGCCAAAAATCTAGTTCTGTTAATACCACATCGGTTTTTAAGAAAAAAAATTGGTTCCAGGTTTGGTCAACGTAGTCTAAGAACCAGGTCGGGGTATGAACTAGCTCTGGGTATGGGCGGGTTTTTGACCAGGTTTTGATCAGTTTGGCAGGGCTTTTATTGGTTTTTGGCAGGGTCAGGTCCGTGTAGAGGTGGAACCGCTAGCGGTGCATCCAGGCCCTCTTTATGGTTTTCTTAGGAACTGTAACCAGGTTTGTACCTATGGGTCGGGTAGGCCGGGTCTGTTTCTGAACCCTTAATGCCCGAGTCTAGATGTAACTACAATATAAGCAATACCTTGTGCAAAAAATGGTGCATGAGTTTACATACAAACCTAATTCATCAAGACAAATACTTGGGCTCAAGCAAGTACAAAAGATCGTTAATAAGTAACTGCTACTTAGAATTATGACATGAAATTTTGTTTGGGTGCCATCGGTTACACATCTAACAGCATTTACATTGCATAAGCGAATAGAAAGCTCAGAACATTGGATCATGATAATTACCCACTCTTTCATCTTTACCGAACTTTTGAACCACAAGCTTTCAGTTTAGCATCAATATGTAACAGATAGTCTCCATGACCAACCTGAAATTCACAACGCACAAAATAATGTATCAAAGAAAAGATGATATATAAGCAATCGCAACAAATTAAACAACAATGGATATTAACAACCATACCTGTATCAAAAATATCAACTGCATAGAATTACTAGCCACATCCCTAATATGGCTTCAAAACTATTTACAAGCGTCTGAAACGAGAATTAAAGCTTTTGCGTTAGTCACCTAAAAGGCAGAGCGGTTGTCTCATACTCAACTCAGCTTTAAGTGCCGGGAATTCCTCCAAATTATGTGACTCGCTTAAAATTGTCTGTCATTATTACCACACATATTCGTACATTAAACAAGTTTATTTATTATAAAAATGTAAAAATAATAACAATAATAATAATAATAAAAGGTACCAGTGCAGCTAGATGTGCTTCTTGAAGGATGTTTCCATCAATTTCCAATCTAGCAACTGGAAACTCGGGAAGATGTCCCGACTGCTTCCTTCCAAGTAAGTCACCAGGACCACGCGAAAGAAGGTCCATGTTTGCCAGGTGGAAACCATCTGATGATCGGGCAAGCACCTCCAACCGAGCCAGCCCACTTGTTGTAGACGACAACAGTACACACTTTGACTTTCGGGACCCACGTCCAACTCGCCCCCTAAGCTGGTGCAACTGAGCTATCCCAAATCTCTCAGCATTCATAACAATCATCATAGAAGCTTCCGGAACATCCACACCGATCTCAATAACTTGAGTTGAAAGCAGTATTTGTGTCTCTCCTGATCTAAACCGTCTCAAAGCTTCATCTTTTTCCTCACCTTTCATTCTCCCGTGTAACAACCCGCAACTGATCCCTTCAAATCTGTTTGATATTACTTCCAGGTCAGCAGACGCGCCACGAAGCTGAGGAAGTTGTTCTGATTGGTCAATGATTGGGTACACTATATACACTCTCCCTCCTGAATCTAAATCTTCCTTCATCATCTGTAATTAGCAAGATTGGATAAATATATATCACTCGATATAAAATAGTAAAATACAAACTCCCATTAAACAGAAAACATGTAACATATTTTGCATACCTGATAAACTTTTTCAAAGCCTGTCTCGTTTCCTTCAACTGCAAATGTATCAATCGGTTTTCTCCCAGGAGGCAAATCAGTTATCTGAATATGAAATAGGATCAGAATTAAATAATAATAATAATAATAATAATAATAATAGAAATAGTAATAGTAATAATAGTAATAACAATAAAGAAGCAGGATAAAATACTTGTGTGAGAGACATATCTCCATACAAAGCTAAAGCAAGAGTCCTCGGGATTGGGGTCGCGGTCATAGCAAGAACGTGTGGGGCCATGCTTATTTCACCGTTTGAGTTGGCATTTGAATCATTTTCAACCAATTTGGAAGTTAATGAGTTACAGTATAGCTGCAAGATTTCAGAAACAAAATATTAACAGATAGCAATATTAAATATTTGTTCTTTAAATATCAGTAAAGAAAACGAACCTTGCTGTTAAATCGACCTCTCTGGATCACACCAAATCTGTGTTGCTCATCTATCACAGCAATCCTTAAAGATGAGAATTCCACCTTATCAGCAATTAAACTATGGGTCCCGATTACCAATGCAATTTCTCCACTTTGGAGACCCTGGAAGTAGAAATCAATAAGGAACACAACATATTCATATCAATTGTTGATTGAAATATGCTATAATCTTGACAATGATTTGACTTTTATAGAGGGTGGTGAAATGGCCCATACCTCACGAATTAGACGGGCCTTTTTTGCTGGAGTTGAGCCTGTTAACAAAGCAACAGACGGTTTGCAAGGTACATCTTCCATATTCTCCAGCAAACTAAGAAGATGATCATGATGTTGGATAGCAAGCAACTCAGTTGGAACCATGAAAGCTGCCTAAAAAATTTTATCACAAATAATTAAGTAAACAAATGTTGTAAAGTTGTTAAAAAAGTCCAAATAAAACAAACTAAACCTGATATCCTGAACCAATAACCTCCATGCATGCCAAGAAAGCTACCACGGTTTTCCCACATCCCACATCTCCCTACAAAGAAACAGCAGGTTAAATTGAAATTGTACCATTGAAGATCAAGCAAATTACAAATTTTTTTACTTAAATTATTTAGACCTGCAAAAGTCGATTCATTGGAACTTGGCGTTTTAAATCCCAAATGATTTCTGAAACAGCATTTAACTGACTAGAAGTTAATGAATATGGTAGAGCCTCGAGAAACTGTTGGGTTAGAGTGCACCATTGTTCTGCAACTACTGCATTTGTTACAGGGTTTCTGTACTTGGCTAACAAACCATCCTTTTCAATTCGTGTACCAAGTCCTTCAAGCATTTGAAACAAACGAGCTAACTGTTGTAAATTTACACTGTCAAAACCAAAATAAATAAAGAAAAAAGTGGTGTTAACTGTTAATTTTTTATATAAAACAAGCTTGCCTGCAAATAGAAGAACTCATCAAAGATAATCCTTTTGCGAGCTAAATCCGCCTCGGTAAAATTTGTTGGCTGGTGAATCCCGATATATGCCTACATTAATTTGTCACAATTAGACATCTAGATTTTTATATACAGTCAGAAATTTAACAGACTTACATCACGAAGGCCCTTCAATCCAAACATCTGAAGAATATTCTTTGGAATAGGATCCATGTCAGGAGGCAATGTATCTAGAACACTAGATAGCACAAATGAGCAAATGAATACCGCAACAAATGTATATTACTATATAACTGATTAGAGGAATGAAAAGGTGAAAATGAAAACCTTTCAATAATGTCACCGAGGAACTTTGGATTTAAACCGCCTTTTGAAGGATAAATTGGATATGGCCTCCCTTCAGCACACGCAGATTCATCATCGTCGTCTCTAATTAAATCCAAACTATATTCCCTAATTTCATAATGATCTTTGGTACGCATACTCCTCACCTTACCACTGACACAAACAATGTCACCTGCTTTCTGCTTATCTTGAAGACTTTTCAGAAAAGGCTGATACGTAAATCGGGTCCCACGGAAAAACTTCTTCAAGTGCAAATATATTGTTCTCTTGCTTCCATTACTCTTTTCAGAAACCGTACATGCTGAACCACTTTCTGCAACCTCACAACCAACAATCACCTCAAGAAATGATAGAGACCAGCTTGCCTTGATTCCCCTACATTTCAACATCATATTACAAACATCAAAAAGATTGTGCACAAAACAGTTATCAACAAAAGAAAAAAACTCTAACCTGGATGATAACACTTTTCCAATAAATATCAAGTACTGTCCATCATTGATTGTAATTTGTGCGTTTTGTAGATCAGCATATGTCCGAGGGAAATGACTCAACAGCTTTCGTATCTGCGACTTGGCATGAACAAATTTAAGGCATGACTACAAAAGAGTACAGGGTTATTTAATGAATTAAAAAAAACAACCAACCGTATGGAAACCACAGCTTTCCAACTGACTGCACTTCTTCTTGGTTAATGCAAGTACACAACTAATAGGTTTATCAAGAATCAATTCAAACGGTGCACTAGGATCATCAACAACACATTGAGGATCTAATTTCTCTTTATGTTGAGATTCAGTTAAAGATGACAAAGTGTGAGAATTTTTTTCTTTTGAATAAGGTTTTCCATTTTGGATAATGGCTGGAAAGCAAGTGGGGTCCGGGCTACTCCGATCTGATATACTTTCACTCTCATTGGAAGAAAAACTGTTAAACTCGTGAGCTACTGAACCCCATGTGTCAAACAGCATCTCAGGGTCCACCACTTTTGTACCCGTAGAGCTATGGGCAGACTCACTCCTAATTTCTGATGTCAAAACGCTATATTTGTCCGGGTCATCTGAAATTCCATCATATAGTTCTACTGGACTAGATTGCCCTAACATGATAGCAGGAAATTGTTTCTGAACTAAAGATGCATCAAAATAATCTTTTTCTTCATCAAAGTGTTCATCTAAACCATCATGACACATGGCAGGGGACACCTACCAGCAAATGCAATGTTATTGCAATGAGTGTGAACATCGATGTGACAGTAATGAATGATGACGATTCACATAAAATACTGGGTGATGAGTACACACCTTAGTGAAGAATTTTCGTTGGTCCCACCTGCTTGGTCTATCTACTATGTGAAACACGTTCTTTGTTAATCTATGTTTAGATGGAGAGATATATTTTGAGAAATTGCACAACAGAAGACCATTAAACCTGCAAGACTTCAACAGATTAGAAGTTTGCAACTTCTAAAGTCAACAAGATCATTGCCATTACAATAAACGCACCTCATTTTTCTGCGCAAAACATGCCTATATCCCCGTGCAGCTTGCAAAATATTTGAACGTGCCAAGCATCTCTCACTTAAACACTGCATGCTTGATTAGAGAAAGAGAGTAATTTTACCCATTCTAGTTGTAAGAAATATTCAAGTGCAAGAAAAAAACAAGCGATAACGGAATGTATATATAACATGGACTCATTTGTAAAGAAGGAAGCATGTGCAAACGCAAAGATAAAAGTTTCCTGAAGTGATGTTGTTTTGTGGTGATTGAACCCTCAAAAGCACAATGCGAACTCTGAAAACTGAAATAGTAACAAGGTGACAGTACAGCTTGTACCAACGAACGGAAACGGAAACGAAAACGAAAACGAAACTTAGGGTAAAAGAAGATGGATTAGGTTAGGGAGGTATAAAATAAAAGTTGGATATATATATATATATATATATATATATATATATATATATATATATAATATGAAAATGTTAGGTTAAGACTTAAGACTAGACAATTATGAAGAGTGCTCATGCATTAACAATCCTATGATGATTGATGTAAGTCGTCATATCTAAGTAAGTATAATTATAATAAATTAGGGCAAACCAATTACACCAGCATTATTATCAAATTAATAATAATAAGAAGAAGAAGAAAAGTGAAAGCATGCGATTGCAATAACGAAAAGGACCAAAACTTACAGGTTAGAACGGTAACAATGGCGACTGCTGGCTGATACCAGTTGAGTTGAGGAAGACAGACAGAATAGAACCAACCGGTTGCTATAATCTTCCAAATTACTGTCCTAATTTATTATTATTATTAAGACCCTGATTGAGACTTAGAAATGATATAAAAAATAATTGAGACTTGTCCTGGATAATCTAAGGTTAGGGTCTTTTGCTTGCTATATCTAAATGTAGCATTTTAAGCCTAGAAAGCAACTAGGAGGAGTTTAATAAGCAATGGATATTTATTTACATCACATCTATGTTAATTTATTTGTTACACGGTAACAAATTCGCATGAAAAAATAAAGTAATCAAGTACAGTATGTAAATTGGAGGATACTCACACATTGCTTGATCACAACATTTAAAAATGACGTTTTAATATATACCATGTTCAAAGGGAATGAATTTTTTATTTTAAGTATTTACCTTTTTAATAATCAAGTATAAATGGGAATATATGGGTGAGCTTGACATATTTGGTTTTGTGCTTTTAAAAGTTGCCCGACTAGATTTATAGAGCTGTAGTCTTTTAGGTGATTTGGTATTTTAGATTTTTATGTTTGGACGGTTTTTTATGGTTTTCTCAATTTTTTTTTATATTTTACTTTTTAATCTTTAAAGTAGGGATGAATTTGATAATGAAAATTGCCAAAAATGCCTACCAATATCCAGTGGCGGATCCAAGAATTTTTTCCAATGGGTTCGCTATTCGGGTAGGTCAGCGGTTCGGGCTGGTTTGATGGTTCGGTTCAGTTAAAGTTTCACATAATAAACATACGATACAATAACAAAAGAACAAATATCGTCATTAGAAATTAAAAAAAAACACATAATACAGATATGAAGTCAAATTCATTCCAGTCTTTCTCTTGTTTTATTCATTGTGAATATTTTTAGAATAACTGCTAGCTTGTTAGATTACACATCCAACGCTAATGAATAAACCACTTATCTAACATACCTCAAATTATTTTATCTTCAAAAAACCTTAATGTACCCTCAAATAGTCAAACATCATGATAGTCACATTACCAGCAAACTAGAGTAAGACCTTTTTCTTTTTGCAATCAAATCACTTATTATTATCTGCCTTGAAAATTAAATATAATTATTTGCAAAACTGAGGAGGTTATAAACCCTAATTATTTAAAACCATTTTAAAAAAATAAAACAAAAACCTGCTGGAGGAGGTTATAAACCCTAATTACTTAAAACCATTTTAAAAAGATAAAACAAAAACTTGCTTGAGGAGGCATTCGAAAACAGGATCTAACAATTGGAATGCAGAATACTTACCAGTGGACTATAGATTCAATTTGCTTATGGGTTCACCATATGGGTTCACTCTCATATGTAATTAAGGTATTCTACGTAAAATTTAAAACTCAGTGGGTTCTCGTGAACCCGTACCACTGTTTGTAGATTCGCCATGTATCGTAGGCAAAAGATCAATAAAGTCAGTACTAACCGACTCAAAACCTAAAAAAATGAATACCGATATCCGGCACCATTTTCCATTTCGTCCTTCATAGTGTTATAGCATTCCAAACCGTCATTAGACGAAAGGATAGAACGATGTACATTATTTTTTTACTTAACATGTACCCAATTTGACAGGGCTCACCTCAACCATGGCTTAGAGTATTTACAGCATGATCAATTGACACTAATTGACCAGGTCATAAAATCCCCACACTGGCTCAAATTATCGAACTTTTGCACATAACCAGCAACAACATTATTCACACATAACCAGCATCAACATTATTCACATTCCAGACACCTCTCTCAAAACCACTCACCTTCATACAACAATAAGTTGTGCCTTTTTCACCATATGGATCATCCTAATTGAACTAGAAATGACTAGATCTTTCAGAATAATTATTAGGGATCATCCAAATAGAATTTAACTTATACTACAAGTCTACAATAGATCATAATACATGTTATTATTACAAGGTAGCAGTGTTCACAACAATAAAAACTTCAATCCAGTCACAACAGATAGCAGCACATAAATTATCAAAGTTCACAACAGCAATATTACATAGTTAACTAATATTAGACCCGGTCAACATCCAGAGTCAAAGCCTCGACATACAGATCAAGAACTTAGTGCTGCTAGCTTCTGTGACAGAACACTGCTCACCTCATCTCCTTGACCCTAAAAAACATACATTTATGTCAGAAAAATATAAACTTTGGAAAACATTTATTTTCAAACATTTAAAATTCTTCGTCTAAAACTGTGGTACAGAATACTTACCTTGCAACTCCTGTTGCTGGGTCCTACATATTTGGGTGTGTTATTGGTAGTACTTCTGGGCAAGTCTGGCTTTCTAGGACTATTTTGGATAATGTTAGAATCTTTTTTAACAGTTTTGGATTCGTTACACCTTTCGGATCTTGGTGGGCTTTGAAGAGTGGTGGCAATTGCAGCATTTGTACGCCTTTCAAAGTCGTTGATTTCATCAACTGCTTCTTCTATGGGTACACTTATCCGCTCTCTTTGAAAAAATATCACACCAATTATCACACCATACCATAATATATATTAATAGTATAATATACTAACCACTTTTACACCTATAAACTAAATTTTTTCTTTATTAATTTGTTAACAATTTCTTTTCGATTGTACCTTGGCAATGATGTGTAGTGCCTTTGAAGTGGAGACTTTTTTCTTGCATTCCCTTCTTGCTCTTCAAGATCAGCAAATTTTTGCTTGAATCGTTCAATCCCACTGAAATTGAATTTAAATAGGAAGGGTATTTTAGACTTCGGGAGGCATTTAATGATAGTCAAAAGAAAATCTTTAATCTGACCTTGGATACATGAAACTTATGTGTTCTTCACCATGTAGGTACTCTTGCAGCATTTGCGGGTGATACTCTAGAATCTGTGTGCTTAAAAATATTATAGAATCATGATGAGTAAATACATTGTAAAATGAAAGAAAATTATAAAGAGCATAGAATATTGACCATACCTCTCTATAAATCAACTCTCTTACATCATTTTTAGTTAATCTTCGCCTTTCAAACTCGAATTCAAGTTTTGAAATCGGCTCTTTGGATGGTTCAGATTCCAAGTTAGCTAACCCATAAAAATACGGATCAGCTAATGCCTGCAGATTTAATACACTTCACAATATCAATAAACAGTAATAATGGATTCAAGCATTCATCAAGTTAATTACTAGAAAAGCATAAAGTTTTACTAATGCTTATCTCTTCAGCAGATATTCGGTCTGCAGGATCAAATGCAATCAATTTTTCAAGTAGCCGAAGTGCCAGTGGATCAGCATTTGGGAACTTTTGTGAGAATGGAATAGGGGTTTTCTTGGGCATGCTGTTTAAATATCTTCTAGCCTTATCATTTCGTATCTGCAGATTATTAATAACTATTGTCATCCAGATGCTAAAAAGGTTTTAATCTTTGAATATAAGTTCAAAAGGGGATAACTTTAAACGAACCCTTGCAATAATTTCAGCAGAAGGAGAACCAAGCAAATCGGTGACAAGATCCAACTGGTGCACAACGTTCCTCCCAGGAAACAATGGCTTTCCTGTTAACATCTCAGCAAATATACATCCTATGCTCCAGATATCAATTGCAGGAGTATACTGAAACAATCCAAATTGAGAAATGAGTATTTTGAATAGCTTATGTTTCAGATAGCTAATGTTAACTGTGTTTATATGCTTACTTTAGAGAAAAAGGAGCCACAAAGTTCAGGAGCTCGATACCATCTGGTAGCCACATAGTCCTGTAAAGATTTACAGATCAAAATATCAGCAACTCATTAAATATTTATGATTCAATCATAGTAAATTAATAAGAGAAACATACAGTCCAAAAAATTGCTGACGGGGTATCATCAAACGATGCACGGGCTAGACCAAAATCACAGATCTTTAACTTGCAATCGGCATTAGCAAGGATGTTTTTGGGCTTCAAATCTCGATGGAACACATGTGCTGCAAAGAAAAACATACAATCAACACAAGTTAAGTAATTAACAATTAATTCAAGAAAACAAAATTTTGATACAGATAACAGTATTAAAAAGGCCCACCTGTATGTATATACTTCAAAGCTCGAAGAAGCTGATACAAGAAAAACTGATGATGTTCAGGAGTAAGATCATCATTAACCTTAATTACTTCATCAAGATCTGATTCCATCAACTCAAAAACCACATAAATATCCTTGAATTCTCTTCTGCAAGGAGGAAGCATAATATGTTTAATCTCAACAATGTCCGGATGTTTAAGCAGCCGAAGAAGCTTGATTTCACGAAGAATGCGAGTCGCATCAGAAACGTGCTCGAAAACATCGTTAATCTTTTTTATAGCAACCTTCTCCCCGGTGTGCGTATCAAACGCAGCTGCAACAACACCATAACTTCCCTTCCCTACAACTTCCTGAATCTCATATAGACTCGCTTCACCATACTCGGTGAAAAATTCCTTGCCAAGCATTGTATCTGATTCTGAGTTTACAATATTACATCAAACAACACATGTAAGATCAACTTACAGAAACCCTAACTCCCTACAATTAAATATCCAAACAGTTAATTTTTGAACCATAGATTGAAACTTTTTGCCCCAACTAGTATGGTTAGGGTGTAAACAAGCCGAGCCCGAGCCCGACAAGGCTCAAGCTCATCTTGTTTCGAGCTCTTTTTCTAAAGCTAAAGCAGTCATTTTTTCAAAATCAGGGTCGAGTCCTTTTTATTTATCAATTAAATTATATACGTTTTCAATTATTTTTTACGTATCTTGAGAAAAACCTTAAACGAGCCTAAGCTCGACTCAAGCTCGTGTAGTACCTTATACGAGCCAAAGCTCGGCTCGAGCCTGGCTGTACAGTGTGAGATTTAAAATACACGGAGCTCATAACACTCGACGAGCCTAAACGAGCGTCCCGTTCAACGCTCGAGCTCAGGCTCGATAACCAAACGAGCTTTATTTGAGGCTCGAGCTTGAAAAATCTCAGATTGTTTCGAGCTTTTCATTTTCATTGATCCAAGCTCAAGTAGATCGTTTTATAAACTCGTGCTCATTATTTATTTATTAATTAATATACGTTTTTAATAATTGATATATATATTTTGAGGAAAACCTTAAGTGAGCCAAAGCTCGAGCCGAGCTCGTGTAGTACTTTAATCAAGCGAAACCTCGACTCGAGCTGCTAAACTATCCTCGTACAAGGCTCGAAAATATCAATCGATCCGATCTCGAGTAGCTTGGTTACACCTCTAATATTAGTGAGATTGAATGTAAAGAGGTATGACCTCAATCAGCTAATTAGACAGTAAGATGTATCAAATATAATGAAATGAAACAAGTAAAAGATGAACGAACCTTGAAGATGTGGTTATGCTTAGCAAGCAATTTCTCGCCGACGGTGTAATGTAAAAGTATTTGATCTTCAAACCTCCAATCAAAACGCGTCTGCCTTCTGGTTTTGCACAGAAAGAATAATAATAATAAATTAATAATGTATCACAGCACAAAGCCGAAAAAAGAATCACATTCAAGCCTCTAATTTATACTACTAAACTAAACCCTAAATCTATACACGTGATTTTTAATCCATCAGTCATCCATCATCACCTCACCAAATTATTTATTCTTTAAACGTGTCTATTTTTTTTTATTTCTTTTTCCTTTCTATGTTTATCTCGTTTTACTTTCATTTTATTATTAGGAAAATTGGATTTTAATAATTCCAACTTAACGCAATTGGCTGGTAATAATCCTAACTTTGAAAGTAGCTATCACTGGTTCCAACTTTCACACTATTTATTTTCATTGGACCTCCGTTAAAAAAAACTTAACGACGTTATGTTTTTTTCCAAATTTCAAATTGATATTTTAGGGCTTTTGATCGGAATGCAAATACGAGTCGATTGATGTAAAACTTACTTCCGAACGGTGGTCCAAACGACTAAAGGAAGCTTCAATTTCGGTGTTTTAACTTTTAATTAACAAAAATCAGGCTGTTTGAAGCGTCGTTTCAAGTTAAGTTTTACATCAATCGACTCGTATTCTTATTCCGATCAAAAGCCCTAAAATATCAGTTTGAAATTTAGAAAAAAACATAATGTCGTTAGGTTTTTTTTAACGGAGGTCCAATGGAAATAAATAGTGTGAAAGTTGAGACCGGTGACAGCTACTTTCAAAGTTGAGATTATTATCAACCAACTGCATTAAGTTGGGATTATTAAAATCCAATTTTCCTTATTATTATTATTATTATTATTTTCAATAGATGTTTTTTTTCCCACTAAATATCAATAGATTTGATTTATATAATCCAAGCTACAAGGGATCGGTTGATAACAATCAACACCACTAGATTTAAGGTATGGTATATGTTAGAGGGGGCAGCGGCACTAGTGTGCCTAATGCTTATAGGTAGTTTATCATATGGCAAATTCACCCCTAATTATATGGGTAGTTTGTCAAATTATAATTTGTGGCAAAGGTTTACCGTGTGGTTATATGATTGTTGAAGAGTTTTGAAGAAATAAAAATATTAATTAATAATTAATTTATTAAATATATTACAAAAAAAAAAGTTTTAGGGTACTTATGGGTATGTATTTCCGATTATTTTTTGATTTGTGGGTACTTAAGGGTAGAAATGAAATTACGATATATGATTGGTCGGTGAATGGGTAGTACCAATTCCCCTCTTATAGGAACTCAAATTCTAGATCATGATCCTCATATGTATCTTGTTGTTCAGGATCCCTAAGGCCAAACGTAGTGGGCGAGAATTTGGGCGAAATTAGGGCGAATTTGAGGAGGAACACCGCCCCTCGACGATATTGGGGCGATAAGGGCGGGGGCGGGGTGAAGTTGTCACTGGAAAGAATGAAGAAATAATATTATTTTATTATTATGACCGTTGACAACAATCAAAAATTAAAAAAAATAATTAAAACAATATATATATATATTATATGTGTGTGTATATATGTATATATATATAAGCATACACCTCTTCTCCATTTCATACACAATTCATACCCAAATTCTTAAAAAAAATCTAGCAAAATGAATCCAATAAACAACCCAAACCAACCGAACTTCGTGGAACTCACCGCTACAATGACAGAAATCATCAAAAAACACGAAAAGTTTTCCGAGGAACTCAACGATACCATAAGAGAAACCAACAAACAACACGAAAAGATTGCCGCTATAATGAAATTGCGGGAAATGAGTAAAGAATACGAATCCCTCAAAGCGGCCAAGTTATACGAAGAGGCCGCATTATTGCAACGACGACGAGTTGAAAAAATGCGCGAATATTATGGATACTAGTTTTTTTTGTTATGTTTTTTATTTTTAGTTATGTATTTTTTTAGTTATGTATTTTTTTTATTTTTAGTTATGTATTTTTTTTGTATTTCTTTTTAATTTTAGTACATTTTTATTTTATTATTTAATTTTCTTGGTTTTTATTTGTTTAGTTTAATTATAAAAAGAAAATAATAAAAAAAAGATACTTTGGGCCCAGTTTGTAGCCCCTACACCATTACACCCCAAAAACAAATTCTCACCCTTTGCTGACCGGGCGTCACGTGTCGCAATTCGCCCCAATTTGTAGCCCCTCCACTACGCATAGCCTAACAGTTTGGAATTCTAAACCTATGTTTATAGTAACTAACTAATTGTTCTTGTATGCTACTTTTCTCCTTAATAAGTAAAACGACCAGTAAATCAAGTCAAGCCCGGAAGTTGGAGGACCAGTCATATAGCACGTGAATATCAGGAGAAAGAGTTGGTCATTTGATATAGCTCACAAAAGCGTTGGATTTATCTCCTTTATTATTATTATAATTATTTATGTTTACGATATAATGAGACTGGTAAAGGATATAGGACACACTTTTACTCACACACAACACCTGCTATTGTGCTCTAGGCATCGTTTGCTCATAGTTCTCGAGTTGTATCACACCACTTAATGTAATTTCTAAGGCAACGAGATTTATCCCCTCCCGATGTTTTGTGTTGAGGATCTTGATAGGGCTCAAGGGCTTTACTAGTACACCTTGTGTCGCCTACTCATTTTAATACACAACATCGCACACATAATAAGAACACTCTACATCACTTTTAACCTAAACAATATATATTACATGCTTGTAAAATGTACATAGTTATTGTTTCTATGTGAAACTAGAATTGCCCTTGCTTTTGATCATAAAAGTGATTGATCAAATTATGGTATAGATTATTATAATTAGTTAATAAATAAATCGTCAAATTAACATTATTAAACAGACATAAAATACTCAAATAGCATTAAATAGTACATTCGAATAATTTAACATTAAATAGACAGAAAATAGCAATTTATATTTTATAAGAAAATATTTAGAAAGTAATAACTAGGTGCGGAAAATATATGAAGTTTAAAAACATTAAATAGTAAAAAAGTACTCAAATTAGATCTTAGAGAATATTAAAAACCAATAACTTCAACTTTCTTTTATGGCCTAGAATTTGTTTTTTAATTGTAACCAAATACAACTAACAAGATGCTACAAGTGGAAAAACAAGTTAAACTAAAAAGAAAGTCACTCTCCTGAAATTTGGCTAATTTTTATTAAGGAAAATTGGTTTTTCTTGGTCCCAACTATCATCTTTTGGTCACTACCGGTCCCAAATAACGAATTGGCTACTGACGGTCCCAACTTTTAACGTATTTGTTCATAACGGTCCGCGACTAACACATATCTAACGTCGTTAATTTCAAGTTGCCGGAAAAACGTTTTTGGCCGGAAAACACACATTTTTTCCCTAAAACTCAATAGTTTTTGTCCTAAACGTCATGGTAACTTTGTATCGTACCTTTAGGAATATTTTCTGGTAAAAGCCCCAGTTATTGAGATCGTCGGAACCCTAGAACCATCGTCGGAATCAGTTTATGTTGCTTAATTGATGGTGGTTGGTTGGCGGTGAATCAATTGGTGGTGGTGGCGGTGTGTTTCTGGAAAAAAAAATTGACTTTCCCGGCCAAAAACGTTTTTCCGGCAACCTGAAACTAACGGCGTTAGGATTCTGTTAGCCGTAAACCGTTAGGAACAAATACATTAAAAGTTGGGACCATTAGTGACCAATTCGTTAGTTGGGACTGGCAATGACCAAAATGCAATAGTTGGGACCAATAAAAACCAATTTTCCTTTTATTAACCACAAAAACAAGTTTGCAATTTGCATCGATTTTTTTTTTGAACGGTCAACTAAGTAACACCGGGTATCCTGTACGTGGCCTCCATTGGCTAAAGGTAGCCCGAGCCGGCCACTAGTCCGGACGGACGAAGCCCCTAGCGGTCCACCTGTTGAGGGATTCACCGGATAAAACCCGAACCCCATGCCCGCCAAACGGCACGACAGCGAGGAGCCGGTAATACCGGGTGAGATCAGAACTCGAACCCTAGCAAGCCAGGGTCATCCCTCATCTCTCATGCAATTTACATCGATTTTTTTCACAATAATAATAATGATAATTTAATAGAATGGAGAATAAAGTAATGTAATGCTGGCTAAGTATGGACCAGGGAAATGGCGCATTTGAAATTGTCCACTCAAACAATATCAAAACAATTATTCAGAAAATGTCAAATGTATCATGTATGTATGTATGTATGTGTGGAGAGAGAACAACCAATATTTAGCTGGAAATCTCACCGTCCATTCAATCCTACGGCATATATTCAAACGGCTCGTCGACCGTATACGCGTAATCCTTATATCTAGCAGGATATATTCTAAAATATTTATTTGCTTTTCTCACAAATAAGGCCGTGAAACTATTTAGTCATATTCACCGCTTACACTTAAAACCAAGTTTGGCAACCGCTTAGGATACGGTTTCAGTTGGAAGCACAATTTAAAAAAAATGAAAAATGATATACAAATATACCAACCTTTTCAAAATATTAACAAATGAAACTGAATAAAAGATTGAAAAAATTGCCTGGTAGCAAGTAAAATTGGGCCAAAATAACCGGAAAAGTTCCATTTATGTTTAATTGGATAAAAAAATTGAAAAAAAACAACCAGTATAAGGTCACTTTTGTATATTTGTCTTGAACACTCGAATGTTATGACGATCATGATGAATACTAATGTTATGACATTACTATTTATTAATGTTATTTTTTATTTATTTTAGAACGACGACTCTTTTGTGTTACTAATGCTATTTTTAAGCTACTTAGTTTTGCTATCTAAAAAAAGCTAGCTGCTCAGTTAATTGCCAACAACTACTTGTGTTTCGATGTAAACAACTGGCCGTTGATAAGTGATATGTATCTTCTTATAGCCTTTAAAAAGGAAAAATAAAAATTGGATACCGAAAGGAACTGATGCAAGCATCGTCTTAAATGGTGCGCCCTACCTTATCTCTATGACGTGCTCCGAAATTATATACCGATGGAAATAATAATTATAATATACATTTACTGTTATTATTATGCTGTCGGTATAGATAAGGTTTTGTTTTAGATCTGGAACAGATCAAAGGGAGTAGCTTAATTGATCTTTGCATTAACATTCATAATAATAATAATAATAATAAAATAATTACTTTGGATCATCCAGACGTACGGATGCTTTGACGATGAATCGATAATGTTAAATAATGCCTTCAGAAAGTTGATTGCGGGAACAAATGACGAACGCGGACAATTAAACTATTATTCATTAGCCGACAATTGTATGCAGTTATGGTTTGATCAATTACACCCATAAGGACATAAGTTTTACTTTGGGTGCTAAGGGCAACTTCGGTAGGTAGATTTGTGATCCGGATACGCTTGAAGAACCACCCGACCTTAGTCATACAAGTGTTGGGCCGGTCATAATTCGTGGCTAGCATTGGACCATCGAGTTATTATCAAGACCCATTCCAACCATCTTTTATTTTAAGTATTGTTTAAAATTCAGACTTTATCTTTTCCTTAATTGTTGAGATTTTCTCTATGTTTATCTCTTTACTTTTTCTATTTAACATTGTAATCAGATGTTGGAATGGCATGCAATTTATTTCAAAGAAAGATTATTCTTTTCTCCTTACGAACAGGTTCTTGTTCGGTTTTCTCCTTTCGGCCGACCGAAGGAGGTTTATTCAAGCTAGGGTTTATAGCTTCCACTAATACGAATCCGTATCAAGTGGTATCAGCAGCTTCAGGTTCGTCAGGATGTCCGATTATAGGAGAGATCGTCGTCAAGAACACTGCAGATTCGCCGCCGGAGGCAGCGGTCTTGATCAGCGTGATCCTCGTGACGCCGAGATTGAACGACTACAACAACGGATTCGTGATCTCGAATTCAATCAGCACCATGGGTATAACAGGTACGATCCACACGACCGGGACGACCCATCGGTCACCGAGACCGTCATCTGGGATGATTATGACAATGACGGCAGATTTGAGAATGTGTTTGCTCGTCGAGCTCGTCACCACGAACCAACGCCACCACCTCCAGTCGATCCGATCAGAGCCTTGGGTATTCGGACCGAAATTCCCGAGTTTGAAGGTCGCATGCAACCAGACGATTTCATCGACTGGCTTCATACAGTCGAACGAATATTTGATCTCCGCCAAGTTCCGGAACACCGTTGCAATACGTTTACGTAAATATGCTTCTTTATGGTGGGAACATGTTCAGAATAAACGTTATCGGGATGGTAAACACAAGGTTGAAACGTGGGAAAATATGAAACGCTTGATGCGTTCCAAGTTTGTCCCCGTAAATCATAAACAAGATTCTTTTCTGGAATACCACAACTTGAAGCAAGCGGCACTTCCTGTAGAGGAATTTATCGTCAAGTTTGAACAATTACGCATGCGGTGCGGTATTGAAGAAGACGAAGAACAAACTATTGCCCGTTTCTTGGGGGCCCTACGTTCGAACATAGCGAATGTCGTTATGTTGCAACAATATTGGTCTTTTTCTGATGTGTGCAGTTTAGCTCAACGAGTGGAGCGTTAACTCGCGGCCAAACCCAAACCCACCACTCGATTTTCTTCATACAAGACAACAACTTCTACGTCTCAATCTCGGGTTGACAACCTTAAGCTGGACTACACCTTGGCTCCACAGCAGCCGTCAGGCCCCGGGAACATCCCGAACCGTTGCTACAAATGTAACGGCATTGGTCACGTGAGGCGAGATTGCCCAAACAAACAATTGGTTGCACTCATTGAAGACACGGTCCCGACCTATGATACCGAGCCATAACATGATTCGGATGAACTATCCGAAGTCCTCTATCCCGATCGTGGTGAGGCGCTAGTTATTCGCCGAGTTCTAAACACCAATCTCCCAGATACAAGCGACGACATGGCATGGCTTCGTAACAATATTTTTCGCACCAAGTGCACTTCCAAAGGGAAAGTTTGTACGGTTATTATAGATGGTGGAAGTTGCGAAAACATAGTTTCTCAGTCGATGGTTGATAAGCTCAATCTACCCACACAAGATCACCCTGAACCGTATCAACTCACGTGGCTGAAGAAGGGTAACTTGATCAAAGTTACTCACCGTTGCCTCGTACAGTTCTCAATCGGTAACAAGTATTCGGATGAAATTTGGTGCAAAGTCCTACCTATGGATGCGTGTCATATCCTGTTGGGCCGCCCATGGCAGTATGATAGGCGCGCCAAACATGATGGGTTCAGGAACACGTACACATTCAAAAAGATGGTGTCAACATTACCCTTGCCCCTTGCGATCCTAGGCAGGAAGGTTCTGAGTCCATGTTAGTCACCAAGGCTGAATTTTCAGTCTTGGCACGGTCCCCACAACCACAGCTCATCTTTGGTTTATTGATTGCCGAAGAAAACCCGGACGTGCCACAAGTCCCATCGGAAGTACAACCCTTATTATTTGAGTTTAGCGATGTGTTTCCAGAGGAAACCCCTGCGGGTCTTCCTCTTACTCGAGACATCCAACATTGCATTGACTTCTTACCGGGCGCGAGCATCCCAAACAAACAGGCCTATTGCATGAACCCAAAAGAGTTCACCGAGTTACAACGCCAGGTCACCGAACTTCTCGAAAAGGGTCTTATTCGGGAGAGCATGAGTCCATGCGCGGTACCCGCATTATTAGTCCCCAAACCAAATGAGACTTTTCGCATGTGTATTGATAGCAGAGCAGTTAACAAAATTACAATCAAATGTCGATTTCCAATCCCACGGTTTGATGATTTACTAGATCATTTACATGACGCGCAAGTTTTTTCTAAGATCTACTTGCGTAGTGGTTACCATCAGATACGTATGCGGCCTGGGGATGAGTGGAAGACAGCTTTTAAGACTAGAGACGGTCTGTACGAGTGGATGGTTATGCCGTTTGGGTTGTCGAATGCACCGAGTACTTTTATGAGGTTAATGAATCACATCTTTAAGCCTTTTATAGGTCTTTGCGTGGTCGTTTACTTAGATGACATTTTGGTTTATAGTTCGGATGTGGCACACCATTTATCACACCTGCGAGATATTTTCACGGTTCTCCGAGATCAGAAGCTTTATGCAAACGGAAAGAAATGTCATTTTTTAACTTCAGAGGTACTTTTTTTGGGCTACTTAGTTTCGGGTTCTGGCATTCGCATGGACGACTCAAAGATCTCGACCATAACAACTTGGCCCACCCCAACGTCCCTCCATGATGTTCGTAGTTTTCATGGGCTCGCATCTTTTTACCGCAGGTTCATTAAGACTTTTAGTTCAATCGTCGCCCCCATGACAGAATGTTTAAAAGGTAGTAAATTTGTGTGGTATTATGCTGCACAGTCGTCTTTTGACGCCTTAAAATTGGCGGTTACACAGGCCCCGGTTATCGCACTACCCAATTTTCTACACGTATTTCAGGTTGAATATGATGCGTCCGGCTTGGGCATCAGATGTGTTCTCAGCCAACAACACCGTCCGATTGCGTTTTTTAGTGAAAAGTTAAGTGACACGAGGCGACGCTATAGTACATACGATAAAGAGTTTTATGCCATCGTTCGTAGCCTGGAATATTGGCGACATTACTTACTCCCAAATGAATTCATTCTTTATTCTGATCATCAGGCTCTCAAGTTAATTCAAGGGCAAGCAAAGTTGAACCCAAGACATGCTAAGTGGGTTGAAACCTTACAAGATTTTTCTTTTGTTATTCGTCACAAAGCAGGAACCGCAAATTCTGTCGCTGACGCCTTGAGCCGCCGGCCAGCTCTTACAACAGCCATATCCTTTGACAACGTGGGTTTTCACTCCTTTTCGAACCTTTATCAAGATGACCCAGACTTTGGTGACGTTTGGAAGAAAACCAAAGGCGGGCCTTACAAATGTTTCTTTCGTAAGAATGGCTTGTTGTTTCAGGGAGATCGGTTGTGCGTTCCTCTTTCATCTTTTCGGGAGGCTATAGCATTAGAATGCCACCAGGGCGCCTTGGCGGGACATTTTGGCCGCGATAAAACTGTTGCACTTATCCGAGATCGTTTTTATTGGCCTAAGATTTCAAAAGAGGTTTCGAAAATTTTGAGTCGTTGCCGCATTTGTCATATTGCTAAAACCCGTCATACGAACCAAGGACTTTACACTCCTTTGCCTACCCCGGTTCGTCTCTGGGAGGATGTCAGTCTTGATTTTGTGTTGGGTCTTCCTCTCACTCAGCGCAAAAAGGATTCAATCATGGTTGTTGTCGATCGGTTCTCCAAAATGGTCCATTTCATTCCTTGTGTTAAGACGTATGATGCTTCCCAAGTAGCGCGCCTTTATTTTACAGAGATTGTTCGGTTGCATGAGGTTCCGAAGACGATTACGTCTGATAGGGATGTCAAGTTTGTTAGCCATTTTTGGCGAACGTTGTGGAAACGTATGGGCGCAAAGCTGCAGTTTAGTAGTTCACACCATCCTCAAACGGATGGTCAAACGGAGGTCACTAACAGAAGCTTGAGTAATCTACTTAGAAGCCTTGTTGGGGATAATCCGAAATAGTGGGATCTTGCCTTGCCACAGGCCGAGTTTGTATATAATCGGTCCAATCATAGTTCTACGGGTCGCAGTCCATTTTTCAAAGTGTATGGCCGAAACCCGTTTACCCCACTTGACTTGGCACCGTCTCCCGAGCTTGAGTACTTTAGCGCAGAAGGGGATGAACAGGCAAAGCAAATCAAGTTACTACATGAGCAGGTTCGTGAGCAGATTGTTAAGCACAACTTACAATATCAGGCACGCGCAAATCAACATCGACGGAAGGTGCTTTTTAATGAAGGTGATTTAGTTTGGGTTTATTTGCGCCGTGAACGATTTCCTCAAGGAAGATTTGGGAAGTTACACCCCAGGGCTGATGGTCCTTTTCGTGTCCTTAGACACATAAATGACAATGCCTACAAGATTGATCTCCCTGGCCATTATAAAGTGTCTGCCACTTTTAACGTTGCTGACCTCTCTCCTTATGTCGCGGAGGGTGAAGACGACTCGCGGACGAGTCCTTTTTTAGAGGGGGGGGGGATGATACGGATCCGGATACGCTTGAAGAACCACCCGACCTTAGTCATACAAGTGTTGGGCCGGTCATAATTCGAGGCTAGCATTGGACCATCGAGTTATTATCAAGACCCATTCCAACCATCTTTTATTTTAAGTTTTGTTTAAAATTTAGACTTTATCTTTTCCTTAATTGTTGGGATTTTCTCTATGTTTATCTCTTTACTTTTTCTATTTAACATTGTAATCAGATGTTGGAATGGCATGCAATTTATTTCAAAGAAAGATTATTCTTCTCCTTACGAACAGGTTCTTGTTCGGTTTTCTCCTTTCGGCCGACCGAAGGAGGTTTATTCAAGCTAGGGTTTATAGCTTCCACTAATACGAATCCGTATCAATTTGTACTTGAGTTATGTTTGATTTTGCTTGTAAAATTTCCAATCATGTATACAACAATGACGATTATGTTGTTCAGATAGCTCCTAACGAAAATAAAAAAATTCACAGGTGACATTAGTGTAAATACGAATTATTTTTGACGAACGGATCATAGTTTGGATGATTAAAATTTAAAATTGAATTTGCTATCATTTAATTAGTATAGAACATCATTTAATTAGTATAGAACAAACAAGTTATAATCTTAAAAAGGAGGCTGACATTCAAGTCCTAAAAAGTGTGTGGTTAGTGTTGGCGTTTTTCAAATAATTATGATTTTTTTAAGTGTTAATTTCTTTTAGTAATGTGTTTAATTGTATTTGAGATAAATCACACATATTGTTGACAAAAGTGGCACAGGGTCGAAGCAAAATCGTGACAAATAAGTATTAAATTTGACAAAATTGGACCGCATAACCTTGACAGTTAATTTCCTTTATAGAAAGTCTAAAGAATAAAATCATATTAAAATCGTGTTTATTTTGTCTTCGAATGAAATACTGGATTCTTGCAATATGATCGTAATGAAACGCAGTATACTACATATATTCAAGATTATTAATGTAACTATGAACGGAATTTAACTTATTTCTGTTTATGTACAACGCTATAAATTTGACTAATGTTAAGTGTAAAAAGTTTAAAGTTAAAGTTAAGCCTAACTCAAAAGACTCAAGTTGGATGAATTAATTAAGTGTGGTCAAACTTATTTTTGTTTATGTACAATGCTATAAATTTGACTAACGTCAAGTGTCTAAAAAGTTTAATAAATTAAAGTTAAGTCTAACTCAAGTTGGATGAATTAATTAAGCGTGGTCAAATGAGGGGATGGTTTGTCAATATATCTTGCTGAAATATTTAGAGGGTGCAATAGTCTGCTACTACAATTAGGTTGGATTTTGCGTGATATGTTACACCATATATGGTGTAGGTTAGATTGCACTTAATGATAAAGGTGGGTTTGGGCCATGGGACCTAATCTAACACACAATGCCCACCTTTCCTTTAAATATGTTCTCTAAAAGTCTAAATACACATATTTATGCTACATGTACATTGGGTTATTGTTGTTGGAAAAATTTATTAGTGAAAATGAGTTTTTCACTAACTTTGGACATGAATAATATATTTATATATGTGTTGTATAAATATTGATTTGAGTGTCCAAAACAGAGCTTAGATGAATGAATATCAATGCTCGAAGTTGTATGGTTGGAATAACCAAAGAAAAGAAAATTGGATTTATCTTTGATATCGTGTCCCACGTAGGAGCGCATGAGTGTCGCACCTGCATAACGGACTGTTGCGAACAGTTGTTTGGACCTGGTCAAATCGTTTGTTTCAACTCATGTCATGAATTAATATGATGGTTTTGATTTACCACTTAAATCTAATTAAAAGTATTTAACCATGTTAATTACAATAATTAATTTCAAGTTTATTACAATATTAATTATCTTGTTTATGACTAAATTAATTTTATTGTTTATGACTAAATTAATTTTGGTTGAGTATTTTTCATTTTGTGTAAGTATATAATGAACTTGTTTGTTCATGTTGTAATAACACTTAAAAATTATATTTTTGAGTCACTTACACATACTCATGACAAAATTTAGAGAGGAGCACTCTCTATACTTGTCAAACAACTTCAACAAATTTTCCTACATCTTGATAAACACCAATATAGCCGGTGACTTCCTCGGGTTCATGGCCATCTCCGGCAATACACATATTGTTCCAGTTGTTGTACCCTGGGAAACAGACGCGCTTGAGAGTAGACACGAAATCTGTTTTAAGGGCCCCGTGTCTAACGCGATCCTCAACCAAAACCGTTACCCAATTTCAATAAGCGAATTGTTGTTTTGAAGAATCATTTGTTGAAGACTCAAGTGATGAAGACTCGTGACATGAATGCTAGAAAAAAGCTTATGGAAGCACTCCTAGTAAGATATGAATTGAATTATTCCGGTATATAAATTAGTATTTTATAATCTTTTTATGTACTTTTGAAACGGTATTGTACTAAGTGAATTTCCAACGATTAACGAGAGTATTGTTATTATATTTTTATTATTATTATCTTAACTAAAAGTGAACCATTTTCCTACAATTGTATGCTCGATATTGACTTGATCGTCAAAGAGTGTTCCTGAGGCTACAACTTCTAGACCCTTTTTACCATATGTGTATTCGAGGAATGCTAGAACCGGTCCATCAAACTCCAGTATCTAACCTACCATAAAGCAACAACATACAAGTTACTTCAAATATACTAAGGTCTAAATAATTAACTAATTTTCAAGTCCACATTTCCATCAATTTCTTAAACTCGTCCTCGGTTAGTGATTACCGACTAATCATATTGATATTGTTCTTTTAATAAGGTTCTATTCATGTGTTGTGCTACATCCACATGACTTCATATATACAAGGTCTAAATAACCAAGATTCTATTCATACTTTGTGATATTTCGTTCTATAAATATGACTAAATTCAAAAATGAACTTTTAGCGTGAACATTGAAATGTTGTGTGAAATTAATAAAGGATATGAATTATTGTGTGTTCAACTGTCAATGGCAAGGCTAAAATCGTTAATTTTGAGTGTCATCAACCCTAAAAATCTTTGTAGTGCCGGCTAAAAATATATATATATAGGGGTCCACTTGGTTTAGAGCAAATTAAAAATAACATTGATCATGGTAACTTGTGGCTTGTGAGCTACATGAATGAGTGTATAGGTTTTGAACATCAGTAATGTGGGCTGGCATTGTGAGTTTAAATAGAAAGGTGGGCTAAGCCACTAATCTTCTTGGGCTAAAGCCCAATGTAGTTTGATCTGTATATAATTCAGTTTTCAAATTATATATATATACTAATTCGCAAACTTTATCCTACTCACAAAATGCAACTGTTCATGGTATGTACAAGTTTATATGCCCGTGAAAGTAGAAACAAATATGTTCAGCTCCTATTGCCCCTGATTTCAATGATGTTTAGTTTTTTGTCCTCATATGACAATACGTGTAAGTGCTCATGTGGCCTGTTACCCTGCTATATTTTCACCCATTATACACAAAAGTCAAATTAAAAAATATGGGTTTTATTCATATTCAACCGAAGGCCGCATCCACGTTCAAATCAAGTTATTTAACAAAGAACTTTTAGAAAATAGAGGTGTTCTTATCTCCTAACTGAAGGAATAAATGACATAAATATTTGCCTTATCTATATCTATATCTATCCTATATATAATACACTAAATAAAAGGCAAATTAAGACACCTTAATTTTATGGGATTCACAAATCAATTAACATATGATACAACCTTTAATGCATTTAGGATAAGGGCAAATTTGTTAACAATTAAAAGAGATTATTAAATAGTTACATAATTGACCCATTCATTTTGCTTAACTTATGTAAATTTTAAAAATAGTTACAACTATGATCTTTAATCTTTCACTCTTATATGATTTTTATTATCATTTTTAACTCAACACTCCTCATTATTTTTAAATATTAATAAATTTTTATGTGCTAATATTTTTTAAAGAAATTATACCATAAAAAACGAGCATGTTTTTATCTTTAATTTGAGTATCATATTGTTATAGTCTTTTCATTTAAAAAATATCATTTTACGTAGGGGTGTTTGCTGTCTGGTTTTAATGGATTTTAAATTAAACCGTGGGTCAAACCGTTGGTAATCGGTTTTGTCGTCGGAAACCGAAACGAGCCCTTTGAAAATTGAAAACGACGGCCAAAAGTTAATGAAAAAAATCAATGGTGAAATCATACCAATGACCGGTTTGAACGTTTTTCGGTTTCAAATCGAACAACGAACATCCATAAAGTTGTTACATGATTGCAAATGTATGTTTTATCGCTGCATCGCACGGGCACTCGTCTAGTATTACAAATATATCATATCATTCATTGTGTGTTGAAAGTGGCATTCATGAACAAAATTTTAAACGTTTTCTAGAGTTTTTTCCCTAAAAGGTGTTGGCGGAAAACTATTTATCAATATAGTGTTCATTGAGAAATATTTACTAAAATAGTGTTTTTGATAATTTTTTTTGGATGTCACTCCTACTATTTGTTGGTAATTTGACAAAAAAAAATTTTTGGACGGCCAACTAAGTAACACCGGGTACCCCGTATGCGGCCCCCATTGGCTAAAGGTAGTCCGAGCCGGCCACTAGTCCGAACGGACGGAGCCCCTAGCGGTCCACCTGTTGAGGGATTCACCGGATAAAACCCGACCCCCATGCCCGTCAAACGGCACGACAGCGAGGAGCCGGTAAAACCGGGTGAGATCAGGACTTGAACCCTGGCAAGCCAGGGTCATCCCTCATACCTCCAATATAAGTTGGTGGTAGTGAGGTTTGATCCCCCTACCTCTCATTTGAAAGTGAGTGCTCTACCATTGAGCCACAACAGTGGTCAGTTGTGATTAGCTGATCACGTTACTTTCCGTGTCCTGTACACTTCCCCTTATTGAGTCTATTTGTGATGGTTTTACTTCTAAACAGTTAATCAATCAAACAGCCAATTAATCCTATCCCTAACATCCACATACCTTCTCTTTAGCAATTAAGATAACATTAACATATATTATTTAACTATACACTTTACCTTCACTGAGCTTGCTTGAGTGACACATGGCTACCTTGAACTGGCATCTTCTTTCTTTTATTACTTAAATCCATTCTCTGTTCGAGTCTAAGTATGTAGGATGCTTAAATCTCTTGACCTTTGCTCTGATACCAACTTGTAAGGCCCCGTTACCGGTGCCCTACATTTGGGCGTTGGATTTACTCATAAACACAGTTCTAAATACCAGAGTTTATTAAAACTTTCGTGGAATAGTATAAAACATCAACCATTCATCACAATTATCCATAATTTGTCTTTTAAAACATAACATAAGTTATAACATTCAAAACATCATGACAATCTTCAGATGCCAGCCTCTTCAATCCTGCCATGTGTCCAACTCAAATCAACTGTCTCAATCTGTTAACCTGCGTGCATACTAAAAGTCAGCTACGCTGAGTGAGTTCTAGTTAATCACACATTATACCATACATACACTTACCTTCAATTATGCGTCCGAAGACTCATAATCATATTTTACTAATTTACTTTCATTACATAAATTCATACACGTTCATACTTTATTACTATCATACTATATAAATTTACTGTCATTTTCTATCTCGGATATTAATAGGGTCCGATCCCTTCCTTTTCTATCTCGGATATTATTAGGGTCTGATCCCTCTTTCCTTTGGCTATCTCAGATATTATTATGGTCTGATCCCTTTCTTGTCTATCTCAGATATTATTAGGGTCTGATCCCTTTTTACTTCTCTATTTCAGATATTATTAGGGTCTGATCCCTTTCTTCTCTATCTCAGATATTATTAGGGTCTGATCCATCTTTCTTCATCTTTGTGCATTCGGTCTTTAAATACTCATAACATACATATACTTTCTTTATTCATTTATACATATCCATACATTATACATCTACCATTCACATTCAACTATCATACACATACCTCCCTCGTCAACACGTGCAATATCCGAAGATCGTTCCCGTATCGACAAGCTTTCATTCACATTTAAGATATACATACATAACATATAAACCATATAAGGCATACACTTACCAGTCAAGGTAAGTGTATTAACTATCACATCGAGTATGCACACAGCCCCGAAAACATAACACATAAATGGGGCTAGAAACTCACCTGAATGCGATTACGTTCACCGTTAATGGTAATCCCTTTCTTGAGCTGTGCACGACTAACTGTATAACAATTACACGTATCAGTTAACTATTACTACTCGTATCGTATTTCCATCTTTATATAACCCACAACAAACGGGGGTCCGGGGGCAGCGCTATTGGCAGCGGGGTACTAGGGGCGGCAGCCCCTAGCGGGGTCCAAGGGGCAGAGCCCCTGGCTGGGGTCGAGCTGCCAGGCCAGCTTGGAAAATTTTTATTTCCATTAACTGTCTTAACACATTTTCCATTAAGATTTTAATTTATTATTTTATTCACTTACTCCTTCGTTAGCCCGATTCGTGGCCTATTACTGGATTACTTTTACTTATTATTTTAAGCGAATTTAACGTTCAGCGAAGTTAACTTGGCGAACTTATCATCAGCGAACTTGTATTACTCGAAGTTCATAGTAGGCGAACTTGTATACATGCGAACTTAAGGTAGCGAACTTGTATACATGCGAACTTAAGGTAGCGAACTTGTATACATGCGAACTTGTACCCCAGCGAACTTAAGGTGGCGAAGTTAGTATCGGCGAACTTAGCTACTGGCGCACTGTAAGGCCCCGTTACCGGTAGCCCTACTTTCGTGTTGGATTTACTCATAAACGCAGTTCTAAATATCAGAGTTAATTAAAACATTCGCGGAATATAAAAGCATTCATAAAACATTTCATAACAAACACGTCTTGTCTTAAAACATCATTTTGTCTTTCAAAATAAACGAAATATTAAACTTAAACGTCTTGAGTCTTCCGATGCCAGCTTCTTATTCAGTGCCACGCGTCTCCTCAAGCGAGCTGCCTCATCCTACTCACCTGCGTGCATACTAAAAGTCAGCTACGCTGAGTGAGTTTTAGTTAATTATACACTATACAATACACATAAACTTATATTCTTTCATTCATACTTTCTTACTTTCATACTTTCTTTTGTATTAACTTACTTTCATATCTTACATTATAAAGAGCATTACGCCCTACATTCCTCGAGTATTATTAGGGCTCGGTACCCTCCTTCCTCGAGTATTATTAGGGCTCGGTACCCTCCTTCCTCGAGTATTATTAGGGCTCGGTCCCTCTTTCCTCGAATATTAGTAGGGTTCGGTTCCCTAGTTCTCGAATATTAGTAGGGTTCGATTCCCTCTTCGTTACCATACAACCATCCTTTCCTTCTTTTATTAACTTTATCACATTCATACACATAAGCATACATATCATACTTACCTTATACTTAGCGTTACAACCTGACAGTACGTGCAATATCCGAAGATCGTTCACGTACCATCAAGCAATCATTTGATACATATCACCTCATTCACATAAGGCATACACTTATCTCTTAGGATAAGCGTATTAACAAACATATCGAGTATGCACACAGCCCAGAAAACATAACACATAAATGGGGCTAGAA
The DNA here is from genome assembly GCF_021521415.1 of Bidens hawaiensis. Classification (NCBI taxonomy): domain Eukaryota; kingdom Viridiplantae; phylum Streptophyta; class Magnoliopsida; order Asterales; family Asteraceae; genus Bidens; species Bidens hawaiensis. Next base: position 4,087,223 of record NW_027491024.1, read on the forward strand.
ACTCACCTGAACACAGTTACGTTCACCGTTAATCGTAATCCCTTTCCTCAGTTGTGCACGGCTGACTGTATAACAAGTATACATATCAATTAACTATCACTACTTATATCATCTTTCTAGTCTTAATTACTACCCACAACGAACGGGGGTCCGGGGGCAGCGCCCCTGGCAGCGAGGTCCAGGGGCGACAGCCCCTAGCAGGGTCCAAGGGGCAGAGCCCCTGGCTGGGGTCGAGCTGCCAAGTCAGCTTGGAAAAATTTTATTTACATTAACTGTCTTAACACATTTTTCATTAGGTTTTTAATTTATTTTCTAATCGAACTTGACTTTAGGCGAAGTTAAACCTTAGGCGAACTTAGCTTTAGGCGAAGTTGTCATCAGGCGAACTTAGCTTTAGGCGAAGTTGTCATCAGGCGAACTTAGCCGTAAGCGAAGTTATAAATTAGGTGAACTTGGCCTCAGGCGAAGTTATCGCTTTGAAGGCGAAGTTATCGCTTTGAAGGCGAAGTTATCGCGTTGAAGGCGAAGTTATCGCTTTGAAGGCGAAGTTGCCCAGTTGCAGGTGAAGTTGCCCAGGTCAGCCGCTGTTTTGGTTTTTATTGAGCATTTTGGCGATTTCAACACCCTTGTTAAGGTTCGACATCACCCACTACGCTTCCCGACCATTTTCGGTCGTATCTACACTATAAAACTTGGATCTTTAAACTTCAAAGATCAAGAATCATACCTTTCTGAGCTTGTTTGGATCTTGTTTAACTTGTTATCACAACTAATCGCTCTCTCTCTCGGATCTGGCTCGGTTCTTCCCTCAGCCGGCGGCGGTGTTGGTGTGTGGTGTGTGTGTTTTGGAGTGTTAGAGAATATGGTGAAATGAAAGATATTTTAGAGTTTAGGGGATATTTATATCCCTTAAATCCCATGGACCTAAGGCCCATTCTCATTTAACCCATCTCAATTAATCCAAGTCCATGATCCGCTCCTTACTCGATATCCAATAATTAACGCGAAATCACTAAACATAACTTTCTTTATTCAACATTAAAATTTTAGGATGTTACACACACTTAACAGTCAGCGAACTTAGCTGCTGGCGAAGTTAACAGCATGCGAAGTTGCCCAACAGTAGCCGCTGTTCGTTCTTAACACCCGTAATCACCTTCGTTTCAACGTGAAATACTTTGATATGATGTTAATAATTCCCGCAAACGTTTCCGTGGCCATTTTTGGATAAAACACGATCCGAAAGCGTATAAAGTTTGTACCTTTAAGCTTAAAACGTTTATTATTAGATCTAGGGTTCATTTTAGACGAGCCACACGTGTTTTGCAGGTCCATTAAGTTCGTTTTAGCATCAATTTTACAACTTTACTTTTCGTTTATACCCGATCTATTCTCGTTCTAAGTTTCAAGGCTATCCGTTCATAAAAACGTAAACTTTAAAGATAAAAGACATACCTTTACGTGTTTTAAAGTTACGGTTTAGCTTGGTTATGAACTCTAGGTCTTGTATCTATCTTGCACTATGAGGATCTATCAAGAATCGACTTTCGTTTGGCTCGGATCTCGCTTCTACCTCTCGGCCGTATATAGTGTATGTGTGTTTTTGAGTGTGAAGAGAATAAGATGGAAAGAAATGAGGATTTAGGGTTTTAGGGTGGTTTAAGGGAGTATTTATACTTCTAAGGCCCATGGACCCTAAGCCCATCTTATCCATAATCTCATCTTGATTAATCTAAGTCCATGATCTTTTCTTTATTAATTATTAACACGAAATAACTAAACGTAACTTTCTTTATTTAATAATAATTAATTATTTTCGCCCAATAACTAAACGCGACTTTCTTTTATTAAATGCGAAAATTTTAGGATGTTACACTTCGTTATACATGTTATCGACCATATAATTCAATTAATCTTGCAGATAGTATCATTACACCCTCTCCGTTCTTAACCCTATATTTAATTGTGATTTAATCCTCTGTTGTTGGTGTTTTTCAACTCGTTAAGGCCGGCCAACGTTTCCCCTAATTAATGTTTCATGATACATTTTTTTTATATTTTATAAATTAATAAATTAGGTAAAACATCCTATTATCATACCCACCTCCCATCCTCCAATGACTTTTAATGCATGGCCAAAAGAAACGAGCGTGATATTATTATATACAAATATTTATTGATTACATTTTTATTTTTTTATAATTATATTTTTTTAAGAAGTTCGTTATTAATTTTTTTTTTAAACGGCCAACTAAGTAACGCCTGGTACCTCGTATGCGGCCCCCATTGGCTAAATGTAGCCTGAGCCGGCCACTAGTCCGGACGGACGGAGCCCCTAGCTGTCCACCTGTTGAGGGATTCACCGGATAAAACCTGACCCCACGCCCGCCAAACGGCACGACAGCGAGGAGCCGGTAAACCAGGTGAGATCAGGACTCGAACCCTGGCAAGCCAGGGTCATCCCTCATATCTCCCATATAAGTTTGTGGTAAAGAGATTTGATCCCCCTACCTCTCACTTGTAAAGTGAGTGCTCTATTATTGAGCCACAACCAACTTATAAAAGAAGAGTATAAATAATTGGAAAAAATTAATATGGACACATGTAAATATCTCTATTTTATTTTTATCATAAAATAATAATACTAATATAAACTTAAAATAGTAAGACTTTACATGTATACGTCTTCTTTTAAGATATTTTTTTTGGAGTTCATACTTTGTTTTTATTTATATACAAAACCTTGTATATTTATGTAATCAAATTTTTTACTAAAACAACATTTTTAAAACGTTTAATTTATTTTTTAATCGAAAGTGCAGGTATATATAATAACCTTTTAACTAAATATTTATTTTATTGAACATTAACGAACTAGAAAAAATGTTTATACAAATATAAACATGTTATAACAAAAGATTATGATTTGATTTGTGAATCTTTAAATACATGTTGAGCTTCATCTTTCCAACACAGTTTTTATTTTCGTAGATAAAAAAAAGTAAACATAGTTTATTATTTGTTTCATTTAAATCTAGGTTTATTAAAAGTTAAAGTGCTCAAATGAATAAGCTTTAAATAAAACTGATGTAACTAGAAAAAAAATGTTACACGAATATATAATATATTACTAAAAAAAATTCTTGATTTGGTTTATAAATTATCAAATAGATCGTTTATTTTTAGTTTTCAAAATAGTTATATATATATATTTTAATTTTAAAAATTTATTAGCACTATTTTTTTCAAATACAGGTCTTAGTGAGAATTTTAGTGCTCAACGGGATAATTTTTTAAATACATGTTTCTTTTCTTCCAAAATAGTTATTATTTGTCTATCCTAAAATGTATTAAATATAGCTTTGTATTTAAATATAGATTTCATTAGTCATAGGTTTATTAAAAATTCCAGTACATGCTCAATGCAGCTCAATCAGATAAGTTTTTATTACTATGAATTCCAAAAAAAGGAAAAGAAAAGAAAATAGAGAAATGGCATGAGATCATCTTAGTTTCATCCGATAAGATGAGTGAGAAACAAAAAAATTTATCAAAAACAGCCTTTAGTAAATATTTCTCAATAAACACTATATTGGTAAATAATTTTCTCACTAATACTTATTTGGGGAAAAACTTTGTTTTCTAAAGCAAACATGGCAAACACAAATTATAAGAAGTTAATTGTTGTGATTGATTCACGTTACTTTGCGCATCAAACGTTTCCACGCGATGTCAGTAAAAACTATGTGACATCCAGGGCCGGCCCAAATGTGTGTCAAACTAAGGCCTGGGCTTTAGGCCCCATAAATTTTAAGTCCCACTTTTTAAATAAAGCTATATAAAAGTGTTAATTTGATTTTGTATACACACTATGTAACTTTGTTCTGCTGTTAAAGTAACTTGATTATAACTTGAAAGACTATGGTTCGAACCCTATTCCCTTAGCTATATTAGTTTTATTTTTCCCTTCGGTATTTTAGTTTTTGGATCTGCCTCCAAGTGGGAAACAACTCCCAGTATTGGTATTGCCCAATAGGGTTTCATTCAATATATTTTTTCTGGTACTTCAAATACTTTCATTTTTTAAATAAATTCAATAACTATTGTAGTTTAACCAAAATTGTTTTGAGATTAAAAGATTGAAATTTAACATAACGTTATATTAGATATGACATTCATATTTCTTTAACGATATATGTGTAAATGCTTATACTAAAATTGTCAAATGTGTGCAGTGTCATTCACAAATGTTGTTCATTAGCTTCCAGTCAGGTTATTTTCATGTTGTATTCAACACATTCACATTTGGTTGGTTTATTTCAAAAAAACAAGTATGTCATTGTAATGCACTAGCTTATGTTACAAAATAGATTGTCTAAAGAGAAAGTAAGTTAATTTGGTTTTACGTTTAACTTATTTATTTAACTAAATGTGAAGCTGAAAATATGATAAGTACGAGCAAAATTTTTTTAAAAAGGCCTAAACTATTTTTATGAAGGCCTAAAAAAATTTATTCGCTTTAGGCCATTAAAATTGTTGGGTCGTCACTGGCGACATCTACTATGAATTAACAACTTTCGCTCGCGCTTCGAATTAAAAACTTACGCCCCGCCGCGAAGCGCGGGCGACAATACTAGTTGTTACCTAAATATAGATTTATTTTAATAAACACCCCGCATGCGACATGCTCATACCACACTCTTTGATATTGTTTGATGTTGTTGCAAGTAAAATAAGAATACTATTTATCTTTTTAATATCATAAGATGGTTGTAACTCAATGGTATAGCACTTACTTTACAAGTGAGAGGTAGGAGGATCAAACCTCACTACCACCAACTTATATGGGAGATATGAGGGATGACTCTGGCTTGCCAGGGTTCGAGTCCTGATCTCACCCAGTTTTACCGGCTCCTCGCTGTCGTGCCGTTTGGCGGGCGTGGGGGTCGGGTTTTATCCGGTGAATCCCTCAACAGGTGGACCGCTAGGGGCTCCGTCCGTCCGGACTAGTGGCCGGCTCGGGCTACCTTTAGCCAATAGGGGCCGCGTACGGGGTACCCGGCGTTACTTAGTTGGCCGTTCAAAAAAAAATTAATAACGAACTTCTTAAAAAAATATAATTATAAAAAATAAAAATGTAATCAATAAATATTTGTATATAATAATATCACGCTCGTTTCTTTTGGCCATGCATTAAAAGTCATTGGAGGATGGGAGGTGGGTATGATAATAGGATGTTTTACCTAATTTATTAATTTATAAAATATAAAAAAAATGTATCATGAAACATTTATTAAAAATATTTCACTAACTTGGCGTATAATATGAAACTTCTATCATGTGTTGACCATTATTCTTTTCACATCTCACAACTCACATTCTCCTTAGCACAATGTCTTAAAATCAAAAATCTATGAGGTCCATAGTAACTCAGTTTGAGCCTTCTTTTCAAAATCGAGCTCAACTCATAAGACAACCTTAAGGATCAATATCGGTTCATCAATCGCTCGTATTAGTATATGTGAAGAGCTTAAACGAGTTAAGAGAGGACGGGACACCCTTATGAAAATGGTGTATGGCTTTCAAACCACATGACAACACCACCCCATCCCTCGTGGGTAAAATGCATGCCTTCATTCCATGGCAAATGTTTGTCACACAAAATTGATTCATTGCTGACAATTGACTAATTAAAATGAATTAATAAAGTTTTAGGGTACTTGTGGGTAGGTGCTGCCTGGGTTTATGGTTTGTGGGTAATTAAGGGTAGAAATTGTCAACAACCTAAGACGGAAACGTCCGAGCGTGAACTGATTGTTCACAACTCTCAAGGTACTATCATGCAATATTTAAAAGTGACAATATCTATTAAATTCAATTGATTATTCCAAATAATTCAAATACAAAATCTTGAAATAAAAACAACAATAAGAATACAAGTTTAAAATTAAGATAAGTCTTGATTAATTCTTCTAGCATTAATCATCCCTAAGTTATTCGCCAATTTTGTAATCAAATAATCTAAAACCTGCGTATGCGTATAAATTAAAAATAGATTTGTCAACACATGATTGGATGAGTAAAACACCAGTTAGTTCATTATAATACAATATAAGAAAGAAATGAGCAAACTTTCCTTGTGAGTTATACAATCAAGCCAAAACATGTAATATTGTAAGCAAATAATGATGAGCAGGCTAATTCGTTGCTATGTGAATCGGGCGTTGGTTACCATAATTGAGTTGTCGGTGAAACCATTGTCATGTGATCGAACACCGGCCACTACGACAGTCGTATATTCATACTAATATGTGAATATGATGGACCTCTCCGAATGCGTTCAAATAAACAAATTAACAAGTAGCAAGTGTCACACCTCAACCTAATGCGGAAATGTCGGGGCGTGAGCTGATTGCTCACAGCTCTCAAGGTACTATTATGCAATATTTAAATGTGACAATATCTATTTAATTCGATTAAATTATTCAAATAATTCAAGTACAAAGTACAAAATCCATAATAATACAACAACACAATTTATATCACAAATGATCTTGGTTAAAAGTTTTCTAACTTAAATTCTTCACTAAGTCTTCACCAAATCCTGCAACTAGTTCAAACAATAAGCTGCATATGCGTATAAAATAGAATGGTTTGTCAACAACACATGTTGAGTGAGTAAAACACCAGCTTAAGACACAACAATATTAATATATAATAAATAAAGAAAGATGCAAATTGTTCCTGTAAGAATAAACAGTTAAAACCATAGCATATAAACAATCAATCAAACCATAACGAAAGGGCTCAACCAATTCCATATAAATGGACATTGGTTACCAAGCTGTGACTAAACTGTGCTATAAAAACGGACATCGGTTTCATGTGATCATCCTATAAATGAGGAACATCACCAAATGCATTCAAATAAAGCAAGTAAGCAAATACCAAGTTAGACATAAACTGATATACACACAAGGATTAACACTTGAGGTTTTGAATACTAGATAATAGATAAATACTTTAAATACGCATATGTCTCCAAAAGATTTAAAGTAAGTAAAAATGGGAGTGATTACTCACCTTAGCTATTAAGCAAGAGATAACGAATATGTAAGAAAACGGTAAGTCAAGCTCTTCGGGATTTACCGACTGGATATCCTAATTACAATAATTGAGGAAATAAATACGAATTCAGCAACGAACCTAAAACTAGATAGAGACTCGGGAATTATTGATCGAGTATATTCTTACGAAAGTTTATTATCACTTAGATTTATTATTAGTTTTGCTATCAAAGATTTATCATAGATAATACGATTTAGTTATATACAATACTTAAAGATACGTAAATAAATAATATACTATTTTAAGTTTATATAGAAATATTTACTTTAAATGTTTACTTCAAACTAAAAATACGTTTTAATATATTTATATATCATTTTATGTTAATAATAAATAATAAATAATAAATAATAAATAATAATATTTATATAAAATATATTTATATAATCTTTTATAAAATACTTAAACATATTTCTCATACGTGAATTAACAAAATTATATTAGGTATTTTAGATTGAAACCTTGTTAAAATCTTTATTATAAAAACCCCCTAATATTAAACCTTTTTCATCATTTTTTTAAACCTAATACATATATATATATATACATACACACACATAAGTAAATACATATGTAATCAAAGTTCAAAAGAGACTAGTTAATGTGTTGATTTTTAATAAAATACTGATTAAATAATATACTTATAATATAAATTAATTGATTATACATATTAATAAAATGGTTAATGCATAAAAAAACAAAAAAAGAATAAAAAATACTGCAAAACGGGCTGCCAGGGCTTGAACACGCGCCGACAGCCATTTCCTTTGAAACACACCCAACCAAAACCAACTGATCTACCCAGGAATATGATATAAACCCCCACTGGAAAATAAATAAAAAGATAGACGCGTTAACAGTTACCCATGAACCTTAACAATCCAAACCGTTTAATCCGTTATTGTTTAATCGATTCAGTTTAGGGGTATTATAGAACAGATCAAGACGAGCAAAACCATCTAATCAATTACCTGATAACACGATGTAAGATTGTTAATTAGGGGAAACGTTGGCCGGCCTTAACGAGTTGAAAAACACCAACAACAGAGGATTAAATCACAATTAAATATAGGGTTAAGAACGGAGAGGGTGTAATGATACCACCTGCAAGATTAATTGAATTATATGGTCGATTACATGTATAACGAAGTGTAACATCCTAAAATTTTCGCATTTAATAAAAGAAAGCCGCGTTTAGTTATTGGGCGAAAATAATTAATTAGTATTAAATAAAGAAAGTTACGTTTAGTTATTTCGTGTTAATAATTAATAAAGAAAAGATCATGGACTTAGATTAATCAAGATGAGATTATGGATAAGATGGGCTTAGGGTCCATGGGCCTTAGGAGTATAAATACTCCCTTAAACCACCCTAAAACCCTAAATCTTCATTTCTTTCCATCTTATTCTCTACACACTCAAAAACACACATACACTATATTCGGCCGAGAGGTAGAAGCGAGATCCGAGCCAAACGAAAGTCGATTCTTGATAGATCCTCGTAGTGCAAGATAGATACAAGACCTAGAGTTCATAACCAAGCTAAACCGTAACTTTAAAACTTGTAAAGGTATGTCTTTTATCTTTAAAGTTTACGTTTTTATGAACGGATAGCCTTGAAACTTAGAACGAGAATAGATCGGGTATAAACGAAAAGTAAAGTTGTAAAATTGATGCTAAAACGAACTTAATGGACCTGCAAAACACGTGTGGCTCGTCTAAAATGAACCCTAGATCTAATAATAAACGTTTTAAGCTTAAAGGTACAAACTTTATACGCTTTCGGATCGTGTTTTATCCAAAAATGGCCACGGAAACGTTTGCGGGAATTATTAACATCATATCAAAGTATTTCACGTTGAAACGAAGGTGATTATGGAGGTTAAGAACGAATAGCGGCTACTGCTGGGCAACTTTGCATGCTGTTAACTTCGCCAGCAGCTAAGTTCGATGACTGTTAAGTGCGCCAGTCGCTAAGTTCGCCGATACTAACTTCGCCACCTTAAGTTCGCTGGGGTACAAGTTCGCATGTATACAAGTTCGCTACCTTAAGTTCGCATGTATACAAGTTCGCTACCTTAAGTTCGCATGTATACAAGTTCGCCTACTATGAACTTCGCCTAATACAAGTTCGCTGATGATAAGTTCGCCAAGTTAACTTCGCTGAACGTTAAATTCGCTTAAAATGATAAGTAAAAGTAATCCAGTAATATGCCACGAATCGGGCTAACGAAGGAGTAAGTGAATAAAATAATAAATTACAATCTTAATGGAAAATATGTTAAGACAGTTAATGGAAACAAAATTTTTTCAAGCTGGCCTGGCAGCTCGACCCCAGCCAGGGGCTTTGCCCCTTGGACCCCGCTAGGGGCTGCCGCCCCTAGAACCCCGCTGCCAATAGCGCTGCCCCCGGACCCCGTTTGTTGTGGGTTATATAAAGATAGAAATACGATACGAGTAGTAATAGTTAATTGATACGTGTAATTGTTATACAGTTAGTCGTGCACAGCTCAAGAAAGGGATTACCATTAACGGTGAATATAACCGCATTCAGGTGAGTTTCTAGCCCCATTTCTGTGTTATGTTTACGGGGATGTGTGCATACTCGATGTGATAGTTAATACACTTACCTTGACTGGTAAGTGTATGCCTTATATGGTTTATATGTTATGTATGTATATCTTAAATGTGAATGAAAGCTTGTCGATACGGGAACGATATTCGAATATTGCACGTGTTGACGAGGGAGGTATGTGTATGATAGTTGAATGTGAATGGTAGATGTATAATGTATGGATATGTATAAATGAATAAAGAAAGTATATGTATGTTATGAGTACGTAAAGACCGAATGCACAAAGATGAAGAAAGATGGATCAGACTCTAATAATATCTGAGATAGAGAAGAAAGAGATTAGACCCTAATAATATCTGAGATAGAGAAGTAAAAAGGGATCAGACCCTAATAATATCTGAGATAGACAAGAAAGGGATCAGACCCTAATAATATCTGAGATAGACAAAGGAAAGAGGGATCAGACCCTAATAATATCTGAGATAGAAAATGAAGGGATCAGACCCTATTAATATCCGAGATAGAAAATGACAGTAAATTTATATAGTATGATAGTAATAAAGTATGAACGTGTATGAATTTATGTAATAAAAGTAAATTAGTAAAATATGATTATGAGTATTCGGACGCATAATTGAAGGTAAGTGTATGTATGTATAATGTGTGATTAAAAAGAACTCACTCAGCGTAGCTGACTTTTAGTATGCACGCAGGTTAACAGATTGAGACAGTTGGTTTGAGTTGGACACATGGCAGGATTGAAGAGGCTGGCATCTGAAGATTGTCATGATGTTTTGAATGTTATAACTTATGTTATGTTTTAAAAGACAAATTACGGATAACTGTAATGAATGGTTGATGTTTTATATTATTACGCGAAAGTTTTAATTAATTATGGTATTTAGAACTGTGTTTTTGAGTAAATCCAACGCCCAAATGTAGGGTACCGGTAACGGGGCCTTACACGAAGTAGGTTTAAGTTCGGCTAGGTTTAATACCCAACGCAGATCCGATTTTGATTTAATTAACATAAATGTGGTTCCGTTTAGGCCGAATTAGGCATGTACATTGAGCGATTTGATTCAATTTCCATAAAGGTTACGAAGATTAAGGTCCAAGCTACAAGTTGTAATCGGGTATGATCAACGGGTCTTGGATTTGGGTTTTTGGATCAGAATACGGGCCTGGGTACCATATTTGCAAATGGGTTATAACATAAACTTTCACTTTAGACCCTTGAGTATGAAGATGGAAACAAATAAGGATAAAAGTTTAAGTTTGGGTTATAATATTCAAAAAGTTACATTCTAGCCCTTGCACTTTGTAACTTGATCATTCTTGCTCCCAAACTAAATAAGACACTTTTTGGGCATGCCCATAGGTCCCCGAAACCTCAAGCAAAACTCGAGAAATTAATTTACAAACTCTACACTCGTGTCATTTGGTTTACGAGAATTTAGGGGTGTTACAACAACTCAGCCCTAGCATCTGCCACGTGTCACCCGGATGCGGCACGTGTTGCTGAGTCATAACGGACCATTGCGTATCGCGATAACCTTGTTCTTGGACTCATCGCGTATCGCGATGAGTACTTGGATTATAATTTTCAATTTTAGTCCGTCGTCTTTTGGTTCCTTGTCACGTCTTGGTCTTGCTTTCGTTTTCCAAAAACAATAAGGCGGCTCGCGACGATGCGAGCGTGTGAAGTGCGCCATCAAAGCGTCACATTGCGCCCCTCCTCCGTCGCATTCGTCCGAGCCCGTGCGCGTCAGGCGCTTCGCACCCTACGCTGGGACCACTGGGTGCATGCTTGGAATAAAAGAATATCACTATGGAAATTTATCTCTTTATAATTAAAGAGCTTCCAAATCTTTCCCAATTTCCATGTGAGATGGATTTTAACTTTTTTATTTATAATCAAATGGAATGCTTCCACTTTCTTCCATCATTCCATGTGGGATGGATTATTTTCCCCATTTTCTTAAATGGGATTGAACTTCCTTATTTATATTTTTATTTCCTTAATTTTAACATGAAAATGTTTTTATTTCTTTTATCTAAATTCTCCATTACTTATTTTAAGAATATTTTTTATCCTTTAAGTTTCCTAAGTTGTCAAATTTGGATCAAAATTTTAGGGATGTTATAGTTGTTGTTCATCCACTAAGATCGGTTAATTACTCGTTAAGTAAGTTTGCAACATAACCAATTTAAAACAAATCTTGAGTGGTTATTATATGAGTTCTAAAATTTTTTCAAGAGTTGTGCGGGTTAATATTTGGTAATTCAAGTTTAATCATTTAAGACTCAAATAATCTTAATTGGTATTTTAGGCATAATACAAGAGTTATTTTACTAAAATATCAAGGACAATTCACTTAGTAATTTAAGAGAATGTCTCATAAAGTGACTTAACTTATCTTTATTAAAAACCACTTGCTTACATAAAATTATATATTTTAGTACAAGGGGTCAAGAATTACCTCTTTTGTTAATTATCATGAATAACATGACTAACTATGTTATTCTCATATTTAATTACCATAACAAGCTCAAAATCACATGTTTACTAATCAACTATTAAGTCTCGTTAAAAGGAATTTATACCTAGATGATACCCTTTCATCTTTGATCTCCTTCCTACTTTAAAATACAAAAACCCAAATTTATTTTCTTTTTATTTTATTTCTCCTAGAACTTATCTACTAAAAACCAAAACCAAAACCAAAACCAAAACTAAAATGATATTCACTTCCGGTTAAATAAATACAACGATTTAGTAGTAAAACTCTATGTGTGTCCGTGTATCGATACATGGTTCTTACATATACTTTACTACATATATGATAGGTACACTTGCCTATATGTGTGTGGTTTAGTTAAGATAATAATTATTTTTATAAATTTAAAACTCAACATTGTATGAACAAACCTATGAAAAAATTAACACATTTTTCATACTATACCTATCGCACACCAACAGGCGACTTACGCCTTTACACATGTTTTTGTTTAGTGGCGCCCATGTTATCTCTGTGGCTTTATTTGACTTAACACACTAAGAGGTAATATTACTAGATAATCATCGATGAATGATTATACCATTTTGTTATAACACCATTTTGTCATGATTCAACAATCAAAATGCACACTCTATACCCAAAAAGTATGGTTAAGTACTTAAGTTTGCAAATATGTGAATTTGTAAGATTTTTACAGTTACAATTTAGCAACATAAAAGATGTCTAAAAAACATGGTATCATAATAAGGCATGGAGCATTAAATATATCTATACAATTTAATACTCCGTATTAAGTTATAGGGTGGTTCAGTTATTAGAGGATGGGGAGGGGAGGGGAGGAGGTCTATAAATAGTGAAGATATAAACAAGTAATTCACATCTTAGTGTACTAGTTTAATCTATATATTGAGAGATGTCATTGAGTGGTAAAAGAGTTGCTCAGATTGAGATCAAGTCGGAGGGTGATGTTTTTCACGAGTTATGGAAGGGGAATCCACACCAAGTTCCGAGCTTGACCCCAACCACCATCCAAAAATGTCAAACCCATGATGGTGAAGTTGGCACCGTAGGCTCGGTTCTTTTCTGGAACTATTTCCATGGTAAATAACACCTATACGCGTAACCTAACGTCTTTCTTTAATTATCAAAATTTGCAAAACGCTTAAAATCAAAGTTTTGGATGATATATGTATGTGTTAAGATCAAATACAAACAAATTTTAATGTGAAAAACGTACAAATAACTATAGTAATTATGTTAACACTAGTAACTATTATTACTTACACTAATTAATTTTTTAATTTAGTTACTCTAGTTCAAATATGTAGACTAATAATTATTATGCTATTATTTGTACGATTAGTTGGCTAATTTCATGTGAACCGAATATCATCCCTGTGTATATATACATGGTTGCAGATGGAAAAGATTGTGTTGCGAAAACACTAATTAAGGACATCAACGAAGACAAAAAGTCGGTGACTTTTGAGATACTTGAAGGAGATCTCCTGAAACTATATAAGACATTTGTTATACATGTTCATGTAGACAAACATGGTATAAACCACATGGTCACATGGACTGTTGAGTATGAGAAGCTGAACACTAATGTTCCTGATCCCGATTCGCTCATGGACTTTTATAAGATGGTCACCAAAGACATAGAAACTCACCATCTCCAAAGCTAACAAATCAAAATCAAATCGTGTGTATTGGTCACCGGTGTAGAGTGATTCTAAATAATTGATTTGGATTGTGTTGTTCTGCTACGTTATATATGTTACGTCGCTTGCTTGTTTTTTTTTTAAATAAAAGTTTGGATATTCACTAATACTAAATAAGTTCGTTAATGCATATTAAAATTTATAAAGCTAGCACAAACTTGTCCCTTTTTTTGTTTTTATCCGTTAATCTACTAAAATTCATAAATCATCTCAACTATATATCCATTGGATTCGATGATTCATCGCACCTGTCTCACTCTTCTTAATGTGAATATATAGAAGGCAGTTATTTTAAAAAAACCTAAAATTTATAGAAAGAAAAACGTAGCAGAAACCAAGAGGCGACATATTCACATATCTGAGTTTAGAGGCGAGTGGGTCGTAACGTCTATTAAGTTTTGGACACAAGTGTCTTAACAATAATATACATATGTGACGCATCGTTATAATAGTTAGTGCACTTTAATGTATTTTGAGAGGGACCCTTGAGTAGTTGAAGCTCCTTCCCAGTGCCACGTCAGCACCACATGGGCACTGGGGGCTTCAAAGCCCCACCCCAAAGATGCCCCTCAATGGTATGGGGGCTTCGAAGTCCCTTTATTTATTATTTTTTTATAAAACCAAAAAAACAAACAAACACAAACACAATAACCCATTAACCCCTCAAATGGCCTCACCGAAAACCCACCTCCTCCACCTCATCTTCATCATCCTCCACCTCACCACCACCACCGATCTCACCACCCTAATCTACAAAGGCTGCGCCAACCAAAACTTCCAAAACCCACTAGCCACCCAAAACCTCAAAACCCTTTACACAACTCTCATCTCGCAATCATCCACCACCACCTTCTTCAAAACCACCGTCGGAGACAACGATTCATCCACCACCATCACTGGTCTCTACCAATGCCGTGGAGATTTGTCCAACGAAGATTGTAACACGTGTGTTATCGCCAGCCGGAATTTGGTCGGAACTTTGGCAATGTATGTATGTGTGTTTGAGAGAGAGAGAAAGGGGGCCCACATGATTTCCCATCCGCGCCGGCCGTTGCAACAATCTCGCCCACCGCGCCCAGCCCTCAACGGCGCCCCTCTACGGTGTTCCCCGCCAAGGCGCCCAAAAAGACCACCCCACCGCGCCCCATAGCGGGTGGTGTTAAAACAAGAAAGTTAGATATATTGCAGCAATTTTATATGAACCATTGTAACTAAGTTAGATGTCTATTCATAATTAATGAAACAAATTTCTATAATATAATCTTAATTTTATAATTAATGTGAGGCTAATCTACTTTGTAGAGACACTTACATCTTAAAGAGGAGATCCCGGGTTCAAAACCGAGCAAATGATACTTCAGATTTGCTTGTGTAAAGCAGTGTCGAAATAACATTTAACGTTAAAAACAAATATAAATTAATACTATATGTGATTAAAAGTGTTAATGAGTTTTATATAAATGAAAATATGAATGTGGTTTCCTCTTTTACAGTTTTACACTTTTACTTATTTTCATCGTGTTAACTTTCAACAGTTTAATCATGATCCAATAAAATTGATATATATATATAGGAGATTTCTACGTAGAAAACATTTTTTTTCTGAAGAATAGAAAAATAAATTATTAATTTTTTAAAGTACATGAAAATAACTGAAATTCAATGTTTATAACCCTCTTCTAATATTCTCGAAATTATATAAACAAAATTCGATTTTTGTAGAATCTACATGTAAATCATGTGTATTTCTGACAGGATTAATTTTGTTGGTATAACAATACTTTTTACGCTCAAATATAAAAAAAAACCTGATAATTTGATTTTACAATATAATTTCTCAAATAAACAATAATGTATCATGAAGTTACTAGATTAAGTGGTATCGTCCTCTTGGGCCTCTATAATAAATAGTTACCTATATGACCTTCAAGGCTTTAATGAAATTTTTAAAAGGCTTAAAGACCGTAGAAGGATATTTGTTTTTTTCTTTTCTTTTTTAACAGTTAACATACAGATAATTGTCTATGTATTTTGTACGGGGTGATCCAGTGGCAAAATATCACCGTCAGCAGCCCAACCCAGCCATACGGAGTTCTTAAGTGCCTCAAAGTTATCTTCAGTTCCGGGAAAAACTCACTCGCGCGAAGGCACATGGTTGTAAAACCCGAACGCCCTTAGGATTGAAGTGGGAGATCATAAAAATCTCAGTCTTCATTGAGTCACTCTATGTCCCTTCAAAGCGTTGTCTATGAGGATTGAATATGAGTCTCTATTGAGAAACTCAAACTTCCTACTAACATTGGAAATGACATTTAAAAGTAAAAAATTACTCACTCCGTCCCATTTTAAATGTCTATTTTTTTTATTTTTGGTTGTATCAATTTAAATGTCATTTCTATACATATAAATCCAATTTTCAATTGTGCCCTTATTATTACATATACTAATAATTGATTTTTTAGCTAAGAAAAATGGTTTTTAGCCATAATAACTTAAAAGACATTAATTTTATTTTACAGTTCATAAAATAAAATAATTAAATACTTTTTTGTTAACTTTTTGTACTTTGTTTAAGACCAGTAATTTAGTGGTCTAGTAATATTATATTTGCTACTTTAAATATGCGGTGTAGGATTCAAATCCTTATAGGTGCTTTATTAGCTATAAATCACTCGTGAATAGAAATCCGCCGTTTTTCTTGATATATGCGATAATTTAACTACATAAAATTGGGTAAAAGTATGCATTGATCATATGCTAAATTCATATTTACTATTATAAACATTGTGACGATTTTGGGTAAAGTCTGCATTGATCATATGATATATTAATATTCATATTTATTATTAATAAATACTGAGACGATTATTGGTGATGTATGCATTGATCATATGATAAACTAATATTTATTATTAATAAACATTGTGATAATTTTGGGTAAAGTATGCATTGATTATATGATAAATTAATATATATTATTAATAAACATTGTGACGATTTGGGTAAAATACGCGTTTGATCATATAATAAACTAGTTTTTATCCCCCCGTATTACGGGGGTTATTTTATATTATTTGTTCTATTATTATTATTTTTAAATTTATATATTTTATTGTATGGAAGTTAATAATATACTTATGGTTGATGATAAATTGTTTCACAAATAAATGAGATGTTATAACCCGGTTTAAAAACTATATGGTTTTGATGAGACCCAAGACCGTTTATTTTTCTTTTACTATAAAATTGGTTTTTTAATTATAAATAATATTTATGAAAGTTAATAATATACTTATGGTTTGATGAGACCCGATACCCGTTTTTTTAACTATAAAATTGGTTTTCTAATTTAAATAATATATATATATATATCTTTTTTAAAATAAATAAGATATTAATTTTTAGTATATCCTATTTTATAGGATTTTTACATCAATAATTTGGTGAGAATAATTTTTTATTTAACGAGATGTTATAACCCGTTTAAGGAATATCTGGGTTTGGTAAGACCCATACCCACTAATTCGGGTCAAATGCATGAGAAACCTCCATTTAAAAATCAAACAAATCTGGTGACTCCAGAAAAAGGGGGAGCGACCACATCGCGACACATAAGATTTTTATGTTTTCGTTTATATATATTATTATAGATTAAAATTTATTGTTAATACAATTAATTAAATACCCCTAGTGGAGAAGGGTTGGGAGCCTATAAATGGTGACGATCCATGCGATAAATAATACTCACCCTTTATTGTTTAATTAGAAAAAGATGACATTTAGTGGTAAAAGAGTCGCTCGGATTAAAAATCAAGTCTAAAGGTGATGTTTTTCATGATTTATGGAAGGCAAACCCGCACCACATTCCTAACATCAGCCCGACTCTAGTTCAAAACTGTCAAACCCATCATGGTGAAACTGGAACCGTTGGTTCTATCCTTCACTGGAACTATTTCCATGGTAACTTTTGTTTGTGCATACAAATACACACACATTCAAGTTTTGAATCATATGTATTATTCTAAAAATTTGACTAGTAATCTTAACGGTTGTAGTACTGATTTACTTCTTAGACTAGACTTAAAAACCAGATGACGTCATTGGTTATAAGTTGTTTTTGCAGATGGAAAAGACTGTGTTGCCAAAACTCTAATCCTTTCCATTGACGAGGATAAAAGGTTAACCAAGTTTCAGGTGGTTGAAGGCGATTTCCTCAAACTATATACCAACTTTTTTATCTATCTTCACATGGATACCAATGATGCAAATCACGTGGTCACATGGACCGTCGAAAGTTAAGCCCAGACGTTCCTGATCCGGATACATTCATGGACTTTTATATGAGGCTCACCAAAGATATAGAGACTAACCATCTCTAGATAAAACCAGACAAATCTAAATCAAAGTCAAATACGAGGTTATCGCAATACTAAATAATTGACTTTGAGTGGTAGTCGAATGTTGTATTTTCTTACGTGTGTTATGTTTGTCTTTTGTTGAATATGTTTGTATGTAAAAAATGTGATGTGTTGCAATTTGTAAAATAAAAATGGTAATGATACCGGTTATAATAATAATAACTATAATTCATGAGTGTGATAATAATTATAATAATATTTATATAAACAATATTTATAACCAAAATTGTAAAAAAATTTAAAATGTGAGTGATAAGGTTATAACCAAGTTGATTGAGAGTACTCGAGATTTGTCTCATTTATAATCAATTATAAAAGTCATGTAAGGTGAGCTATGCTTGATTCAAGTCTACTTTTTAAATCGAGTATAACCCGTAAGACAATCTCAAAGATAAAGACAGCCATGACGCCACTTGTTTTTCTGAAGAGTTTAAATGAATTAAAGCTTGGTTAGATCATATTTGAACAAAAATTAGATGTATTTAAATTAATTCGAAGCTACTCATTCACATATGTAAAATTCCAACCTACCCTTCTTAGGTGGCTTTTAACCAAACAAAATATGATTGATATGTTCTACACCAATTGCATCGATGCTACTATATATACTTCTAAATACCACAAGAAAACTTTTCATTAAATTACCTTTACAATTTCAAGCATACGAAGAAAGGTAAGAGTTAGAAACTGTGGAGTGATAATGGTATAGATTATAAAGTAGTAGGGCTGGCAATTTATACACGATACACGACACGTACTTACACGATTTTAACAGGTAAGACCTTAACATGTTTCGTGTACTAAACAGGTAGACACGAAATTACCTATTAATTTTCGTGTCTTAACAGGTAAAATACATGTTTATCTGTTAAGTACATGTTAAGTACCTGGTTAGATTTTTATAATTATATATATATATATATATATATATATATATAGTACCTGGTTAGATTTTTATAATTATATATATATATATATATATATATATATATATATATAAGTTATCATAAACCCTAAATTCCTAAAACATTCTCTCTTTCTCAGTCGTCACCACTCACGAACACTTCCTCTCCGACTTTTGTTTCACTAATTAGGTTGTCAAATATGTGTTTCTAAACAACTCTTATCGTGCATTATCGTGAATACCAGGTAGCAACAAGTTCGTGTTCGTGTTTGTGATACAGGTACACGATAAGTTTTCGTGACGTGTACAGGTATACACATTTCGTGTTCGTGTCTTATCGTGTTCGTGTCTTATCGTGTACGGATATACACGATATGCCAGCCCAGTAGTTGTGTCCGAACTTTATAAATATCAAAATGGAATCTACAACAGAGTTGGGTGTGTGACTCTACCATTTTGACGTAAGACTTGAAGGCTTGAAAACAACTACTAATGTGGCTTGTGTCCAAGTGGTCATAACACACAAATATTAAAGTAGGGGCTCGGGCTAGTTAAGGTTTAATCCTTTTAAAAATGGTTAAATTTAAGTAATAACTAAATGTAGAAGATTAAACGGTCGAATAAGCAAGTTTAGCATGTGCATATATTTTTATTTGTCAAGCATGTCAAACATTAGGCCAAATGATACACGTGATTAATTTGACATATAATTTATTAAGCATAATCTTATAGTCTTAATTTGTAGTTAACCATAATATAGATAAAATATAAATGACTTTTATTTAAAAAAATATATAAATAGCTAGAATAATTATGTTAACACCGAGTAATCATTATTACTCTACAATCTCTGAACTAAAGTAATATTATTATATATTATTTAATTTTTACAACATAATTACAAATAATTCAAAATTGTAATTTTTCTAGTTATTTATATGTTTAGTAGGTTGATTATTTGTATCGGATCCCACTCTATTAATCATGCTTATAAAGGTAAGTATAGTTATTAATAATAGGTTTAAAATCAAAATGGACCCAAACAATTGATTCGATATTGTCTGTCCAAATTAATTATTTAGTAAAACAAAAACCTTATATTTAAAATGATATCGACTTGGACGGAAAATAATAAATAATAACTATATCACAGTTGTTAGTGTAATAATTGGGACGATTAACATTAAAGGGCAAAAACATGTGATACATATTGAAGAGGTAGGTCCCAGCAGAGCCCAGTTGGTCCCGCAAGACTCACCTTGAACAGGGACGTCTGCGCAAAGGCCATCTGCTTCCGCAGGACCCACCATGCTCATAGAACATTACGCAGTACGCAAGCTGTACACGCAGGGAAAGCCTCCCAATGGTGAAGTACCCCGCCTGTTCCCGCAGTTGCGGATACAAGCCATCAGGGAAGGCTACCCGCAGACAGCAGGGCTACACGCACAAGACAATAGATACTTCAGTAATCACATGAAGGAATGAGCAAGGCGGGAACAATCCCGCCTAAATGAGCCAGTCTGTATGATTCTGAAAGATCTTTTGTACTATACCTACCAAGGTATGGATAGGACAGACGATCTGACCAGAACAGCCCATGAGCCAATCACAGGGTGACAGCTCACCGACAACAGTGCGAGGAGGAGCACCCTCTAGTACTGTTTGTCACTATTAGCCGCTGCCTACTCACCAACCCTTACTGTAGGGCGTGCGCAGCCTACAGTTGGTGAAATAGTGTTACTGTTGGCCGTAACCTATTCACCAACCAGCATGGCCTGCGTATAATCCACAGTAGGTAGGACGTGCATAATCTACAGTTGGAGGAATAGTGCAGCCGACATAGTTACTGTTGGCCGTAATCTATCCACCAACCAGTATGGCCTGTGCATAGTCCACTGTTGGTAGAACAGGAATACTATTCAGCCGGCTGTACCTTCTAGGAAACCTACCTTCGGCTATAAATACTCCAACATCTTGGAATGGTAAGATCATCTGCTATCCAGTTATCTAGCAATCTCTTAATATACACTTATATTCAGAGCAGCCTAGTCTGATTCTCACGCCGGAGGGTGGTCATAAGGAGGAACCCCCCCCTTCTCAGTGACGAGCTTACGGTGTTTGTTTTGCAGGTCTCCTGAAGAACAGCCTTCTCAGCTAGATCTCATCCGTGGGAAACATTACTTAACCCCCAGATTATCTATAATCTGTACCGGGTCACTTAGTGTTTCTTCATTGGCGCCATCCGTGCATAAAAGCTAGAACTAATTTAGTTTTTTCGAATTTTCTGAAGAAATGGTTAACGTTACTCCGGTCCAAAGGCCAGTAACCGACCAAGAAACCCCGGTAACAACCCCAGCAACTGGGGGGAACACCGGCGGTTATACAATCCTTACGAACACTACCCCGACTACCCAAGCCGGGGCAAGTGGAGTAAATATTCCACTGGGGTTCACCGATACCCAGCTAGAAAAACGAACGAGGGTCCCTCGCCAAACACTAGATCAAGTGAAGGCGTGGGCCGAAGCACGTCAGAGAGAATTCCAAGCCGAATTGGATGAACGCTTGCGTTCAGCTCAACAGGCCGACGAATTCGGCAGTACTCGCCAACACCTCAATATGAGCAGTGACTGCGAGTACTCAGACGAGTTGGAGTCCGATACCGACGCGAACCCTCGCCATAAGGCGAAAGGGAAGCGTAAGGAAACGGACGTCCAACCAAAAAGGAATTTTGGGGAAGCTTTTAAACCAATCGCGGAGAGAAACCCGCGTGACTTCTCCAAGACCTTTAGACCAACTGCTACAAATGCAGGAAAGTCAAAATTCGCAAGGGACATTGCGGAAGCAATCGCCCCGAGAAGTGCCAAGCAAATGTCCAACATTGGCACTTATGATGGTCTATCCGACCCAGACGACCATTTGAACAGGTTCATTGCGGGGGCTACCGTCAGCAACTGGACGGAACCCACGTGGTGCTACATGTTCCAAATGACTCTGGTCGGAGCGGCCAGGGCATGGTTCGATCGTTTACCGATCCACCACATATATGACTGGGCGGACTTTCAGAACAAGTTCAGCCAGCACTTCAGCCAACAGAGGAAGTACACTGAAGAGCAGTGGACGATCCTCAACTGCGTGAGAGAGGAGGATGAATCTTTACTGGACTTCATCACTCGCTTCAACTCCAAAAAGCTTAGTCTCGGCAACATAAGCGAGGATTTGGTTCGCGCCGCCTTCATCCAAGGCGCCGAATACCCAGAACTTATCCGCACATTGACGGGTAAGGATGGCATGCCATCAACTTGGGATGCCATCATGACGGCGGCAAAGCGCTTTGCCGAGACGGAAAAGCAACTGGGAAGGGATCTTCCCCAGAGTACACACCTCTACACGCAGAGGACAAGAGAGAACAATGTCCGGATCGCCCGGCAGAACAAAAAGAGGAGGCTAGGTATTTGGTAGTCAAGGGTAAACTTTGACACCTCATCCAGCTCTCGCCCTCTTGTTGGCGGAAGGGATAACACACACCCTTCAAACCAAAAACACCGGTGGACGCCACTCACGAAGAGCGTCACGGAGATATTTGCCACGGAAAAATTGCCATGGCCAAAAGCCCCATTGATCCGGCAGAAACCTAATGCGGATCAAAGCAAATCCTGTGATTTCCACGGGACAAAGGGTCATGGTACTGAAGAGTGCACATCCTTGAAGGATATTATTGAGACATTTGTCAAGGATGGAAGACTTGCACATCTCGTGGCATCAATCAGGAAGGGAGGAAGGAATGACAACCGGTACAGAGGTAACGGACGAAAGCCCGTCGACATCAGCATCAATATGGTTCATGGCAAGGTCGGAGGAAGAAAAAGACGAGCGACAGAACCATGCGCGTGGAAGGAAGCTGAGGTCCGCTTCCCGCGAGTGCCAGGAGGCCCCAGCAAAGAAGGCCCCATCGTCATCAAAAGCCAGCTGGGGCATTACATCACTTCCCGTACTCTTGTTGACAACGGCGCTTCGTCGACGGTGATGTACAGGCAGTTCTTTGACAAGCTGGATGACGATGACAAAGAGCGCCTGGAAACGGTCTACGCTTCAATGGAAGGGTTTGATGGCAGCACAGAAACCCCCCTGGGTATCCTATCTTTCCCCGTTACTCTTACCGATGGGAATCATTCACGCACAGAAGACGTGGATTTTGTCGTGATGAGAAAGCCACACCACACGTACGACATCCTATTCGGAAGAGACGGGATGGCAAGATTCAATGCCGTGGTATCTTCAGTCCACGGCATGATGGGATGGCCGATAGCAGAGGGTGTAGCGATGATCTCTGGCATTCCCCAGGTATGCATTGCATCTGTCTCATCTAAACCCAAACCGAAAAAGGCTAAACCAACCATCACCGAACCGGAAAAATGGGCCTTCAATGGCAAATACCCCGACCAGGCCGTTACCATTGGACCAACAATCGTTGATCCCACCCGCACATTACTCAAACGCTTACTGCAGAAAAACGCTGACATCTTTGCGTGGGCACCAGCTGACATGACTGGTGTACCCCGAAGTAAGGCGAAGCATAAGCTCAAGTGCGATCCGGCTGTTACGCCAGTCGTACAAAAGCGCAGAGTAATGGGGCCTGAACAGACTAACGCGTGTAGAACCCAAGTCAAGGAACTCCTTGACGCAGGCATCGTACGCGTTAGTAGATATCAAACATGGGTTGCAAATCCCGTAATGGTACCGAAGAATGACAAACAATGGCGCATGTGCATAGATTTCAAAGATTTGAACAAAGCATGCCCCAAAGATTGTTATCCGTTACCAGAAATTGATCTCAAGGTGGATTCGTTGGCACCATTTCGCCTTAAATGCTTCTTGGATGCGTATAAGGGGTACCATCAAATCCACATGGCCATAGATGACCAGGACAAAACCGCATTTCGGACGCCCGATGGTACATTTTGTTATAAAATGATGCCATTCGGACTTAAAAATGCAGGGTCCACGTACCAACGACTAATGGACAAAGAGTTTCATGCCCAAATCGGGAGAAACTTGGAAGTCTATATGGATGATTTGGTCATCAAAAGCCTCGAGCCAGAAGCGATGTTGAAAGACGTTGAAGAAACTTTCAACACGCTCCGAAAAATAAACATGAAGCTCAGCCCGAGCAAGTGTTCATTTGGGATGGAAGAAGGGAAGTTCTTGGGAGTCATTGTTACTAAAGATGGCTTCAGAGCGAACCCTGAAAAGGTCGAAGCCATTGTTAAAATGGAATCACCTACCACCATCAAACAGGCTCAGACACTGAATGGACGACTAGTCGCACTTAATCGCTTCTTGGCAAACCATGCGAATAAGTCGTTTCCTTTCGTGTCAACATTGAGAAACTGCTTGAAGAAAACGCACTTCCGCTGGACACCAGAAGCGGAAGCAGCTTTTCAGGAGATTCGGTCACGCCTAATCGAACTCCCAACACTTACAGCACCACAAGCAGGAGAGGAGTTAATCCTATACCTTTCCGCAACAGATAGAGCAACCGGGGCAGTCCTGCTAGTAGAACGAAAGGGCATCCAGATGCCAATCTATTATGTTAGCCGTGTACTAACAGACGTAGAAACCCGGTACTCTACCCTCGAAAAATTAGTCTTAGCACTTATACACGCTTCACGCAGGTTAAGACGATATTTCCAGGGCCACCCAATCACCATTCTCACCAACTTCAAACTCTCAAACGTTCTAGGCAAACCCGAATTATCGGGACGTCTAGCCAAATGGGCAATTGAATTGGGAGAATATGCAATTAAGTACAAGCCAAGACCAGCCATAAAAGGCCAGGTCCTGGCCGATTTTATTGCAGAAGTCCCCGCTACGCGGGAGAAAGAGTGCCAGGAGGAGGCTCAACCCTCCCCAGCACAGGACATCAATGATATCTGGCGACTCTACACTGATGGAGCAGCCAATAACGAGGGTTCAGGCGCAGGGTTAAAATTAACCAACCCAGCAGGCCAAGAATATACTTACGCTATTCGGTTGAATTTCCCAACTACGAATAACGAAGCCGAATACGAAGCATTCTTGGCCGGATTAAGAATTGCGCGTAAAATGGGAGTGAAAAACTTGGAAGCCCACGTGGATTCCATGCTGGTAGCCAACCAGATAAATGGGACGTACACGGCTGTGAACGACACAATGGCCCTGTACCTTGCCCAGGCAAAAACCCTTATGCGTGATTTTAATGATTGTAAAGTCATACACGTCAAGCGCAGCGAAAACAAATCTGCGGATGCGTTAAGCAAGCTTGCATCACTAGCCTTCACCCACTTGGGAAAGGACATCCGCATTGAACTCCTTGAAGCACCATCAGTCCCGCACAAGGAAATTTGTGTCATCCAAACCGGTACAGAAACGTGGATGACACCAATAATAAATTACCTTGCAGCAGGAACACTACCAGAATAAAAAACACAGGCAAGAAAACTACGCTGTAAAGCACTGAATTATCAACTCATCAATGACAACCTTTACAGACGTAACTTTCTTGGCCCACTTTTAAGATGCGTGAACAACCAAGATGCTGACTACCTCTTAAGGGAAGTACACGAAGGCATCTGTGGAGTTCACGCAGGTCCCCGCGCTGTTGTGGCTAAACTGAACAATGCGGGATACTTTTGGCCGGGGATGCATATGGATGCACTGGCATACATTAGAAAATGCAGATCTTGTCAGCTTTACGCACCCAACACGCATCGCCCGAAGAACGAACTTGTTCCAGTCACTTCTTCGTGGCCATTTCAGAAGTGGGCCATCGATGTGACAGGCCCATTTCCCACAGCAGCAGGAAATGTTCAGTTCCTAGTGGTAGCCATCGATTACTTCACCAAGTGGATAGAAGCAAAACCTTTAGCCCAAACAACCGCAAAACATATCAAAAAATTTATTTGGGAATTTATTATCTGTCGTTTTGGACTTCCACAGAATCTGGTGAGCGATAACGGCACCAACTTTGCTGACAAGAAGCTACAGCAGTGGCTGAAAGAACTTCAAATCACCCACACCTTTACCTCAGTGGCACACCCGCAAGGTAATGGTGAGGTGGAAAGAGCAAACAAGAGCATCGTCGATGGCATAAAGAAAAGACTCTTGAGACACAGATCCGGCTGGGTGGACGAGCTCCCGCACGTCCTTTGGGCAAACAGAACGCTGAAAAAGGCCAGTACGGGGGAAACCCCGTTCAGTCTTACTTATGGCACTGAAGCCATGGTCCCAGTCGAAATTGGTTTACCCTCACCAAGGGTCTTGATCCAGCCAGAAGACAATGATGCGGAAAGACGGTTAGACCTTATGCTAACCGAGGAACGCAGAGACGTAGCCGCAGTGCGTGAAGAAAATTACAAACGACAAATGCAAAATTACTACAACACGCGGGTAAAACTCTGCAACTTCAATGAAGGAGACTACATACTGCGTAACAACGAGGCTTCAAACCAAGAGCGCCCAGGAAAGCTGGCCCCGGTCTGGGAAGGGCCATACATTATCAAAGAAGTCCTGGGAAAAGGCGCATACCGGCTTGAAAGGCTCGATGGCACTCCTATCCCAAGAACATGGAATGGAGCTCAATTACGCAAATGTTATATGTAGATCAATTCCAAACTTGTAAAGAAAAGGCCTAGAGCCACTTCTAATGGAAATGATTCTCCTTACACAATGTGTTGATAGCCTTACCTTTAACTTATGAACTTCCCATGTGCCGGTATTCACCGCACCAATGCGTGAAGAAGTAAGTAGTTGCGTGTGGAAGGCGGCAAAACCCGCATAAACACAGCGCTAAAAATGTTAAAAAGTTCTAAGGAAAACCTACACGCAGGTCAGATGTAAGTAAAGTTTAGCCATCCTTGTAAGTGCAAGTGACGGTCTTACCCGCACAATCACAAACAAGGAAGCAAAACTTCAACCTATCATCTACCACGTTCAAAGGTTAACTTATTCTGAACACTCAGAAAATTTCAAGGAAAAGATAAGGAAAACTTCCACGCAGGATAAATGTAAGTTTAGCCATCCTACTAAGTGCAAGTGACGGTCCTACCCGCACAATCATGAAAGAGGAAGCAAAAATAAACTTATAATTTACCATGTCAAAAAGTTAACTTATCTAAGTACTAAAGAAATTGCTAAGTGTAAACATGCGTTAAATAAACAAAGAAAAGGACAAACACATTCTTTATTTCATCAACTTGAATATTACAAACATTGCTGGGTATATACCCGCATACAAAAGAAGTACAAGAGCAAATATCTACGCTAGTGGTGGAAAGGGATCTTTTGGATCATGCTTCAGGACCACTCCCACTTGGACCCGCACCATCAGCAGAGTGTGACGGTTCAAGGAAAGCTCTAAGGACAGCAAGCCCATCATCAGCAGCAGCAATTTCATTTACCTTCTCCACCACCGGATGCGGGAAGGCAGCATACTGGTTCACTGCTTGGTCATAAATAGTTTCGGTATCCGCATTATACAAAGGGAAGTTGGAAGGCGGGACGCCTTTCTCAGCAAACCCTAGACCAAGCAGGAAGCCGGTCCGTTCCCCATCCTCATGAGAAGCGTTGAGGGCTGCGCTCATAGCATCGTCGTAAGATGTCTCTGAAAAGACCCGATGCACAACCTACAAAAAATGTACAAGTATAAGAACTTCTATTCTACAAAGGAAAGCGTGACGACATAAAGCTAAAATACCTGAGGCAACGCTTCTCGAAGAAGCCATTCCTTGGCAGCCAGAGCTTGGGTGCAGGCGCGTTCAGCTTCGTTCTTATTAAGATTGGCGAGAAGCACATCCTTTGCAGCGGCCTCTTCAACGCCCTTAAGCTTCCGCTCGGTCTGCGCAAGTACACCCCTCTGGTCCAGGATCTCTTGAAGTTTCTTCGCATCCTCCATAGCCAAGGCATCATGAGCCTGTTGAAGAGCCTCTAACTTAGCTTTAAGTTCTTCATTCTCCAGGCGGAGAGGCTCAGCAACAGCTTCAGCCTTGGTGGCCCTCTCGGTCGCGTTCCTCGCAGTCTCCTTAGCTAGCCGAAGCTGTTCGTTAACAGCTTGGGCAGCCTTGGAGCGGGCCTCGAGTCGCGCTTGAACCTCAACCTCGAGGGCCTTGAAGGCCTTCTCCTTCTCCGCAGTTACTGCGGTCAGTTTTTGGTTCTCCTCTCGGAGAGCACGCGCCTGAGATATTTCTTTAACACGAGCTGCTTTCAACTTGTCGTTTTCACGACAAAGCAGCTTGACGCGTGGCTGCATCCGGGCCAGGAGAACCCGAAGCTCGTTGGTTAGCCTACCCTCCTGGTAGCTAACCATGGCTTCCCCCAACGCACCATGGGGAGCAGCGTGGCGAGCCCAGTCCACGCACTCCACAGGTGTACGAAGGGTTGTTCCTCGGCGTATGTTCCATCTTGGAACATACACTTCATTGGAATCCGACACTGCAAAAGAAACAAAGCAGTTAGGAAAAGATGATAAAAATTACATAAAGGACAAAAGAACCCTACGCACCTGTAGGGTCGATCACAGGCCGATAGCCACCGAACCCATCACCTGAACCTAAGGGAAATCCATCCAAAAGGTCAGGCAGATGGGAAGGTAACAAAGATCGGCGAGAAGCCCCGCGCGTACCTGAAGGTCCAGCCGTCGAGGCCGATGGCGGAGGCGGCATGGTTTCCGCCGCAGTCGATGGCGGAGGCATGGTGTCCGCCGCGGACGCCGCCGAAGAGTCAGCAGCAACAGTAACCGCCGGCTCGGTGAACGATGCTGTAAAAATTGCACTCACCGCCGGCGGTGACGTCATCTCGGCTGGAACAGTTGGCTCAAAAGATTGAGCAACTGGACCAGCGGAAGCAGGCGAAGGTGCCTGGGTCGACGCCTCAGGTAGGCTGACCGAGCCTACCGTCATTGGCGGAGAGGTACTCCCCTGTGCTCCACCCTGGAATGCGTCAACATCCACACCTGCGTAAAGAAGAAAAGTGTTAAAAAGACTTGAAGATTAAACTATGAAGATAAAAGCTAAGAGAGTTGTACTTACAGGGTTTCTTCAGCTTGAACGTACGGACGGGCGGGGACGAACCCGATGGAGCCGGTCTCTTGATGCCGGTCACCGTCGTCGTCATTGGTTCTCCAGAGGTAACAGTCGTAGCCTCCGGAACAGTGGTCTTCTCACCACCGGGCTTCCCCCCCGCCTCTTCACTATCTGACTCAGTGTCAGATAGGAGCACTGGATCGGCTGTGGAGGCCGCCTTCTCCTTCCCTTTCCCGCCGGCAGCCCGCTTCTTCCGCACTAACGAAGGACCATCTGCGGATTCCTCAGAAGAAGACAGGGTGTAAGGAATTCCAGCAGCGGGTACAGCACTGAGGGGTGGAGGAGAGAATAACGCCTTACCTGGCCGCCGGTGGCTCAGGATCTCGTGGCCCAGCGGAGAAACCTCCACAAACCGATCCGCTGTTTGCTCCAGGATGGGCAACTCGTTCTCATCAAGAGCACGAGTACCCATCCGCACAGGATCGTCAGCTTCCCGCGGGTACAGGAGCGACTCCAAATTGTTCCCCTCTGAAAGAAAAGAAACAGTTAGAAGACAAACTCATATCAGCAAGAAAGACAAAACATACCATAAGGAGTAGAGTTCAAACCGTATTCGAGAAGGATGGGAACCTGCGACGCCTCCTTCCACACCCGGCTCATCCCCAGCATCACCATCCCGGACTCCGCAAATCGGTAAACCGGAGATTGGACCAGGGATATCTTCGAGAACCATTCCGCCTCCTGGTAGTTGGGGGCGTGAAGGCTCGGAATTGCTTGGCCATTTTTAAACTTCATGGCAAGGGGGATGGCGCGGGCGGATATGTAGAAGAACTCCCGCTTCCACGATCGGAGACTGCGCTCGGTCGCACAAATCTTTAAACCCTTGATACGGGTTGTCAGGGTGTACCACCCCTGGATGCACCTCCAAGTATAGAAGGTCATCAGGCGGTCCACATGGGGTTCGATGCCCAGAATCCGGCACACCCACTCGAAGTGGCGAATCTTGGCGACCGCCATAGGGTGCAGCTCGGTCAAATGAACACCGTGCCTCTCAAGGACACGGTAAACAAACTTTGTCAATGGGAACCTAAGATTCCCATAGACAAAGAATGCTGCATAAACCCCGATCTTGCCTCTGGGGGCATCGTACACGGTCTGGTGGGATTCAGGAAACTCAGGCTCGAGAGGATCGAGCATGAACTTCCTAACAACATACCGGTACTGATCGCCGGGCAGAGCACACTGGCACTCGCCAGCAGTACTCCTATCATCGGTCGTAGGATCGAAATCATGTGAAGACATCTTGCAAAAGGAAGAAGAAAACGATTTCAGGGGAATGCTCGACTAATTAGAGTATTCACCGGAAATCGCTGTAAAGATGAAGAGAAAATGTGAAAGTATGAATTGGAAAGGATCCTCCACCCCCTTTATATACTAATCGCAATTAATGCGGTGAATTTAATGCGGAGGAGAGAGAAATTGAAGGTGCAATGAAACTATGACGCGTGGCAAAAAGCAACCTGGCAACAGCTGTCAAAAGGACGCGTGCCAGTAATTTCGCGGCCACGCGCCCGAAAAATCGCGCCCACGCGCCTGAAAAAGCGTCTGGAATGACCATGTACTGTCACGTCACCATAACTTCCTGCACGTCCTGACACAGTCAGAAGAAACCGTCGCACGACGTTTCAGATGTTTGGACTGTTCTTATCCTTACCAACCTTTCGAATTTCAAAATTCAAAATTCAAAAAGATTCAAAAGTAAGCGGGAAAATACCCCTTACCTTGGCAACCAAGTAACCATAAGACGGATGCGGGTACAGTGTTAAGGTAAAACCCTTCACATACCTAGCACCCGCAGGGAATTGAAGCCAAGAAAACCCCGGCAACAAAGTAACTACAAGGCGGGTGCGGGTACAGTGTTAAGGCAAAACCCTTCACATACCTAGCACCCGCAGGGAATTGACGCCAGGGGTACCTTGAAAGTAAAGTAACTGTAAGACGAGCGCGGATACAGTGTTAAGGCAAAACCCTTCACATACCTAGTACTCCGCAGGGAATTGAAACCAAGAAGGATCTTTTGGGGCAATGCTTGTGGAAACGGAAATAACATCCCCGCATAGCGGGAACGTCGAGAACTACATTGTTTGAGGCTCCAGGATGGAATTGGTGGTTTAAACATAATTGATCACTATGTTCAAAACCACTAAAACCTCAGGGAGAATCCACACAAGTGAGACTCAACGCTCCTGACTTGCGAGAAGGTTACATACCTACCTGCATCATACCCAAAGATCAAGCAAAAAAAAATTGGGAATTTTTGCAAGTGACATTAGGAAATCCGCGGGAAGAATCCCCACGGAGAACCTTAAAACTAAAAACCTTTTCAAAACCCCTTGCTTAAAGTCCAAAAGTTCACCTCACTTTATTGAACATTCATGAGAAGAACATTGGACTGGGGGGACTTGAAGAGGTAGGTCCCAGCAGAGCCCAGTTGGTCCCGCAAGACTCACCTTGAACAGGGACGTCTGCGCAAAGGCCATCTGCTTCCGCAGGACCCACCATGCTCATAGAACCTTACGCAGTACGCAAGCTGTACACGCAGGGAAAGCCTCCCAATGGTGAAGTACCCCGCCTGTTCCCGTAGTTGCGGATACAAGCCATCAGGGAAGGCTACCCGCAGACAGCAGGGCTACACGCACAAGACAATAGATACTTCAGTAGTCACATGAAGGAATGAGCAAGGCGGGAACAATCCCGCCTAAATGAGCCAGTCTATGATTCTGAAAGATCTTTTGTACTATACTTACCAAGGTATGGATAGGACAGACGATCTGACCAGAACAGCCCATGAGCCAATCACAGGGTGACAGCTCACCGACAACAGTGCGAGGAGGAGCACCCTCTAGTACTGTTTGTCACTATTAGCCGCTGCCTACTCACCAACCCTTACTGTAGGGCGTGCGCAGCCTACAGTTGGTGAAATAGTGTTACTGTTGGCCGTAACCTATTCACCAACCAGCATGGCCTGCGTATAATCCACAGTAGGTAGGACGTGCATAATCTACAGTTGGAGGAATAGTGCAGCCGACATAGTTACTGTTGGCCGTAATCTATCCACCAACCAGTATGGCCTGTGCATAGTCCACTGTTGGTAGAACAGGAATACAATTCAGCCGGCTGTACCTTCTAGGAAACCTACCTTCGGCTATAAATACTCCAACATCTTGGAATGGTAAGATCATCTGCTATCCAGTTATCTAGCAATCTCTTAATATACACTTATATTCAGAGCAACCTAGTCTGATTCTCACGCCGGAGGGTGGTCATAAGGAGGAACCCCCCCTTCTCAGTGACGAGCTTACGGTGTTTGTTTTGCAGGTCTCCTGAAGAACAGCCTTCTCAGCTAGATCTCATCCGTGGGAAACATTACTTAACCCCCAGATTATCTATAATCTGTACCGGGTCACTTAGTGTTTCTTCACATATAGATAATTGATTTGAGACGGAGTGGTTCAACTATTTTTAATTTTAATCTTAACAGTTATTTCAGTAGGATAATGAAAACACCGTAAGGTGTAATGTATTATTGATCAACTATATATAGATACATAATTAGATAAATACAAAGAATCATAATCAAATACAATCTCCTAATTAAAATAGCACTATAATACTAAAACTCTAATAATATATTCTATAATATTAGTGTATAGGTGTCCCCCGGGGTAGGACGTAACAAGAAAAAAACAGGTCAGAAATTTAAAGCTCTGATACCATGTAGAATAATGAAAACCTCGTAAGGTGTAATGTATTATTGATCAACTATATATAGATGTACAATTAGATAAATACAAAGAAACATAATCAAATACAATCTCCTAATTAAAGTAGTACTATAATACTAAAACTCTAATAATATATTTTATAATATTCTCTAACAATTTCCTCTTATTTTTACGCCTACAATTGCAGTTTTAAGTGTTCTCCCCCAACATCACCCACTTGAATTACCAAACAAAAATTTAACT
Organism: Bidens hawaiensis; assembly: GCF_021521415.1. NCBI lineage: Eukaryota > Viridiplantae > Streptophyta > Magnoliopsida > Asterales > Asteraceae > Bidens > Bidens hawaiensis. The sequence goes on from NW_027491024.1 coordinate 4,120,577, forward strand.
TCAAAGTAAAATGCTAATTAGAACCAAGTAGCATAGTTATCCACGAGTTGCGGCAGTGTATTTTATGTTTGGTTACAGATCGGATCTTCATGGACGAAGCTTATTGAGGGCCACGTGGCCCCAACTCCCTGTTTCCTTTACACGGTAGTATAAATTAACTCATTTTTTGCTCGAAAAAATTTGTATGCATAGTGTCAATCTTTACTCATTTTCGGCCGAAATTTGAACCCGACCCCACTATATAAAACAAATAAATATACTCCTTCAATTACATAATACATTCTAACATTTTTCATTTATTCAAATTTACATTCATAATTAATCTTCAACAAAGCTATAAAGTAATTGCATCCATTTGTTTTATAAATCTACAAAGCAAATTCTTCAATGGAAGTCATGCAAACATGAACATCAATTATTTATGAAACTTACGGAGGCGGTTTCTGTAAGTTTCCATATTTGGTTCCCTTTGTTTAAGACCGTGTTATTGTTGGAGTCATTCCTTATATTCATCCATTAGTATTGTGACATATAGTGCTAACTGGACGTTGACTGTACACTCATTGAAGCCCGTTGAAGCCACATGACGCTGTAGGGTTTAGGCGGACTATAACTTCAACGAATTTTATGTTTTTTATTATTTAATAATTTTTTCTTTCTAAACTTGTAAACTAATTAATACTCTGTATTACATTAAAACAAATATATTACAAACAACAAATAATACTAGTCTAATACAAGATCATTGGGACGGCTAACCTATAAATACTCGATCAACTCATACTGAAGGTTTCCGTGTAACTCGAGGTTCTTTCCTATTGTACATTTTATTTTATGTAAGACGCATATTTTATATTTGTGATATTAATTAATGTTATTTTTTCTTTCAAACCCCTCCAATTATTTAGTAACGAAGTCCTCAACTTTGCATAAACGGACATCCCATTGGGTCCATTATTTACATCTGTCCAGCCCATTAATCTTGAGAACAAATCTGGGTTCTTTGTTTATATCTCAACTAGTTTTTCTACCCGACGCGTTGTGTCGGGACAGCTGGCAAAACCCTTGTGTTGAAACTCGAGTGCTACGACGATGAGTCGGCACAAATTCGGTTCATTAGGATATAGACATCATTGGTAAAGTTTGAGCGTTAAATCCCCAAAATTAATTCGTCAAATTAACATTTAAAAAATTAACATATAAGAAAACAAAATATTTAAGACGATGCTTATTTGGTAGGAAAACCGGGGCAGTGGTAAAACCCCAGCGTTGTCGGTTTCGAGCATTGAGGCGGTAACTTGACACAAACTCGGTCAGTTTTGATTACGTACGTTACGATACCGAAACTAAAAAACAAAAAAAAAATATAAAAAAATGAGGTGGACCAACGGCCATATTTTTTTTTTGGGGTGGGGGTCGGTAAACTTGCGTATTGGTAAATCCGAGTGTTGTCGGTCATGGACTTTAAACATGACGACAAGTTTGCGCGAACTCTGTCGGTTTCTTTCAGGTTTAGTACTGGAACTAAAACAAAAAAAGACGTCTGGTCAGTTTCCATTACGTTTGTTGTGGTGACTAAACTAAAAACACAAAATTTACGGACCAATACATTGTCGCTAAGTGGCCAAACAGAAAAGACCAAATATTTCAATAAGAAGACCAAAAATATGCATGCTCTAACCTACCTAAACTGTGTAAACATGTTGTCAAAAGAAATTATAAAAACTATCAACATTTATAAACTATACCTACAAATCTCTTAAAACAAAGTATACAAGATAAATCATACATGTTTTAGGGTTATAAGATGTATTTCTATAGATATATGGCTTCACGTAAACACAATATGTAAGAATAATATATAATAATATATATTTATATATGATCATTATAATCATTTATATTATAATATATCAAAATATTAATTATATCAAAATATTAATTATATCTTATTATATATTAGTTTGGTAGTTGTTGATGGGACACATTACCTATAATTAACTAATAAAATGTTTCTCTTGGGTATATATATATAGAGAGAGAATAATGACATTATAATCTAATCTCACACACATGCAATTTTGTGTGCCTCCTTTCTCCTAAACCAGGTTTTTCTCAAGAATCCTAACACCATACTTAATTATACATCATAAAGGGGAACTCGATCAACCTGACAACTATGTCGTCTACATCATTCTCCGATGCGGTTAGTACTCTCCATGCTATAACATGTACACATATAATTATAGGTTTATCATATTATTCATGTATTCTATTATCACCATGAGGAATTGATCAACATGTGGTATCAGAGCGATGTTGTTTAATCGGTTCTTCATGATTTTCCATTAAATCTGGATTTAAACCGGAAGACTTGAATCTAAAGTCTTGATAAAACCTAATTTTGATTTTTTTATGCTTGTACTCATTGAAATCGGTTTATAAATAAACTGTTTAAATATTTTAGAACCCGATTTCGCATTAAAAAGCTTTTAAAAATTTATGGTTTTAGGTGATGTTCTTCGTGTTCATCATGGGTTTTTCGAAAATAATACATATTTTGGTTAAACTTTAAATTATAATTGTGTTTTTCCTAAAATAATTGAAAAACAAATCTCCAAAGATTTTTTGAAATCTGAATAATTATCGAGAATATAAATTTCAAAATTAAAAAAATATTGGAGATAAAATTAATCTCTAACAATTTGAACCAAGATATTATTACCTTAAATAATTTTTGGATTTTAATGCTTTACCGAAATCTCGGTCAAACTGAGATTTCATTAAAACCGAAATCCCATTAAAACCGAGATCCTATTAAAAACCGAAAACTTGTTAAAAATCGAAAACCCAATAAAAACCGAGAACTCATTACAAAACCGAAATCCAAAACTTTTCTAATCTAAACATGTTATTATTAACTAGTTAAATGTTTTGTTAATATTTAAAACTTAAAAACATTTTACAAAACATAAAAGCTTTACTGGAATGAATTTTGATTTGTCACTTCTGCTCAAAGGTGATGTGTTACATCTACTCCTCATTCAAGTCTAATTACAAAGCGTTGTTAATTTTGCTTACATGATTTAAATGTTTCATTTCTGCCCAAAGGTGATGTGTTACATTTTAATCTAGCAAAACTAGCCCGTGCATGATTAAAATAATTCTCACTTCTGTCCAAAGGTGATTTGTTACAATTGTTTTGCACACATACTAAAATAAATTTTAATTCTGTCCAAAGGTGATTTATTTTTTGTTTAAGTAGAACTTTTAATTATAGTTTATTAGTTTGATGTTAATAATAGACATATTACATCTTGTAACATCCTAAATCTTGTAATATTAAATAAAGAAAGATTTGGATAAGTTGTCGTGTGTTAAATAATATTAACTAGCATCTAATAAGGAAAAGATCATGGACTTGGACTAATTAAGATGGATTAAAGGGTAATGGGCATTAGGTCCATGAGCTTTAAGGGATATAAATACCCCCTTAAACCATCCTAAAACCCTAACTCTCATTTCCATCTTCCATAATCTCTACACACTCAAAACACACACACACCACTACACATATACGGCCGTGAGAGGGAGGAGCGAGATTCGTGACCAAAGCCGAGCCCAATAGAGATAGATCTTCAATATAAAAGATAGATACAAGATTCAAGTTCATAACCTAGCTAACTGAGACCAAACGAACACGAAAATGTATATTCTTGATCTTAAAGTGTACGTTTTTATAAACGGTTAGCCACGAAACTTGAAACTATAATAGATAGGGTCTAAACGAAACGCAAAGTAACGAACTTGATGATAGAACGAACCTGATGAGCCCATAAACATGTACGGTTCGTTCAAAGAAAACCGTAGATCTAGTATTGAACGTTTTTGAGCTTAAAGGTCCAAACTTTATGCGTTTTCGGGCCGAATCTTATCCAAAAATGACCATGGGAATGTTCATGGGATTGATTAACATCATATCGAAGGGTTACGGGTTGAAAAAAGATGTTTATGGGGTTAAAATCAAAACCCGTCGCTACTGTAGATAACTTCTCTTACCAATATGTTCGCTGAACAAGTTCGCCTACTGTGAACTTCGCCTCATACAAGTTCGCCTGATGATAAGTTCGCTTAAGTTAAGTTCGCTCAAGTTAAGTTCGCTTAAGTTAAGTTCTCTTAAGTTAAGTTCGCTTACTTTTATGTCCGCTCTTAAATATAAGGTAACAAACCAGAGAACGAATCAAGGCATGATAAGATGACGAATCAGATAGCGAATCAGACTTAACTCGTTATGAGGAGTGAGTTAACGAATTAAGAAAATAAATTAAAATCCTAATGGAAAATGTGTTAACACAGTTAATGAAAATAAAATTTTTCATTAACCCCAGCAGCTTAACCCTAGCCAGGGGCTATGCCCCTTGGACCCCGCTAGGGGCTGCCGCCCCTAGAACCTCGCTACCAGGGGCGCTGCCCCCGGATCCCCGTTCGTTGTGGGTTATAATTGAACTAGAAACACGATATAGATAGCGATAGATGATTGATACGTGTAATTGTTATACAGTTAGCCGTGCACAGCTCAAGAAAGGAATAACAATTAACGGTGAACGTAATCGTGTTCAGGTGAGTTTTTAGCCCCATTTACTTGTTATGTTTTCGGGGCTGTGTGCATACTCGATGTGAATGTTAATACACTTACCTTAAATGGTAAGTGTATGTCTTATTGACGATTGTGATAGTTATGTATGTATGCTTGACAGTACGTGAACGACCTTCGGGTATTGCACGTATTGTTAAGGTAAGTATAGTGTAGTACGTATGATATGTGTATGTGAATAAGGGAGTATGTACGATTATGTTGTGTATGGTATTAATTGTATGGATATGATAATGAAAGGTAAGGTAAGGTTAAAGGGTTGCATACCCTAATAATATATGCGAAGGCTAAAGGGTTGAATACCCTAATAATATATGCGAAGGATAAAGGGTTGCATACCCTAATAGTATATGTGAATGTTAAAGGGTTGCATACCCTAATAATATATGCGAAGGTTAAAGGGTTGCATACCCTAATAATATATGCGAAGGTTATAGGGCGTAATGCTCTTTAAAACGTAAGGTAAGTATATGAAAAAAAGAAAGTGCAAAGGTAAGTAAGTATATTATAAACGAAAGTATGTAGTTATAAATGTATTGTACGCTATGTGATTAACTATAACTCACTCAGCGTAGCTGACTTTTAGTATGCACGCAGGTGAGTAGAATGAGGCAGCTCGCTTGAAGGGACACGTGGCATTGAATAAGAGGCTGGCATCGGAAGACTCAAGACGTTTAAGTTTAATGTTTTGTTTATTTTGAAAGACGAGATGTTTTTTTAAGACAAGTTATGGTTTGTTATGAAATGTTTTATGAAAGTTTTTATATTCTACGAATGTTTTAATTAACTCTGATATTTAGAACTGTGCTTATGAGTAAATCCAACACCAAATGTAGGGCCCCGGTAACGGAGCTTTACACATATTCAGTAAAATATAATGATCCTCACATTAATGATCATAAATTTAATATGTATTATTTAATATTCCATAACATTACTCACTATAATTTTCTTCTATAAATAACTATCTCATCCAAATCATCCACTCTAATAATAAAACTTAATATACGTTTTACATCATAAAGAGTTTCAATAATATTTAGATCTTCTCAGTTTTAATTATATCTTAAGACATGATACGACTATACTACTGCTCTTTCTAATAATAATCATTCTATTAAAAACTAGAGAATAACAAATGGGATGAGTCAATCATAATGTGTTTTATGATAATGATAATCAAGAACTTATTTAAACAAATGTTATCAATAGAGTTATTGTAGATTTAGTTTTTCCTAAGACTAATCAAAATAACTTCTAAGATGCATGGATTCCTTCTAAATTCAAACTATAAGGTTAAATGGCAATACTGAATACTTCATAATGTACAATACATGACCCATATAATTAAGGGCTCACATATGAAAATAAGTACAATTTTCTAGTACATTCCATTCTAAAATTTTCAATAGTACAATTTGGTGCCATAAGAATCAACTATAACAGTCAGAAGTAACAAAGGAAAATTAGTGTGTTGATCAGCAACATATGTACAAGAAAAGAAACATCCGGTATTGGAAAATAAAATGTTATTCAACTCACTACCACTAAAACCTAAAAGAGGATAATTCTAAGGTTCATAGACAAAATACAAGTATTACTTTCAGCTTTCAGTTCTCTAAGGAGAAGTCTTATTGCAAAAATATGTCATTAGATTAGGCATAAGCAACATGATTATTCAAAATTCAAAAGAACAACAGGCTAAAATTGATAGTTGTATATTAATGATATTTAAGTATGTTAATTCTAATATTCCAATTAACACATTATATGTTGAGTTTAGTTCTATAAGTTTCTTTACCGATATCAACAAATAACTAGCATGAGTGCCGGTGACAAAATATAAATGTTAAGACTATTATAACCATAATAGACTGTTTTTTAATTATGTTTTGTGATACCTTAGATATTCTGGAGATTAATCAGAATTTAGTATCAATACTTAACCTACATTCTGACAGTTGTGAGGTTTGCATAGCCAACATAAAGTCACTCTAACCTAAAACTCTCTTGTTATTTATTATCAATATCTGGATTGAAACATTTATAAAATAGAATTAGATGATACTACGTACTTTCACAACTTTTGTTATCATGCAAATAAGAATTTAACAAAAGACAAATGAGACTTGCAAATTTCATTCATTAAAACCAAATTTCATGAGAAATCATGGCATGGTTGATGAGGGTGAATTTTATCTAATATCATTCTTAGTGATTTTAATCATGTGTTAGATTCCCTAAACATTACTTGGCTTAAGGAATAAGTATGGGTCCACCGTAAGTTGTATTTTACTGACATTCATAGACTTTTTTTAAAACAGAATATTCAGACATAATTCTTTTATTATTTAAAAAGCTATTTGCTTGTATCTAATCTGACTTCTATGGTCCATGGTTTTAAAGAGATCCATTCATATATACATAATATTATTTCTTCTAAATATGTCCCTAAGTTTATTATGACATCTGGACGTTAATGAAATCAAGTCAAGTCTAACATATATATGAGAAATTCCCACATCACGTACATCATTGAAACTCCTTATGTAGTTTTTTTAGAGATATTAATGATTAGTGGGAGCCTTAAGTGTCTCAATCATAACTTACAAGATTTGCAAGAGGTGGGGAGTGAAAACTTTATATTATCTCAATTACACCTCTTGTACAAGACACTGCTCCATCACAACACTATTCTATCAAAACTTATCTCTTTAGAATTTACAATTACTCTTATAAAAGTTTCATTGTTGCTTAAAGTGGGCAAATTCAGATTTCTTACTAAACTAATCATCATCAAGAGAAACTCCAATAACTTATATTATTAACTTGTTTCTCTGTTAGAATCTATTGGTCTATAAATATTGACCATAAGCATGCTAATTTCCTAAAGGTTTCTAAGGTCAGTGGGAGCAGTAAAAGTCTTTATAATGACTTCACAAAAGTACAAGAGGCAGAGGGAAGAGAGTCATTAAATTTTACTCCAAATTTAACTCCAATTACATCTCTTGTACACCATACTGTACCAACTCTTACACACTTAGAATCCTGAAAATGATAGCAACCACACCAAGAGCTAATCCTTAAACCGAGACTTTTAAAATCACCCAATAATTAACTCAGGAGGCCATCTAGGTTTTAAAACCTACTAAAATTGATGATTATGCAACCTTCCTAACTAATTTTGAAATGAATGTTGGAAAGTTTAATGATCCTACCCCTTATAATTAAACCATTAGCATCAATCATAACTGACTCCATAAGTCAAGCTAACGTTTTGAGATTTGGTTGAATCACCTAAGAGTGTTCATAACTAAACTAAACTCCAATACGAAATGTTAAGATAGTAAGAATCACGATTGATTGTTAAAGGTTATATTCAAGGATAAACCAATTATCAAAGAATCTTTTTATCTATATTACAAAAGATTTCTTTAAGGATCATTATTGTTCTAATAGCTTATAAAAGTTAAGAGCTACATTAGATGAACATTAAAACAACTTTCCCTAACAATCGGCTTATATATTTATATGTTCATAACACAACCTAAAAGTTATAAATTGAAGGTTAAAGAACATTTAGTCTATAAGTCAATAAAATCCATATATGGGTTAATGCAAACATCAAAATGTGATGAAATCTTTATACAATTATTTTCATGAAAAACCTAGTGGATTACTGTATATACCTTAAGATGAGTGGGAGTAACTAAAAACAAACTTGTACTTATATAGATGACATTCTTCTGACAAGTATATGTTACATAAGTCAAAGCATTGTTCGTACATACTTTGATGTGATAGATCTCCGAGATATCCCTTACATAATAGATATCATAACAATCTGAGATAGACCTAAGGGAACGTTAGTTTTGTTCTATAAGTTTTATCTTAAATGGGCCCTTACACATGTAACAAACAATATTGCTCTATTTAGAGGATAATAGTATCATTGAGATTATTATCTTATGCTTCATTAAGTAGAAGCCTTATGTAGGTTCAAGTCTATACTCGTTCAGATATTACTCAAAATTGCAACACACTAGATATGTCTAGATTAATGTGAAACATCTAAAAGAGTATTAAAATATCTTTAAAATAAACGAAAGACTATAATTTAAAAGAAGAAGCGAGGATTCAAACCGGTAGATTACTCTAAACTTTGTCATATTCAGAGATAAGAAAATGTAATTTTCGGGATATATTCTTATGTCAGTACACAAATCTATCTCATGGAGGAGTCATAATGAACTAATAACAACGACCTAAGTCATAACGACATAATATGTTGATTAATTACAACGTTGTTGTCAATAAATGTTGTTGAATATTTATTAGTGGACTCATAAGTTTTATTAAACTCCAGATAAATTATATATTGAAGACTAATTGTGATAAAGTCAGCTACCATGTTTTCTCAAACAATAACAGTTTGAGAGGTGTTGCATTAAATTTTGATATGAAATTAATTATTCGTTTATGAACGAATTGAGGCATCTAAATTTTCATATCGAATGCATTCATGATATGCTTAAGGATCCTATAACTAAAGGTCTATTACCCATAAGAATTATGAAAGAGCTTATAATCATGAGGGGTTTATTAATGACCATGTACAACTGCATATCGTACTATGAATGATTAACTATTAATTTTCCTCATCAGTTTTGATTTTTTATGTCTCTTAATATGTTCTGCTTGCATAATGACATATAGACAAATTATTATACAAATCAAACGTTTGAAGGGCCTACTTGAAAATTTTTGATCATAACTACTTGGGTTTTAAATAAGGACTGCAATATGATTAATGGGGGGTCTTGAGCTGATGTTCAATTCAATGACTGTATTTCTCTACTCCAGTTTTAAGTTTAAAGCTAAAATGAGTGTTAACTCCTGATCAGGCTTATCTAATACTCATAATAAATGATTACTCGGCCAAGTGGGAGAATGTAAGAATAATATATAATAATATATATTTATATATGACCATTATATCATTTATATTATAATAGATCAAAATATTAATTATATCTTATTATATATTAGTTTGGTAATTGTTGATGTGCCATATTAACTATAATTAACTAATAAAGGGTTTCCCCTTGGGTGCATATATATAGAGAGAATAATAACATCATAACCTAATCTCACACACATACAATTTTGTGTACCTCCTCTCACCTAAACCGGGTTCCTCTCAAGAACCCTAACACCATCCTTAACTATACACCCTAAAGGGGAACTCGATTAACCTGACAACTATGTCGTTTACATCATTCTCCGATGCAGTTAGTACTCTCCATGCTATAACATGTACATATATAATTATATGTTTATCATATTATTCATGTATTCTATTATCACCATGAGGAATTGATCAACACAATATTTTGGTTAGCGAAAGTTGATACTTATTTTGACGTTCCGTACATGTTTCGAGCCTGAAATCATATAGATTTCAAGCCATTAGACCAGAATACCAACTATTATTCATTCTTTATTTAACAATTTTAGTATACATATAAGCATAATTATGTATGTATGTATCATGTATGAATCCGTTGATTCTTTTTAATTAATTTATTTATTTAAAATATAAATAAGCCCACTATACACCCATAAACATTGTGTATTTCTTAGGTTCTAAGTTTCCAAAAACAGAAACCAACTGACTAACTAACTCATGTTTCCATTCTTAGCATACTTGTCGACCTGCGAGAAGTCAAGATCCTTATCCATTCCACTTGCAAGAAGAAACCTGAAATGATCACAAATTCCAAATTTAGTAAGACTATCTATGTATTAATGCTGCAGATACGAAGACTTACTTATCTAAGAAAACTTGAGCCATTGATAAGCAACCACCAGGCACAGATGACTGCATATTAACTGCTATATTTGGGTTATGAATACTTTGTCTAATGTGTATCCATCCATATTGTCCACTTTCGTCGTTTGAAACCTTAGCCCTAAACATATATGTCAAGGTTATATCAAAATAAACTATCACATACAAGCCGGAGTTATATAATTCGTTACTAATCCTAGGAACATTAACTTATACCTGTACATTTGAGCATCAACAGGAGCAGGAGTGTCGTTGGAATCAACGAGGCAACCGTCACTTACCCAACAATCTCCACAAGCATCTAGCTCCCATCCTGCTAGTCTCCCTTCCTGTAGGCATGTAGATTTACGTATGAAAAAAGCATTTAACTAGTTAATTAAAATAAAGAAAATGCCCACTTGAGCCACATTTTCCATAAATGTCCGCACAAAATCACGTAGAAACCACAACTTTTAATCATTAACTTGACGAGAATTTTAGCCAGTCAATTTCTGCCATGTATCGAGTTACTGTCGAGTCGAAGGGATTTTTTTTTTTCAAATATTAGTGCTGCCGAATAGATTTTTCTGGCGTTCGACGAGATTTTGTTGATGTCTGACATGATTTTTCGACATCCGACGTTTTTTTGGATTAAAAACGACAAGATTTTGCTTGTGTCTGACGGAAAATTTTAAATTAAGGCGGCAACGGTTTTTAATAATAAATAGGAAAAAGACTCGTCGGGGACACCCCTGTCAGTCGGCCTAAAATCCGGCGGACCGACATAGACAAGAAGTGCAGAAATCTCGTCCGGCCATACGGTTTTCTAAGAAAAGTTGGTTGGTTTAACGTAAAAATGACAAATGGAGTGATCTTGTTTGTTGAAAATTTCGTCGATTAATGATTAATTAAAGGTGTCTGGTAGACAAAATTAAGAGTGAACATTATAGAAAAAAACTGGTGAAATGAACATAAACTTTACTTTAACCGGTTAAATTGACATTTTGTGCCTTTACATATTGCTAACTGATAATGTCATAATGAATACCTATAATACATACATTTGGATAACATTTGTTTGAAGGTATGGATTTTTGTTACCTCTATGTAGGTTTTGAATGTCTCAATGATCTCAATGGCTCGAGCCTTGGCATGTTTAGGCTCGGAAAGTATGTCCATTCTTAGTTCTACTGATTCTAATGGCTCTTCAAGATCTTTTATCAAACTTCCAATTCCTTCATTTGACCCCTCTAGTTTCATTCTTACCATCTCTATAATGATCTTTACCACCATATATGCACCTACACAACACAATATATAGCAATGATTTAATTTGATATTTGATTTACTGACAATACTATATTTAAAATTAGCCTGAACACGTGGTTTTGTTTATTTTTTGTTGAATTTCAATAAAAAAATTATTGAAAACTAAGTTGTATTCAAAGTTTAGTATTGTAAATACGTTGTTTTAGGGACAATATGCATGGTTCGGGTTGGGTCGGTTTTGAGTTAAAATCAAACCAAAAACCAAAACTTTGAAACCGTTTGGTTTCGGTTTTCGTCTTGGTTTCGGTTCATTTTTGGGTTTTTCGGTGTTTGCCATTTAATCTTGGAAATTTTAGGCCGAAAAAAGAAGTTGGCCGAAAATAATGAATTTAGGTATAAATAACCTTGTTAATTACTAATTAATTGATTAATATACATTTTACCAAAAACATTTGAGTTACATATTTATTAAATTCTTATAAATTACTTAGAATAAGATATAGAAAAATAAAAAGAAAAATAAAAATCTAGAAGTTTGGTTAAGTTTTTACAAAAACATAGAACCAAAACATAGTTTTTTTCAGTTGGTGGATCAGTTTTTTCGGTTTCTTGCACAGAACGCCGGCCCCTCTGTTATTTAAATAAAAGTTCGATTTTCAATAAAATTTTGTATGGGAATGTAAAAAAAGAAAAAACTACAGTAATTTTCTTTAAGAGCACCATGACCAGATGTTTCCATCATAAGTTGTGCATTAACACCGTCTTCATTAAGCTGAACACCCTTGTCAATAACATTCCGGTAACCGACACGATACAAACAATGTTGGCCGCCACGATCAGTAATAAACCGCGTCAAAGCCATACTGGTTCGAGCATCGGTCACGATGGTCGCACCAGGATGTTCCTTTAAGACAATGGCAGCCATAAGTGCAATCAACTTGTCACCATTTATGGGGTTTCCTTCTTTGTCCACAACTCCACTACGGTCCACATCGGTATCGAAAACAATGCCGAGATCAGCCGATGACTCGAGCACAGCGGCTCGTGTTACAGACATTGCCACCTTGTCCTCAGGGTTAGGGATATGGTTTGGAAACATACCGTCTGGTGTTAGGTTTAAAGAGCCAAATGTGTCTGCACCTAACTTGTCTAATACATCAAACGTAAAGAACCCCCCTGACCCATTTCCAGCGTTCACTATTATCTGTAAATTCAAATAGGAATGATAAATGAACCCGAATCTAACTACATACTAGTAAATTAACGTGAAACATTGGAGACGGGTAATGGAACACATATTAATTGGATATGTGACTGGCATTGAAATTAGCTTTAAAATTTTTCACGGGGTGTATGGTATTAGATGATACCCGAGGTATATATTATATCCATTTTCCCAAACCAAACATTGGTTCTTAGATAGTATAGTATAGTAATTCACCCACTCTAATGCTCTATCTTTAGTTTTTATATTTATAATTCTTTAGGTAAAATAATTAATTAAATAGTGCCACACATCTAAACATCTAAGACATTTACATGAATTAGGTTATTTTCTTTTCTTATGTTTTTGTTATGAAGGTATACAAGTACCTGAAAGCCTTCAAGAGGAGTGTCATAATGTTGTGGATGATTCACCCTCTCCTTGATGATGTCTCGAAGATGTTTTGCGTAAACACTCATGAAATCGACTCGTGTAGGAGTCGTTCTGAGTAAAGTTGACACTTTCGTTAACTGATTGACGTACTTAAAAGCAGCTTTGTCGCATATTTCTTCAACCTCCGAAGATGTTAGTCCTCCTTTTTTTGTAAAAAATTTAAGACCATTTCGTGTGTATGGCAAGTGAGAAGCTGTCATCTATAATTTTAAGTTAACTAAATACTGCCAGCATAAAATTCAATATTACCATCAAATCAATAATAATTTTGATGCAAGGATAACCATGTTATCTAATTAATTTTTATTTTATTAATATAAAATTTATGTTACTTTTATGTCTTATTTTTTTTATATTATAATGTCTAAAATTACAAATTCTGACGGTGCTCACAAATAAATACGAATTACGTCGGTCCTCACAAATAATTTACTTGGAACTCACAAAATAATTTGGTCAGTTCACACACAAATGTTTGGTCACTTCACACACAAATGTGGTTGGATCACACTCAAATTTGGTCGGTTCGACGTATTTGCCATAGTCATTTAGATTTTGTTGGACGATCTTGAAAATCAATTAGTCAAAGTGCACATTTTAGGAATTTTCCATGGAAGTAATTTAGTTCTATGTAAATTTCTCAGTCATGCACATAGCGAGGTACTTTATTAGAACAAAAAAAAAGTAAAAAATTAATAGACTACAAAAATAATATTTCCATTTCTTCATCATACAATATATTTAGCGGTGGTTGGGATTTCTTATTTTTACCCCCATTTAAAAATAAGGATTCCCAAACACCCCTTAGTACAATAATAGTGTTTCCCTTCTCAAAACAAATTGATTCTAATGAGACAAAAACATTAAAAAAAAACCTTGTTATTTAGTTGTCACATTTAATAAACGTCATTCTTTAAAAAACTCAAAACTCATTTAGTTAAAAATTATAAACACATATAAAAAAATTGTCACGTCATCATCATCTTTTGCATTTTTTTGTTTTTGTTCAACACCCCCTGCCCACCATCTACAAAAAAGCCTTGTTTTCTAGTTTTTTGGAAAAACTTGTGCAAAAAGTGCTTTCTAAAGACACCTTTCACAATAGATAAAAGCAGTGTTTTGAAACCCGATTCGGCCTGACCGGTCGGACCAGTCCGACTGGGACCCGGTCTCTATACCGGGTCGGGTAGGTATATTTGGGCCGTTTTGAAAAACCCGACTGGTTTTGCGGGTCGACGGTCGGCTCGGACCGGTCCGACCGATTGACCCGGTGGGTGAACCGGTAAACCCAATTTTGTCATTAAATTCAAAATGAAATGTGCATGCAGGGATTCGAACTTGGGACGTTTCAGAGATAGAAACTTTAATAGTTACCGATGAGCCAATCAACCAAACTTCATTAATGTTTCCATCGATCAAGCATATATCATATATATTTAAAAACAATGTATAAAACATAGATAAACATTAAAGTTTGTTATTATGTTTATCTTTGGTTATTATTATTTTTTATATGTATATGAATTATTAATATATATATATATATATATATATATATATATATATATATATATAATATATATTTAAATTATTTATGACGTCATCCGGGTCAAAGACCGGTCCATACTCCCAAATCGGTCCGACCTTTGACCTGATAAAACGTTCGGGTTATGTCTAAAAACATTGGATAAAAGTTAATGATATGAAAAAAGTCCTAAAAATCACCCATAACACCACATTATCATTATCATGATGCTCTAATGGGCTTGTTACAAAAGTGTGATAATAGGTTGTACACTTGTACATATATGGTCAGAAAATAAATAGGTAAGTAATGGACTTAAAAAATGAGAAGAAAAGACTAATAAGCGTGTAATATTTCAAATTGGGTTAATTCTTATATGATACAAAGTGATTGGTGTCGCTAAATTTTGATTGGGTCACTTGATGACATCATACTTATCAATTGTATTTTTTTTTCTTTTTGCTTTTGTTTGTTTCATTTTTTTAGTTAATGTTTTTTGCTTAGGATCAGGATCATGAGAGAACCTTTTTGAAATTGAGAACCATGAGAACCATTTTGGACCACAACAAACTCAAAAATAAAAAAAATCATAAAATAAAATAAAACAAAAAAATCAAAAAAGTAAAAAAACCAAAATTCTTATTTTATCATCCGGGTTTTATAAAAAAAAACTCGGTTTAGCTAAATTATATACACATATGTATAATATATACATATATGTACATTTACATGTTTTTTTGTACACATGTGTATAATTTAAGATAAATGATGTTGTACATATGTGTATATTACGTAACTAAATATTAAATAAAAGTATACATATGTGTATAATACAACGTTTTTTTTATTTTTTTTTCTATTTTTTATTTTTTTAATGAAACCGGAATGAAATATAAGACTTTTGTTTTTTTTACCTTTTTAAAATTTTTATTATGTTTTATGATTTTTTTAAATATTTTTTTTAAAGGTGTTTTTAGTAATCCAAAATGGTTATCAAAGTTCTCAATTTGCAAAGGGTTCTTTTAGGATCCTTACCCTATATATATGTATGTGTGTGTGTATATATATATATATGATCAGGATCATGAGAGAACCTTTTTGAAATTGAGAACTATGAGAACCATTTTGAACCACAAAAACCCAAAAATAAAAATATCATAAAATAAAAAAAACACAAAAATCAAAAAAGTAAAAAACCAAAATTCTTATTTTATCATCCCGGTTTTATAAAAAAAAAACTCGGTTTAGCTAAATTATATGCACATATGTATACTATATACATATATGTACATTTACATGATTTTTTTGTACACATGTGTATAATTTAAGATAAATGATACTATACATATGTGTATATTACGTAACTAAAGATTATATAAAACTATACATATGTGTATAATACGATGTTTTTTTTTAATTTTTTTTATTTTTGTCATTTTTTTAATGAACACGGAATGAAATATAAGAATTTTGGTTTTTTTACTTTTTTAAAATTTTTATTATTTTTTGTTTTATGATTTTTTTAAATATTTTTTAAAGGTGTTTTTAGTGGTCCAAAATGGTTCTCAAAGTTCTTAATTTACAAAGGGTTCTCTTAGGATCTTTACCATATATATATATATGTATGTGTGTGTGTGTATATATATATAAACTAATTATTTAACTATATATTGAAACGGATATTGTATGAAATTTTAAAGTTTTATAAGAAAATATATTCTACTCTACATACAAACAAGTATATAAAATATTTTTACGGTTAGATTCGGTTCGTTTACAGCACTATGTAAGTCTATTAACAATTGATAACTATATTGATTACCCCGGGTATGTAGTGTCTTAAGTTTTATCAATTACTCGTGTATTACTTGTAACTCAAGCTAGTAATAATATATAAAGTAAAAGCAGTGAACACTATTTAATTTAATCTTTTAAGAGTATTCACAACAGCTCCTTAATAAATATGAGTGTGTTCTCTATATCTTATGGAGTAATTGTTAGTGGTTGCGAGTGATTGTAAATGAATGAGAGAGAAGAAATTGCATGAGTAAATTTGGAAAAAACACTTTTCACACTCAATAACTTTTTAAGACTGTTTTAAAGTGACTTTGAGTGAATGTGAAAAAATAAATGTAATGACAAAATTATAGAAATAAGAAAGAAAAATTATAATTTTTTAATAAAATTATAGAAATAAAGATGGAGAATCATATAAATATTTTTTTTAAACAAATTCTCTTAAAAAGAACTATTTACACATAACCACTATATAATTTTCACTTACTTCCGAAAATGAAATGATCTATAATAGTATGATATGCATTAAAAGTTTTCAAATATAGTATTACTTTCATTATATTATTCACATGCAAATTAATTTATTATGAAAATGGAATAAGCGAACACACGTACCATTATGGAAGCATCATATGAAAATGGTGGCAACACTGTGCTCATGAAACATGCCGGTGTCGTCGCTAGTCCCATATGATACGTTACGCAACCAGCCCGACCCAAACCCGAAAATATTGCCACACTCAAAGATGCACCCGATATCCGTGGGTCCCGCCCGAGCGAAACCCTGACATCTTCCACTTGTCTTCCTTTCTCCTTCACCAATCCATTTATCACCCACTCTCCAAAACTCTCAGCTATAGCTTCCGCTGCCGGCGGTGTAAGGTTCACCTTCCTACCCGGCTCCCCTTCCACGGCCACCCCACGGACATCCGACCCGTTTTGAAGCCTTTTGATTTGTCCAATTTCTTCGTCCAACCCGAGTTCATTGTAGTTTGCAGTGGTGGAAGATTTGGGTGACATGAGAGTTAGTTTTGAAGGAATGGAGAATGGGAATAATTTGAGGAGGGGTTTTAGGTGTAGATATTGAACATGATGATGGGAAGTTATGATTAATATGAATGTTGCTATTTAGAGAAGTTGAGGGGACTAAAGTGGAAGACATTGTGTTTTGGTTTTATGAAGATAAGTGTTAGGGTTGGGTTGCTAGCTAGCTTTCAAGATTTGAAAGAGATGAAGTTTAGACCAGTCAAGAAATAAGGGAAGATAAGATTTTTTGAACTCAATATATACCATAACCTTGTTTCGAATATCCTTACTACAACAAAAATATCTCTAAACAAAATTCCAAATTCATCTCAAGGGCTTTTTGGTAATTTGGACGTTGTGCATGGTGTAGGAGAAGCATGATGGTTCAAATATCACATTTTGATTTTACACTTGAAGAAATGAAACTAAAGCTGTGATTAATATTTATAAGATTGGCTTATATAGTTATATATACATTTGAGTGAAAAACTTGGTCTAGGCTTTGAAAGAAAGATTATTTCAGTGGTGAATTTCGTTTCTTAATTTGTTTGGTTAGCAGGATTTGATGCAATTAGAATCTCATTTCAATTCATACTGTGTTTAATTAGCTGTATTTAGAATCTTGTTTTTGTTTGTAATGTCTTCAGTTGAGAAATGAATTGTAAATTTGTTATATATTTCATCAAATTAATTAATGCGTTTATAGTTTATATAAATTCAGCAATATCTAAAAGCTATGAAGAGTTGAAGACATTCAACAAAAGTCATTGTAATTACTAACCACTCATGCGACTTGAATCCTCAATTACATGAAAATGGACGTACATATACGTCTCAACGCACGCCCAGTAAGGTCAACACAATAACATAAAACAAAAAAATACAATGGTAAATACACATTACACAATGATTTGGAAAATAAAACACAATGGTAATTATTTAATACACAATGACCTAAACATAATACACAATGACTAAAACAAAATAATGAGTAGAAAGGCACAATAACGAACATGGGACAAAATGATGAGCATAAAGACACAATGTTGAACAAAAGACACAATGATCTATGTTTTGTTTTAAATTTTATCTTTAATATGTGTCACGATTGAAAAAACACAATACAGTTGGCGATGCATGAGGATACACGGGGTTATTTCAAGATGTTATTTGATCATTTGGAGGTACCTATACCTGAGTCGATGGCGGCACCTACCGGAGCGGGTGGATCAGGAGATGTTGGTGTTGAGATGCATAAGGAAGGAGGCTTGGAAATCGGCGAGGCAGGTGATGACGAGTAGAAGGTGATGGTAGCAGTAGCAGCAGCCGATTAATTTTGGGTTTATCTTTTATTTCCCTTATTTTTGTTTTTATCTCATGATGGTCTGTACCTAAATAACATAATAACCAAATGGAAAAATTTGTATGGGATAATCGGTTGGGTAATACATGCATAACTTTTATAACTATTGTTGTTTATTTGTATATTTATGTTGTATTTGATCTTTATGGGTGTAGTTTACTATAAACCTTCACGAGACCTCACTCGTCTACCCGAGCTACCTTAAAGGGCTTGTTGCATATGTTAAATGCAATCGTGATTCCTACGAAAGTGAGTTAGGTCTTTTAGCATATTTACTCGTTTAACAAATTTAATTATGAAATTTATTTAACTTGGCTTGGTAGTTAAAATTAACGGTTTTGCAAATGGTTTAAAAGATCTATCCTAACAGTTGAAAGAAGCGTGCTACTACTAATGCCAAGTAGATGTCTTTGGTCATGGTCAGTTTTTAAGCTTCTCGAATGTTTTTCTATCAAATGTTTTCAAAAAGGGAAATTAAAATGGACCGTTTAGATGGGGATAATGAGTCATGGGGACGAGTACACATGTTTCATATCGGCAGCCTAATTCCTCTTGTGCGTGTGTAAGATTTGCTATATATATAAAACACATATAATACATAGATATATACACAAGTCATATTAGTCCCATTAAAGAGAGTAACCGGTGTATTGATATCACCACCTGTATGAAGAAATAGAATTGTAGAAAATCCATATTGGCCATTACATAAAAAAATAAAAAAAAAATAACACTCCCTACCCTACATTATTTCATAGAAGCTAAGTTTGTGTCTTTTCCTTTTCATTTGATAAATCCACATTACAAGCCTTGTTTTCCTTGGCCTTTTATTATTTTTAACCATGTGGATGAAATTCGGTACGCCAAGAGTTGTATATAAGTTGTTTGTCGAGCATAGTACACAATGTAAGTATGTCTCAAATCATTATTTGTATATATGAGTATAAAAAAAAGTTTGAAAAATCAAAGAAAATATCCAAAAAGAGTTAATGTTTAAGTCAGTTCATTTGTATATAGCAGGCAGTTGTAATTTTGATTGTTTGTTTGGTAGTATAATCGAGTTTCATCCACCATAAGTCACTAACTAAATCCTCTTCCGCACCCTAATCTAAGCCACGTAAAAACCTTAGTCCTAGTCTTTATGCAATCGGTAGATAATGGGTGGAGATATGACTTGCTTGCAAGCTTATTACATTGTGTTCAACTTGGTATAGATGGTAGAGAGATAGTAGCATACTTTTTGTTGGTCCAAATATTAAATTGAGAGGAGATATATTATATTATGAGGGGTGTGAACATGTGTGCCTTAACCGGAAACAAAGTACACTCGTTTGGGTGGTTCCATGGTTTTAAAATGTATTATATTAAAAGTATTTGGAAGGTTATCATTCTTGACAGTGTCAGTTCTTGGGAATTCGGTATGACCTTATACCTTACTAGTATTAATAACGATAATTTAGGAACCATCGATCGAGGTGTATGTTGCATGAGAGTTTGCTTGAGGGCAAGCAAACTATAAGTGTGGGATGTGATAGTTGGGTGTAAAGTCGTGTGTTTTATTATGTTAGTTTTTTAAGTTTAGTTTAAATATTATGTGAACTTTGGTACTTCAAGCGTGTTTATGTGTTTCAGGGTCCAAGACGTTAAGGATGCTTATCGGGGTGAATTACGGGCTTGGAACAAAGACTTAGAAGAGTGGAAGTGGTCAGCACGCTTTCCTATGTAGAAAACAAGAAGAAAACAAAATCCCTATCAAACGACCCATTCGCTCGACAAGAAGGGACCAGGTGAAGACTCTCCGCACACCGCGAAGCAGTTAAAAAGGAACCCTGACTATTTTGACCCTCGCGCGACGCGAATGACCTAGCTCAAACGCGTTCGCGCGATGCTATTTAGTCATGGACGGGAAAACTAAACCTTTTTATAAAAATGCGAAGGGAAAGGAAAAAAACAAATCGAGGAAAAGAACACAAAGAAGGAAAAAGAGGAAGGGTCATTTAAATTTATCAGACCAATTTGTCAGGATTGAGACAGAAGACATCATGGGAAATGATTTAGACCAATCAACATTCCTAAAGATAATCCATTGCTCACATGTACGTTTTGCAAGAAAGTCGGTCATTCTTAAAGACAATCCATTGCTCACAGAAGGAAAACAATTGTATGCTTCAACTACGGAGAAAAATGACATTTCAGCATAGAATGTCCTAAAAAGACAAGTAACGCAAGTGGAAGCGGTGCTAAGAAAGGAAATGCCAGAGTATGCTAAACGCACAAGAAGCATCTGGTAACCAAGAATAAAAGGAGACAATAGTATATCAAAAGAATATCCAAGATTCAAAAACATTAGAATAACTAATAGTTTAGCTAACTCTTATAAACTGCTTGTAAACTCGTTTCAAATGAGAAATTTGTAACAGTACGAGGGTATTGATATACTGATATTTATATATATATTTCCCTTGTATATTTTATTATTTTTTGTTCGCTTTTAGTTAAGATTTGTATACTACTAACATACTTGTGTTTTGTAGGTTCCGGGAGTTGAACGTGGTTGAAAAGGGCGAAAAAGGAGTTAAAATATGCTAAAACGACAAGCCGGAACGAATCAGGGTTGAACTATAAAGATAACCAGTCGGACCGGCCGAAGCCGGCCCTCCTTTAGAGCATTATTTGATATACTGATATATATATATATATATATATATATATATATATTTCCCCTTTATATTTTATATAATATTTTATTAGGTTTTATTCGTTTTTAGTTAAGATCTGTATACTACTAGCATATTTGTGTTTGTAGGTTCCGGGAGTTGAATATGGTTGAAAAGGGCGAACTACGAGTTAGAATATGCTAACACGAGAAGACAGAACGAATCAGGGTTGACCCGAAATATAACCGGTCGGACCGGCCGAATCCATCCCTCCTTTAGAGCACGCCGCACTGTGCGACCATCTTGTGCCTTCTGGTCGTGCGATGCCAAAAGGGTTAACTTCCAGAATTTTCCACGAATTGTCTGGTTTTGGGCCCAGTTTCACAATAGAAACACCCTTAACCCTTAACCTGAAAAACACCCTACGAATAGCAGCTGAATATGGAGTTTCTTGGAGCTTAGATTTGAGCTATTTGGCGGTTTTGAAGGCAAGGAATCAACTGGCAAAGAGCTTTACAATCGATATTGAATACTGCGTGTTTTATCACCTTTAATCTTCCGTTTTCATTATTTTAACCATGTTTTCTTTCATTATTATTTTGTTTGATTTTCCGATGCTAGGCTAAACATTACAGACTACCTAAGCTATCGATGAACCTGCGTTGATGTTTGATTTTAGTTGGATTATTATTTTTCCTTATGGTTTTATGAGTTAGTAAATTGTTTGGTTTATTTAATTGATACATATTTATGCTTAGTATTGTTTGATATAGTTTTATTATTCCACATTATCCTTGGTGATTGTTTAATATAATAGGATTTTGTTTGGTCATTTACTATGTGTTTTGACTAGTTTGTGATTGAATTCGAATATGATCATAGTAATAGTATTATTAGTCAAACAAATAAAAGTGTGCTTCTAACTTAGAAAGCTGTAAGGTGATATGTTATCTGTTAGATCTTTGTTAATTAATATTGCTAGATTTAGTTATTCGTAAGGAGTCCGTCTAGGTTAGATTAGTTAACATTGTCTAGTGAGTCAATTGAGTTTATTAAATTACCTTTGATTTTCGCACTGTAAGGTAGGATTTCATTATAAAGGTAGTCGTTCATAATTATTTAAATAACCGTAAGGGAGTTTAATATATAAAACGGGTGTGTCTTAAAACTTATTAGAAACTCATAGGTGTCTTCTTGAGAAGGGTTAGGGTTCCTATTCGGGTTTTCTTTTAAGTGTCTATTCTATGATCTCAATCCATAACAAGTATTTTCCAACTATTTGATAACTGAAACTTTGGGGATTCCAGCCTAGGTGGTTTTTCATCATCATCTAAGTCAGTCAAATTAAGTTGTCTTGTGTTTTATTACTTGTCTTTTCTCAACTAGTTATTTTATTAGTTTAATATTATTTAGTTTAATACCACCCTTTTAATAACTATAAAATAAAAAGTCGTGTCAGTTTGTCGAGTCTAATTAGTTAATTTACGTAGTTAAAAGAGTCTCGTGGGTTCGATATCCGAACTTACTTAGCTTTACTAGAGTACATACCACATCGTCGTTCACAAGGACCACCACTGGATAATCTTGGACTTTCTCCGTTGAAGTCTAAGGCCAGTTCATCATAAGAAAAACCACCGTCAGAGTCTGATTCTACACCGAAATCATCACCGCAAAGTTCACCACCATCAAGTCCGAGAAGTTTACCAGACATTCAAAAGGCTAACAACAGGACTATTTCCGAGAAAGCTTTCGATGGTTTCACCGGAAACCATTCGTCCATCATTATTCTCGAGATCAATAACCCAAATTCATGGCAGATTTCATCATACATCATGAATGCTCTCAGCCAAACTAACCAATTTCATGGGCGTGAAGACGAAGATGCACCAGCACACATTAACCACCTCAGGCGTGTTCTTAAGACTTTAAACTTACAAGGTGCTACTGACGATGCTATATTCTTACATTTATTTCCATTTTCACTTGCAGGACGGGCCGCCACTTGGCTCGATTCTCAACCAGTAGGATCATTCACTACTTGGGATGCACTTCGTTCAGCATTTATCAAGAAGTATTTCTCGCATGCCAAAGCATCTTACCTTTGTGATCAAATCCACTCCTTTTCACATGGAGTTGGATGAACCTTATTATCAGGCGTGGGAGCGTTTTTAGAATCTTTTGTCTCGTCATTCATAGAATGGTCTCACACCATCGACTCTCATTGAGAAATTTTACAATGGACTGAATTATGAAACTCAAACTCGTTTCGACAATGCTGTGGGGGTAATCTGATGGATAGGAAGAATGTCACGAAATGCAATGAATTGTTTGAAAGTTTTGGCCAATCGGAGTACGCTAAAAGGCCACGTCACGGGAATCCCTCTCCCAACACTAGTAGACCCTCATCTTCTAGAGGTGTGCACCAAGTTAATCAAGATACTAGTGTGTCTGTTACTTTCGAAAGTTTAACTAGAGAGGTGAAGAAACTCAAAAGCCAAGGTTAAAATGTGAGTTATGCAAGGGTGGTCATGGTAGTTTAGAGTGTCCGTTGATGAATCAAGAGGTGGATTTTGTAGCTGGTCAGAACAGGTTCACAAATGCTTATAACAGTAACAACAATCCAAACTGAAACAACTACAAGAACCCGAATCAAAGCAATTCAAATTGGCGCCTGTCCGGTGCACCACCTGGTTTCCAAGCTACTTTTAACCAGATGCAAGATCAGTATAATAACGTGGGTTAGAATGTTCAGAGTTCGAGTAATGGGCGAGGAGTGAGTACTGAGCATGATATGAGTGGTGGAATGGGAAGACTAGAGGAGATGATGAAATAGATACTTGATCAGGCCACGCAGAAAACTTTAACTGATCATGACTTGCTTTTAAGGAATCATCCGTCCGCCATCCTTGATATTCAGAGGTCTGTAGGAGACATAGGCCCTCGTTTAGAGGAGAGACCTCCTGGTCATTTTTCAGGTAATCCTCAAACTAATTTGGCTGCTCAACTAAAAGCCATCTCCACTCGTAGTGGTAGGGTTTTAGGTCTGGAGAAGGTTGGTAACGAGGTTGAGATTGATGGGGAGGATGAGTTGATAGATGAGGAGATAGATATGGAGGCGCCTGGAAGGGTACAACCTAAGCTAGGCCCAACTAGTATCGCACCAACCAGTGAGCCTATAGTGGAAGGAGCGTAGAGAAGAAACCGAGAGAGGTTAGGCCATCACCGCTTATTGATCATGCTCTTGTCCCGTTTTCCTCTCGCCTTAAGCATCAAAAGTATGGGCATTTTATTGATATGTTTAGACAGCTTAAGATTAATCTTCCTTTTATCGAGGCCCTCCAACATATGCCTAAATATGCTAAGTTTTTGAAAGATCTTCTTAAATGAAAGGATAGGTTGGAGGAGCTTTCAACTGTTCCACTGAATGGAGAGTGTACTGCGGTTGTTCTAAATAGGTTACCAGAAAAATTACCCGATCCAGGAGTTTTCACCATTCCATGCCTTTTTGGAATGGACACGACGTGCCAAGCATTGGCAGATCTAGGAGATAGCAAAAACCTCATGTCGTATTCTTTGTATGAAAAGCTAGGCCTAGGAGAGCTCACCCCTACTCGCATATCGTTATCTTTTGCCGATCGTTCCATTAAGTATCCTAGTGGGTCGTTATTAACGAACGAACATAATATTTTCTTAACGAACTAACATGAACAAGGCCTTGTTCGTGTTCGATTGGTTCGTTTACAGCGCTAGTCGTTAAGGTCAATAATTTGGTATTTCATACAAGTATTTTAATTTTTAATTAAGAATATTTTGTAATTTAAAAGTATGGCATATGATAAAAGATGTATATATAAAGAAAAGTTATTAGATTTATAAAATAATATTTAATTGTCATAATAACCGATTATCAATATTTCCAACTCTCGTTTTCCCCGTCTCAAATACCTTTTAATCTTTGTTAGACCATTTGTTAACTCGTAATATTTCTCAATTATTACTACTTAGGGATTTTCCCGTTGAGGCATCTCAAGTGTGACGTTTATTCTCTTACTACTCTTAACGCAATTATTCTTTTTCTTATTTCTAAGGTGAGTATCACAATCCCCCCCCCCCTTTTTACTATTTTGGGGACATATGCGTTCGTAGATATTTTATTACTATATATTACTCAACTTGCAACTGTTAGTCATGTGTGTCTAACAATTTTTGCCTAACGTGCTATATTCTTATATGCTTTATTTTCATACATTTCGGAGAGGTTCAACGTGTTCTCAGACTAGTATGATCATACGCCCCTTGTGTTAGCCATCATCCATTTCATATGGCATCGAGCTTACCGACAACATATTTACTTGCTCATTTGGTTAAATTGCTTATCTCACTTGACACAGTTTGCTCTTTTATTTATTATTATATATCCACAAAATTTGGTGGTTTAATCACTTAACATAGTGTTGATAAAGCCTATATGTTTTTTAAACGCATATACAGGTTATCGTGTGATGTGATTCTCAAGCTTGTTTCGAAGAAAACTTGAGATTGCATGCTAGAGAGAAGAAACAAGAAATTAAATTTTTATTTTTGTCTTTACTTATCTTAATTATGGTTTATGTACTTGGTATTTGACAATAGTTGGATTTATTTAATTTAAATTAATAGATATTATAATTTTAATTATTGCGTGATAGTACCTTGAGAGCTGTGAGAAATCAGCTCACGCCCCAGCATTTCCGCCGTAGGTTGGTGTGTGATAGATTGGTATCAGAGCCAGAGGTTTTAGATAGGTCGTTAGTGGTGACATAGTAATATGCTTAGAAGCCCCATACGTGCTTATATGTTTGCCTTTATGTGTTCAAAAATTAATTGTTTACAGCTTTCCTTAGTTAAATTATCTTTGCTTATTATTATATCGTTATGCACACACACACAAACAACTCTGAGGCGATGCCTCAATCTTCAAAGAATTTTTCTTAATTAATCAAATTAGATTGCTTTTTATTTTTGGAAAATTCCTTAAGAATTCCCTACTTTTGTTTTTACTCCCTCACCTTAATGCTATGTAGTATGACAAGTTCCTGTAGTAACTGGAAGGGGGGAGAGTATTGTGAGTTGGGCCTTGGCAAACCGGTTCCGAGAACGCAAGGTAAGACACCATTTCTTACCTAGAGGATAACTTGGCCACAAAGTTCAAGCTTGTAGGCAAAAGCGGGAACACAATTGTCATATGACCGACCCCTTAGGTTGTCGAACGTAATCGCATTAGCGGTTGCATTCCCATATTTTTAAACCGAATCCACGGTGGTTCGTGGCTAAATTAGGTCTTTTCCGATTGTTGGGTTTTGATATTTAAATGGTTATTTGAGTGAAAAATCCATGGAACCCATGGGCACTCCTACTATAGATTTCTCAATTTGTTTTGTGTTTTGTTGGAGTAATCATACGTGGTGGTTCACGTGATACTCCATCTACCCACATTTCTATTTCGTTAATTCGTTATTTAAGTTGGGACAGTTAAAATGCTATGGAACGCTCATGGGCCGTCCAACTTCATTGTATTGATAATTCGTTAATTAGTTGGGACAATTAAAATGCCATGCAATGCTCATGGCCCGCCCAACTCAGTTGTTTTAAATCGTTATTTAGTTGGTATAGTTAAAATGCCATGTAACGCTCATGGGCCGTCCAACTCCATTACTTTTGTTTGTTAGTTTTTGTTAGGCCATTCAAATTGTCATGGAAAGCTCATGGGATGCCAACATCCACAAATATATTTCGTTAGTTTATTGTAAAGTTAACTTAATCAACAAAAACTTTAACTTTTAAACTGACCTCCTATAGTTATCACGCATTAATCATTTTACTACATAAACTCATAAATATCTACGCAATGTACCCCTTACTTAACAATATTTTACTTTTATTCCTCATGATATCCCTTATTCTTAAAAGCAAAGTTATCATAAAACAACTAACTTTCTATTATTTAATGATTTCCTCAACTTACCATTCACCTTATAAATCTTTATTTTTGTCCTCATAGAATGTCTTCACTAAGAAACCATCGTCTTCATCAATGTTCCTCTAGTTCTCACGATCGCCGCTTGGCTGCTAGAATCACGAAGGAGTTTGCTGCTGCTATTCCCACAATCATCATCCAAATCCAAAGCCTCAACTCCAATGGATCTGCTACTTAGGCTGCACCCAACAACTATGACTTTCGTAACTTCTTGACCACCAAGCCCACTTCCTTCATGGTGAGGAAAATGCCACTAAGCTACTGCAATGGTTTGAAAAGATGGAGAATGTGCTCATTCACTGCGAATGTCCGGATGCCAAATGGACTAAGTTCGCCTCAAGCATGTTCGAGGACCAAGCTATCACATGGTTGAATGCTTTGAAGGTCGTCCAAGGGTCCGATTTGGTTGTAGCCATGCCTTGGGAGGACCTCAAAGAGGCGATGAAGAAGGAGTTATGCCCTGATCATGAGCTGCAAAGGCTTGAGGCCGAGTTTTGAGAGCTCAAAGAAAGATAGTTGGGATAACTCTACCTACTCTAACCTCTTTCGCGAAATTAGAAATCGTACCACACCTTGTAACCCCTGATAATCGCGGCATTCAGCAATGCATTCGCGGTTTACCAAACATTTTCCGTGAAGCTGTGGTAAGTCGTGATCCCCTAACCGTCGGTGAGGCTGTGGACCTAGCTGCTTCCCTCACCGAAAGTCATGTTAGGGATGGAACCTTGTCCCGCAAGGATTCCAAGCCTAATCCCGAAAAGACCGAAATCGACTCATCCTATGATGCTAAAGCCGAACCCAAACCTGCTTCCAACAACAAAAATCACCGCAACAACAATCACAATAATAAACGTAAAGCCAACCATCAGAACTATGCCATTAACCAAATCAATAACCAACCTCCTCCGAACCAAAACCAAAATGCCCTGAACAAAAAGGCCTATGTTGTACCCCATCCGCTATGCACCAAGTGTAACTCTCATCACTCTGCTCAAACCCCTTGCCGACTATGCACCCAATGCAATCATTATGGCCACCATGCTAACACTTTTCGTGTCCCTCCTAATGCACAAGCCGCCTCACATGCTAAACCTGGTGTTCCTAAATCCCGTGCCTGCTATCATTGTGGAGACCCAAATCATCTCTGTAATGCATGCCCTCAACTTATCCATGCCCATAAAGCCCAAACTATGACTACACCCTATTACTTTCAAACCCCTCAACCCCGTTTCCTTCATGCTCCTCCCATCAACCAAGGTCAACCTTACTTAACCCAACTCTATCAAACCCCGCACCCGCAAGCTCACGTGTACCAAGCCTAGTCTACTCAAGCCCCTGCTATGAAAGTTCAACCCACTCAAGCTATCCCAAGTCAATCTACATCGAGTGCTCAAACTCCTATGAGTGCAACTCCTCATGGTGATTCAAGTCACGTCAATTAAGCTAGTCAAGGACCCCGAAGACTTTTGTTGTTTTCTTTATCTATCTTAATTTATCTTGTCTTTTTCTTAAGGAAAATTGGTTTTAAATAATCCCAACTATGTCTTGTTAGCAAACAACAGTCCAAACTTAACATTTCGCTGGTGGTGGTACCAACTTAAGGTGTATATATTTCTAATGGCCCGCGAGTAACGAAATGTTAAATCCGTTAGTTTGATACTTACGCGGCACGCATAATTGTCAAAAATGTCTTATGTGACAGCGTACGTGGAATCTGTCTCATTATATGTCATATAAAATGGGCCCACCACCAAACACATACACTCTTTCTCTCTATGTGTCTAACTTCTCTCTATTCCTATCTCTTTCTCTTACAACCATTACCACATAACCTCCATTTTTTCCGGTCACCATAACCATTGGCAAACAGCAAACAAAACCACATTTACCTGGTCACATTTACCACATTACACTCATCACTTTCCCCAAAACAACCACCAAAATTATTAACTTCAGTTCTCTCAGGACTTTCATCGAACACCTGGGGTGCACTAGCTGTTTTGGTGTTTTCAACCACAACCTCAGTTCCTAATGCACTTCCAACACAACCCAAATCAACTTCGTCACTACCTTTAATTGGATCATCACAAACGACCCATTATTTCTCAATCTTTTTTTTTTTAAATCCTAAACGACACCACTAAGTTCCCATCATCAAAACCTGATGCAAGCAAAAATAACTTGGCTAATGACTTATGATTGAAGGAGATTCCACGTAAGCTGCCACATAAGACATTTTTGACAACTATGCGTGACACGTAAGCATCAAACTAACGGAGTTAACATTTAGTTAGTCGCGGACCGTTAGAAATAAATACACCTTAAGTTGGTACCACCACCGGCCAAATGTTAAGTTGGGACTGCTGTTTGCCAACAAGACATAGTTGGGATTATTTAAAACCAATTTTCCTTTTCTTAATTATGAATTGTAATGCTTCTTTATGGCATTGGATTATTTCAATTTGAACTTTATCATTTGAATAAAGCTTATGTTATTTAAGTGATTGTTTAATGAAACTTACTTCTATCTTATTTCCTTACCTTCATTCATCACAACTGTAACATCCCGAAATTTTCGCGAATAATATTTAATATATTATTTATTATGATGGAAAAGTTTACTTGAATTAGTAGAGAAATAATAAAATAATAAAGATAGGTTAAGTAGGCTAATTAGATGGAATTAAATATGGACTAAAAAGGAAAGATGTGCCTTAGGTCCATGGGCTTCAGGGAGTATAAATACCCCTTAAACCCTAATCTTAATCATTTCCATCCAACTCTACACCATAGCCTACACCTTTAAAAACACACAATTAAGCCAAACACTCTCTACACTAATCCTTTCAACGATCCGAGACCAATCGAAAGTAAGAAATGATTTATCTCAGCTGTACCAATATATTAGAACCCGACACCGTAGCCCCGGGATGCCGTATGAGTCGTTTAGATCTAGGTCTAGCTTTGTTCGGAGCGTTTAATCAACCAAAAACGAGCTTAAGGACCACCTTAGCTTAGATCTGGACCCCGAAGCTACCTAGACTATAAACGATCAAACCCCAATCAACCATGGTGGTTAAAGGCGACCGACGTCGCTGAAATCAAATAAAAACCCCAAAAACGCGTAAACGAACGTTGAACAGTACTTATACGACGTATCAGTATATACACCTGTATATGTAAAGTAGCGTTTAAGTAGGCGGCGTATAAGTGAGGACAACACATAAGTAGATAAGGCCGCATAAGTATTCATATAGCGCATAAGTATACCACGTATATGTATATAGTGTATATGTATGCATGCTCCGTGTATGTATAACTTATACATTAAGACTTATACGCTGGAAGTTCTTATACGCCATTTATAGCTTATAAGCCTGATGAAACTTATATGCCAACTTTAACTTACGCGCTAGGATAAGTTATACGCTGGAAAACTTATACGCCTAAATGACTTTTACGCTGGATGGACTCGTACGTTGTAAATATCTTATATGCTTGTAGGACTTATACGCCCATAGTGGCTTATAGGGACTTGTTATGATTTGATATAATAAACGAATGATAAAAAGCGTAAACGTACATAAGTAATTAACTAATAATGAAAGGTAACACTTAAAACGAAGATTTGATTTGATTAAATAATTAAATTTTAGTTTTCTGATGAGGTTTTCAGCTTAACCCCAACCAGGGGCTTTTCATATTGGACCCTGCTAGGGGCTGCGACCCATAGATACCCACTGCCAGGGGCGCTGCACCCCGGACCCCCGTAGCTAGGTGATTACAATAACTTAGGAATGTGATATAATTAGGAGTAGTTAAGTGATGCTTGCTAATTGATACACAATTAGCTGTGCACAGCTTAGGAAGGACATAACAGTAAACTCCGAGAAGAATCGTCTACAGGTGAGTTTCTAGCCCCATTTCTCTTATATGTTTTCGAGGTTGTGTGCATACTCAATGTGATTAGTTAATACACTTACATTAAGTGGTAAGTGTATGCCATATATGATTTATGTGAAAGTCATTGAAGATATAAATGAATGCTTGTCGATATGTGAACGATCTTCGGATATTGCACGTATTTCTAGGGAAGGTTATCGTTAGGAGATTAATGTGAAGGATGCCCAGTGCGTCTGTATGTTATGATGTGGTATGCTTGTTTACGTGGGTACATTCTACGTCCGACATAGTAAGTTAGGATGGAAAATCCCTCTAACTTCCTTTGCACATAGACGTGGAATGTAACATCATAGACGAGAACTATGGACTCCATTGGTGTTCCTTGTATGGATAATATAGATTTCGTTGTATGGATAATACACGTCGGTCCTTATATGGATAATATATGTATTGTTCCTTCTATGGATAGTACATGTTGTTCCTTCTATAGATAATATGTAGTGTTCCTTCTATGGATAATGCAAGTTGTTCCTTCTATGGATAATATCTAGTGTTCCTTTTATGGAGTAGAGTAGATATTCCGGTAATGAATGTTGTGTAATGTTTCTCTTATGGATATTTAAGGACAAGGTATTATTATGTGTCTCGGGATACATGTAAGTGTATATGTATGAATATGTATCTTCAGATACGTATATATGTATGTATGTAAGAAAGATAACAGGTTAAGTCTGAATAGGTATCTTCGGATACGTATATATGTATGATATGTTAAGGTATTGTATGTTGCTTGATTAACTAGAACTCACTCAGCGTAGCTAACTCTTAGTATGCACGCAAGTAAATAGATTAAAGCAGCTGGCTTGAGAGAGGGACACATGGCATGATTTGAAGGGATCCGAAGGAGATTGTTATGACGATTAAATGCAATGTTTTATGTTATGTATAAAGTTAATAATTGAATTTTTTTTATTGAATGATTGAAATTTTATTTTCCGCGAAAGTTTTAAGTAACTCTGATTTGTAGAACTGTGTTTATGAGTAAATCCGACGTAAAATGTAGGGCACCGGGACCGGGGCCTTAAAACAACCCATTCACCTCAACTATTAATAAGTTATATCTTTTCAATACTTATATTTTTACGTTTAAAGGATGTCTTAGAAATTTCTTTTTTTATTAAAATCCACTACAACTTTTGAAATTGTTTTATACATTGGTGATATTCTAGTGTTAAAATCAAAACTCCTTAAAACTGTTGATTTCTCAAAATTATGTTCATTAAATGTTTTGTAACCAACACAATGGGACGAGTTATATGGACCATCCGAAGATCTAAGTAATTATGGGTCGACACGTAATTATCAAAGTCCTCGCATGGAAATCATAATCTGAATAATTTTGTGTTATAATATAGAATCGTAAGTAGTTGAGATAACGATACAAATGTAAAGATGATACACAGCTGGTACATCCTATATATAAGTGTCTTTATTGGATTTTCGTTTGAAGTGTTGTTTCAACTATTCAAAGTTCTGTATTATATTTATTTTTAAATCATATCTAAAAATTCTAAAATTTTAATGGTGTTGTTATAGTATTCTTTACTTTCGGTACGAAATTCCCTAAAGTATGGGAGATTGTAACAACTCGGATTTTTCAAATCAATATTTTTATTGAATACCCGACCCATTTGTTGGGTTTTTACAAGATTATCAAAGTCCAAATAAACCCTTTTATTAGGAAAACGCAGCGGAAATATATATAGTTTTAAATCTTGTTTACCGAATACACATTAAATCCATTTTATGTCAAAACCCAATTCAGGATCCATATACAATTAACATGCTATCAAGAACAACCATAGGGTGTTAGATTACATACATCTTGATTTCTAGAAATTAAGAGGATGATGTATGAGAATGACGAATCTTCAAGGAAAATACCTCAAGCTTGTATACCCGTCCAAGCTAATCAACAAACACCAAGTTGCTAGGGTTAAACTTTTGCAAATCTCCCTGTTCTTCTTCTTGTTCTTCCTTTCGGCTGAAAAAGAGGGAAAGAGAGAGTTGTGTGTGTGAGAGAGAAGGTGTATTGTTGATACAAACAAGAATTATGATCTCCCAATAGAAACTCTTGCATGTATTGGAAAAATACAAAAGGGAGAGAGAGAGATGGAGGGGCCAGCCAAAAGGGTGAGTTTTCCCCCCAAAACTCGAACCCAATTTTTGTTTATTTTTACTTATACATAATTGTCATTTATCCAAATAAATAACATCTCTCATAATATAAATTATCCACATAATTTATTTATCACACAAGTACAAATATTTAGAAAACTATTTTTCCAAATATTATAAGTGTTGATAATTATTACTTAGATCATATCTAGTAATAAATATCACGGTGTTTGTCTAGCTTGTTATTGGGTATGCCCAACTTGGATCATAACGTACTAGCCATATCAACTCAAATATGTGTCTTGGGCAGATCGATTCCAACAATCTCCCACTTGCACAAGATACATAGAAGATTGATGCAAATAGCAAATACCGGCTAACAACGGTTTACTACCCCTAATACGCATGACGAAGTGCCATTCAATAACATCATTCCCTTCAAGTCCCTTACTTGAAAATGATTTAGGTGAAACTATCATTTATCCTTTTGCCACAAATGTCATGTTAAATCTAGAGACACAGAGTGATCATTCTCTGTTGATTTAACTTATCACGCCTTAGACATTTAACTCTCAACGAATAAGAGGGACAAATCCCCTATTAACTACATACGTCCCTCATTATCACCTTGTACTATACTTGAGCTTAGCCTTATTTACTGACATATTTTAGAACAACGAAGAGCTAAGTCAAAGTATAATAGTCGGTGAATATCAAGATCCAATATGTATCTCAGGTCGGAGGATACTATGATGCTCGTCTTTACTCAAATTTACATATGATTACAAATCACAAGGATTCCATGCAGTAAAATTGAGGGTGGGTAGGTCAGTCTAATATTTATCCCATAAATATCTGTGAACCTTGGCAGCAAACCCTTGCTATATTCATACCTCATGAATATCTACCAATCCAAGTTTATAATAGTCTTACACTACATGAATATCGACCTTCGTCCACATATGTGGTCGGGGCGATTTGACACACTTCGGCTTAAATGTGTGGCTAAAAGGTCTTTGACCATGTTTGAAAACCTTCCAGATGTTTTGGCCACACATATATTCTTCACGTGACCATTCTATACCTACTCAGATACTTTTCGCCATACTTTGAAAAAAACTAGTGACAAAAACTAGCCACATTATAAAAACGTGTGGCGAAATGTGACCTATAGTCATAGTTTGTTTGATTTTTGATACATGTGACCAAAAACACATGCATTAGCCACAAATGTGACTTTTAACTAGCCACATGTTTTAATAGTGTGGCCAAATTTGACAAACGGCTACTGTATTGATAAGAGATGTGTCTAAAACGTAAAAGATATAGCCACTTATATTACGTTGTGTGACCTAATGTCACATTTTCTAGCCACACTTTTAATAAAGTGGCGAAATATGACAAACAACCATTGTATTTATTAGTAATGTGGCTAAAACGCTTAAAATACATGGCCACTAACACAAGGTTGTGTGAGCAAAGAGTAGTTTACTTTTATTTTTCATAAGTTTTTTATTGTCACGGATACACTTATTATGTATGTCTATAAGTTATAAATGGTCACACTTAAAATTTTTTAAGTGTGTCCAAATGTAATTAATGGCCACTTATACGAGGTTGTGTGACCAAAGAGTATCATAGTTTTGCTTTTTATAAGTTTTTTATTGTCACGGATACACTTATTATGTATGACTATAAGTGATAAATTGTCACACTTAAATATTTTTAAGTGTGTCCAAATGTAATTAATGGCCACTTATACGAGGTTGTGTGACCAAAGAGTATCTTAGTTTTGTTTTTTATAAGTTTTTTATTGTCACGGATACACTTACTATGTGTGGCTCTAAGTGAGAAATTGTCACACTTAAATATTTTTATGTGTGTCCAAATGTAATTAATGGCCACTTATATGAGGTTGTGTGACCAAAGAATATATTAGTTTTATTTTTTCTAAGTTTTTTATTGTCATGGATACACTTATTTTGTGTGGCTATAAGTGATAAATGGTCACACTAAAATATTTTTAAGCGTGTCCAAACATCATTAATGGCCACACAGTGATTTGATGAGTGGCGACGTCATCATTGCCTTTACAGTTTCTTGTGCCGCCAATTTCAAATTGTCAGGGAGATGTACCGCCGGGTTCCGATGGTGTTTAAATACCAGTCACAATCACAATCACAATCACAATCACAATCACAATCACAATCCACAATCACAATCACAATCCATAATCTTCCGATTATAATTTCCGATAATGGCAGCTTGGCTCGAACGTGCACCGGGTGCTCATGCCCCCATCTACTACGACCCCACATTTTTTACCATATAATTCCACTTTTTTTCCGGCGCCGTCCGGAGGAATCAAAGGGTGAGGTTTGTGGACTATGTCCACCCTGACACCTTCACGTACCAACAACTTAACCGAACGGTTAGGTGGCTTGGGTACACGACACTGCGTGAAAATTTAGATACGGTGACATAGAATAAGTGTCACTGTATCCATTTCGTCACACATATCCCTTTCAGTCCAAGTGACACCAAAGCCGCCGCCACCATAGATACCATACGGTGACCTTGAAGTTTTGTGACCGTAGGTCTTAAAAAGCGTGACTAAAAGGTTTCAATATCTTTGCTGGAATCAAGCTTTCGTCTATTAAGTGTGACTAAAGGTAGCAGCGATCATATGAATCTATTTTCAATGTGACCGTTTCTACTGTATAGTCACAAACATTTATGTTTTAGCGACAACAATTTAAAACAACAGTGACAAAATGTAGCAAGTTCAACATGATGTTCTTATAAGTGTGGCCGTTTCTTATATATAGTGACGTGAAAGCTTGTTATTGTCACATTGAATTATAATTACAGTGACAAAAGGTTTTAAGTAGTCACACATTTTGTCCCCATCAGTATGGCTATAGAGTATGTCTAGACACACTAAAACTTTTTAAGTTTTGAGAGAGGCTATTATCAAGATTTAGGGACAGAGTTTATATATTTGAATGACATTCGGTGTCGTTCAGTCACGCAATATGTTATTTTTCAGTGACATTTGCCAGCATTCTGTCACACTAAAGCAAACAAATGTTATAAATTAATCTACGACATTTTGTATCATTCAGTCATACAAAACAAAAACAAAGTCACACTGTGTGACTAATGTTTAAGTGTGGCTATTGTCTATCTTTGGTGACACATATTTATTTGCCCAAGTTTCAACTTTAAGTGTGGCTATTGTATATATTTTGTGACACATAATGTTTTTGCCCACTTTTAACTATAAATGTGACTAAAAACCAAATTCAATTAATATATTGTAATTCTAATTAAAAAATCATTAAATTAACATGAAACCCCTAGCTAATGGGAATCCAAATCATATCATATATTGATAATAATATATATCCATACATAAGATTGTTCATCACACTAAACATTGAAGTACAATATATATTATCGATTTGAAGGCCGTCTTTTTTGATCGATCATCCTTGTGTCAGATCTTCCTCCCTTAAACCAGGTTTTGATTTTTTCTCTTCTTCTTTGGTGGTGGTGACTCTGGTGGTAGCTGGAGGAACAAAACATGGATAAAAGTTAATATATATGAAACAGATTAAAACCAAAGTGGATCAAACTTACTGCATATATGATCAATGTAAATATAATTCACTGCATAATAATTCCCAGCCAAATGGAAACAAATAAACTGGATGTTCACTTCCCACATCATCAAATGAATTCACAGCCAAATGGATGCGGAATATATCAATACCGAAATAGAAAATAAATTAATTAAGCTCATTAAGTTACTTACTTATTCAAATATATGGAAACCAAAGAAGAACTGAGAGCAAAGAGGAAACCAAACCTGTAACTCGGGACATTTGATTAGTCTTTTTGGCCAGGCAACAAAGCCACCTAATGCCTGTTCAACTGTTGTAGCTTCGTCTGTTGGAATTGGTAAAAATGCACAAGGTTTTTCAGCTGTATCAACAGAAACTTTCAGGTCATCTTTTTGAATTTGAATCCCGACAGTTTGTTATGTTCCTAGCAAATAACATGTAGCAACCACATAGCCTGGTTGCATCCGAAGCCAAAACACCAGTCACGAATACAGGCTACCTCGTTAAGAGCTACCGACACAGCTTGGTGTAACTGTATGCACATTAGCAACTTACAAATCCTTCATTAAAATTTGCACAACAACTACACTCATCCTACAGTAACTAACTTATATATCAAACTAACATAACAAAAACTGGCAAAATAAATTAAACAAAAAATTGCAGCAAACAGTGGCAAAATAAATAAACAAAAAAATTTCCCATAAATTAAATGGGCCTCGAACTTGAGTGGCAAGCGATATGAAATCACAAGAGACTTAACCGAATTCACAACCACCGGTTTAACACCAAATGGAAATGTAACTTCATACAAAAAACAAATATTAAATGCCAAAAAAGCATAAAAACAGATTATGTGGCGCCAAGCATAACAAATCACAGATTACTCGCCAAACAAACATAACAGATTATGTGGCGCCAAACATAACAAATATTAAATCCCAAAAAAGCATAAAAACATATTACGGGCCAGTTTGACTTTCTGGAGTTTGAACCACACAGCGGGCTGTTTGGATTTTGGCACCTGCGGCTGTTTGGATTTTGGAGTTTGAACCACCTACGGCTGTTTGGATTTTGGAGTTTGAACAACATCAGCTGTATTAATACTAATAATAAAACTTGCAAACATTCCAAGAATCAAGTATCAAAAGAACATGAGCACATATCATTGAACATATATTCTGAAAATACTTGGTTAACTGAGAAGAGAGTTGGAGTATGGAATATGGATAAGTTTAAATTGAGACTTGTATTATATAGATTTTTCGGTACCAAATCGGTACTACCAAAAAAACCGGTACTGGTATTGATTTTCCCGATCCCGAATTTTGAAAATACTTGGTAGCGGTACCGGTACCGAATTTAATCAGTTCGGGTTTTCGATACCGGTACCGGTACCCGGTACCAAATGCTCATCCCTACTTCTTTTATAGTGTTTTAACATACAACCAAATACACAATTGAAGAATCAACCAAATACATATTTTAATAGAATCAACCAAATATATACACAAAACTTCAAAACACCGAAAAAAACCATACATTAACATTAACAAAATTATATACATTTCAATACAAATTAAAAGATTAACATAAACTGAACACTATAACACTAACAGATGATGGCCACCAAATTAGCTTGCTTGCATATATATGCCCTTGCTGACCTTTAGACTCATTCATATTTCCGTTGACGATCGATTCTTCATCTCTAGCTACTTCTTACTTGGTTAATGCAGACACTGAATTCAGCTATCAAAGACACTGGACCATGAATTTTGTAAAACTGTGACCATAATATTTCTAATAGGTGACTAATAGACACTAGACCTTTAGTAACATAAAACAATATTCGTGACCATAGGTATTAGCTTTTAGACACATCATCAAATAAAAACAATGACGGTTCCACGTATTTAGTCATACAGAAGAAGTTTAACCATGACCATAATAAACTACTGTATGGTCACAACTAGTAACTCATGTAAGTGACCAAATCCAAAACCATTCGGTCACATTAATAAAAAAAACTACAATGATGGTTGGTAACAACTAGCCACACACATCCAGTGTGGATATGTTACCTGTGTTTTTGGTCACATGAATAAAAAATCAATCAATACCATGGCAGTTGTTAACATTTGGTCACTATTTTGTTCAGTGTGGCTAGCAACTGTCACATTATTTTATTGAAGTGTGGCTAAAATGTGAGTTTATGGTCACGTTCTTTTTGAAAACATGACCAAAGGTATCGTAACGGGATTTTATTATCACACGAAATTGAAGTGTGTTTCTAAAAGATGTGTTTATGGTCACGTTTATTAAGAAAGCGTGACCAAAGGCCTCGTAACTGGGCTGTTTCGTCACACAAATGCTCAAATGTGTGGCTGAAACTAAGATAGTCACAGATTTTTCAAAAGTGTGACAAGGCGGTTTTTGAAAAAGTGTGACTATAGCCCAGATCTGACATAGTGCGACTGCTGATTATTTCAGCATTGAAATGGTAGTTCTGGGAATCAAGGTGGCGTACATCGAGTTGAACGACTTGGAGCACTTCAAGGCGGTGTCCGTTTATGGGGCATTCCATACTCAGGTGAACCTTCTCCTACATAGGCTTAGGGACTCCACCTACACCTCGGATGGCATGTACGAGAGGATCATGCCCTCTCATACTCCAGAAGAGAATCCGGAATCTGATGGCAGGACTCCAGAATAGGATGTAGATTCCGATATAGAATCGGATGCTAGGAGTTAGTTTTATGTAATTTGGTTTTCTATATTAATGTAAATGTTATTATTGTAAATGTTATTATATTTTGGTATTAATATGTTATGTGAATGTTATTATTGTAAATGTTATTATTAACTGTAAATGTTATTATTATATTTTGGTTGCGTATTTGAAGCGTAGTTGATGTTGATTTTATATAAATAACTTTAAAATAGATGTTAGTGCGAGTAAATAACAAAATAGACCTAAAATTTAATTTTTGGTAGTTGAGACAGTAATTTATTGTATTTTAGTTGATTTGTAGCGTATCTAGTAAGATAAACTAGTTTTTTTATTTTAATTAACTTGAATGTAGGCTATTATTACATAAATATATTTCCAATTTTTTTGACAGGTATTTAAAGCGTACAAAGCGTGTGATATACTAGTTTTTTTTTATTTTAATTAACTTGAATGTAGGCTATCATTATATAAATATATTTCAAAGATTTTGGACAAGTAGTAGGTATAAATATAATTAATTTCCAAAATTAAGTAGCTTCTATGCGTTTCCAAAGCATGTGGAAACCATTTTGACAGGTAGTAAGTATGTTATTATTGTAAATGTTATTATTAATTGTAAATGTTATTATTATATTTTGGTTGTGTATTTGAAGCGTAGTTGATGTTGATTTTTTATAAGTAACTTTAAAATAGATGTTAGTGTGAGTGAATAACAAAATAGACCTAAAATTTAATTTTTGGTAGTTGAGACAGTAATTTATTGTAGTTCAATTGTTTTGTAGCGTATCTAGTAAGATAAACTAGTTTTTTTATTTTATTTAACTTGAATGTAGGCTATTATTACATAAATATATTTCCAAGATTTTTGACAGGTATTTAAAGCGTACAAAGCCTGTGATATACTAGTTTTTTTTTTTATTTTAATTAACTTGAATATAGGCTATCATTACATAAATATAT
Source organism: Bidens hawaiensis (assembly GCF_021521415.1). NCBI lineage: Eukaryota > Viridiplantae > Streptophyta > Magnoliopsida > Asterales > Asteraceae > Bidens > Bidens hawaiensis. Next base: position 4,161,772 of record NW_027491024.1, read on the forward strand.
TTCAAAGATTTTGGACATGTAGTAGGTATAAATGTAATGTAATTAATTTTCAAAATTAAGTAGCTTCTATGCGTTTCCAAAGCGTGTGGAAACCATTTTGACAGGTAGTAAGTATGCAGTTATAGTGTGGTATACACTCAACAACCAACTATATAACAACAGAGACTTTAATGACTGCAATAAAACTGGTGACTGAAATTTATTACACTTATATATATGTTATGTGAGTTCCAAACTTGGCCCAGCAGAAAAAAATCTAAGGCTTCCACAGATCTTAAACTTCCCAAAGATGTTAGATTTTGATAAAATCCTTTCCAAAACTCAATGTCGTAACCAAATCTTAAATCTAAGGTTACTGGTGATGGCATTGAGTTTGGAAGCGGTTTTTCAAAACTGAATTTTATTTGTTCAAAGGCTTCTTCAAAGTCCGGAGGGTACAATTTTGGTATGCAGGTTAGTGAATAGAAGGGCATAATGGTCTTTTTTAAAAAAAATGAGTTGATAATGTTTTGTAGGAAACCAGCTGTTGAAAAGTATGTTGAAACATAACCAAATACAGGTTGTGCAAGAAACAAAATCATCAGACGAGAAATGATGACTGTCACTGAACCATGAACACCCTAGACAACATGATGCATTTTTGGGCTTTATTTGTATTAATGTAACTTTGATATAGCACGAGTTTGTTATGAGTGTAATGACTTTATTGATCTTACTATGGTACACTACAAGTCAATTTTGACTTTTATCGATGTAAGTATGTTTGAACTTGACTCCAATTGACCAAAATAGCCAGAAGATGAAATGAATTCAACAAACCGGCCTGTACGTATAAGTAGTAATAGTATTAAAAACAACCAATATTTCTTTAGTTTGAATTAATAAGTATAAAATAAAGAATGGTGATATCATGTATCACAACTATATTTAAACATTATTTACATCTAACTAGTCGAACGAACACAACTGCTGGGTCGACAACCTTGACATCGATGTCAATCTCCATTACGAATAGTTGTAGGCTTTTCCCCGGGCCTCCAGTAATCATTCGGGGACTCATTACGAAGCAGTTGATTTGGTTGTACAAGTGGCAATGTATTACCCTCATGAGGGAAAGTTACCGTACTAAATTCCTCATTGACCTCGTCATACGAATGCCTATAATTCTTGGGTGGAGTCATGAGGACAACATGCTTTTTTCTATCCAGCTGATCTTGAACATAAAACACCTGGCGTGCTTGCAAGGACAATATGAACGGATCATCCTTGTGGCCAAATTTGTTTAGGTCGACCGACGTGTAACCAAGAATATCATGTTTGACATGTTTACGGTCAACCCATTGGCACATGAAGACCGGAATTCTTTTAGTATGATAATATAGGATCCATATCTCTTGCAAAACCCCAAAATAAAAGTTTTGTCCATACGTCACCACGTCTTTTTTGATGTGCATGTCATCCGCCTCTACACCAACCCCGCTGTTCTGGTAAACTCTACCATCATGAGATTTTGTACGAAATTCAAAACCGTTGATGTCGTACGAGTCGAATTTGTAAACGTTGCGGTGTGCTCCGTGTGCAATCCACTTTACGGTTTCCGATACAGAACCTGGGGAGCCCGCTAGCTCTCTTTCAACCTGAATTTCATTACAAGGATTAGATTCTTCACTTACATTGCAGAAACTATAAAACAATTTTAAAAATTATAGAAGAGTTAATAAATTGATCTACCTTGTCGCGTAACCAGTCACCAAACTTTAAAGTATGCTCCTTCTCCAGCAATGCTTGTCGTTTACCAGACATTTGGTTTTTCAAAGAGGTCTTGTGTTGTCTGCAAGTAAGAGTATAATATATTGTGAATTAATATATATATATATATATATGTATATATTAATTTTGGGTGCGTTTGCTGAGCTTTTTAGGTTTTTAGCTTTGTTTTTTGCCTTTAAACTTCTCGCATAACTGCCGTACGTTAAGGCATTAGCTTACATTAACTGCACCCTATATATATATATATAATTTAGAGTATATATGTTAGTAATACTTACTCGATATACGACGCTATTTCAGGCGTATTCTGTAGCACATAGAAATGTGCTCTCTTGAAAAGATCAGGAGAAACTTCAACTGATTTAACGCCTGTGACAAGAATTGTCTCCCCATTATCATCATGCTTATCATGTGGAATACCAACAGTACTCTTGATGTTTTTTTGGTATTCGCTCAGAAACTCGATTGTTTCTTCCGCAATGTTCTCCTTATCAATGCACCCTTCTGGATAAGTTTTGTTTCGCACATGCCTTTGATAACCTTCATACACCTTTCAAAGGGATACATCCAACGAAATCATGGTGGCCCACATAATTTTATCTCTCTTACATGGTGCACGGTTAAGTGAACCATGACATCAAAAAATGATGGCGGAAAGTACTTCTCCAGCAGGCACAATATAACTATTTTCTCTTCCTGCATCTTATCAAGCTCTTCTACAATGATTTCTTTGCTACAAATTGACTTGAAAAAAAAAACAAAGCCTGATTATAGAATTTCTCATTGGTTCTGGCATGATGGACCGTATTGCAAGGGGCAGAAACTGTTGCATATGCATGTGATAATCATATGATTTAAGCCCTTGTAGCTTCCTTTCTTTAAGATTCACCAAACTAGAGAAGTTAGAAAAATACCCTAGTGGAGCCTTCAGTTTATACAGTGTTTCAAGAAACAATGTCTTTTTCTTGCGCTGATAATGTGAAGCATGCTGCAGGCAGTTCTGTATTGTTGCCTTTTGCTTTCGGTTGCAACTCCTTTTTAATACCTAAAAACTCCAAATCCTTTCTAGCTGCCAATCCGTCTTTTGTCCTACCGGGAATGTTCAGCAACGTTCCGACAATACTTTCTGCCACATTCTGTTCAACATGCATCAAATCAATACAATGTTGAACAGGTAAATACTTCCACTAGGTGAGCCGTTGGTACAATATGTTGAACTTCTTCCAATATGGCTGCGGCGTTGTGTTATCCCTTTTCCTCTTACTCCCACTTAGGGATTCAGATCCCTTTCCCCATTCATTGTTAATGTTTTTTGACCTCGTCGTATATCTCTTCCCCTGTCATAGGCTCTTTAGCGGTTCTCATCTCCTCTTTTCCGTTGAACGTCATTGTTTGTTTTCTGAAAGGGTGGTCATGTGATAAATACCTTCTGTGGGCAGCATAACTCTGCTTCTTTGTGTGAAAAAGTCGAACACACTGAGTGTCGCCCCGATACACCACACAAACTTTGAATCCACTATAAGGGCAACCACATAGTGTACCAAGAGCAGGGTAATCATTAATCGTACATAACACAACTGCACGTAGTGTAAACATTTCTTGTTTATATGCATCATATGTTGGCTCCCCGACCTCAAATAAAGATGCTAGATCGTCAATTAAAGGCTGTAAAAACACGTCAATATTGTTTCCTGGCACTACGGATATTAATAAGGAAAACATGATGAATTTTCTTTTCATAAACATCCAAGGTGAAGGTTGTAAATGACTGCTAAAACAGGCCAGACACTGTGGTTTCTGTTGCCTCTATGTACGTCGACCCCATCAGTGCAAATCCCTAGACGAAGATTTCTTGGATCGCTTTCGATGGTATCGGAGTACCTGTCATCTATGGCTTTCCATGTTGGTGAATCTGATGGGTGGCGTAAAACACCGGGTTTATTGGTACTCGTGGCATGCCATGTTAAATTCTCTGCTGTGGTCTTTGATTGAAAGAGGCGCTTGAATCGTGGAATAATGGGAAAGTACCACAGTACCTTAGCGGGCGTGTTTATGTAAGTTTTGTTAGTCTTCTCGTCCACCTTCCACCTTAACTTGTTACAAACTGGACATGCTTCCAAATCCTTGTAATCTTTATAGTAAATAATGCAGTCATTGATATACACATGTATTTTTTCGTATCCTGAGCCCATTGCCTTCATCATCCTTTTACCCTCATACATATTATTTTCCAATGCATTATCTGCAGGTAGCATCTTTTTCATCAATTTCAGAAGTTCATCAACGAATTTATGAGATACCCCGTGCTTTCTCTTCAAGTTGAGTAGTTGTACTAATGCAGACAACTTGGTGAAGTCAAGACATCCTTTATATAGGGGCTTCTCAGCGTCAACAAGTAGTTGTAGAAACTGTTGATACTTCTTGTCGCATTTGAAATTGTCTTTTGTAGCATTTACCATTTCTACAGTTTCACAGGTATCTGTTGGAATGTTGGTGTCAACAAACCCAATATTATTATCATAATTAGTTGGAATGCAGGTGCAGACAAACCCAGTATTATCAACATAATTAGTTGGAATGTCGGTGTTGGCTTCTCCATGTTTTATCCAAGTAGTATAATTCTTATAAATTCCAAACCTGTACAAGTGATGTTCTACCTCGTCTACACTAAGAGATACGTGGTTCACACACCGAACACACGGACATGAAACAGAAATTGGTGGTGATGTCTCCTTGCAATTACGAACTGCAAAATGTAGAAATGCCTTAACACCATCTCTATATGCTTTACTACACCTGTCGCCTACTGACATCCAAAACTTATCCTTCTTCCAAGAATTTTTTATTAACTATGTCATCAATGATATATATATTAATTAACGCCAATAAATGTAACTGACTAAAAGCAAAAATATTTGGTACTCACCTGAGATTAATGACGCTGTTTGGTAGGATTGAGATTGATAAGAGTTCAATAAATACACCAGCAGATCATTTATTAGGGTTTGGTGAGATTGTGAGATTTTATTTGGTCAATACTAATTGATTTGTGAATCTTCCAGAAGATAACTCGATAAATTGGCGGGTAAAAATGAAAATTTTAAACTTCTAAATTTCGTTATATAAATATTAGAAGAGGTTCTATTACATTCTCAGGGTGTAGCTCAAACGGTTGAGGCCCTTGTGATTAAACATAGATTGTAAATATCGCGGGTTTGAAACTTAGGAGGGAACATATTTTTATTGATTTTTTTGATAATAACCTCTTTTTAATGAAATATTATAATAACCTCTTTTTAGTAAGGTAAATACACTGTGATTTTGGAAACACTCAAACTAAACTACGGAAACACTCAAACTAAACTACTCATTAAGCCTTTAAATGCGTTCAGAAACATAAAAATACATCATAATAGCTGGTCTAAAATCATAACATCAGATCTTGTGGACAAAACATAATCAGACCATATAAAGAAATTAGTTTTAATTAATTACAAAACTAATTAAAAGCTCTAAAAACAAGAAGCAAATAAAATACAACATCTTCACTTATTTTTCTGATTCAATCCTTGAAGCTACACTCCTTGCAAGTTGATCCTCTAATGACTTATTTGCCCTTATCAAGATAGGAATTATGTCTGTACATCTTGTGCACACATCAGATCTTGTGGACGAAACACAATCAGACCATATAAAGAAATCACATTTTTTGCCCTAAGTTGAAAAAAATATAGGGGTTATGGTCAACAATTGTAGATGAATTCCAACTTTATTTGCAATTTCACTAACCTGAGATGCACAATTGTAGAACCTCCGACCTGGATTTTTGGTGGTGCTTGATGTTCTTTTAATGGCTTCTTGACCACAAAAAAATAAACCTGAGATCGATTGCGCTTATGTTACTGGATGTGGTGGTCCTTGATGAGATTTCTTCCATGGTGAAAAAGGAGTTTTTATTGAAAACAAAACTAGATATATAAGTATATATATATATATATATATATATATATATATATATATATATATATAGGAGGGTTTAGAAAGGATTTGTTGTACACATGCGTGTTACTAGCGTTTTAGAATATTTAAATATGTCTTTGTACAGTAGCGGGTTGCAAGCGTAATAGACTCTTTTAAACAATTATATAACATTTTAACCTAATTGATTACACACATTTTTAACAAAGAAAGATGAGAACCATTAATCCATATTTACCATTCATCAAAAGATGAATCACAAAAAGTACCCTTAATTACAATACATAAAACATGTTAAGAAAGCATTTTTAGATAATATATATTTACCATTCATCAAAAGATGCCATACAAAAAGTACCATTAATTACAATACATCACAAAAAAACCAAGACCAGCAAAGCTAACATCACCATCACTCCGCCTTGTCCACAGTTTCCGCCCCCATCTCCTTAAAACTCATGTTGGTTGACACCGTAGTTATGGTGCCAACCAGGGTCTCACACACTGAGTCGTAGCATTCAGACTGTTGTTGCTGATAATCAGCAACCATTGCTCGAAACTCATTGTCGTGTTCCAACAACATGACGTACGTTACAGGAGTGGAAGGTGTTTGTTTTTTCGGCTGCGAGTGTAGCCCTAATAGCTTCCACTTTCTTCAACAAAAAGTCGTCTTTCTCTTTCTGAAAATCCATCGTTTTTTTCACTATGGCCTTCACGGTTTTCTCAAAAGAATTCATTTTGAGTATATCTTTCTGAAACTGTTAGTGTGATTGAATAACCAAACTTAATGTAGTTAAGTTTGATTTGTAGTAAGATATAGTAAGATCTAGTAAGATATAGCTTAACTTTAATGTAGGCTATCAATACCATAATATTTTTCCCTGCATTTTTGACAGGTGAGTATAATTGTGATCAATTAATTCTGACAGGTGATATAAATGCAAGTAATATCTAGATTAAACAAAAACACATGAGACAATTTGGTGCGTTTCACAAGCGTGGGACACCCTTTTTTTATTACAGTTATTATTTGTCCAGTGCGTTTCCCAAGCTTGGGAAAACCTTTTGTTTTTTATTATAGAGTTATTATTCGTCCGTGTGCGTTTCCCATGCGTGGGACACCCTTTTGTTTGGTCTGTGAGCCTTTTGGTTATATATACCTACACCACATTTGTGAAACTCATATACCTACATAATTTTAAATTATTTTTTTAGTTAATAATGGATTGCTCGTCATCATCATCCAGATCCTACAAGGCTGCCCTCAGAAGGCGAATTGAGGCTCAAATAGAGGTAGATAAAGCTTGTCGGGAAACTCTTACCGAAGAATTTGTAAAGACTAGCAACAACTTGGATGCCAGGGATCTCATTACAAAAGTTCTTACTCGGATGCCCGCTAGTTGTATCCGAGATCTTGCTGTTTTGTTTATGGTTGATGTAGGACAGAGAGAGCTTGACGAGTTAAGAGTTTTGGGCAAGGCAATTCTTGAACTGAATTGCTCAATGGAATTGAAGTTGAAGTTTCTTATGTCACTCAGAGATTAGTAGTAATAAAATTTTTATGTTTGTGATGGTGTGTTTATATGTGTGTTTTTGTCACACCCTCAAAATCCACTAACGGAGTTTTACCGTCAGAGGGTGTGAACTGGCAGGATCGGAATCATTAGTTATAACCAAACCAAAGAAAAACGTTTAAATGAAAGTAAGTGCGGAAGCGTAAAACCTTAATTCAAAAGCTGCGTCACGCAGGACGACTTAAAACCAAATGTAACTGTTAAAATTTAGTTTGCAGAATAAAAGTGTTTTCATTAATGCATGCTCCTAAACCGCGCGCCCGCCTCGGCTACCTGAGAATAACATACTAAAAGTGTCAACACAAGGTTGGTGAGTTCACAAGTTAAATAAGATAAATCGTTTAGCGTTTTGCGTAACCTCGTTACGGCGTTTCAGTATTGCGTAACCCCGTTACGACGTTTAAGTGTTGCGTAACCTTGTTACGACGTTTAAGTGTTGCGTAACCCCGTTACGACGTTTAAGTGTTGCGTAACCCCGTTACGACGTTTAAGTGTGTAACCACGTTACAGCGTTTAAGTGTGTAACCACGTTACAGCGTTTAAGTGTTTTGCATTACCAGATAGTGTTATGTCAAATTATATATCGATAGGTAGCTAATCTATACAACAAGTATCGCTAAGTGGTTCGCGACCGAAGCTGACTGTTTATCAAGTGCCCGTCACCAGGTCCTCCAGACCATGGTAAGTGTTAGCCAAAATTTACACCCACTCAACCTCCAGTTGAGCTTAGCGTCGGGTGGGGTTTGTCAAACCCAGTAGTACTACCCAAAAGTGACTCGCTATTCCAAATATTAACCGGTCCGATGTGTGGGACTTCAAATGTTACGTATGCCGCTTAGCCTTTACAAGTGATATATAATTTATAACAAAATCTTTCATATGCGTTTATCTCAGAAAATATGTTTATCGGAGTATGTTATCTCCCCCAAGTGAAAAACGTTTGAAAACAGTTTAAGAGTGGGGTAAGTGAACTCACTGTTTGCGAAGAATATCCGATCTAGATCACCGAGTGATGCGCGTCGTAGAAAACTCTCTAGCGTTCTAAAATAACAAAGAGATTTTCTAAGTATCGGAATGTTTAACGAGTCTCTAGACTCGGCACATAATACCTATGCACGTAACATGTTTCGTGTTTCGTTTGTGAATCGTGTGTGACTTAAACAAGTAAAATTGTGATACGATACATGAGTGAGCAATTACTTTCGTGTCACGTATTAATAACATACTTATTAGCAATTATTCCCGTAGGGGCATTTTGGTCAACAAACAAAGACTAACTAACCATTATTCCCCATAAGGGCAATTTGGTCAATTCATGGCAATCAACTAGCAACTATTCCCCGCAAGGGTATTTTGGTCAAAATACAACAATTATATAAAAACTATCATATTTCATGCATTCCTATACAACTCAGCAGCTAGTTTCGTTATGACAGAATTTCTACTTGAAAGATTGCACTAGTTTACCGATTATAACGTCTCAATTAATTTACCAAAAATTACCACAGGAGCATACATATCTTAGGTTTCCAGAACATCTTTTATCTTATTTTTATTCCATATAGATTGTTCATAATGATCAAAACATTACAGCTAACTTATATCAGTCAGATTCATGCACATCAGAATGTTATTTACCATTCCCGTTAAAAGAAAAATCCAATAAATGCAAGACCACTTGGGTTTGGTTCCTAACTCAGTGAGTCAACCTCCAGAAGTGGAACCAACCCAATTGGTCTCGTAGTTCATGAGATATAACATTTACAACATAACCTAACAGCAGGTCTAACAGCTCAGCTTTGCATCACGTTTTTGTAAAATCATAAAAGTATACTTCCACTTATCCAAAAATTACGAATTTATACTTCATAGAAACTAGACTCAACCTAGTTTACTGCAGTACCCACAATCTCAATCAATTTTCACGTTTACACTTCGTTACAGTCAATTAAACATCGTATATACGTTCTGTCCAGAATCTGTTCACATCAAAACTCATCATAATAACAATCTATGAACTATCATGCATCCATATAACCCTCTAGACACTATAACTACTATCCATGCATATCAATTACACCATACATACAAGATTAGGGTTTTATTTGAACTCACAATCAAGGACACAACAATTAACATGCAATACTATCAAACTAGTTATCAATTCATTATCCAAATAACAACAATCATATTAATCATATGCATGAACAAAATCGGCCAGCTAGGGTTTGTTATTAACCCAACAAACATCAAATTCAATCAACAAGGATGTGAAGGATGATCAAATATACCTTCCTAGCACTTTGTTCTTCAATCAAAGGCTTGAATTGATGGTGTATGTGTGTGTGTTTGTGGACGGCAGCCAAGAGAGAACAAGGGAGGGGCCGATCGGGTCTTGTGGGTTTAGAAAATAGATTAGGGTTTGTAGTTAAGGTTATATTTATAGATATACAAGTTACACTCTAGTCCCTAAACTTCCAAATGTTACATCTCTAGCCTAATTAGTTGGTTCTTGTTTCTTGTTTAACATTCCACATAACAATCAAGTAACACACATATATCTAACACATAATAATCACATAATTAGTGTTTTGACGTTTGTCTTTTATTTATCAATCGTTCGCGTCAACTCGTTTGCGTTTCGGTGCAAATCCCGAAAGACTACACATGTAGTAAGTGTTAAGCGTCATTTAAACCCTAGTTTAAATGTAATGAAGTATGCGTTATAGATTCAACGATCTTAAAGTTTGAATTAACGGAGTTGAGTTAACGGGGTTAACCTGAAATTGACGATTGTCACATCATTCCCATGTTAAAGAATTTTCGTCCCGAAAATTAGAGTTAAGTCGTGATGAGAGCCTGAAAAAGTAAGAAAAAATTTTCAGTTTGTCATATCATCCCCTAGTAGAAAGAAATTTCGTCCCGAAATTTAGTTCATACCTCCGGTGATGTTTGACGGTTTGCCGGGTTTCGCGGTTTTCGGTGTTTGGTTAGCCCTTCAAAAAGGTGAGGATACTTTTTCATCATGTGATCCTCGCGTTCCCACGTGAACTCCGGTCCACGTCTCGAGTTCCAATGAACCTTAACGATTGGAATTTTGCTGTGCTTGAGCGTTTTGGTTTCCCAATCCAAAACCTCGACTGGTTCCTCAATGAACCGTAACTGTTCATCAACTTGTAGTTCCTCCAAAGGGACTACTTGGGTTTCATCAGACAGGCATTTCTTCAAATTTGATACGTGGAATACATCGTGTACGCCACTGAGTTCTGTTGGTAGGTCCAGTCGGTACGCCACCGAACCAATGCGCTCAGTTATCCGGTACGGACCAACATACCGTGGGTTGAGTTTGTTTCGCTTACCAAAGCGAACCACACCTTTCCAAGGTGAGACTTTAAGTAACACCCGATCGTTCACTTGAAATTCGAGAGGTTTTCGGCGCTTATCGGCGTAACTCTTTTGGCGATCTCGTGCTGCTGCCATGCGATTTCGGATTTGAACAATCTTTTCCGAGGTTTCGAGTACCAGTTCCAGACCAGTGATTTGGCTATCACCCACCTCTGCCCAGCAGAGTGGTGATCGACACTTCCGTCCGTACAGCGCTTCAAACGGCGCTGCCTTAATACTTGCGTGGTAGCTGTTATTATACGAAAACTCTACCAAGGGTAAGTGGGGTTCCCAACTTTTTCCGAAATCTAAGACGCATGCACGCAACATATCCTCCAGGGTCTGAATAGTCCGTTCACTTTGCCCATCCGTCTGTGGATGGTATGCGGTACTCATATCGAGACGTGTGCCCAGTGCGCTTTGCAGCGACTTCCAAAAGTGCGAGGTGAAACGAGAATCTCGATCGGAAATGATCGAGACAGGCACTCCGTGTCTCGACACTACTTCCTTCATGTAGACACGAGTCAGTCTTTCCATTTTGTCTGTTTCTTTAATCGCTAGGAAGTGTGCCGATTTAGTCAACCGCATCCCGTCGGCGTCTTAGGCAAACCCGTAATAAAATCCATTGAGATGTGTTCCCATTTCCACATTGGGAGTTCCGGTAGTTGCAGTAGACCAGATGGTTTCTGGTATTCTATCTTGACTGTGGCACAAGTCAAACATTTGCTCACGTAGGTGGCAATGTCGGCTTTCATGTTCGGCCACCAGTAAAGTGCCTTTAAATCATGATACATTTTATCTGAGCCAGGGTGGATAGAATATCGGGACTTGTGAGCTTCGTCCATCACTAGAGTTCTCAACTCTCTGTATCGTGGAACCCAAATCCGGTTCTCAAAATATCGGACCCCGTCCGATCTGGTTTCAAGTTGCTTGTTCATGCCCCGCATGAGTTCCGATGGAAGATTATCATCTTTCAAAGCTTCCAGTTGCGCATCGCGAATCTGATCGGGTAAGCTGGCATGAATCGTGAGTTGCAATGCTCTCACCCGTCTGGGTTTATCCGTTTGCTGAGGGCGTCGGCCACCACATTGGCCTTGCCAGGGTGGTACTTGATGGCACAATCATAATCTTTAAGCAGCTCGACCCAACGACGCTGTCGCATGTTCAGCTCCTTCTGATCGTAGATATGTTGGAGACTCTTGTGGTCGGTGTAAATGGTAAACTTGGTACCGTACAAGTAATGCCTCCATATCTTAAGAGCAAACACCACAGCTCCGAGTTCCAAATCATGGGTCGTGTAGTTCTTCTCGTGAACCCGTAGTTGTCTGGAGGCGTAGGCTATAACCTTCTCGAGTTGCATCAGCACACAACCGAGACCTTGTATAGATGCGTCACAGTGTACCTCAAAATTTTCCGTTCCCTCGGGGAGAGCTAAAATAGGGGCGCTACAAAGCTTGGTTTTCAACAGTTGAAAAGCGGATTCTTGCGCGTCACCCCAGTTGTACTTAGTGCCCTTGTGAGTCAAAGCGGTGAGGGGTTGAGCAATCTTTGAAAATCCCTCGATGAAACGCCGGTAGTAGCCGGCCAGTCCTAGGAATTGTCGCACCTCAGTCGGAGTCTTAGGTGCTTCCCAGTTTTTGATGGCCTCTACCTTACCGGGATCGACATGGATACCATTCTCGTTGATCACATGTCCTAAAAAGTGGACCTCGCGAAGCCAAAATTCACATTTCGAGAGTTTAGCATACAGTTGTTCCTTCTTCAGTAGTTCCAGAATTATCCTTAAGTGCTCTTCGTGGTCAGTCTCGTTCTTGGAGTAGACGAGAATATCATCAATGAAAACAATCACAAACTTGTCGAGGTACGCCTTGCATACTCGATTCATGAGATCCATAAATACGGCTGGTGCGTTGGTTAGGCCAAAAGGCATAACCGAAAACTCGTAGTGACCATACCGTGTTCTGAAAGCCGTCTTTGAAAAATCTTCTTCGCGCACTCTCAGCTGGTGGTAACCGGATCGTAGATCGATCTTCGAGTAGTAACTCGATCCCTGAAGCTGGTCAAACAAATCATCAATTCGGGGTAAAGGATAACGGTTCTTGACCGTCACCTTGTTCAACTCCCGGTAGTCGATGCACATTCGGAAAGTCCCGTCTTTCTTTCGGACAAACAAGACAGGGGCTTCCCATGGCGATGAGCTAGGTCGGATAAAACCTTTATCCAACAAATCTTGCAATTGAGTGGACAACTCCTGAAGTTCCGCCGGTGCGAGTCGATACGGGGCTCGTGCTATGGGTGCTGCACCGGGTGTCAACTCGATTTGGAATTCGACTTGACGAATAGGAGGGAGTCCGGGCAAATCCTCCGGGAAAACTTCCGGAAAGTCTCGCACAACCGGTATGTCTTCAATTCGTTTCTCCTCCGCGGGTTTCTCAACAATCTGCGCCAAAATTGCCGGATGACCCTTTCGTAGATACTTCTGTGCCTTCAAAAGGGTAATGACGCTGGTGGTCATGCCGCTTCTCTCGCCTCGGACCGAAATGATCTCGCCGGAAGGGGTAGAAATGTGAACTATCTTGTCGTGACATATAATCTCCGCTCGGTTCTCGGATAACCAGTCCATGCCGACAACGACATCGAAACTACTAAGCGTAAAAGGAATAAGGTCGATATCAACAATATGACCTGACAGTTTTAACTTACATCCCGCAAGTACATGAGTCGTTACTACAGTTTTACCGTTAGCTAATTCAACAGGAAACTTAGCGTCTAACGGGGTTGGAGTCAGGTTTAAAAGTTGGCTAAAAGCTTTTGACACAAAACTCCTATCAGCTCCAGTGTCAAACAAAATAGAAGCAAAACAATCGTTTACAGGGAACTTACCAGACACCACATGCGGATCATTGCGGGCTTGACCCGATCCAATCACAAACGCTCTTCCTTTGCCATTTCCTCCACCATTACTGCCACTTCCATTACCCCCATTATTGTCATTCTGTTTCAGCTTGGGGCAATCCTTCCGGAAATGACCTTCCTGTCCACATTCAAAACATCCCTTAGTTGTCATCGGTGGCTTAGGAGCACCCTTCGCCGCAAGGTCAACTCTACATTCCTTCGCTTGGTGACCCTTCTTTCCGCATCTTTGACACTTGACACGGTCACACTGACCAACATGATGAAAGTTGCACCTGTTGCACTTTGGATATTTCCCAGCATATCCGCTCGAAACCTGCCCGCTACCGTTGTTGTTGTTGTGATTCTGAGTGTTGAAACTCCGAGTGAACTCGGGCTTACGGTAGTGTTGTTGCGGTGGGAGGTTCGAGGATGAAGATCTGGTGTTGTCAAACTTTCTCTTCCCGCTGTTCGGGTTGCTGTTGCTGTTACTGTTGCTGACGTGGTCATTACTCGGGTTGTCACGGGCTTTAGTGGTCGAACCCCTAGGTGGTAACGCACCTTGGGTCACAGCCTGATCCGTCAGTTTGTGAGCTAAACGGATCGCTTGTTGGATCGTGGCTGGTCTGGAAGACGTCACCATGCCCTGACTCTGCGGTGCTAACCCTTCAATGTACATTTCAATCCTCTTACTCGGCGGATCCACCATCCGCGGACACATCACAGCCAACTCGTGAGAACGAGTAGTGTAGGCTTCAATTTCTGAGCCCACCATCTTCAGCGACCAAAATTCTGACTCTAACTTCGAAATCTCTTCTCTCGGACAGTACTCCTCTCGCATCATGTTCTTGAACTCCTCCCAGTTCATCGCGTTAGCCAGTTCCAATCCAAGAATTTGCACATCTGCACATCGTCTGGGGACACCTCTGAGTGTGCCTCCTCCTCAGCTGGTTCCTCCTCCGGTTCTTCTTCAGGTTCCTCCTCGGGCTCCTCTTCGGGATCTTCCTCGGGATCCTCCTCAGGCTCCTCTTCGGGATCTTCTTCAGGTTCTACATCAGGCTCTGCCTCGGGCTCTGCCTCAGGTTCTGCTACGTTCTGGGCAAGTTGCATTTGTAGGATATCGCAACGTTCTAAGGCTATTTCGGTTCGGGTCCTTGCTTCTTGGAGTTGCTCTTGCAAGTCTATCATCTCGGCTTGCATCTTCATCATAACCTTGGTTTGTTGCTCACTAGTCTCTTGCATTTCTTTCATTGCCGCTGCCATGCGGGCAATCTCCTCCTGAGTCTCGGTTCCATCTTTAAACAGTCTGGCAACATTTTCTCTAGTGTAGCGCATGTAACCCACATCACGCTCCAAACAAGAAACGACAGCTGCGAGAACTCGCTCTACAGGTTCGGTTATAGGTGGTAGAGTGTTAGGGTAAGCAGGGTGGTTCGGGTGAGGCAATGGGGGAACTTGTTCACGGTAGACCATACGTCTGATCATGTTGGGGTACCAATCCCAGCTAACGTCGTTTTCATAAAGGCCTCCGGATAGGCGGTACCTCTTCGGTGCAGGAGCTTCGAGTTCCGGGACTACACGGGGTGGCGAGGCAGTAGGTAACTGCGGTTCCTTCCCGTGAGCATGCGTCATCGAATCGGATGATGATGAGGGTGGCGTCGACATTTCTACAGGTAAGCCGTGTATATGCGCGCGTATGAGTGAAGGAGGTAAAGAAATAAGATTTCAAGACTACACAAACCTATGCAGTGCGTATCATTATAACTAATGGGTCGTCGCGGTTATAGTCTAGTATGCATGCAGCTTCTAGTTCGCTATAACCAATGGCTCTGATACCAATCTGTCACACCCTCAAAATCCACTAACGGAGTTTTACCGTCAGAGGGTGTGAACTGGCAGGATCGGAATCATTAGTTATAACCAAACCAAAGAAAAACGTTTAAATGAAAGTAAGTGCGGAAGCGTAAAACCTTAATTCAAAAGCTGCGTCACGCAGGACGACTTAAAACCAAATGTAACTGTTAAAATTAAGTTTGCAGAATAAAAGTGTTTTCATTAATGCATGCTCCTAAACCGCGCGCCCGCCTCGGCTACCTGAGAATAACATACTAAAAGTGTCAACACAAGGTTGGTGAGTTCACAAGTTAAATAAGATAAATCGTTTAGCATTTTGCGTAACCTCGTTACGGCGTTTCAGTATTGCGTAACCCCGTTACGACGTTTAAGTGTTGCGTAACCTCGTTACGACGTTTAAGTGTTGCGTAACCCCGTTACGACGTTTAAGTGTTGCGTAACCCCGTTACGACGTTTAAGTGTGTAACCACGTTACAGCGTTTAAGTGTGTAACCACGTTACAGCGTTTAAGTGTGTAACCACGTTACAGCGTTTAAGTGTTTTGCATTACCAGATAGTGTTATGTCAAATTATATATCGATAGGTAGCTAATCTATACAACAAGTATCGCTAAGTGGTTCCCGAAGCTGACTGTTTATCAAGTGCCCGTCACCAGGTCCTCCAGACCATGGTAAGTGTTAGCCAAAATTTACACCCACTCAACCTCCAGTCGAGCTTAGCGTCGGGTGGGGTTTGTCAAACCCAGTAGTACTACCCAAAAGTGACTCGCTATTCCAAATATTAACCGGTCCGATGTATGGGACTTCAAATGTTACGTATGCCGCTTAGCCTTTACAAGTGATATATAATTTATAACAAAATCTTTCATATGCGTTTATCTCAGAAAATATGTTTATCGGAGTATGTTATCTCCCCCAAGTGAAAAACGTTTGAAAACAGTTTAAGAGTGGGGTAAGTGAACTCACTGTTTGCGAAGAATATCCGATCTAGATCACCGAGTGATGCGCGTCGTAGAAAACTCTCTAGCGTTCTAAAATAACAAAGAGATTTTCTAAGTATCGGAATGTTTAACGAGTCTCTAGACTCGGCACATAATACCTATGCACGTAACATGTTTCGTGTTTCGTTTGTGAATCGTGTGTGACTTAAACAAGTAAAATTGTGATACGATACATGAGTGAGCAATTACTTTCGTGTCACGTATTAATAACATACTTATTAGCAATTATTCCCGTAGGGGCATTTTGGTCAACAAACAAAGACTAACTAACCATTATTCCCCATAAGGGCAATTTGGTCAATTCATGGCAATCAACTAGCAACTATTCCCCGCAAGGGTATTTTGGTCAAAATACAACAATTATATAAAAACTATCATATTTCATGCATTCCTATACAACTCAGCAGCTAGTTTCGTTATGACAGAATTTCTACTTGAAAGATTGCACTAGTTTACCGATTATAACGTCTCAATTAATTTACCAAAAATTACCACAGGAGCATACATATCTTAGGTTTCCAGAACATCTTTTATCTTATTTTTATTCCATATAGATTGTTCATAATGATCAAAACATTACAGCTAACTTATATCAGTCAGATTCATGCACATCAGAATGTTATTTACCATTCCCGTTAAAAGAAAAATCCAATAAATGCAAGACCACTTGGGTTTGGTTCCTAACTCAGTGAGTCAACCTCCAGAAGTGGAACCAACCCAATTGGTCTCGTAGTTCATGAGATATAACATTTACAACATAACCTAACAGCAGGTCTAACAGCTCAGCTTTGCATCACGTTTTTGTAAAATCATAAAAGTATACTTCCACTTATCCAAAAATTACGAATTTATACTTCATAGAAACTAGACTCAACCTAGTTTACTGCAGTACCCACAATCTCAATCAATTTTCACGTTTACACTTCGTTACAGTCAATTAAACATCGTATATACGTTCTGTCCAGAATCTGTTCACATCAAAACTCATCATAATAACAATCTATGAACTATCATGCATCCATATAACCCTCTAGACACTATAACTACTATCCATGCATATCAATTACACCATACATACAAGATTAGGGTTTTATTTGAACTCACAATCAAGGACACAACAATTAACATGCAATACTATCAAACTAGTTATCAATTCATTATCCAAATAACAACAATCATATTAATCATATGCATGAACAAAATCGGCCAGCTAGGGTTTGTTATTAACCCAACAAACATCAAATTCAATCAACAAGGATGTGAAGGATGATCAAATATACCTTCCTAGCACTTTGTTCTTCAATCAAAGGCTTGAATTGATGGTGTATGTGTGTGTGTTTGTGGACGGCAGCCAAGAGAGAACAAGGGAGGGGCCGATCGGGTCTTGTGGGTTTAGAAAATAGATTAGGGTTTGTAGTTAAGGTTATATTTATAGATATACAAGTTACACTCTAGTCCCTAAACTTCCAAATGTTACATCTCTAGCCTAATTAGTTGGTTCTTGTTTCTTGTTTAACATTCCACATAACAATCAAGTAACACACATATATCTAACACATAATAATCACATAATTAGTGTTTTGACGTTTGTCTTTTATTTATCAATCGTTCGCGTCAACTCGTTTGCGTTTCGGTGCAAATCCCGAAAGACTACACATGTAGTAAGTGTTAAGCGTCATTTAAACCCTAGTTTAAATGTAATGAAGTATGCGTTATAGATTCAACGATCTTAAAGTTTGAATTAACGGAGTTGAGTTAACGGGGTTAACCTGAAATTGACGATTGTCACAGTTTTGGTGATAATAAAATTTTTATGTTTGTGTTAAAACATTGATTAAACATGTAATTATTATCTTAAAGTGCATTACTGTCACACCCCGACTAGGTAGTTGCGGAAGCGTAATACGGGAATGTAACAGATAACACTGGTATCAACAACATTGTTTATAAGGAAATTCATAACTAATTTACATCATAATACATGGGTTGGTACTAAGTTTACAAACTAGATGTGAAAAACACATAACCGGTTTACGAGCTTCTTATATAGTATTACATCTGCGTCTATTCACAGCTATTCAACTTTCCTCCTAACACCAAGCATGTAAGCAAATCATTCCACTTTTGCTTTACCTGAAAAGCATGTTAAAACGGGTCAACTACGTCTAGTTGGTGAGTTTCAAGTTTCACGAGTATCAATGAAATCAGTATACGAGTTCGTAAAGTTTACAGTGTGTATGTATATATGTCTGTGTATGATGTATTATACTAAGCCACAAGTGAAACCGAAACGAGCTAAAACACATGGCCTCCACTGCCCATGCACTCCCGTTGGCATTTAACAGCCAATTTGCCCCATGTATGTACTATGTCTAACACCACATAGCAGTATGTAAATATAATGACAATGTGCAACTGGTTTTACATATGTTCCGGCATACCCCACCGGCTCTGTCACAGTTGGGTTTGTCAAACCGATAGTACTATCCACAAGCCACCGGCACGAAGTTAATCACTTGTGTTTGTGGGGACTTGTCAAGTGTTAGTACTTAGATAATCCACATCATCACACGTTTTCAAGTATAACAGTTTATGTAAACATGCTTTTCACCCCAAAAGTTCGTAACACAGTTTAGAAAGTGGGGGTCGTGAAACTCACCTTATCGTAGTTCGCACAGAAATTACGTGTCAGATAGTCAGATGTCTCGTTTATAGCCTGATTCCTATAAACGGTATCGTATCGTTAATACTAGTACAGTGTTCAAGCTAAGTCGGGCTGTATAGATAATCTGGGTATAGCTGTTAGGCCCAGAACATGACTATAGTCTTAGATTGTGACGTTGTATACTATGAAATGTTTAAAACTGGATTTGGCTCAGTTTCACCGTTTTCCGAGCCTAGCTCAGTTGATCGTTTATACGTTTCGGGATTAGGTAAGATCACACAAACTTAAGTAAATCTATTGATTGATAAAATGATTTGATTTATGAAAGAATTTTAAGGTTTCGGTGTCTGGTTTGATCGCAGGGTTCGTTTCCGTTTTCATACGGGTTTGATTATACAAAACGCGTACAATCCACCCGAATTGTCCGGAATTCTCGTAAAAAGTTCGTTTTTATCAATATCATTCAAAAATATGATATTTGACCACTTTTGACATTTTGACATACCAGTCAGTCCGTTAAACACAAAACTGCCGGTTTCGTTAAAACAATTATAATTTAAATCTTTAATAAATCATAACTAATTATGTAATTACATATAAATTATGTAAATTTTTGTAAAAATACATTAAGACATGGAGAATTTTATAAAAATATTTCCAAAAATTTTATGATTATTTATTTATTTATAAAAATTCATTTAATAGGTTATAATCATGTAATAAATGGCCCGTTTATATCAAACGACCTCCGAAAAATCCCATAATTTTTACCAATGGTCTCAATGTGACTACATAGCCCCTGCAAAATTTCCAGAACCTAACTCTTTTGACAAAATGCCTTTTTGTGCGTTTTTCGGCTGTTAAAACTCGGTTCAACCATGGCTGCACAAACCATACTTAGACAATTCCAATGATTCCCAAACTTTACCAGTGATCTTACCATCCCATATCAAACTCCAAAGCCAAGTTTCATAATTTTTCAATATGTTTTGCTATTTTTCCCAAATAAACGCCCATAAACGGGAATAAATTCACCAAATATTCTCCGTTTATCGAAAAATTACCAAATTTGAACAGGCACTCATTTATATGATCCCTAATGTCCCTGAAAATTTTCACAATCTAACAACAAGCACGTCACAACCTAATACTAAACAGCCCCTAAACGAGTATTACGGGTTTACCTTGTCGGTTTTCGATGAATTTTGCTAGCTTAAACGACTTTCCGGGTCTCGGGTTGCAAACTCAGTATATCTACATATCATATAACATCAAACCAAGCATAAATCATCCATGTAACAGCCTTGATAATTAGGGTTTCGGTTTTGGGTTCAAACCGAACTTTCTAACCGTAAAAACGTTGTATTCATGTTCTAATCCGTGTTTTTGACCAAAAAAGTATATGTTCCAGGTTTGTAAACATGTTTAACATCAAAACATAATTTTACTTGATTTTTAGGGTTTTTGGATGGTTAAACATGTTTAACACTAATTAAATCATGTTTATATGTTAATCATATGGATCAAACTTTGTTAAAACTTGTTAGAATTGAATCTTACCTTAGGGTTTTTGAAAGAAGGTTGAGAGAACAGGGGCTGGAGCTGCTGGACTTGAAATATTTGTATGTTATAATGAATAAGATAGCTTAGGATGAAAGTTATAAAAAGGTGTGTGGTGTATAATTTTCTAGCCGATCGGAACTATGAAGGGCTCCTTAATGGGCTGTTTTGGCCCATTAAATTATGCATACAAGCCCAAACATGAAAAGCCCATTTTAAATTTAGTTCGGGTCCGGTTTTTCGCAAGAAAATTAATTCGGGTGTGAGAAATAACGTAAAAACGAGTGTTTTTCAGCTTATTTTTGTAAAATAAGAAAAACGTACTGACTCGTTGTAAAATTCCAAAATATTTTCACGGATGGCTTAGAACATGTCATATAAGTGTTTTATAAATCTTTTTCGGCTTAACGGATGCTACAATGCTTGTTTTGATATTAACGATTGCGTTTAAGCTTATAGCGTATCGATAAACGAAACCTTTTTCGTTTAAAGAGTTTTAAACGTACCGAGGCCTAAATATCAATATGTTAGCCTCTAAAACATATATATAACTCGTATATGACCCCTCAGTATGTATACGGGTCATAGTTAGTATCAGTCGGTTACTCGTTTAAACACTACGAATTAACCGATTTATCGTTTACTTGATACGTAATGAATATAGTGTACCCCGTTTTGTCATGAATGTCACATTCTCCCCCCGTTAAGAAATTTCGTCCCCGAAATTTAATGTGTTATCGGTTTTCTAGGGAACAGGTGTGGGTATTTCTTTCGGAATTCGTCCTTTCGTTCCCAAGTATATTCGGGTCCTTGTTTTGAATTTCACCGAACTTTTACCAATGAAATTTTGTTGTGTCGTAACTGTTTGGTTTTCCCGTCTACAATTTCTACCGGTTCCTCTACGAAGTTGAGTTTTTCGTTGATCTGAACATCTTCCAGTGGTACTATTGTCGTTTCATCAGTCAAACACTTTTTTAGATTCGATACATGAAACACGTCGTGAATAGTGCTCAGTTCTAAGGATAGTTTTAATCGATAAGCTACGGGACCAATTTTTGCAACAATCTCAAAAGGTCCGATGTATCTCGGGGCTAGTTTACCAGTCTTTCCAAATCTTATAACACCTTTCCATGGCGATACTTTTAAAAATACCTTATCACCTATTTCAAAAGATAACGGTTTTCTGCGAACATCGGCATAACTCTTTTGTCGGTCACGGGCAGCTTTCAATTTTTGTTTAACTTGGTGAATCTTATCGGTGGTTTCCTGAATTAAATCGGATCTTGAAATTTGAGTATCACCCACTTCTGTCCAACATAGTGGTGATCTACATTTTCGCCCGTATAGAGCTTCATAAGGTGCTGCTTGTATACTACTGTGATAACTGTTATTGTAAGAGAATTCAATGAGCGGGAGGTGTTGATCCCAATTCCCTTTGAAGTCCAGTACACAAGCATGAAGTAAATCTTCTAAGGTTTGGATGGTTCGTTCAGATTGACCATCGGTTTGAGGATGGTAAGCTGTACTTAAGTCGATTCGGGTTCCCAAGGCTTCTTGTACTGCTTGCTAGAAATGTGAAGTAAAGTGACTGTTTCGATCGGAAATGATCGAAAGAGGTACTCCGTGTCGAGATACTATTTCATCGATGTAAATTTGAGCGAGTTTTTCGGTGGTGTAGTTGTTACGGATGGGAATAAAGTGTGCGGATTTGGTTAACCGGTCCACAATTACCCAAATTGCGTTGTGTCCTCTGGAGGTTTTAGGAAGGTGTGTCACAAAGCCCATGGTAATTTGTTCCCATTTCCATTGTGGGATTTCGGGTTGTTGTAACATTCCCGAAGGTTTTTGATATTCCGCCTTTACCCTTGCACATGTTGCACATTTACTTACATACACGGCTATATCCTTTTTCATACCAGGCCACCAGTAAAATTCTTTGACATCCTTATACATCTTATCAGCACCTGGATGAATAGAATATTTGGATTTGTGTGTTTCATCAAGTATCAGCTTTCGGAGTTTATGAAGTGTTGGAATCCAGACCCGGTTTTTGTAATAATATACTTCATCGGTTTTCTTCTCAAAATTCCTTTCATTTCCATGTAGTTCTTCTTTTTCTAGCTGATCTGCCTTCAAGGCCTCATCTTGTGCAATGCGAACTTGTTCGGTTAGGCTACTTTGAACAATCATTCCGAGTGCTCGTACCCTTAATGGTCTGATTCTGTCTTTTCGACTTAAGGCATCAGCTACTACGTTGGCCTTACCCGAGTGGTATTTAATCTCACAATCGTAATCATTTAACAGTTCTACCCATCTTCTTTGTCTCATGTTTAGCTCTTTCTGATCAAATATGTGTTGTAAGCTTTTGTGATCAGTATAGATGGTACATTTAGTGCCATACAAGTAATGTCTCCAAATCTTCAATGCAAAGATAACTGCTCCCAATTCCAAATCATGGGTCGTATAATTCTTTTCATGCACTTTTAATTGTCGGGAAGCATATGCTATTACTTTCTTTCTTTGCATCAGTACGCATCCTAAACCTTTACGAGATGCGTCACAATATACCACCAATTCATCAGTTCCATCTGGAAGGCTTAATATTGGAGCTTCACATAACTTCTGTTTTAACGTTTGAAAGGCCATTTCTTGTTCTTCTTCCCATTCATATGCTCGATCTTTTTGAGTTAGGAGGGTTAGAGGTTGTGCAATACTTGAAAAGTTTTCAATGAATCTTCTATCATACCCGGCTAGTCCTAAGAATTGACGAATTTCTCTTGGTGACTTAGGCACTTGCCAATTCTTAATAGCTTCAATTTTACTTGGGTCTACTTGGATTCCTTGATATTTCACAATGTGTCCCAAAAACTGCACTTCTTGTAGCCAAAACTTACATTTGGACAACTTTACGTATAACTTCTCTTGCCTCAATAATTTTAAAATTTCCCGCAAATGTTGTTCGTGTTCCTCCTTACTTTTCGAATATATCAGAATGTCATCGATAAACACTATCACGAACTTGTCAAGGTAAGGTTTGCAAACTCGGTTCATGAGGTCCATAAACACTGCAGGTGCATTCGTCAACCCAAACGGCATAACCAAAAATTCATAGTGACCATACCGAGTTCGGAACGCTGTTTTTGGTACGTCTTCTTTCTGAATTCTCACTTGATGATAACCAGATCTAAGATCAATTTTTGAAAAATACTTCGCACCTTGGAGCTGATCAAACAAGTCATCAATTCGAGGTAAGGGGTATCTATTCTTTATAGTCACTTTATTCAATTCCCGATAATCAATACACATTCGAAAACTCCCATTTTTCTTCTTTACAAACAACACTGGTGCTCCCCACGGTGAGTAACTAGGGCGAATAAAACCCCTGTCCAGTAACTCTTGTAACTGGTTGGACAGTTCTTGCATTTCAGAAGGCGCAAGTCTATAAGGTGCCTTAGCAATGGGTGCTGCTCCCGGTATCAAGTCAATACGGAATTCTACTTGTCGGGTCGGTGGTAAACCAGGCAACTCTTCGGGGAATACATCTGAATACTCGTGTACCACTGGGATGTCTTCCATTCGTTTTTCCTCGGGTTCCTTAACTGTTACACTCGCCAAGTATAAAGTACAACCTTGGCGTAAATATCTCAATGCCTTAAGTTGAGATATGAGAGGCAGTACCGTACCAGATTTCTCACCTTGAACAATTATAGCCTCATCATTCGGAAGAGGTATTCTAACGGTCTTATCCTTACAGACAATTTCAATTTTATACTTAGATAGCCAGTCCATACCGACTATAACATCGAAACTTCCCAATTCCACTGGGAGTAAATCAATAAGGAACGGGTGGTCGTTTAGGATAAGGGAACAGTCTCGGACTATTCGGTTAACAAGTATAGACTTACCGTTAGCGAGTTCTATAGTATATGGTTTTGTTAGTTCACTAACCGGCATATTTTCTAAAGGTAAGAAATTAATAGATACGAAACTTCTATCGGCACCCGTGTCAAACAAAACTGAAGCATACTGACCCGAAACTAAGAATGTACCTGTCACCACATTCGGATCATGACGCGCTTCACCCGGTCCTAATACAAACGCGCGTCCCTTAGCTGCATTGGAGGTTGATGCTTGTGCTTGGTTCTGTCTACTCACTGTACTCGGGTTCAAATTGGGGCAGTATCTCCGAAAATGTCCCGTACTGCCACATTTATAACATGTACGAGGGTTCATTGTAGATGGAGTTTGCTGATTAGATTGTTGTCGGATTGGTTGGTGACTAGATGTTTGTGAACGATGGGGTTGGGTTGTTTGAAATTGTCGGTTTGAAGTATTCATTATTGTTCTACCACTTGGGGTATTATGCCCAATATTTCCGCTTCTCTGACATATGATCGTTCGACAATTTCCAGTATGATGAAAATTACACGTTCCACACTTCGGAAATGACCCCTTGTATGTATCATGTTTCATGTCGAAACTGGTCATAGCATAGTCCTGAGTTGTAGGGCATAATCGTTTATTCTGAGATTTCATTTGTGTTCTAGAGGTATAACTAGTTCGTTTCAAACTGGATGATTCTCCTGGAACTCTTAATACACCATTTCTTGTAAGGTCAAAAGTAACGATGCTGGCTTGTAACACGACACTCTCTAAAGTTGGGTGGGCTGCAGAATAGACTATACTTCTCACAGCTGGGGTTAGTCCCCAAACATAACGCTCAATGCGCTTGGATTCCGGAATAATTGACCATGGTACCAAACGAGTCAATTCATCGAAACGATTTGTGTAACTTCGATGATCAGTGCCTCTCATTTCCAAATTCCAAAGTTCGTGTTCTAATTTCAGGATCTCATCTCTTGGGCAAAATTGTTCTAACATAAGGGTTTTTAATTCAGCCCATGACATACGATTAATGGCATCTTGTCCCCTTATTTGGACTACCGTGTTCCACCACATCAGCGCTTGGTCTAGAAACATACTGGTAACAAATTTGACCACGCGGTTCGGTGGACACTTACTGATATTAATTTCTAATTCGGTGTCTTCTATCCATTCGACCAGTCCACCAGGTCCTTCAATACCCTTAAACTCAATCGATTTATATAATGGAAATTGTTTGTATGAGTACTCCTGACACGGGGGTTCTCGGTTATTATTATTATTATTAGTCGTGTTAACAACCGGTACAGGGTTCGAGTTCGGGATATTATCAGGGTGCACAACAGGTTCTGGGTTCCCAGTGACATTCATAGTTGGGTGAGTGTTATTATTATTTATGACATTGTCAGTATACACCGGGGTAGTAACACCCGGGGCTACATTAGTGTCCGGCGGAGATGTATTAACAGTGGCCGTGGTGGTGCTCGTAGGTTGATTAACAGTATTGTTAGCACGTATGCCTGCAGTGACTTGTGTTACAATTGTTGGTATCACTGCTTGTAGTTGACGAGCAATCATTGCGGCCACTTCCGCCTCAGACAAAGGGTTTGTTTTCTTCGGGGCCATTCTATAGAATAATCAGTTATATAATAATCAATATCGTTTCACTATGATCAACACAACTTTACGATATTACACCTTCACAACACATAACTATGCCAAAGAGAACACGTTTGTATTAATTATAATCATTACTGTACATATGCATCCAAAATTAGCGCATAGGCTTAACCTGGTATAGGCCAGCTCTGGTATATGCGTATCAAAATTTGTCACCAAGTGACAAGTAGACTTAACCCGATAAGGGCCAGTGCTTGAGATAGTACAAAACCACAAACAACTCCCAAGCCAGCCCAACACGCTGTAACAAAATGCTGCTTGGGATATCAAAAGACTATATACATGAGACCAGACTACTGGGTCCTATCCATTCTTTGTGACATGGAACCACAACCAAACCACAGCAGCCACTAGGGCCGCATTAACCGCTAAACATGCCCCCAGTAGTATCATCGCTCGATCCTGACGCCCGTGGCTGTCAACACTGGATCTTTGTACAATTCTGATTTCCTGCTGCATATACCTCATGTGATCATACATATCGTGTCTATGCTGGTTTAGGCTATTTATCGTATGTGAGTGTTCTAAGAGCTGATCAGTTGCTAAACCAAACCATGCTGAATCAGAATAACGAGGTGGCTCGGGTACCGGGACGGGTAAACCCCAAGTAGGAACAGGTATCTCTGTTACCCGTACACGCGATGTTTCTCCCCTATGGTACGTAGATCGAGGTGGGGAAAAGGTATGCTCAGGTGGACGCACTGAAATGCGAGCAGTCCGACGGTTTCTAATAGTGGGTGGAGGTACTGGTGTATGCTGTACGGGTGGAGTAGGGGATCTGGGTGCTCTAACAGGTGAACGATAAGCACTAGTAGCTCCCTGTTCTACTACATTCCTAGGGGATTCCCTAGGAGGGTAGGTGTCACAACGGTAACCCGATAAGTCGGGTTGGTCTGGGGGTACCTCGCGAGGAATTTCCGCGTTTACACCTTCTCCTATCTCCTCTGGTTCCTCCTCAGTTTCTTCCTCCGGATACTCTTCCTTCTCCTCAGGCCTTGTTGGTAGGGTATTAGGTACACGATCAGTGGATCTTGGCATATTCCTTCACAATGGTTAGTGATAAGAATAATATCCTTCTATATTAATCATAGTAAAATACATGTAGGTATTTATACACATAAGCACAAATAATCGTTTATATCCACAAATATTTATTTATTATTATATTTTATACACATATGTTGCTGTTTTTACCTATTCGATTGTTTATCGACTTCTTCTCGAATTTCCTCGTACAAACAAGCCTGTTATTACGTTCCGGACCATAATAACCCACTTGTCCATTCGCGTTCATCGCGAGAATCATTCGTGTATATTATTTAATATTATTTTATTCCCAGAGTTAATCGAGCCTACGGTTATCTTAGGGTATCCTAAGGGACATCCTAATTCTTTATAACCAATGGCTCTGATACCAACTTCTGTCACACCCCGACTAGGTAGTTGCGGAAGCGTAATACGGGAATGTAACAGATAACACTGGTATCAACAACATTGTTTATAAGGAAATTCATAACTAATTTACATCATAATACATGGGTTGGTACTAAGTTTACAAACTAGATGTGAAAAACACATAACCGGTTTACGAGCTTCTTATATAGTATTACATCTGCGTCTATTCACAGCTATTCAACTTTCCTCCTAACACCAAGCATGTAAGCAAATCATTCCACTTTTGCTTTACCTGAAAAGCATGTTAAAACGGGTCAACTACGTCTAGTTGGTGAGTTTCAAGTTTCACGAGTATCAATGAAATCAGTATACGAGTTCGTAAAGTTTACAGTGTGTATGTATATATGTCTGTGTATGATGTATTATACTAAGCCACAAGTGAAACCGAAACGAGCTAAAACACATGGCCTCCACTGCCCATGCACTCCCGTTGGCATTTAACAGCCAATTTGCCCCATGTATGTACTATGTCTAACACCACATAGCAGTATGTAAATATAATGACAATGTGCAACTGGTTTTACATATGTTCCGGCTTACCCCACCGGCTCTGTCACAGTTGGGTTTGTCAAACCGATAGTACTATCCACACGCCACCGGCACGAAGTTAATCACTTGTGTTTGTGGGGACTTGTCAAGTGTTAGTACTTAGATAATCCACATCATCACACGTTTTCAAGTATAACAGTTTATGTAAACATGCTTTTCACCCCAAAAGTTCGTAACACAGTTTAGAAAGTGGGGGTCGTGAAACTCACCTTATCGTAGTTCGCACAGAAATTACGTGTCAGATAGTCAGATGTCTCGTTTATAGCCTGATTCCTATAAACGGTATCGTATCGTTAATACTAGTACAGTGTTCAAGCTAAGTCGGGCTGTATAGATAATCTGGGTATAGCTGTTAGGCCCAGAACATGACTATAGTCTTAGATTGTGACGTTGTATACTATGAAATGTTTAAAACTGGATTTGGCTCAGTTTCACCGTTTTCCGAGCCTAGCTCAGTTGATCGTTTATACGTTTCGGGATTAGGTAAGATCACACAAACTTAAGTAAATCTATTGATTGATAAAATGATTTGATTTATGAAAGAATTTTAAGGTTTCGGTGTCTGGTTTGATCGCAGGGTTCGTTTCCGTTTTCATACGGGTTTGATTATACAAAACGCGTACAATCCACCCGAATTGTCCGGAATTCTCGTAAAAAGTTCGTTTTTATCAATATCATTCAAAAATATGATATTTGACCACTTTTGACATTTTGACATACCAGTCAGTCCGTTAAACACAAAACTGCCGGTTTCGTTAAAACAATTATAATTTAAATCTTTAATAAATCATAACTAATTATGTAATTACATATAAATTATGTAAATTTTTGTAAAAATACATTAAGACATGGAGAATTTTATAAAAATATTTCCAAAAATTTTATGATTATTTATTTATTTATAAAAATTCATTTAATAGGTTATAATCATGTAATAAATGGCCCGTTTATATCAAACGACCTCCGAAAAATCCCATAATTTTTACCAATGGTATCAATGTGACTACATAGCCCCTGCAAAATTTCCAGAACCTAACTCTTTTGACAAAATGCCTTTTTGTGCGTTTTTCGGCTGTTAAAACTCGGTTCAACCATGGCTGCACAAACCATACTTAGACAATTCCAATGATTCCCAAACTTTACCAGTGATCTTACCATCCCATATCAAACTCCAAAGCCAAGTTTCATAATTTTTCAATATGTTTTGCTATTTTTCCCAAATAAACGCCCATAAACGGGAATAAATTCACCAAATATTCTCCGTTTATCGAAAAATTACCAAATTTGAACAGGCACTCATTTATATGATCCCTAATGTCCCTGAAAATTTTCACAATCTAACAACAAGCACGTCACAACCTAATACTAAACAGCCCCTAAACGAGTATTACGGGTTTACCTTGTCGGTTTTCGATGAATTTTGCTAGCTTAAACGACTTTCCGGGTCTCGGGTTGCAAACTCAGTATATCTACATATCATATAACATCAAACCAAGCATAAATCATCCATGTAACAGCCTTGATAATTAGGGTTTCGGTTTTGGGTTCAAACCGAACTTTCTAACCGTAAAAACGTTGTATTCATGTTCTAATCCGTGTTTTTGACCAAAAAAGTATATGTTCCAGGTTTGTAAACATGTTTAACATCAAAACATAATTTTACTTGATTTTTAGGGTTTTTGGATGGTTAAACATGTTTAACACTAATTAAATCATGTTTATATGTTAATCATATGGATCAAACTTTGTTAAAACTTGTTAGAATTGAATCTTACCTTAGGGTTTTTGAAAGAAGGTTGAGAGAACAGGGGCTGGAGCTGCTGGACTTGAAATATTTGTATGTTATAATGAATAAGATAGCTTAGGATGAAAGTTATAAAAAGGTGTGTGGTGTATAATTTTCTAGCCGATCGGAACTATGAAGGGCTCCTTAATGGGCTGTTTTGGCCCATTAAATTATGCATACAAGCCCAAACATGAAAAGCCCATTTTAAATTTAGTTCGGGTCCGGTTTTTCGCAAGAAAATTAATTCGGGTGTGAGAAATAACGTAAAAACGAGTGTTTTTCAGCTTATTTTTGTAAAATAAGAAAAACGTACTGACTCGTTGTAAAATTCCAAAATATTTTCACGGATGGCTTAGAACATGTCATATAAGTGTTTTATAAATCTTTTTCGGCTTAACGGATGCTACAATGCTTGTTTTGATATTAACGATTGCGTTTAAGCTTATAGCGTATCGATAAACGAAACCTTTTTCGTTTAAAGAGTTTTAAACGTACCGAGGCCTAAATATCAATATGTTAGCCTCTAAAACATATATATAACTCGTATATGACCCCTCAGTATGTATACGGGTCATAGTTAGTATCAGTCGGTTACTCGTTTAAACACTACGAATTAACCGATTTATCGTTTACTTGATACGTAATGAATATAGTGTACCCCGTTTTGTCATGAATGTCACAATTACAAACTGATAACAGAAGACTAGAGATCTCCAAAAGTCCATATCATAACAAGTATCTTAAATTACATAGCATGAAATCATTCAAATTTTTTGTTGCCTTTTCTTAAGTTCATCAATCAACTCTTCTCCGGTTAAACGACTGTCTTCATTTTCATGGAATAGCAGTGCATTCTTGATAAGAGTATTTCTATTACGGTTTATATCTGAGAGGAGGATTTTGCACAAATACTTTGACCTCAAACCTTTTAGCTGTATTTCTTGTATAGGGCATTCCTTTTTGAGATTACACCCCCATGGTCTCTTCCCATCATATTTCTCCATGTGTCTCATAGCAAAAATACCACAATCTATTCCATTACTTGTTGTTCTCCATGCCATCTTCAATCTATTGATTGTTCCTACTTGGATTTGCTGTGCAATGGGGGTGTTTGATTGTTTTAAGATACATGCAAAAGACGTTTCTCTACACAAAATATAAAGCAATTTAAGTATTTTGACAATTTTTATGACAAGTATGTATATTTTTTGGGTTAAAGGTATATATGTTTACCAGTATATCAGGAGTCTTTTCGTATCTTTCTTCAAATTTCTCTCTAATTGCTTTTGATTTGTCTTCTAAGCTTTTAAACTTTGCATCAGCTGGTATTTCTTGATTTGCACTATTGTCAAGTAATTCTATCACTCCTGTTTGAAGATTGAAGGTAACCATAAAGAAATGATCGCGTTGTAGAATTGGCACGAGCACTATAGCAACCTCCTTAAGTGATAGAATTCCACTCCTTGCCATTTGTGTTTTGATATTGTCTGAAAACACATCCAGTCTTTCTTTGTCTGTGAAACCCTTTGACTCAGGATAATGGTCACTTGTCTGTATAATAATTAAAATGCCGATGAATAAAGCGTTTATTGTGCGTTTTCTAATAGTACAAACAAAATAGATTAATTTGTACCAGCACAGTTCTTGTAGCAAAGAATCTGAACGGTGATGGTGCAGATTTTTTCTTTTCTTCATAGTTCATTACTTCAACAAATGCATCCATTGCATTGGTGGCTATATAAATGCCAGGACAGAAGCTTTCAAAGACCACCTTGAACGATTCTGTGTGAGCGGACTTGTAGACCTCCTCCCAAATGTTTTCAAGACAAAAAAATATATACTCTGAAAGTATTTCTTCATCTTCTGTGACACTAGCGGATGCGTCAACCTCTCTCAGAAGATATGGAGAGTTCAGGCTATCACTTGTTGTCAATCCGGTGTCAACTGTTAAACATAAAACAACTCACTTTAAATTGACTTAAAATAATTGTAACTATAATTAAATACCTTCAACCCCTTTTGGTTTTTATTTATAATTAAATACCCTCTTTTAATGTCGCAAGCACTGTATTAACAACTTCATCAATATCTGCGCATGAGACATTGTTTTCTTGACCTGCATCATTTTTTACGACTACCAAAGATGTAATATGGTCAACTGAGATTATAATTAAGCTAATACCTATATGATATATCTTTTTGAGCAGCCACTGGACCACCAACACCAACATCTGAATCAACTGCATCACACAGATGTAATAAGTTTAAAATAACAACATAAGTGTTTTAAGAGCGTTTTAATTATACTAATAATTAATTTAGCCCAAATACCTTTTAGAGCAGCCACTGGACCACCAACACCAACATCTGAATCTTGTGTTTTAGGGACCACATTATTAGTGAATCTGTTTTCCCATTCACAACATCTAGCAAAGATATTCTCATTTGATGGATGTCTATCCTTTCCTTGACGGACCAACTCGTTGATCTCGGAGAAAATTTTATCAAATTTCTTCAACTTGTTATCCATTGCCTTATTCCAAGACTGTAAAAAGAAAATATAGTTATTGTTAATTCAAAAACATTTTCAATTTATCCCAGCCAGTTGTAATGGAGTTAAATAATAGTCAACAAGCACGATAGGCATTTGCAAACTTAAAGGTGAATAATCGCTTACATAATCATCCAAATCTTGTTCAACTGTTTGATAGGCATTATCTGTTTCAGATGCACTTTGACCATCTGTTTTTTAATTACATATAATGTTGTATTACATAAAATGTATGTAGAGATAAGAGTTATGAGAGTTTTTTTAGAAGAAAATAACAAGTTTAATACCATGTTCTTGTTTCTCCTCAGCTGCAGTGTTTTCTTCAACTTCAGGCTTACCGGCAGCACTAACCGTCACTGCAGCAGTAGCAGCAGTAGCAGTCTCATCAAGTCTCTTCCCGGCAGCGCTAACTGTCACAGCAGCAGTATCAGCAACAGCAGCATCAGCAGTCTCATCAAGTCCCTTCCCGGCAGCACTAACAGTCACAGCAGCAAGAGCAGCAGCAGCAGCCGCATCAACCCCTTTCCCGTCAACACTAAACGTCACAGCAGTAGCAGCAACAACCTCAGTAGCATCTTCTTCTAAGGGAGGACCATTATTCTCCAAGTATTTTTCCATATTATTAAGAGTAGTTGTTGTTATGTAGTTGACTGCAGGCATTGTGACGGGAGTCCCAAATGGACCATATTTTTCTGGTATTCATGCATGTAAAGCATCACAAGGAAGGTGATCGGACCGTTGTATTGAACGTTGATACCTCTCCATTCTTCCTTTGTCGTTTTCAAGTTTTCAATAACATAGCTGCGCCAGTCAATATATGGAATATCGGAGGTTTATCAATTGCGGCGATGAATCGTTGATTGACTGTTGTTGATTTTGTCACAAAACCTATACAGGTATTGACCAACACAAGGAAATTAATCTTAAACAGTTCACCAACTCCTTGATCTGCGGCCAGTTTGTCTTTCACATGCTTTATACTTATTCTTGCATTTGTCGGGAATTGAGATTTGAACAAATCTGTAGTAACATCTTCCCCCAATCTTGGTCTACTCTTTCCTAAAACAGGAATCTTACCCATTGGTATCCCCAACATTTCATGTACTTTTTGTGGTGTTATCTTAATAACACCGCTCCCAATGTTCTAGGGCTGTAAATGAACCGATCGAACACGAACAAGGCCTTGTTCATGTTCGTTCGTTAAGAAAATATTGTGTTCGCGAACGGTTCACGAACACTTACCGAACGAGAGTTTATGTTCGTGTTCGTTCATTAAGAAAATCAATGTGTTCACAAACGGTTCACGAACACAAACGAACACACATAAAATCGGTAAAGGCTAGAGAATAAGGCCGATGTATTCATCAATGTGAGTATTTAAAGCCCGTAAATGAATCGAATAACACGAACAAGGGCATATTCATGTTCGTTCATTTAACTTTATAATTAATCGAACAAATATTTATGTTCATGTGCGTTTGTTTAAAAATGGACATTTGTGTTCGTTTATGTTCGTATATAAATAAACATATATGAACCAATGTGAATGAACACAAACAAACATAAACAAACTTAAATGAAAACACATAAATGAACACAAATTAATAAATATAAACCTTTAAACAGATGATATATCTAGATAATATTTAATTATTTTCTGTTAATACATAAACGAACGTTCATAAACATAAATGAACGAACGAAACATGTGTTCGTGTTCGTTCGTTTAATTAAACGAACACAAATTTTGTGTTCATGTTCGTTCGTTTATTAAATAAACGAACAT
Organism: Bidens hawaiensis; assembly: GCF_021521415.1. Lineage (NCBI taxonomy): Eukaryota > Viridiplantae > Streptophyta > Magnoliopsida > Asterales > Asteraceae > Bidens > Bidens hawaiensis. The sequence continues at coordinate 4,196,138 of NW_027491024.1, forward strand.
AAACGAACTTCCCGCCGAACGGTTCACGAACTGTTCACCGAACGTTCGGTTCGTTTACAGGCCTACAATGTTCAATTCATTTAAACGGTTATTATAGTTCATCAGCAACCAATATCCCAAAGTTGTTGGAGTTTGGGTTACTTGAAGTCTTAACATTGACCCGAAAGCCAATTCTTCTACACAAGTTTTTTGGGCAATGGTCATTGCCTTCACTGCATCAACAATATTAATAGGTGCACACCTATTCATCAATTTTTTGTCTACAAATTCAACAAAAGGTTGTACCCTCTCGGCTGGCTTCTTTTCTTTAATGGCTCTCTTTTTCGGACGCTGAAAGTCCGGGCCAGAGGTGCTGGGTTCCACCTGTTTCCGCTTTGACAACAACCTGTCGATTTTTGTGTCAAGGTCTGAATCAGAGTCTGCTTCCGCAACATGTTTTGGTTTCCCCACCGGAGCAACTTTTTTAGTCTTCCTTTTATCAGTCTTGGTTTTTTCGACAACTGAATCACATACATACAATAAAACACGGGGGTAGGGGATAACAACACGAATCACAAGGAAACAGAAAACTCTTATAAAACATCACAATGATAATTTCTCATACCAAAGCCATAACACGCTAATCATACGCATATAACATGCTTTAATATTATATATAGATTTAAAAAAAACAAGGATATGTATTACAATAACAACACGCTTATCAAACGCATTAATACATAAGAAGATTCAAACAAATGCTTACATTTTAAGATTAAGTAAACCTAAAACACTAAAAAAATCATAAAGTAACACATGTTCCATCTTCATTCTGAGACCTATCGTGCTTTTGCTTCGTCCTTGGTTCCGTTCCAGAAGTAGATTAGTTAGGTTTCTTCATTTTGGTTCCGTTCCAGAATAATTAAACCACTCGAGCTTGTGATTGTGTTTGTGCTTCACAGTAGAAACGAATCATCGACGGTTTTTAGGAATTTGACTTACTTATCCACGTTCCAGAAGTAGATGAGTGACTTACGAGGGTAGTTATTTGACCCTTTTAAAAGAAGGCAGATGCTTTTAAATTTTAATCGTACGGTTAGTATTGTATTGTAGCAATATATATATATATATATATATATATATATATATATATATATATATATATATTAGTGGGTGGTGGTGGGTTCAGGTGGTCATGATGGTGGTGGACGGTGGCGGAGGTGCGGTGGTTCGTGGTGGCAGATGTGTGGTGGTGGGTGGTGGTGGCGGAGGTCGGTGGTGGTGGTGGTGGTAGGTGGGTGGTGGTGGTGGGTAGTGGGTGGTGGTGGTGGATGGGTATAAATAAATGTATATATATTTATATATAATATTAGTGGGTGGTGGTGGTGTGGTGGGTGGTTGTGGTGGGTGGTGGTGGAGTGTGGTTAGTGGTTGGTGCCAGGGGTCGTTGTGGCGAATGTGGGCGGTGGATGGTGGTAGTAGGTGGTGTGTAGTATGATTGCGGATATGTAATACATGAGACAATGACGGTGCTATCCCGTATGATGACCATGATGATTGGCCCAATTATAACGAGACGATGCTAATATAACTACCTGGGTTGGTGGTAGTTATCATATTGATGCTGCTAACCTATATATACGGTTTGCTTACGCCAACCCATATGATGGCGACGGTAGCTCGTACGACGAGCATGACGTCTATGATGATGATCACACATATATATGACGAGGACCAATTATATGTACCTATATGAAAATACGCCACACAGGCGCGCGCGCACACGCGCACACACACACACACAGACACACATATATATATATGTTGATGATGTTGGTGACACCGATGTTTAATGACATGTGATGTACATATAAATATACATCTTTTCGGCATCAAATAATCTCTAAAAACTACAATTTCTATCTAATAACATAGCATAAAAGACTACTTATCATAATAAAACATAATTTCAGGTGAAAGCAAGCCCCAAACAAAGAAACAAGCAAAAATACGAAAAAAAACAGAAGAAAACACAAGAAAACGAAGAAACACGCCCCCATGCCTCAAGAAACACGCCCCCATGCTTCTAACATAAGAAAAGACAAAATCTGGAAGCAAAAGCACGGGGCCGTGCATATCACGCACGGGGCCGTGGACGAGAATACAGAAAAGACAAAAAGAATTGAGCACATGTCACTAAAAAAGCACGGGGCCGTGCTTATCACGCACGGGGCTGTGGACGAGAATATAGAAAAGACAAAAAGAATTGAGCACATGTCACTAAAAAACACGGGGCCGTGCCTACCAACCACGGGGCCGTTGCCACCTCACACAAAAGACGAAACAAATCTGGCACATGTCATAAAGATACACGGGGTCGTGCTCATCATGCACGGGGCCGTGCCTCACCATCCAGATTGCCTATAAATAGTGGCTCATGTTGCATTCATTAAGCGTGCCTTGAAAAGAGTTCTATCCGGTTTTCACTTATATTAAACACACACTAACACTCACGTTGAAAATCTAGTGAAGAGTTTGAAGGCTTGGAGGTCATCATCATCAACCATCATCATCATCCATCATCACCATCATTAGTAAGGAAGATTTATCTACATTTGGTTAGATTGTTCTAGTTTAATCATGTATTTGTTATCATCAATCATCTTAATGTTTATCATCATGCTCATTATGAGCTAAACTCCTTTTACCATCTAAAATCTATGAAAAAGCTTTGTTTTACTTGATGATTATATAAAACATGCGGGTTAATCTAGTAAAGTACATGGTTATATTACAATTATCTTTTGATGAGAAATGTTTCACCATCTTAAATCACTAATTCAAAGTTGGTGATTGTCAATCCCATTGGCAATCGTTCATGATCGATTCATGTTCTTGAAAAATAGAAATACTTTGATACATTAACGAAACACGGATCCTTATATTGTACTTAGAAATGATGAGATATAAGTTATGATGTATTTCTCTAAACCTTGGTAATCCGAAAATGGCTTTGCTTGGGATATCAAATTAGTTAAAGAAGTCATATGTTAATGGAATGTGTAATTATAACCTATATAAATCAACCAAGGGGAGGTTGTGTGAGTTAACTACAACCACTCGAAGTTGTTAGAATTGGTATTTGAGAAATCTAAGTCAATCCTAATCTTTCTACTTTACGAAACTACTTGCCAACTTAAATTGACATTATTGAGGTGGCATGACATTAAGAAAGGATGGACTTTAAAATGCGCATGCTACCTCCTTCATGCCAAAGATGCTCACTTAAGTCTTAAGGAGCTATATATCATATATTATTACGACAAGTCTACCACATGTTTATATATCAATTATCAATGCTAAAATGGAGTGGATTCTTGATCTTAGATGGTAACCTTCGCATAATTGAACAACTCGTTTAGAATTTCTTTTCTTGGTCACCTATATATTATATATAAGTATTTACATTTAATAAAAATTTCAAAAATTAACCCTAAAATGACTAAACCCTTCGATTAAAGTAAAACAACGATTTATCATTAGAAACATTTGTGTCCACGGATCGATACTTGGTTCTTACCAATACTATTCTACATATACGATTGGTACACTTGCCTATTTTGTGTGTGTTTAGTCTTTGTAGAAATCACTTTTATAAATTTAAAACACGAGCTTGTGCAAAAGCTAAATATCCAATCTATCATATTTATACAAGCCGCGCACACGCACTTCAACATGTAACCCGTATGATCGACGACGACCATGATAACGTATACGATGGTCATACTGATGGTAGCATCAGACTGATGATGTCGTTTGATGACGACAACAATTCATAAGATGGTGCCGACAGTGATCGCTAATATTGGGCGTTTTGTTTACGATAACCCATACGATGCTGACTACATCCCGTACATGGCAATCGGATTATGATGATGATGCTGATGATGATGATGGAGATGTGTGACGATGATTATGACACTGATAGGGAGATATATGTTACCCGTATGATCAACGCCGACTGCGATAGCCTATACAATGACCACGTTGATTACCCTCTGATGATGATGTCGTTTCATGGGGAAGGTGATCGATGATTATGATGATGATAACCACTATAATACATGATAACGATGATAACTTTATGATGTTGATCATCATCATAACACATATGGTGATGATGATAACCTAGAAGATAATAATGATACAAAACTACATATGATAATGATAACACTAGAATCTTATGAGCCTCTCTATTACGAAGTTGTAAATCTTATCCAGAAAATCTTACTAACGGTTAAGATAATACTTCAATAGTGGATAAAATTTTAAATTTATTTAAAAAATACGATTTATTAAACGAACTCAACTTTTAACGAAATTTAATACCGGAATGTTAGTAAAAAAAAACTAAAAGTAAATGTTTTTAAAAAGTTATAAAACAAAAACCAATATATATATATATATATAATTAAATGTGTAGAAATAAATAAAAACAAAATTCAAAACCCTTTTAACTTCAAAACCCTAAATCGACTTCTACTTCGCTTATCCTGGTAAGAACATAAAAAGGCCACATCTCAATAAAGGAGTTAAGTTCCTGGTAGATATCGACAGCGATTCCATGAGTAGGATGGTATGTTAATATTGTTATCTGGTTAATTTTTCTATGAAACATTTTACAGTTTTGTAACATATACATTCTAAGAACATTTTTTGTGTTACTTATAGCTCATTCCTAAAGCTGTTCAACCAATGTTTGCTGACATGAAATCGAATGCCGGCTGTTGTTTGATTTACGATCAAAGTGGTAGAACGTTTTCTGTTGTTATAATCAAAGTACTTGATGACTTTTATTTTGGAACCGGTTGGACTGAATTAATCAGAGAATGTTGTATAGAAGCTGGAACACATGTTGTTTTTGAGCTTAAATCAAGATCTATGTTGAACATGTTTACTTTCAAAAGAAACGTAAATGATCAATCCGGTACTTTGATATGTATTCCAGTCAGAAATCGACACGTCCATTACTTGGTAATTTTTAATTTCTGTTTTTAATGATTGTTTCCAAATTAAAACGTCTTTTAATTAACATGTTTAATAGGATTTCCCTGAGTGGTACGTGATTCAAGAATTTGGTGACAATTACATGAATTCGCTTTTCGAGCTTATTGCTCCAGATAGATATATGTTTAAAGTTTCATGTCTTTGGGATGGAATGGGTTGTAGGCTAGAGGATGGATGGATTGAGGTTTTTAAACAAACTAACTTGAAAGGTGGTTCGTTTGTTGTGTTTGAAATCATATCAGATAAGACATTTCATATTAATGTCTTTCATGAAGATGGCATAGAATTTATCCTTCCTGGTCCAAATCAGCTGTTTCGCAACTATCAATTAAGCAATCAAGGTAGTTCCTCCCCAAAACCAATTCATCTTGATGAGCAAAATGATGACTCTAAAATCGTCTTCCACATGAACGCCACCAAGAAATTGGTAAATTGAATTTTTAAATTTCTTTTTTATATACAAGTATATTTGAAATTTGCTTTTCACAGCGTCTTCCGGGTCACATTGCCACCAAGATTGATGCCTATGATGAAATGCCAATCACTTTGGTCAATCCCGAAGGTCGTAAAAAAATGAGACTTCATGGTGAACTGTCGGACATGAAATTCAGATATAGGTTACCAAAATGGAAAATTTTCAAGGTGGAAAATGAAATACAGATTGGTGATAGGTGTAGATTTGAATACGACTTCAATGAAGCTGCTTTGTTAGTTTAAAAGGTTGATTAGTGATTTGGTGATGTTTGGAACAGTTGGAAAATATTTGGTGATGTGTTTGGTGAATTTTGGAACATTTGTGATTTTGTTGATTATTTGTATATGTATGGTTGTATTGACACACTTTTTAGTTTATTGTGTTGAATGTTGGTTGGTTAGCTTTTAAATGCTTTAATTTTATAGTTTCTTGTATCATCTATTTTGTTATTTACTCTTATTTTGTTTCATGGAATGTATTGTAATGGTGCCTTTTGTATGAAAACTTTTAATTAATGGTAATTATGGTTAAATTTAAAAATAAAACAAAAAACACTTTGTTAAAAACACTATTACGCTTGTAACACGCTAATGTACATAAACATATATAAATGTCTTAATACGCATACACGCTTATCCAACCATCTTCTGGCAAAGTGCCTATTTTCAGCCACATGTTCTCTTCCAATAATCTATTGGTTCTTAATTAAAAGGGAGGCAAAACTCAAAAAGCTCCAAAATATTGGTTCCAAATATTCAAAAACTCCAAATTACATTTAACACTCAAAAAATCAAATTACACTCCAAATTATTAAAATTTTCCACTCCACAAATCAAACGATGAAGCTTATAGATGAAACAATCGAAGAATAACATGTTTTATACTCCGACGAGGAAGCTAACGACTACGACGATGTTCAATCAGACGACACTGAAGGCTACTCCAGCGAGGAACCCAACGACGACGATGGTCGGACTGGTAGGGAGGATGATATAGGGACGATGGTTATCGAACCCTTCAACAGTTTGGAGGCTATCGGACCCATCAACAGTTTTGCTACTACGAAAAAACCTACCAGGGGGTTGACGAGGTTACCTAAGCTGCGTACCTAATATGCAAAATCTGGTGGTGTCAAACTGGCAGTGGAGTTTGATAATCTGGGTAGGTTCACTGGCCAAAACAGATCAAAGTTTGCAAGTTTTTTAGGGGATGTTGTAAGGGAAATAGATGGCTTGAGACATCTAAGTTGGAGGGAGGTCACAAAGGAGCTTAGAGATAAACTGTGGGAACAAATAACGGTTATTCTTTATTTTTATTTGTGAATTTTATATTTTGAGATGTAATTTACCTTTACTGTATTATATTATGTAGAAATATTTTGAGAATGAGGCTTGTCGCAGGCCTTCTGTGATGAATCGGCTCGGACACCTTCTTCGGGATTTCAAAAAAAAAATGTATGCCAAATACATTATGCTGAACATCGGTAAACCTCTGAAGCTGAAGGCGATACCCAAGGGACACAGGACGATGATCAGGCAAGAAGACTGGGATCGCTTCGTTGAGTACACACAATCAGAGAAGTTTCAGGTATAAATCCTCTACTCTGCAAACGTAGATTGATCGACTATATATGGTTTATTTTTTTTGTTTAAATATAATGAAATGATTATAATGTGTGGTTGAAGAAAAAATCGGCTTCATCAAAGGGAGCTCGAGCAAAGAATGTTTTTGATCATCACATGGGACGAGGGGGTTGTACCTACCTTCGAGGGAAACTGGTAATCACCGTCAACTGCTTTCTCTCTAGTTCAATGATTTGTTGGTTATGTGTCTAACACATGACCGTCAACTGCTTTCTCTTGAATATTTTACAAGTTCAAAAAGAAGGAAATTGGACCGGATGAGATCCCCGGCCGTGCATTAATGTGGAAGAAAGGAAGGGAGGACAAAGATGGTGCATACAAGAATGTTGTTGTCGAAGGCGTGGCAACCAAATTAGTATGTTTTCGTATTAAACTTTAAAATCATGTTAAAGTCAATTCATTGCCTTATATTGGTGTCAAAAAACCTTGAGTCTGATCACTTGTCTCAACACTTGATGTGGATACATAACCGTGTTACAAGTGTATTAGAATATTTGTTTTCTTGCAGGCTCAACATGAGGAGCAGATCGCCTCCGGAGCCCTGGCACTTGAACCGTGCACAGATGCCGTCACCTTAGTGCTTGGCAAAGAGAAATGTGGGTTTTTAAAAGGGATTGGGTACGGATTGACAACAGGTAAATATTGGGGTGTGAGTCGGGTAAAAAGCTCATTTAAGCAACGGATTGCCCAACTTGAGTATGATGCGGTGCAGAGAGATGAACTGGTGAACAGGTTGACGACTCTACTTGAATCCACGAATGCTATGGTAGCAAGCCGTGAGAAGGAACGGTTAGCATTTGATGCCAGGTTCAGACATCTCGAAGGATTATTTCCGCAAATGTCGAAAAGTTAGGTAAGTGACGTATGGTACATATTAATTAATGCATTCGACATACATAATTGGCACTGTTTTTGTCACAATTCGTAGGTAAATCCTGTTCCCAACCAGGTTGGTTCTAACCAAAATACTAGTGTTGTGGCGCAAAATAAAATGCCAGCACCAGTAAGTATCTGACAGTTTCTTTGTTTTTTACAACTTTCCATGTGATTATTCATTTTCCATAACCTAATAAATTGATTTGTAGGCCAGTTCTGAGGGAAACATCTTAACCTCCGGTGAGGCTGTGCAACAAGAATCCGCTTCTCAGGTAAGCATTTGACAGTTTGATTGATTTGTTTTAATAATTAACTTTCCATGTGAGTGTGCTGATTTTGCATAAGTTAATTGTAGCCCAACTCTGCGGATAAAATAGTTGTCGAAATGGTACCCGCTCCCCATATCGCAACATCAGTAAGTATTTGACATTTTCAGTAATTTTTATAATTCGTTTCCGATGTGAGTGTGCTCATTTTCTATTACCGAATTGCAGGACAAGTCTGTGGAAAAAAAGTGTTGACCAAACGGTGCCCGCTCCCCATATTGCGACATCAATAAGTATTGACAATTTCAGTACTTTTTATAATTCGTTTTCAATGTGAGTGTGCTAATTTTCTATTTACCGAATTGCAGGCAAAGTCTGTGGAAAAATGTGTTGACCAAACGGTAGTCGATCCCCATAGCGCGACATCAGTAAGTATTTGGCAGTTTCAGTTTTTATATTTTATAACCTAATAAGTCTAAAAATTCCAATTTATGTTATATTACCAATGAAGTGTAAGGCCCCGTTACCGGTAGCCCTACTTTAACGTTGGATTTACTCATAAACGCAGTTCTAAATATCAGAGTTAACAAAAACTTTCGCGGAATAATAAAACTTCAACCATAAATTTTTACATAACCATCAAATCATGTCTTACAAAACATTCGTAGTCAATTAAAACAAAACATAGTTTTAAAACATCACAACATTTCTTCGAGATGTCAGTATCTTCGATTTCCATGCCATGTGTCTTCAGTCACGCGAGATGCCTCAACCTATTTGCCTGCGTGCATACTAAAAGTCAGCTATGCTGAGTGAGTTCTAGTTAATCACATAACTTACTTTTCATACACATATACGTGCCCGAAGGTACGCATTACAACATATCAAGATCAGCATTCGTCCATACACATTCATATCTAACCATACATTATAAAGGGCGTGTCACCCTACATACCTCGGATATTTTTAGGGTCCGGTACTCTCCATTCTAGGATATTATTAGGGTCCGGTCACCCTTCATCCTCGGATATTATTAGGGTCCGGTCACCCTTCATCCTCGGATATTTTTAGGGTCCGGTACCCTTCATCCTCGGATATTATTAGGGTCCGTTACCCTTCATCCTCGGATATTATTAGGGTCCGGTAAACTTTCTTCCATAGCTTCACACTATACCTGTCCTTAAATATTTTTCCTGCCAATACGTGCAATCTCCGAAGAGCGTTCACGTACTATTCACTTATCATACGTACATTATGCATACATCATAAATATTCATACATGCATCTTATCTTACATCATACATAGCAATCACGTCTTTAGCTACCACCTGACGGTACATGCAATATCCGAAGATCGTTCACGCACCGTCAAGCAATCATCATACATACATCATACAAGGCATACACGTACCACTTAAGGTAAGTGTATTGACTATCACATCGAGTATGCACACAGCTCCGAAAACATAACAAGGAAGTGGGGCTAGAAACTCACCTCAAGGCGGTTGCGTTCACCGTTTATAGTTAATCCTTTCCTGAGCTGAGCACGACTAACTGTATAATCATACATATATTAAATACGGCTCTAACTCTTCCTATCGTATACTTAATTAATCTTACGTATCTAAGCCGGTTTTACTTCATTGGATTATTACCGGTTAGTTAATCGCTACACTTTAACCCTTGAAGGCATCTTTTATAAATCATCAAAGTCCAAGGGTCACTTTGTAATTATATCATTCTTTTCTAAGTATAGGGACTGTTCTGTCATTATATCAAAGTTCTAATTCGTCACTCAGTTCTTAACGAATGGGAATTCATAACGAATTAGCCATTATAGCGAATCTGCCTTTGTAACGAATCAGGCATCTTAACGAACTGGTCCTTATAGCGAATTGGACCTTAACGAACTGATCTGGTCAACGAATGAACCCTATAACGTAGGGGGTTCATTCGTCCCTCTCTTAGCGAATGGCCTTAGCGAATGGCCTAGTTCGCCCTTATTTCTTAACGAATGACTTGCTAGTTCGCTAATCTTTCCTTAGCGAATCGGCTGGCGAATCACACCTACTTCGTTAGTTACCCTTAGCGAATTAGGGTTAGGTCAGGGAATGTCAGAACATTCCCTGACATCTCTAACCTCGTACCAACCTTTTCCGGCGCCACCGCCGAAAAACCGCGGATTCACTGGAAAAACGTTTTTTAACTCGTTTTTCACCGTTTTTCGTCCCGTTCGATCCAGATCTGAGCTAGGGTGACCCCTAAGCTCATCATAGGTTCGGTTTATACCCGAATCCACCCGGATCTCGTGTCTTAAATGGTTTAACGGTGTCGGCTCATCATTTCGTGTTCATAACTAACGGTTTTAAGCTCAAACAATAAAATAATATCATTACCTCGGGTCGGTTCTCGGTTTCCTTCTTGATATCGGTTTAGAGAGAGAGAACTAGAGAGAGAATCTTAAGTGTGTGTTTTGGATGGTGTAAGGGATATGTGTAAATGAATTAAATTGAGGATTAAGGGTTTATATATTTTTGATCATGGGCTTAAGCCCATGGTCTTTCCTTCATTCCTCCATAACCCAAGTCCATAACCTATATCCCTTTACCCAACACAAGTCCATCTCATATTCTATTCAACTAAACCGATAACAACCCGCTATAAAATAAACGAACTTTATTTTATTAATATAACCGAAAGTAGGATGTTACAAGTCTTCCATCCTTAAAGAGGTTTCGTCCCCGAAACCTAACTATTACATAAACAGATTCGGATAATACTTGCGCATCTCATCCTCAGCTTCCCATGTAGCGTCTGATCCCTTGCGATGCTTCCATATCACTTTCACTAGGGGTATAACCTTGTGACGAAGTTGTTTATCTTTGCGATCGACAATCCCTATCGGTTGCTCAATGTAGTTCAGCTGTTCATCAACCTCAATGTCCCTCAATGGCACATGCGACGTGTCATCAGCTAGACACTTCCTTAGATGAGAAACATGGAAGGTTGAATGAATTCCTTTTAACTCATCGGGTAAATCCAGCTTATAAGATACTGCCCCCATACGATCTAAAATCTTAAACGGTCCAATTTACCTCGGACTCAACTTTCCTCTCTTCCTAAAACGAAGAATTCCTTTCCAAGGCGAGACCTTGAGCATCACATTGTCACCAACGTTAAACTCAATCGGTCGTCGCCGCTTATCAGCATACGACTTCTGTCTTTCTTGAGCAGCTTTCATCCTTGCCTTAATCTGATCAAACTTTGAAGAAGTTTATTGAACAACTTCTAGGCTTCCCATCTCCTTCTGACCAATCTCTCCCCAGCATAATGGAGTTCTACAGCATCTTCCATACAACATCTCGAACAGTGGCATCCCAATGCTTGAATGGCAGCTGTTGTTGTAAGAGAACTCTGCCAGATGCAGATGATCGTCCCAACTCCCTCCAAAGTCCAAAACACAAGCACGTAGCATATCCTCAAGGGTTTGGATCGTCCTTTCAGAATGCCCATCTGTTTGAGGATGATACGCCGTACTGATGTTCAATCTTGTTCCCATAGCTTCATGGAACTTCTTCCAAAACACCGAAGTAAAACGAGTATCTCTATCAGACACGATCGATAACGGCACTCCATGCTTAGATACAACCTCTTTAATGAACAAGCTTGCCAACGTTTCTGACGAGATAGCCTCTCGTATAGGCAGAAAGTGAGCACTCTTGGTCAAACTGTCCACAATCACCCAGATGGTATCATGATGTTTAGCTGTACAAGGTAGCTTAATTATGAAATCCATGGTGATGTGTTCCCATTTCCATTCTGGTATCTCTAAAGGCTGCATTTTCCTATAAGGCTTCTGATGCTCTGCCTTGACTTGTATACAAGTTAAGCACCTACTGACGTAATCTACCACATCATTCTTCATTCCTGGCCACCAGTAGTCTCTTTTCAAATCTTGGTACATCTTCGTAGCTCCTGGATGAATAGAATATCTTGACTTATGAGCTTCATCTAAGATTCGACCTCTGAGATCTCCATGGCGTGGAATCCACATGCGGTCAAACCTAGTCTTAACACCATGCGTGTTTCCCATCAACTCGTCTTGCTGACCAAAAATCCTTTCTTTCTTTACTAGCCCTTCATCTACCAGCACTTCAGACTGCACCTTGATGATTTCTTCAAATAAGCTTGAGTTCATAACTAGCTGATATGACTTTACTGTTGCAATGACTTCCTCATTCTTACGGCTTAGTGCATCAGCGACCACGTTAGCTTTACCAGAGTAGTACTTAATATCGTAGTCGTAATCCTTTATCAATTCTAACCATCTTCTCTGCCTCATGTTCAATTCCTTCTGCTCGAAGAAGTACTTTAAACTCTTATGATCTGTGTAAATGGTACACTTAGTACCATACAGATAGTGTCTCCATATCTTGAGAGCATGCACTACTGCTGCTAGCTCCAAATCATGCATCGGATGAGTACTCTCATGGACCTTCAATTGTCTAGACGCGTAAGCTATCACCTTTCCTCGTTGCATCAACACACAACCTAACCCACGATGCGAAGCATCAGTACAAACAACCAAATCCTCGTCACCATCGGGTAAAGCAAGGATTGGAGCTTGCGTGAGTCTCTTCTTTAACTCCTGGAAAGCCTCTTCTTGAAACTTACCCCAACTGAATACTATCGACTTTCGGGTCATGTCGGTCAACGGTGCGGCTATCTTGGAGAAACCTTCGATGAATCTCCTATAGTAGCCAGCTAACCCTAAGAAGCTTCGTATATCAATCGGATTCTGTGGAGTCTTCCAATTTGTTATCGCTTCAATCTTAGCTAGGTCCACGGTAATCCCTTCAGGATTGATCACGTGACCTAGAAATTGCACTTCTCGCAACCAGAACGCGCATTTTGAAAACTTAGCATACAACTTCTTTTTCTTCAGAGTCTCCAATACTTCTCGCAGATGCTCAGCATGATCGGACTTGCTTTTGGAATAAATCAATATATCGTCGATGAAGACAATAACCGACTTATCCAACATTGGCCGACATACCCTATTCATCATGTCCATAAATGCCGCGGGAGCATTCGCTAGACCGAATGACATTACGAGGAACTCGTAGTGTCCATACCGCGTCCGAAACGCTGTTTTAGGGATGTCTGCCTCTTTCACCTTCAACTGATGATAGCCTGATCTGAGATCTATTCGTGAGAACCAGCTTGACCCTTGCAGTTGGTCAAACAGATCGTCAATCCTTGGTAAAGGATATCTATTCTTTACCGTAAGCTTTTTCAACTCGCAATAGTCTATGCACATTCTCATACTTCCATTTTTCTTCTTCACGAACAACACTAGCGCGCCCCAAGGAGAAACACTTGGTCTTATGAAACCTTTGTCGAGGAGTTCTTGCAGTTGGGACATCAATTCCTTCATCTCAGACGGCGCTAGACGGTAAGGCGCTTTCGCGACGGGCTGGGCTCCTGGTATTAAATCTATCTGGAATTCTATCTCACGTTCCGGTGGCAACCCCGGAAGATCCTCAGGGAATACTTCTGGGTAATCGCGCACAATAGGAACATCTTTCATTTCTTTCGTCTTGGCCGTAGCGTTGACACATACTCCAGGTAGGCACCGCACCCTCGCCTTAACAAACCTTCGGCTTTTATCATTGAAATGACGTTAAAACCTGAACTTTCCTACCATCCAAGGACTTTAGCTTTATTATTCTACTCTTACATACTATCTGAGCTTCGTATTCAGATAACCAATCCATTCCCAAGACTACATCGAACCCTCCTAAGGTCATGACATACAAAGTAACAGGGAACTCATGTCCCTCTAATTCTATCTTACAATCCTTAACCATTTTCATTATTTTCACCGAGGTGTCACTAGCGGTTTCTACTATGTAGGTTTCAAACACTCGGAAACTTTTCATTTTTGCTAGTTTACTAAACGCCGTAGCTACAAAACTCCTATTCGCACCCGAATCAAATAATACTGAAGCAGAAATACCGTTTACTAGGAACGTACCGGTCACAACATCAGGAATCTGTCTAGCCTGTTCCTGGGTCAGCATGTAGGCTCTAGTCCTTGGCCTTGCTTGATCAGCATCTTTCTTCCCACTACCTCCAGCCTCACCGTCGGCGCACTCCGTTGTCATATGGCCTGTCTTACCGCACTTAAAGCATGCTGGTTTTGCATTACATTCATTAGCATAATGACCCATCTTCCCACACTTATAGCAGGCATTTGTCCCCATCCTGCATTCTCCACCATGAGCCTTTCCACATTTGTGGCACACGTCCGAACCAGTACCCTACTTTCACTCGCCACCGTGTACCTTCCCACACGTCTTGCAGGTCTTTCTCCCCCACACCTTCTGCTTCTTGTCCCTAGGGTTCCATAACTGAGTACCAGGTCGTTTGGCAGGCGCGACCCACTTCTTCTCCTTCTTCTCATCCATAGCCACCTCATCTATAAAGTCCTCATAAACCGTTTCCGCGAGCCCCACAGCAGAATCAAAAGTACCTGGTCTACCAGCCTTGACCAAGACACGAACATTCTATGGCAGTACCCTGAGGTAGCATTTGATCCGCTTGGCCTCGGTGTTCACCATGTCTGAATTTAGTGAGGTATTCTCAGTGCGTCATCTTACCCGCCTTCAGACTTAAGAACTTCATCTCAACCTTCTCTATCTCTGCATCAGCACAGAATCGTTTCCTCACTAACTCCTTCAGATCGTCCCACCTCAAAGCCTTGATCTCTTCTTGACTCTTCCTCTGCTCAACTGTCTCCTATCAGTACATCGCCTCCTTACCGAAGGATTGGGTAGCATACCCCACAGCTTGGTCGGGACGACATTCGCTAATTCGGATAATTTTGTCCATCACGGTTATCCATTGGAGAGTAGCGATTGCATCTCCCAAGCCGGTTAGCTCCGGTGGACCACAACTTTTGAAAGACTTATAGTTGCACCCACCTCGGCCTCTTTTCTTGTCATCAACCTTCACTGACTTCACCACGCTTGATTCTTCCCCTTCCCCTTCACCATTTTTCTTACCATCTCCTTCCGCCCTTTCAGCGGTTCTTTCACGGCCTCCAGCAGACCCTTCAGTATTCCAGTTCTTCGCAGCAGCTGCTACCGCTTGAGCAATGGCAGCTTGAACAGCAGGGTCAAGTGGATACCCCTCGTTGTTAATTTCCACCAGCTGCACTTCCTTCTCCCTCATTATTAGTGGCTTCTTCCACTGACGGTTCTCGGATAACGTGTGGCCTGCCACGACGTCCCGTACGTCCTCCTTTTCCAGCAGCTTTCTTAGCTCCAGCCATTCGTATTCTATAAGGAAACACAAACATCATCACTTAAGGAACCATTTAGTACAAGGATAGTAAGGCAAACAGGTAATAACAGTGGCCAGTTGTGATTAGCTGATCACGTTACTTTCCGTGTCCTATACACTTCCCTTTATGAGTCTATTTGTGCTGGTTCTACTTCTAACAGTTAGACAATCAAGAATTTCATATCATCTTATACCTCTATCCCTAGCAATTAAGCTAGCATTCACACATTCTTTATTTAGCAATTACGCAAACATTCATTCATTATTCTACTTTACATGTGAATTTAATCACGTACTTTACCTTTACTTAGCTTGCTTGAGTGACACATGGCATTATCGTACTGGCATCTTCTTTCTTTTCTTACTTTTATCCCATTCTCTGTTCGAGTCTAAGCATGTAGGATGCTTAAATCTCTCGAACTTTGCTCTGATACCAACTTGTAAGGCCCCGTTACCGGTAGCCCTACTTTAACGTTGGATTTACTCATAAACGAAGTTCTAAATATCAGAGTTAACAAAAACTTTCGCGGAATAATAAAACTTCAACCATAACTTTTTACATAACCATCAAATCATGTCTTATA
The DNA here is from genome assembly GCF_021521415.1 of Bidens hawaiensis. Taxonomy (NCBI): domain Eukaryota; kingdom Viridiplantae; phylum Streptophyta; class Magnoliopsida; order Asterales; family Asteraceae; genus Bidens; species Bidens hawaiensis. The sequence continues at coordinate 4,212,375 of NW_027491024.1, forward strand.
AAACATTCGTAGTCAATTAAAACAAAACATAGTCTTTAAAACATCACAACATTTCTTCGAGATGCCAGTATCTTCGATTTCCATGCCATGTGTCTTCAGTCACGCGAGCTGCCTCAACCTATTTGCCTGCGTGCATACTAAAGTCATCTATGCTGAGTGAGTTCTAGTTAATCACATAACTTACTTTTCATACACATATACTTGCCCGAAGGTACACATTACAACATATCAAGATCAGCATTCGTCCATACACATTCATATCTAACCATACATTATAAAGGGCGTGTCACCCTACATACCTCGGATATTTTTAGGGTCCGGTACCCTCCATCCTTGGATATTATTAGGATCCGGTCACCCTTCATCCTCGGATATTATTAGGGTCCGGTCACCCTTCATCCTCGGATATTATTAGGGTCCGGTACCCTTCATCCTCGGATATTATTAGGGTCCGGTACCCTTCATCCTCGGATATTATTAGGGTCCGGTACCCTTCATCCTCGGATATTATTAGGGTCCGGTAAACTTTCTTCCATAGCTTCACACTATACCTGTCCTTAAATATTTTTCCTGCCAATACGTGCAATCTCCGAAGAGCGTTCACGTACCATTAACTTATCATACGTACATTATGCATACATCATAAATATTCATACATGCATCTTATCTTACATCATACATAGCAATCACGTCTTTAGCTACCACCTGACGGTACATGCAATATCCGAAGATCGTTCACGCACCGTCAAGCTATCATCATACATACATCATACAAGGCATACACTTACCACTTTAGGTAAGTGTATTGACTATCACATCGAGTATGCACACAGCCCCGAAAACATAACAAGGAAGTGGGGCTAGAAACTCACCTCAAGGCGGTTGCGTTCACCGTTTATAGTTAATCCTTTCCTGAGCTGAGCACGACTAACTGTATAATCATACATATATTAAATACGGCTCTAACTCTTCCTATTGTATACTTAATTAATCTTACGTATCTAAGCCGGTTTTACTTCATTGGATTATTACCGGTTAGTTAATCGCTACACTTTAACCCTTGAAGGCATCTTTCATAAATCATCAAAGTCCAAGGGTCACTTTGTAATTATATCATTCTTTTCTAAGTACAGGGACTGTTCTGTCATTCTTTCAAAGTTCTAATTCGTCACTCAGTTCTTAACGAATGGGAATTCATAACGAATTAGCCATTATAGCGAATCTGCCTTTGTAACGAATCAGGCATCTTAACGAACTGGTCCTTATAGAGAATTGGACCTTAACGAACTGATTTGGTCAACGAATGAACCCTATAACGAAGTGGGTTCATTCGTCCCTCTCTTAGCGAATGGCCTAGTTCGCCCTTATTTCTTAACGAATGACATGCTAGTTTTCTAATCTTTCCTTAGCGAATTGGCTGGCGAATCACACCTACTTCGTTAGTTACCCTTAGCGAATTAGGGTTAGGTCAGGGAATGTCAAAACATTCCCTGACATCACTAACCTCGTACCAACCTTTTCCGGCGCCACCGCCGGAAAACCGCGGATTCGCCAGAAAAACGTGTTTTAACTCGTTTTTCACCGTTTTTCGTCCCGTTCGATCCAGATCTGAGCTAGGGTGACCCCTAAGCTCATCATAGGTTCGGTTTATACCCGAATCCACCTGGATCTCGTGTCTTAAATGGTTTAACGGTGTCGGCTCGTCGTTTCGTGTTCATAACTAACGGTTTTAAGCTCAAACAATAAAATACTGTCATTACCTCGGGTCGGTTCTCGGTTTCCTTCTTGATATCGGTTTAGAGAGAGAGAACTAGAGAGAGAATCTTATGTGTGTGTTTTGGATGGTGTAAGGGATATGTGTAAATGAATTAAATTGAGGATTAAGGGTATATATATTTTTGATCATGGGCTTAAGCCCATGGTCTTTCCTTCATTCCTCCATAACCCATGTCCATAACCCATATCCATTTACCCAACACAAGTCCATCTCGTATTCTATTCAACTAAACCGATAACGACCCGCTATAAAATAAACAAACTTTATTTTATTAATATAACCGAAAGTAGTATGTTACATGAAGCCTGTCGTGAACAATGTTGACCAAGCATCAACACAACTACAACACACTCCGGATAGTAACGGCTCGAAAAAACCATCAGTAAGTATTTGGCAATTTCAGTTTTTCCTATAATTGTTGATTGATTCATTAAATGGTTATTAGGTAAAACGTAGAAGCCGTAAAAGAAAAGTTGATGTATCTACGGATGAAGCTTCCCCACCTACTGAAATAAAGGTATGTACTACGCGAAACATTGTTAATTTCCCACCAACATGGGTATGTACTTATATATTGATTTCAACTAAGCCATCTTAATTTCACATGCTGGTTTATAGGTGTGTGAGTGTCGTTTGTGTGTGCATGACAAGCGTAACAAGGTGGCAAATGGTAAAGTTTATTGGTCACCGGTTCCACAAAAGTTGCATGGAAAAGCAATCCTGGAGTTAAATGAACGTTCGGTATGAATGCATGCATACTATTTTGTTCTATTCAATTACAAAATACGACATTAATTATACATATTTGTTTTTCATATTTTGTTGTTCCAGCTACCACCACTCCCATCCTCAAAAGAACCAGAAAGAGTTGGCAAGAAGGCAAAGGCAAAGTACACAACGATAAACCGGGTGACCAAACAGAAGAACAAGGAGCAGTGCCAAGAAAACCGACGCCTTAGCTAGTATATAGGTAGTCGTTATTTTTGTATTTTGTAAGATATTTTGCATATACATTTGCTTAAGTGAATATTATTGTTAATATAATTTGTTTCTAATTTTGTTTTGTCATGCTTGCTTATAGCTGTTTTATATTACTGCACAAAAAATAAAAATAATTATGTATTGCCTAATTACACACAATTTGGCCACATAGAACACACTAAATAGGTGTGGCCAAAAGTAAGACAACAGCCACACCCGAAATTACAAAAATTAGAGTCTATAAATGACCATTAGCCACAACATAAACATTTTTGTGTGACGAAAAGTATTATAATAGCCACACTTTATATTACAAAAGCATTATGTGTGACAAACGGTAAAAACAATAGCCACACCACAAGCTACAAAAGAGAGTTTGAGTGGCAACTTCACATTTTTAGCCACATTGACAACAACCTTCAGTGTCTATATGATATTATTAGCCACACAGTACCTCACTATGTGTGACGAAAATTTGGCAATAGCCGCACTTTAAATTACGAAAAGCATTATGTGTGACAAACGGTAAGACAATGGCCACACCACAAACTACAAAAGAGTGTTTGAGTGGCAACTTCACATTTTAGCCACATTGACAACAACCTCCATTGTCTATATGATAGTATTATCCACATAGTACCTCATTATGTGTGACGAAAAGGTTGACAATAGCCATATTTAAATTAGGAAATCATTATGTGTGACAAATGGTAAGAAAATGGCCACACCACAAACTACAAAAGAGTTTTTGACTAGCAAGTTCTCATTTTTAGCCACATTGACAACACCCTCTAGTGTCTATATGATATTTTTAGCCACACAGTACCTCACTATGTGTGACGAAAAGTTTGACAATAGCCACACTTTAAATTAGGAAAAACATTATGAGTGACAAACGCTAAGACAATGGCCACACCACAAACTACAAAAGAGTTTTTGACTAGCAAGTTCACATTTTTATCCACATTTACAATAACCTCCAGTGTCTATAAGATATGATTAGCCACACAGTACTTCACTCCGTGACGAAAAGTTGTACAATAGCCATACTTTATATTAGGAAAAACATTTTGTGTGACAGAAGGTAAGACAATGGCCACACTATAATCTACAAAGGAGTTTCTGAGTGGCAAGTAAACATATTTAGCCACTTTTAATGTAATATCTAGTGTCTGTATCATATAATTAGCCACGCTATTATTAAATTTACGTGGCCATTTCTTTGCTATATTCACACGGTATAGGTCACAATGTAAGCTTAACATAACCTGAATGGCCACATTAATATGAAATTCATGTGGCTGAAACATAAATTCATGTGGCTATATAGATGCAATGGTCACTCATAGTTAATTGACATGTGGCCATTTTCTACCATTTAGCCACATTTATTGGAGAGGCTTCTTGATGGCCAGCAACTAATGCTTGTACCCTTTAGCCACACTTATAACCACATAAGGCCACTTAAAACTCTGTGTGGCCATATCATACCCACGGTGTCGCGACCTTTGGCCACATATGTCCTGAACCTAATGTGTGTGGCTAAAGGCCTACGACCACACTTTTTTCGTGTGGCCGAAGGTCAATTTTCACGTAGTGTTTCCTTCATATTTGTTCCACAACTATGATCGACTACGGACATTTAGAATAACTAAATTATTCATGGTTTTAAACATGCTAAAATGGAACATAACTCAAAAGCTTAAGCATAACCAAAACCATATGATTGAGTAAAAATAATAATTTTTCCAATATCCAAATACAAAAGTTTGATCAAATCCAATCACTAGAATATCAAAGTCCTAAGGCACAAGTATGACCTTCATGCTTTAGCCTTTCTAGGAGCTTGGTGAGTGGATCCACAATGTTTTGATCAGTGTGAACTTTGGGAATACATATTTTTCATTTTTCAACTTCATCCCTTATGTAGTTGAATCTCCGCTCAATGTGCCTTGTCTTTTGATGTGCACGGGGTTCCTTGATTTGAGGAATCGCACCCTCGTTGTCACAAAAGATTTCTAGAGGGTCCTGAATGATACGGACTACCCCTAGGTCGGCAATGAACTTTCTAATCCACGCAGCTTCTTGAGCTGCCAAGGAGGCAGTGACGTATTCAGATTCAGTGGTGGACAAGGCTACCACGTCTTGTTTTGCGCTCTTCCAAGAGACAGCACCACCATTTAGAACGAAGACATATCCCAATTGTGATCGAGAATCATCTCGATCAATTTGGAAACTCGCATCCGGGTAACCCTTTCAATATGCTCTTAACCTCCATCCAATGGCTGGTTCCCGGATTTTGTTGGTATATACTTGTCATGCTCAAAGCGCATGACACATCCGGTTTAGTGCATATCATGACATTCATGATGGATCCTATAGCAGATGCATATGGGATTCCATTCATTTTGTTTTGCTCATCCTTTGAGCTTGGATATTGAGATGTACTAAATATTGTTCCTCTTTGAATATGACCAAACCTTTCTTAGAGTTGTCCATCTTGAACCTTTTCAAGGTTTTGACAATGTGTGCACTCTGATTCAAATCTATCAACCGCCTTGATATATCCCTATAGATCCTTAATCCCAGAATATAGGCGGCTTCACCAAGATCCTTGATGGAAAAACAACTTCTAAGCCAGGCTTTTACACCTTCCAAGGTTGGAATGTCATTTCCAAATAGTAGTATGTCATCGACATATAATACCAGAAAGGTAATGATGCTCCCAATAGATTTCTTATACACACAAGCCTCATCAGCGTTTTTGATGAATCCAAATTTCTTAACTTCATCATCAAAACAGTGATTCCAACTTCTAGATGCTTGTTTGAATCCATAGATTGATTTCTTTAACTTGCATACTTTATTAGGATGTTGTAGATCGACAAAACCTTCAGGCTGAACCATATAGACATCTTCCTCAAGGTGTCCATTTAGAAAAGCAGTTTTGACATCCATTTGCCATATCTCATAGTCATAATATGAGGCTATGGCAAACAATATCCTGATAGACTTTAGCATGTAACAGGCGAAAAAGTTTCATCATAATCAACCCCTTGAGTTTGAGTGAAACATTTTGCTACAAGTCTAGCTTTATAAGTATCCAAGTTTCCATGCATATCTGTTTTCTTCTTGAAAACCCACTTACTTCCAACTAGTTTGGAATTTAGAGGTGGTACAACCAAGTCCCATACTTGGTTGTCATACATGGATTGCATCTCAACGTTCAGGGCTTCCAGCCATTTATCACAATCAGATTGTGATATTGCATCTCGGTATGTGGTGGGTTCATTCGAATCCACCACGTAGCATCCATCCACGAAAAATCCATATCTTTCGTGTGGGGTTCTAATTCTACCAGATTTGCGAACGTTTTGTGTGTCTTGATCAACCATTTGATCATTCTCAACAACCTCTTGTTGATTGCTAGCGAAAACCAAACGTGTATTGGCTTGTGGTTCTCGATCCTCCTCGAGTTCCACAGTTCTGTTAATTCCTTCCATAAGGAACTTTCTTTCCAAGAACTCAGCCTTTCGAGCAATAAACACTTTATGCTCTTTTGGATTGTAGAAATAATATCCCATCGAATCTTTAGGATATCTTTCAAAGATACACTTAGTGGATCGGCTTTCAAGTTTGTTTTGGGTGATGTTCTTGACATAAGCCTCACAACCCCATACCTTAAAATAAGATAACGATGGAACCCTTCCATGCCATATTTCAAAAGGTGTCCTTTCCACTTTCTTGGTTGGTGCCATATTTAGAATACGGGCTGCGTTGATCAATGCGAAACCCCAAAATGATAGAGGTAGTGTGCTTCTAGCCATCATAGATCGAACCATATCCAATAGAGTTCGATTCCTCCTTTCGGACACACCATTATGTTGCGGTGTTCCAGGTGGAGTAAGTTGTGAGACAATCCCACAACTTCTAAGATGATCTAGAAACGCATCATTGAGGTATACACCTCCTCTATCGGAACGAAGTACTTTGATTGTTTTATTGAGTTGATTTTGTACTTCAGTTTTGAAGACTTTGAACATTTCAAAGGCTTCATCTTTGTGTCTTAACAAGAACACATACCCATAGCGACTATAATCGTCGGTAAAAGTAATGAAGTATCTTGCACCATTCCTTGTCATTGTCTTAAAAGGACAACATACATCCGAATGTATGATACCTAATAAGTCTTTCGCCCTTTCATTAGTTCCACTAAAAGGCTCCTTGGTCATCTTTCCCAATAAACAAGATTCACACTTATCAAATGAATCATCATTTGGTTCCAAAAGACCATTCTTTTGAAGTGTATGAATGCGATCCTTGTTTATTTGACCAAGGCGACAATGCCAAAGAAAAGTCTTACTCAAATTCAATTTGAGTCTTTTGTTGCTAGATTGGTACAACGAGTTATCAATGGATGTATTATTATGAACTAATTCATAAATTCGTTAGACGGCATTGCTTTAAAATAAAATACATCATTCATGAAAACATAAATACCATTGTCTATAAACTTTTAATCATAACCAAATTGTCTTAACAAAGAAACAGAGATAATATTCCTAGTCAAACTAGGAGAATACAAAATGTTTTTCAAAATAACTTCCAAACCATTTGGAAGCTTCAAAACATAATCTCCTCGGGCTTGGACGTCAACCTTTGCTCCATTGCCCATGAAGAGACTTATATCTCCTTTCTTGTAATCATTTCTTCTTTTGAACTCCTGCAATGATTTGCGTATATGAGTTCCATATCCGGTATCCAATACCCATGTGTTATAATAAATAATGTTAAGATCAATATGGATCATGAAAGTTGTACCTGTGGTTTGCCCCGCATCCCTCTTAGCTTTCAACTCCTTGAGATAGGTTGGACAATTTCTCATCCAATGGATTATCTCTCCATAACCAAAGCACGGATACTCAGCGCTAACCTTTAGCTTTTTAGGTTTTGGTTCCACCTTTGCCTTTCCCTTGAACCCCTTTTTGACTTGCCCCTTACCAATAGCAACCTTTGCTTTTGGTTCCAGGTGATGCCTCTTCTTCAAGCCACCCTCATTGATCATAAGAACGGGTAAAACCTTTTTACCCATTCCGGCTTCGGCTATTTTGAGCATTGCGTGAAGCTCACCAATGCTCTTGTCCCATTTGTTCATGTTATAAATCATAACGAATGTCTCAAACCTTTTAGTTAAGCCATTAAGGATCATATCCATGGCTAACTCTTTTGAGACGGGACAATTAAGCCATTCAAGCCGATCAATGTGGCTTTTCATCTTAAGCACATAAGATGAGACAAATTGGGTTTCTTCCATACGACATGCATGAAACGCTCGAACCGTTTCGAAGCTGGATGATCATGTCATACGCCCCATGATTATCGAAATCCTTTGGATCTCGGGAATCATTGTTCCCAACATGAGGCAAGAAACTTGCAGTGAATCCTCGGTGTATTTTAACCAATCATTATAGGAATCTATGTCATTAACATCAAGTACATTGGGAATAGGATCGTCCAAAATATAGGATTTCTTCTCTTGCTTGAGAACAATTATCAAGTTTCGATACCAATCTATAAAGTTGTTGTAATTCAGACGATCCTTGTCTTGAATGGATCTTAGTGATAGATTATGCACAGGTGGGATAATTGCGTTCTGTGGGTTGTTTGCGGCCATCTATAAATTTAATAAAGCTCAATTTAGTATTTTCGATATCATTAATAAATTTTAATCATTAATACCCTTTAATGTCTCCAAGACAATTAGTGATTAAAATCTAGAACCCAACGTTTCATTCAAATAGCAATTAGGTGACCTTTATCCTTCTATTCAAATTAACAAGGTAGTCAACGTTTGCCGATTGCAACCCTTTGCAACTTCTAGCTTTATGGGATCGGTTAAACATCATATGTTTAGTTGGTATGTTTAATCCCATCAACACCTTTGTACGCCATGCTTCGGTGACCCTATTCACATGGTTTCCAAATCAAGTCATCCTACTAACAAACACGTGTGAGTTTACACATACAAGTGGTTAGGTGACCTTTATCCCATAAGTATTGTAAATTCACCTCAAGATCACAAGTTTTCTTAAATGTGGTTAGGTGACCTTTATCCCACATTAAGTTTCCAAGTGATTCGAGTGTCGTATAAAAGGATGGTGTTCAACTTGTTTTAAAAGGGATTTATGTTTTCAAAATTCTAGATTGGAAAACTATTTTATGTACCTTCCATTTGTATGCATTCAAATGTATGGTACCCTTTGAAAACCATTTTTAATTTTTTTTTTAATAAAACCCATTTTATTATGAAATCATTAATAGTTAATAAAACCAATTTCATTAGTTAATAATTTCCAAAGGAATCAATTTTATGCAAGTTGTTGATTTTAATAGTTAGCATCCATATCCAAATATGATAAAACAAAATATAAATCAACCACACAAGTCCATAACCATATCCACCTAAAGTTGACAACACTTGTTGACCGAAACAAGTGTGCCATAAGGTCTCTCATAAGGGACGAGCATGACACAAGGTATGAGATGGCGAACTCCCACTTGACTCCGCATCCATTTGCTTCAAACGTTCACCTCTTGTTGTGATCCTTTCTCTTCATTTGGGCTCCAACAAAATGGTGTTGTAGTTGCATCTTCGTTAACAAAACATATACTAATACATTTTTCTAGTAAAAGACATATAACTTTTCTACTAATTATTACAAACCAATTGAAATAAATAAATAGATTACAAACCCGAATAAAAGAATATTACAACCAAATGAATTAACCACAACACATCACTTCAATATACACAAGGTCATGGCTAGGTTATGAACATCCAAACAATCAGGTCAATCCTTTGAACAAAATGGTTCCCCTTTGACCCTTTATTCTCACCCAGAAATAGGGAACATGGATTTCTCGGCCAAGAAGCCATAGCTTCAGAGTTTTTAGCCCGAAGTTTTCGGTTAGCCTAGAGCCTAGAGCTCTCGGACAAGACCAAGAACCGAGAACCATGGTTCACAACAATGAGTTCTCGGTCCAACCGTGAACATGTTTTCGGCCAACCGAGAACATGACTCACAACCATGAGTTTTCGGTCAAACCGAAAATGGGGTCTGATGGTGTTTTCGGCCAGACCGAGAACGTTGGTTTCCAACCAAGGTTTCTCGGCCAGAGCTGAAAAACCCAAATTTTGTCTATACAAAATCATCATCCAAATGATTCAATTTTTTTTTTCAGATTTACCACATGCATGTATGTTATAATCTTGAAAAACCATGGGGCAACCAATATGCCTAAAGTTTTCGGCCAACATGGTAAGAAATATCATGAAACCCGAACACTTTAGATCCCATTTAGAAGCATTTAATCGTATAAGCGGATCTTGATGCCATTATTGTATTTTTACAAGATTATCAAAGTCCAAACAAACCCTTTTATTAGGAAAACACAACGGAAATATATATAGTTTTAAACCTTGTTTACCGAATACACATAAAACCTATTTTATGTCAAAACCCAATTCAGGATCCATATACAATTAACATGCTATCAAGAGCAACCATATGGTGTTAGATAACATACCTCTTGATTTCCAGAAATTAAAGAGGATGATGTATGAGAATGACGAATCTTCAAGGAGAAGACCTCAAGCTTGTATACCCGTCGAAGCTAATCAACAAACACCAAGTTGCTAGGATTTCACTTTTGTAAATCTCCCTGTTCTTCTTCTTGTTCTTCCTTTTGGTTGAAAAAGAGGTAAAGAGAGAGTTGTGTGTGTGAGAGAGAAGGTGTATTGTTAATACAAACAAGAATTATGATCTCCCAATAGAAACTCTTGCATGTATTGGAAAAATACAAAAGGGAGAGAGAGAGATGGAGGGGCCGGCCAAAAGGGTGGGTTTTCCCCCCAAAACTCGAACCCAATTTTTGTTTATTTTTCCTTATACATATTTGTCATCTATCCAAATAAATAACATCTCTCATAATATAAATTATCCACATAATTTATTTATCATACAAGTGAAAATATTTAGAAAACCATTTCTCCAAATATTATAAGTGTTGATAATTATTACTTAGATCATATCTAATAATAAATATCGCGGTGTTTGTCTAGCTTGTTATTGGGTATGACCCAACTTGGATCATAACGTACTAGCCACATCAACTCAAATATGTGTCTTGGGTAGATCGATTCCAACACCATTTCGATGTTCGGAAGTTTTATTGCGTTTATCGAGTGTAATTTATTGTTATAATATTATTCTTAATTATTTATATATTATATTTAAAACTTTGAAGTAATGGCAAAAGTTACCCAAACTAAAACTTTTACCTCTATATGTTTCCACCTTCTTATTTCAAAGATTAAAATACAAATTAGATATTAATATTATTATAATCCACCAGATACCCGTTTACCCAGGTCCAAACCCACACCTTGGACTCGTTTTGCGAACCCGTATACCCATTTCTTAACTTGGACCTTAATACTCGTCATAATCATGGAAATTGGATCGATAATCTTATTCTTCTTGCCTTTTTCGGCCTCACCGACTCTGTTGATTAGGAATTTAGATCAATATTGATATGTGTTAACTTATTTATGAACCGACATCATCCGTTAATTGTTATACATTAAAAAGACCATAATAATTCAATTAGTTCTGCAGACACCATCATCTACCCGTCGCTAATCAAAACCTAATGCTAATTAGATTATCACAACCTCTGGATACCTTATTCGTGATCGTTTGAAGGCCGGCTATCGTTTCTCAAATTAACCATCTTATAATTAACGAATAAGGTAACTTATTATATGTTTTTCCTCGTCATGATCTACTCTCCAATAACCCTAACATAAATCGAACGAACATCGAGTCATTTAATTGATTTGATTTGCTAAAGTTCTTGGAGCGCTAGTTCATCATCTATTTAAGTTTTATTATACCTGTTGGTGTTTATACCAGTAGATCTGATAGTGAAATTGGTTTGCGTGTGTGTGTATTGGTTGCAGGGCTGGAGGACGTGGGTTCGAATACCCTCCAACCCGTTTTGTCTTGTTTATTTAATTTTTATTTTTGAAAAAGATTATTAAATTAGTTATGGTTTTCTTTTACCTAATTAAGTAATATAATATAAATACAATAATTTTTCAACATTTTATAAAACCGACATATTGTTTTTTTTTTGTATCTTTATAAAAAGCCTATATATATATATATATGTATATATATATATATGTATATGTATATATATATATATATGTATATATATATATATTTGTGTGTGTGTATGTATATATTTGTGTGTGTGTGTATGTATATTAATTGGTTTAAAAATCTAAATAATAAATGTTTTAAAATAATAATATGTACAAATACACGAAATATATTTAAAACAAATTGGTTAAAATGACCTTTTAATACATGTTATAAATATATATTTCATACAAGTATTTTTTTTAATTAGGAATATTTTGTAATTAAAAAGTATGGCATATGATAAAAGATTTATATATAAAGAAAATTAATAAGATTTATAAAATAATATTTAATTGTTATAATAACCGATTATCAATATATCCAACTCTCGTTTTCCTGTCTCAAATACCCTTTAATATTTGTTAGACTATTTGTTAACTCGTAATATTTCTCGATTATTACTACTTAGGGATTTTCCCGTTGATACCTCTCGAGCGTGAAGTTATTCTCTTACTACTCTTAACGTAATTATTCTTTTGCGTATTGCTAAGGTAAGTGTCACACTCCCCTCTTTTTACTTATTTGTACTATTTTGGGGACATATGCGTTGATATTTTATTACTATATATTACTCAACTTGCAACTGTTAGTCATGTGTGTTTAAAAATTTATGTCTAACGTGCTATATGATTCTCAAGCTTGTTTTGAAGAAAACTTAGGATTGCATGGTAGAGAGAAGAAACAAGAAATTAATTTTTATTTTTGTCTTTATTTATCTTTATTATGGTTTATGTAAATGGTATTTGACAATTGTTGGATTTATTTAATTTCAATTAATAGATATTATAATTTTAATTATTGCATGGTAGTACTTTGAGAGCTGTGAGCAATCAGCTCACGCCCCGGCATTTCCGCCGAAGGTTAGGGCGTGACATTATTTGTTCTGGTATAGATCAAGGCATAGGTTTAGGTGGACAAAAATATCAGTGATTGCAATTTTTACGTTTTTCAGAACTTTAAAATAATCTATATAATTTAAGACTATATTTTCCGATTTTGATTCCATAGCATTAAAATTTTCCAGGGACGGTAAAAGAGTAAGTGTGGGGATATATTTGATAACCGATCGGACCGGCCGTAGCCGGACCTCCTTTAAAGTACACCGTGCCTCGTTGACAACTTGTGCCCTCTGGTCACGCAACGCCTAGAGGGGTAACTATCAGAATTTTCCACGAATTGTCAGCTTTTGGGCTCAGTTTCACTATATAAACACCCTTAACCTGAAAATACCCTACTAATAACAGCCGAATTTGGAGTTTCTTGGAGCTTAGAATTGAGCTATTTGTTGTTTTGAAGACAAGGAATCAACCGGTGAAGAGCTTTACGATCAAGATTGAAGACTGCGGGTTTTATCACCTTTAATCTTCTGTTTCCATTATTTTCACCAAGTTTTCTTTCAGTATTATTCTGTTTGATTTTCTTATGCTAGGTTAAACATTATAGACTGCCTAGGCTATCGATGAACCTTCGTTGATGTTTGATTTTAGTTGGATTATTATTATCCGTTATGGTTTACGAATCAATAAATTTTTTGGTTTATAATACGTATGCTTGGTTTTGTTTGATATAGTTTTATTATTCCACATTATCCTTGGTGATTGCTTCATATAATAGGATTTTGTTAGGTAATCTATTGTGTGTTCTTGACTAGTTTGTGATTAAATACGAATAAGGTAATAGGAATAATATTATTAGTCAGACAAATAAAAGTGTGATATTAACCTAGAAAGCTGTCAGGTGATAGGTTATCTGTTAGATTTTTGTATATTAAGATTGCTATATTTAGTTCTTCGTAAGAAGTCCGTCTAGGTTTGATTAGTTCACATTGTCTAGCAAATCAATTGAGTTTATTAAGTTACCTTTATTTCCACGTTGTAAGTTAGGATTTCATTATAAAGGTAGTCATTCATAATTTTTTAAATAAACGTAAGGGAGTTTTATATATATAACTTGTGTGTCTTAAAAATTATTAGAAACTCATAGATGTATTCTTGAGAAGGGTCAGTGGTCCTTTTCGGTTTTTCTTTTAAGTGTCTATTCTATGAACCCATACCATAACAAGTATTTTCAACTATTTGATAACTGAAACTTTGAGGATTCCAACCAAGGTGGTTTTTTCATCATCATCTGAGTCAGTCAAATTAAGTTGTCTTCTGTTTTATTACTTGTCTTTTTTTAATTAGTTATTTTATTAGTTTAATATTAATTAGTTTAAAACCCCGCTTTTAATAATTATAAAAATAAATAGTCGTGTCAGTTTGTCAAGTCTAAATAGTTAATTTACATAATTAAAAGTGTCTCGTGGGTTCGATATCCGGACTTACTTAGCTTTACTAGAGTCAATGAGTTCACTTTCCAGTCATTAGTTTAGTTTTAAAGAGTCTAGAGTATTACTTAGTGTCTAGTTTAGCGAAATTTAGTTAATAATTATGTGACTACTTTTAGCACATCAGATATTTAAATCCGTAATGTATATAAAGAAAGCTTATACATGTCGTGTATTTACAAAAGAATACAATAGACTGTACGTTCAAAATAATCCATCATCTTCAGAAATACGAATATAAAGAAAAGGACGAATTATACATTATGTCTTTTTCAAAAAAAATAAGTTATACAAATTTAGAAAGCTCAAACGAGTAACTGATGAAAATATAAATCTGCCAAAGTCTTCCAAAATCATGAAGAAAAGAATATCATGACTCAAATATGAGTATTTAAAGAATTAGTCCGGATGGATAAATTGAAAGGATTTGATATACTGAATCCAAGGTACAATCTAGTTAATTCCCAGTAAATGTTTGAATAAAAAAGAAAGGTAAATAGTTAAACACAACTGGCCACTGTGCTTTGCAATTTTCAATTACTTTTGGTGTTCTGAACTATTGACTGATAACATCATTTAAGATGTAAAGTTAACAACAAATCAGAAGTTTCAACCATTCAAGTTAAACTCGAGAACCAGATTAGATAGAATCTAATCATAAATAAACAAGTAAGAAACACCCGCACCTAAGACAACGAATCTAGAGGACGAGATTCATTCCAAGGAGGGGAGGATGTAACATCCCGGAAAATCCCATATTAATTTTTAGCCAAAGATGTCAACTTTGAAAGTTGAATGACAAAAATATCTTCAAGATATAGCGGAGAAGTTAAACAATGAGAAAATTAGGTTCATCCCACATCGGAAAAAGGAAGAAAGTGGAGTCATTCCACATGCGTATAGATAGAAAAAAGAAATCCCTCCCTGATTGATAAATTATAAAACGTGTGAGCTCCTTATAAGGAGACGAGTTCACATGATAATATTCTTGTGTGGCAAGACACACTCAGTGACCCTTTGATAGCGCACTTCGCACACTCGCATCGCCGCTTGAGAGCCACCTTAGTATTTTTCTAAAATTTGAGGGACCAAAAATGAAAATTAGAGTTTTAATCCTTCGCACTATGCGATGGACATAGATTTGGCTCGTCGCGCTACGCGACGGATTTGGGAAGAAACCGAGGTCGGGCGGTGTCGCGAAGAATTTACCTATAATTCTTCGTGCTACGCGAAGTAGCCTTCATGGCATGAAGACACGTGTCAACACGTGGCGTGTTATCAAGCCACGTGGCAAACTGTCGATGACTCGGCGAGTTTTGAAGTCGGTCGTGCTATACGATGACCCTAGTTCTTTCTTCGTCATGATACGTGAAGGAGTCGAAAAATGGCAATAAAAGAAGGGCTCACGACATCTTTCATTTCACACAACAAACACACTTTCTCTCACACACATAACATAGTGTTGCATGCCACAAGTTCTAAGCCAAAGGTTTGATGGTTTAAGCCATAGGACAAGATATAGAGTAGAAATGTAGCTCGCACAAGTTTAGGGGTTTAACATCGAATACCCATGTAAGGTGTAACATCTCGGATGGTGTCACATAAGGTTTGGGTTCCGCTTAAGTTATAATTTTATTATTATATTACATGGCTTAAACCCTAGTCGGGGGTATAGCCCAAAATCTTGATCAAATTTTAAGTTTACATAAGCTTTACATATGCAAAGGTTATAGTCAAAATATCATTTTTTTTTTCATAATTAAGAAACATAAAGCATTTACATGCAAGGGTATAGTTAAAATCGTGTTTCTTCATGATTAAGAAGTATAAGATTTTACATACAGAGATTATAGTCAATTGACATTTCTTCTTACAGAAAAAACCTATTATAGATGTTTCTTCATAAAAAAGAAACTCAACACCTGACTGGTAAATAAATAGAGAGACTATATGTTTTCAATATTTAATTTAAACAATGATATATCAAGATTTAAAGCTATCAAAACCAGACTAAATGCCTGTAGTCGGATCAAGAGACAATCTAGGTATTTATGTAAACCTATTTTATTATAGGTTAAGCATCATTCATTCATAAATTTCAAACGAGATCACCACATCATTTAAAATAGACAATCACAGGTGAATACGTTAAACCTTTTACAATCAGTCAGTAAGATAAATGGGATGTTTGTCTTAAAAAGTCAGTCAAATGTTTATAAGAGATTACGTGATCTCTTACATGCAAATAGAAAATAAAAAGCAACTCAGACCGAGTACACATATGTCTGGATCCAAACATAACTGAACATGCAGTCATAACCACTTCTCTAATGGGTATCAGTTCCCAGAGAACCTTTGAATTGTGTGTGTATGGCATGTGGTACAAATCCCAAAAATAAGAGACGTTCCTGCTGAGTTTGTTAAAGAAATTATCTTGTCAATTAAAGATTTGTTAAATGTTTATAGAGTCAATGATTCACCAGCATATCGCTGACGTATTTTCCCAATATTTCGGGAAATCAAGTTTAGCACAGGTAGCAAGGACTTAGAGTCACTCACGGAGTTAGATGCTCGCTTTATGGAGATGGCTCAATATTCAATTATTAAAATATTGTAAACAAATTAAACAGGTATTGTAAATATAATATTTAGACATTTAATTAGCCGAGAAGTTTTTTAAATAAATAAATATTTTTGTTTTTTAAATAGAGTCTACCGCTAAAATAACTCACAACTATGATATATTTACAAAACATGTAGCAACTACTGATCACACTTCAATACCCTAAGTTGGGGTGTGACATGATGGGTTGGGCCATGTGGGTTGATTTGTAGCTGGGTCGTGGGCATTGGATGACCAGGAAGTTGGGCAAGCTAGAGACCACAATTGGTTGGTGTACTGTTGTTGAATATTAGGCCATGTATACCTAGTAGATGGTGAGTTTGAGTTGTAGGCTTGGTTTGAATTATAGTCGGAACCTTTATCAGGGCTCTCGTATCCATGCCTGCATCCACATCATTTATCCGCTAACTCGTGACCCAACCACGCTATTAGTTTGCCGAATAAGTGTTATACTCAAGTGCATGTGGCTGATCTTTAGAGTTGGTGGCGTGCATGACAACTCTGGCAGCGGTTGTTGCCACCATACTAGTTATGACTGTAGTGGTTTCTTCAAAAATCAGTTGGGATTGAGCCACGTAAAAGGTGGGTATGGGTTTCATGTGTTTCGGATTTTCTTGGCAAGCGGAGCATAGGCTTCATTAAGGCATGAGATGATTTGGATAACCAAGTCGGGATCGGAAATTGGTTTCCCACGCTAGCTAATTGGTTCGATAGGGTATTAGCAGCATGCGCCAGCATTAGGGAAGTTATCAAGGCGGGTGTTGGTAAGTTTGCTAGTGAGTTGTTGTGACATTTTTCATTTTCGGGTCAACTTGTATTTGTTTTTACTATGAAAACTGACCCGTTTTGTATCCCAAACCTTTAAATAATATAAAAATGATGAATTTTATGTTACATGTTTGTTTTATGGTTGTTGGATCTCAAAAACATCTTTTACAACCCTTAAAATGCCCCTAAAACGATCAAAACGAGCTTCAGGGACTAAAATTGCCAAAGTTGAAAAATAGATCTTCCCTTTGTGACAGTTAGTGTCGCGCTAAGTGGCAAGGGAAGAGCCCTTAGTGCCACGTTAAAGTGCTCTACAACAGCAGATACGATTTTTGTTGTTTTGTGTTTGTTTGACTCCTTTTTCTCCACTCATTTGCATACAAACACTTGAATTAAACCCCATACATGACCCATTCAACTTACCTTATGAATACAAGCCTATTCCCTTCATTTTTCCCCGCCCTTTTCATCAAATTTCTCTCTCAATCTAAGATTTCTAAGGTTATTATTCAAGTTCTTGGCAGTTTGACTTTCCAAAGTCAAACTGAGTTTAATCTTACATTCTAACTAACTTCTTAGTAATTAAAGCTTCTTGTTGCAACATATATAATATACACCCCTTGTTTTCCTTTGGCTTTCACCTTCTCCGGCCATGGTCGGTTAAGGTGATACACTACAAGGCAAGGCTACATGGAGGACTCATTATAATCCTTGATTATACTATATTTATTTTAATGGTTACTAGTCTTGTTTAAAGTATAAGTAGTTTAGTTTCTAAATCATGTTAAATGAGTTCCATGGTATTGGGTATGTAGTCACTAGCCTCGGTTTTATCCCGAGTTGAGAACCAAACCAAAACCGAACTCTTGTTTACAAGTTTTGTTTAAGTAGTTAAATAAACATGTTATATGTAATATTTGAATATCATAACTTCTAAAATCGTTTGTTTAGTTCTATGGTATTTGGGTATGTGAAAACCATCCTCGATATTATTCTGAGCCAAGGACCGAACCAAAACCAAACTAAACCAAGTTCACTCGCTTAAGACACACAAGTGTGTTTTGGGCCACCGAAACTCATCTTTTCTTCAAGAATATATTTTTAAACTAATTTTAAATTTTTTTCACAACACGCTTGGCATGTCGGAATCCAACTTGATCTTATAACAAGTTTGGACCGGTAAAACCAAATACTTGCTTAACGAACGTTAAGTTTCTTCACAATAGAACTATATACTTGGTTAACTCTTTTGATTTTTATTGAGTTATCTCATAAAATTTATCACTTTGGAAAGTTGACTTTGAGTTTGGCTAATTATCAAGACACGAATCGACAAATCCGAACACTCTTTTAAACCTTGTTTTGATATTTATATAACAAAGGGTCTTGCAATAGTGCATTATAACCCACATAATTATTTAACATAGGTTGAGTAATATTAATGAATAAAATACCAAGACCCGGTTTCGGGTAAACTTATTTTTCAAAAAGCATTTCTTTAAGTTGTCAAATATTTACATTTTAAACCCTAAACTTTATTTATTTACTTTACTTGTCATATATTTTACTTTAATCCCTTTCAAGACTACCTACTAACTCAAGACCCGTTTAATCTAGGTCTTGCTCGTTAAACTGATCTCCGATTATTAACGAATCAATCTTTCAAGTTACTTAGTTAACGTGAGTACTTTCTCAACCCCTGTTTTCCATCTTACGTTTTGGGGGTGGCATTGCATACTTATTCAAAATAAAATGATTTGTACTTGTGTCTCGATTTGGTGTTATCTGTTATACATGATTACATGCAATATGTTTATTGCTTTAGGCGGGTTGGCCTCTATGAAACTATTAAGTATGATCATATGCTCCCCTAACTACTTTAGCTTAATTGCTAGTAGCATCGGGCAATTATTAACTGAGTATATTTGGTTGTTACCATATAGAAAGGTGTCTCAAAACTATTTACTATTTTCATATCTAAATTGTAGCTATTATTTATTGTTCCATATACGAGTTGTGGATTTCATCTTTATATACTTATTGTTCGAAACTATGAAAATTGTTCACCAACATTCATGTTGACAAAGTTTATTTTATGCAATGTTACAGGTTTATTACTTGGTTGATTTGGAGACTTGAAGAACTATTATCTTGTGACCGTTTAGGTTATTAGATATAAATGAACAATTTATTTGTTTGACTATTTATTCAATTAGATGTATGAACAAGTTTTGTTATTTGGTTGATGTAATGAAATGAATGAGTTGTTTAAATATTGTCACTTTAATAGTGTCTTGTGTTCATGGGCAATCCGTTGTACCCCGGCATGTTCCGCCGCCTTTGGTCGGGGTGTGACAGTTGTAGAGCCCATATCACTACCTGGTTATCATGGAAGGTACATGTGAGTCTTTCCCATACCTCATGCGTCTTCGTGTTGATTTGAATAACTGTGTGAAGTAAACCTCTAGATATCATTTCATATATCCATTGTAGGACGATATAGCATATGCGATCCCATTTGTCAACCGAATGAAGGTCGGTTTTTGGAAGAGAGAGGGGAAGGGGGTGGGCAACTAGGGTTTGACTCGCGATACCATGTAGAGAATGAAAATCACATGGATCAATGCCTTCTCATTCATTATTGACCATAAATAATTACAATGTGGGACTAACCACGGAAACAATATAAACTATAACAAATACAATATATGGCAAATATCTTCTATGAAGGACGTAGTCTATTAGTCTCCACTAAGAAGTACAGACCTTTTACCGCTAAGCTTGCGCATTTTTTAAATTAAAGGGAAATTTTCCAAAATAGCCTATTTGACAATTTTTTTCTAAAACAGTCTAGGTTTACAAAAAATCCCCAAAATAGCCTATGTTTTCCATCAGATCCGACGAAATTTCAACATCGCCAGATAGAATTTTTGGGCCTTTAAAATCTTGCCACATGTCAACGTATTAATAGATATAACGAAATTTCTTCAAACCTCGCCGGATTTGATAGAATTTTAGTGGGACTGACGGAATTCTTCATCATCTACCTCTCAAACCCTAAACCTCCATAACCAACCTTCATCTCCATCTTCTTATTTTCTCTCAAAATCTAGCAAATCAATCATGCAAATTGCTTAGTTTTTCGAGGAGAATACATCCATAGTGTTCAATTTCACTCTAAAACTCAAAATCAAAAACCCCTTAAATTGAAAAATCTAGGGTTCGTCGGACAAATTAAACAATTGGGTCCAACGGTAGCATGAACTAAATCGTCATATCTGACTGTTTATTATTGCGTTGTTTGTTTCATTAATCCGTCGGACGAAACTGTAAACCGTCGGATCCGACAAAGTAGATGCTCCGTGGTGCGTCCTGATAGGGTTATTAATCCATCGGATCAAGGACGACATCCGCCGGATCCGACGAAATTTTTATCTCGAATAGCATAGAATATCGCATTACTAGAATGCGGGCCTTCAGCAATAGTAGACTAAAAAGCAGCCAACAGTATACAACCCAGCAACTATAGCAAACCTTGGTTGCACCTCATCTGCTGTATACAACCCAACAACTACAACAAACCTCGGCATTGTCATCCCAAACAAACGTCTTCCTAACAAAAATGACACCGCATGTTTCTCATTAAAATCACCAATCTTGTGTTGAAATGTAGCGTAAAACTCATGAAGCAACTCATCGTACTGCTTCCTCTCAAACCTCAATGTGGTGGCCCAACTTGGTCCCAAATACCCTTTGATCCCGTTAACCTGACCGAATGTGCCCGGCAATCCCCAATCAAACATCCGATGACGTAGCAATGGAACATCTGAAATCCTATCATAGATTTCCTTCTCCGGAGTATTCAAACCAAACCTCAAGATCATATGTGAGGTATCCTCATCGCCCATTATATCCTCGGTAACAGCTCCCTCAACTGGGATTTCCAAACCATCGTACCGGATATTTCGCCTATATTGTTGAGCCTATGGGTCAAACTCTAGCTGCCGACGGGGTCACTTACATTTAGCGGGCCCCGAACCCCCTAGTTCTTGTGACAAATCTGTAAAAGAATAATTCACACAATCAGTTTGTGTCATAAACAACTCTTGGCGACGACCGTATAGCATTTTAGTCGCGATCGTCACTATGACAATAAACTAAAAATAATAATCTATAAACTAAAAAAACTAAACAATCAGGAATGTAAAAGTAAAAGCTTATAAAACCCGGTTTAGCCACCTGAATGGAGATTGAATACGGGCGGTTAAACCTTATTCGTTTAAAGTTTTAATAAAAAAATTCATTCCCGACCAACTAACAACACGAAAAACTTACCTAAGACTCAATATACACTAGTTTACCCCGACGTTCAAATGTTCCAGACTCAACTACTATTAAACTTTGTTGGAAACCAAAACCCACTGTCACACCCCTACTTAGAGCCTAGGCGTGTGACCAATAGTTGGTACCTG
The DNA here is from genome assembly GCF_021521415.1 of Bidens hawaiensis. NCBI lineage: Eukaryota > Viridiplantae > Streptophyta > Magnoliopsida > Asterales > Asteraceae > Bidens > Bidens hawaiensis. The sequence continues at coordinate 4,234,591 of NW_027491024.1, forward strand.
TTTTGTAAATATATCAGAGTTTTAGCAGAAGTCTTAAATTTTAGAATAAAATATTAATATACTTTTGAAACAACAATTTAATTGTAAACCTTTATTTATAATAAAATATTATTTTATTTGAAAAGCTTCTCGGATAATAAATACCCGAGTGTTTAATTTATAAACCTCTTTTGATTTTACAAATCATATTGTTTGCAATCTTTTAATAATTAAAACTAAGCCATCTCTACCTTGCGAGTGTCTATCTTCTTGAATGGTTCTAATTTCCTTGCTACTGTTGGTGCATAATGTCAGTAGTTCAGTATCTCGTGTTTTGTATGTGTCTGTAATCGTGTTAGATTGTTTGTTTTGGTATTGAATATTGTTTTACACAAGTTCGCCTGGGATGTAGGCGAACTTGGAGATAAGCGAAGTTATGACAACTTCGCCTAGTATGTTAGGCGAAGTTGTTGAGGTTTATTTAAACCTCACTTCGGCTTATTTTGGTTAAGTTTTTACGAACGTGTTGGTGATAATTGAGATCACGTGTTGAAGTGTTGCAATACAATCGTGTTTATTAGTATTGTGACGTGTGTTTTGTTTATCGGTTCAACGTATTATCTATCTTACGCTCGTATCGTATTACGTGGGGATTCCGCACCTTCGTGTTACGAGATACTCCTGTGTAGATCCGGTTGGGAACCTACAATTGGTATCAAAGGTAAAATAGTCGACCCTGCAACTTTGGATGAAGATTATGATCAGATCGATGCTGATGACTTGGAAGAGATGGACCTGCAGTGGCAGATGGCTATGATAGTAAGAAGGGTAAAAGGATTCATGAAGAAAACGGGTAGAAAGTTCGTTGGAGAAAGACCAGGGTTTGATAAATCAAAGGTTCAATGTTACAACTGTCAACAAAATGGTCACTTTGCTAAGGAATGTACAAATGAGAGAGTCGAACGAAGTCAGAACAGGCCTGCACAACAGAATGGGGGAGGTAGTGAGAATAGGGCTATGGTATCTAGATAGAATGGTGGATACAACTAGAATATACAAGTTGAGGAAGTGTTCGAACAGGCTAATTTGGTAAACATCGAAACTGGAGGAAGTGAGAAGGAGACGGGAGAAAATCAAGCATATATGGCAGAAGTGAACGATCAGCTCTCTGAGGTAAGTTCTGAACTTCATTGTGTACAATGTGAAAATCTGTCTGAACAATTGAAAACAATAACTGATCAGTTTGTTAGTTTGAACACACAATTTAAAACGATAAGAAGATATTCTATATTCCTGCATGGACAGATGAAGCCAAGAAGTACCAAAGGGTGGTCTCTGTCTGTGTAAGACAGGGCGTTCATGCTTGAAGACGGGTGACACGAGATTTTTGGGATTACTTGACACGAGAATGAAGATAGAGATATGAAGCTACTGCCAAGGGGGAGTCTGTTGGTGCATAATGTCAGTAGTTCAGTATCTCGTGTTTTGTTTGTGTGTAATCGTGTTCTTCGTTTTCCAACACCATAAGCGAGTATAGGAGGATTCCGCACTCCTAGACCTCGTGCGGATCTCGTATCGATCAGCGACGCCCCAGGGGGACTTACAAGTGGTATCAGAGCCTTAGGCTCTTATGCTATGGTTCGAGATCTGCGTTTTGGTGTTTCTGGCACGTTTCTGATGTGTTTTTGGCCGAACAGCCGCCGTAGGCGAAGTTATTGGGTTCAGGCGTAGTTGTCGCTAAAATTTTAGGGTTTAGGCGAATTTGACTTTTAGGCGAAGTTGACTTTCAGGCGAAGTTGACTTTTAGCGAAGTTGACTTTCAGCGAAGTTAAAAAAAAATTAAAAAAAAAACATTGTTTGGAGTTTTCGTCCGATGGCCAGGTGTACACGATTATTGTGAGACCGAAGACGTTGTTCCGGAAACGAGTGAAACGTGGTATCTCTTGGTCTTACGTGTGAAAAAATACGGGTCAACTCTGGATATGGAGTTGAAGTTGTGAATGGGATATTGATTGAAACTGGATATTGACACATATTTGGGTGTTTTTGGGCAAAGAAATTGTTGTTGTTCGAGGTTGACCAACTGAAGAAAGTCAAATTTTGTTCGGGTTTTCGTCATTACTGGATTGCGGTCAGAGCATATTATTTATGTTAATTTCAAGGCGTTCGAGAATTGGATCCTGAAACGTGATGCTTATTTATTAAAGTGAAAATTTTGGAACAAGTTGGATTTAATCGGGAATTAATGTGTTTATGTTCTTGATCGTTATCCCTGGTGATTGAAGATGCTTCGGATTAATTAGTGGTCATGTGTGTTAGATTCTGTCAAGGTGGTTTTGTGATGAAATTGATCACTTGATGTTGAGTAGTTGAAGATTGAACCTTATCTTACTATACAATTCCGACGTGTTGGTGAAGTTGTGAAGGGAGCACAACTTCACGTGTTGGTGAAGTTAGAAGAACTTCACGTGATTGGTTGAGATGATCAATTAGGCACGGGGATGCATGTCAAAGATCTCGATCGATATAGTCGGAGGAGCTTACATTGAAGGGGAGATCTGATATGGAAGACGTCGGGTGATTGGTAGATTTGTGAAGCTACAAGACAGTTTCAGACACGGCTGGTTGAAGACAGGATGGATGTTGCATGTATATGTGAAGTTCATGTTTGAAGATCACAGTGCAATCGAGTCCTACAAGAAGAAGCAAAGAGAAGATCATCAGTTAAGGTGGTGTCTGTTGGTACATGTTTTGTAACAGATGATCTTTTGTGTTTCATAGAATTGAGAGCAACGGTCAAAGGGGAGTCTGTTGGTGTATTTTGTGACCGTCGCTATGCAATTCTGATCAGCGGAGACGAAGTGACGAAGTTAGAATAACTTCTCCATAGGCGAAGTTATAACAACTTCGCCATAGGCGAAGTTAGAAAAACTTCGCCTACAGGCCCAATCCCAAGCACGCGAAGTTGGTTATCTATATATATGTGTGTCTTGTTTAGGGTTTAGCATCCAGAAAGTTAGAGTGTTTTGTGTTTCAGTTCAATTGTTTAGAGAGAAACAGAGAGGTAGATTCGTGTGGGACGGCCCGAGGTAGAGCTCACCTCGGGTCGGCCGTGTCTTTGTTTTTGTTCGGTTGGTAACGTGATTTTGTTATTATATAAAGGATCTGCAGATTCATTTATTCCATTCGTGTATTTGTTTGTGTGTAATCGTGTTCTTCGTTTTCCAACACCATAAGCGAGTATAGGAGGATTCCGCACTCCTAGACCTCGTGCGGATCTCGTATCGATCAGCGACGCCCCGGGGGGACTTACAGCTACCTGTACTAACTTTATTTCCTGAAATACGGGGGGAAAATAAATCAGCGATATGCTGGTGAATCGTTGACTCTAAAAAAAATTAATAAATCTTTCTTTGATTAACAAGATAGTTTTTTTTGAACTAACTCAACATAAACGTCTCTTATTTATGGGATTTTGCCACTGTCATACCTACACAATTCCGGTTCTCCGGGAACTGACAACTATTGGAGAACTTTTATTATGATCTCGAGTCTGCGGCCACGTAGCCTTGGTTGAAAGACTAGATTAATTATGTTTGGATCCAGACACATGTATACTCGGTCTGAGTTGCTTTAATTTCTATCTTGTAAATTAGGGATCACGTAATCCCTTAAATCTTTTTGTTAGAGATCATGTAATCTCATAAAAATTTGATTGTTTTTATTTAAGATAAACAACCCGTTTATCTTGACTGAAAAAGGTTTAACGTATTCACCTGTGACTGTCTGTTCTGAATGATGTGGTGATCTCGTTTGAAATCCTTTGTGAATGAATGAATTATTTACCTTATGCGAGTATACGGAGTTTATATGCCTAACTTGTACAAGCAACACTTTTACCCTATGTCGTGTACTAAGACTTTAATTGGCGGAACTTTGAGGCTTGGCACGCATTAGAAGGTTGCCAGGCATTACCAGGCCGGCAAGCAAAAAGAGTTGCGCCGGTTGTCGGGATTTGTCGGCACGATCTTCGAGGTGTCGTCGGTATACGTCACGGTTTACGAGGTGATGATTTTCGGGTCGAGGCTCGAAAACCGAGGTAGAGAGAGAAAGAAATTCTAGAGAGAGAGTGGGATGGTGTGATCAGAATGAGTCATGACCCCTCCCTTTTATAGCCAAAATCGGGCTCCATCGCGATACGCGATGGTCCCTCTTCCTTGGTCGTCACGTATCGCTATGACTCACTATAACTAAAGCGTGCAATGTGTTGACACGTGGCCTGTCACGTGTGGCCACGTGGGGGACACGCGTCGTAAGTTGTCAGACACGTCATCGCGTATCGCGATGGCTTAAATTCTTGGACCATCGCGTATCGCGACACCGCCCTTTCTGGGATTTGGTGAGATGCCTATGGCGTAACGCGATGGTCCCTTGGATATGCCCATCGCGTATCGTGACGAGTTAAGATATGTGAGCGTGCAAAGTGCGCCATCAAAGCGCCACATTGCGCCCAACGCCCTTCGCCTTCGCCATCGTCCTCTTCCTGTTCCGAGCCCCAGCCTGTGCCCGTGCGCGTCGGGTGCTCTGCACCCTCCTCTAGAACCACTTGGTGCATGCTTGGCGTAAAATAATATTACTACGGACACTTTTTTCCTTATAAAGTGCTTCCATTTCTTTACGGCTTTCCATGTGGGATGGATTCCATCTTCCATATTTATACCCATGTGTAATACTTCCACTTTCATACATCCTTCCATGTGGGCTGGAGTTTCATTTTTCCATATTCTTAACATGAGATGACTTTCTTTATTGGATATTTTTATTTTCTTATAAAATGTTTTTATTTTCTTTATCTAAATTTTCTCATTATTTTTTTAGAGAATAATTTCGATCCTTCAACTTTACTAAGTTGTCAAATTTGAACCAAACATTTTGGGGATGTTACACCCACGACCGAATCTTAACATAACTTTTACCCACACATGATCCACCCGACATACCGCATAGCATTATGACGACTTACAAACTTAACCTGACAACCAAAAATATTTTGATTCGGTTAAGCCCCGAAAAATAACCCTGTTCAGTGTTAATAAACATACTAAAACATCATAACTCACTTTTCAAAACATGATCCAACTCGGAGCTTATCCAACACCCCAAAACAACCCAACCTAGGTCACTAATCACACCAATATCCAATTTTTATCAAACCAACAGTAACCAGTCTCGTCATGACCCGACGCCTACAAGCAAGATAATTGAACATTAAAACCAATTACCCCCCCCCCCCCCAACATTGGCGATGAAGCACAAAGTCAAACACTATAGTACGATTAGGTATGAGGGACGGCGGTGGTGAAGTTGAACGACGATGGTGATGGGGATGGACGGCGATGGCCTATGGTGGTATAACAATGTTTGGTGGTGGTGGTAATGTTGTGTGTATAATAAGGTGAAAGAAGATGAAGGTTTGCGATAAGGTGAAAAGAATGGTGGTGGGTTTTGTTGAAGATAAGGGTTGAAACTGGTGGTGGGTCCCATCTGCCACCGTTATTCTCATTTTTTTGGTAATTTTGGAATTATTCGCGTAGGGCGAAAGACATATGAAGACATCTTCGAGTCGCACGGGCGAAAGACTTTTATAGGGAATATTGAAGATTTTAAATGCTGAAAATTTTTCTATCTTTCAAAACTCTTATCTTTCTTGATTCCCTTAACAATTTTTTCCAACATGAAAGCTTACAATACATACCTGACACTCTGTTTACTTGATATTTTACTTACCAAAATGCCAAAGGAACACTCTGCATCGCATATTCCCCACACTCAATCTTAGTGAAACACTGCACACTCGAGGCAAACGATTACTAAAACAAGATTCATATTACAAAAGTACACTTACACTTTCGGGTTGCCTCCCAGTTAGCACTGAATTTAGTGTCTACAGCTAGACACTTTTTAGTTCTCAGTCAACCGAATATGTCAGTTCATCTGCAATGAAGCAAACCTCCGACTCGTGTGGGCTCTTGTTCAAATTCGCATCAGCCAAATGAGGCTTTAACCGATTTCCATTGACAACTTTCCTCAAATGATCATCGGAATCCTCGACTTCTACTTCACCAAAGTTACAAACTCGTATGACTCGATATGGTCCCGTTCATTTCTGTTCAACTTGCCCGGGAATAATTTCAAACACGAGTTGTACAACCACACTCTTTGTCCTTCCTCAAACGCCTTCCGCCTCAACTTGGCATCATGGACTTTTTTTCATTCTATCCTTACACGCAGATGCACACTCATATGTTTCATCTCTTAACTCCTCTAGCTCGTATATATTCAACTTCCTTTGTTTACCTGCACACTCATAATCTAGATTAATATTCTTAGCTGCCCATAACGCACGTGGGAAAGTTCAACAGATAAATGACAACCCTTCCATAAACCAACCGATAAGGGGTGGTTCCAATAGGTGTTTTAAAAGGCCTACGATAAGCCCATAGTGCATTATTTAGTTTGTTTGACCAATCCTTACATAATCAACTGCGCCAAGATATATAAATTCCCATAGGAATTTGGAAACGAGCCCATGAAATCAATCCCCCAAACATCAAAGATGTCGACTACAAGGATTGGTTGCATGGGCATCTCGTCCCTCTTGGAAATGCCACCCATTTGTTGGCATTTAACGCAATTTTTTACAAACTCGGCTGCATCTTTAAAGAGGGAGGGTCAACAGATTCCACAAGCTAACACTCGATGCCCGTATTGTGTCCACTAAAATGTCCACCACAAGGTAATGAATCAGCGTGCTATAGGACACTCTTGACCTCCTCCTCTGGAATGCATGTTCATATCACTTGATCAGCACCCACCCAAAACTGCTCCGGGTCTTCCCAAATGTAATACTTTACCTGTGATAAATAATGTTGCTTCTTCTTGTTGAGCCATGTAACATCCTGCTTTTGGTTATAATAATAAAATAAATTTCGTCTATTTTATAGCGGGTCGTTATCGATTTAGATAAATAGAATACGAGTTGGGCTAGTGTTGGGTTAAATGGATATGAGTTATGGACTTGGGATATAATAGAAAGACCATGGGCTTAAGCCCATGATCCATAATTATATAAGCCTTAATTACCCATTTAATCATTCATTTCCCACATATTCCATACACCACCCACCCAAAACACACACTTAAGCTTTCTCTCTAGTTCTTTCTTTCTCTAAGTCGAAACCAAGAAGGAAACCGAGCACCGACTCGAGGTAATGATAGTATGATGTTGTTTTAGCTTAAACCCGTTAGATATGGTCATGAAACGATGAGCCGGCACCGTTAAACCATTTAAGTCACGAGATCCGGATGGAATCGGGTGTAAACCGAACCTAAGATAAGCTTAGGGATCGCTCTAGCCCAGATCTGGATCAAACGAGGCGAAAAACGGTGGAAAACGAGCTAGATCTCGTTTTTCCGGTGAAACAGCGTTTTTCCGGCGGCGGCGCCGGAAAGACGACTGGTACGAGGATACGATGTCAGAGAATGTTTCTGACATTCTCTGACCTAACCCTAGTTCGCTAACGGGAATTTAGCGAATTAAAGGTGATTCGCTACCTGATTCGCTAAGGAAAGAATAACGAACTAGCCTTAGTTCGTGTCCAGAATCGTTAAGGAAAAGATAACGAATTAACCTCAATTTGTTATAGTCATCCGTTAAAGGAGATAACGAATTAAATGGTCCAATTCGTTACCTGGACTGATTCGCTATGGGGACTGGTTCGTTATATGGACTGATTCGTCAGAGGTCCAGTTCGTTAGAGGGTTCAATTCGCTACAATGACCAGTTCGTGAAGACAAACCAATTCGTTAAAGAACCAAGTAACGAACTAGAAGTTTGATAAATGTCAGAACAGTCCCTGGACTTAGAAAAGAATGAATTAATTACAATTAGGCCCTTGAACTTTTGAGTTAGTGAATTAATTAATGATTCAAAATTGTAATGGAAAATGTGTTACGACGGTTAATGGAAATAAAATTTTTCCAAGCTAACCTGGCAGCTCGACCCTAGCCAGGGGCTCTGCCCCTTGGACCCTGCTAGGGGCTGCCGCCCCTAGACCCTCTGCCAAGGGCGCTGCCCCGGACCCCCGTTCGTTGTGGGTCATAAGTACACTAGAAAGACGTTATAGATAGTGATAGATAATTGATATGTGTAATTATTATACAGTTAGCCGCGCCCAACTGAAGAAAGGAATAACAATTAACGGTGAACGTAACCGACTTCAGGTGAGTTTCTAGCCTCATTCCTTGTTATGTTTTCGGGGCTGTGTGCATACTCGATGTGATTAGTTAATACACTTATCCTAAGTGATAAGTGTATGCCATATATGTATTATGTGAAATGTATGAATGGTTTCTTGCCGGTACATGAACGATCTTCGGAATTGCATGTACTGCCAGGAAATGGTTGATGTTATATGTATGTTGTAATTTGAAGAATGAATGATGTATGTATGTATGTGCCAAAGTTACGATTATGTATATAGAAAGTATGTTAAGGAGGGATGGAAGAAAGAGTACCAGACCCTAATAATATCCGAGGATGGAGGGTACCGGAACCTAATAATATCCGAGGATGGAGGGTGATCGGACCTTAATAATATCCGAGGATGAAGGGTACCGGACCCTAATAATATCCGAGGATGGAGGGCACCGGACCCTAATAATATCCGAGGATGGAGGGTACCGCACCCTAATAATATCCGAGGTATTTAGAGCGAATGCTCTTTATAACGTAAGGTTAGATATGTATGTGTATGAAAGATTGATGGACAGGTTAAGTATATAATGCGTACCTACGGGCACGTGTATGTGTGTGTAAAGTAAGTTATGTGATTAACTAGAACTCACTCAGCGTAGCTGACTTTTAGTGTGCACGCAGGTTAACAAATTGAGACAGCTAGTTTGAGATGGACACATGGCAGGATTGAAGCGGCTGGCATCCGAAGATTGTCATGATGTTTTGAATGTTATGATTTATGTTATGTTTTGAAAGACAAATTATGGATATATGTAACGAATGATTGATGTTTTATATTATTCCGCGAAAGTTTTAATTAACTCTGATTTGTAGAACTGTGTTGATGAGTAAATCCAACACCAAATGTCGGGCTACCGGTAACAGAGCGTTACAAGCCCAAATTCCGAAACTGCATCTGCAAAAATAAAATTAATAATGTCAGGATACCCAGGTAAATTGAAACATAAAACAGTTGTTCATCCGGAAACGACTCATTGATGGCCCTAGCATCTTCCTCCTTTTTTCAAATCAATTTCGATAAGTGGTCCACGACAACATTCTCACTCCTCATCTTATCCCGGATCTCCACATCGAAATCTTGAAGTAGAAAAATCCATCTTATCAGCCGCGGCTTCGCATCCTTCTTTGCCATCAAGTATTTCACTGCACTATGATCTGAAAACACAACAATTTTGCTTTCCCAAATATAAGATCGAAATTTGTCCAATACATATACTACCGCAAGCAACTCCTTTTCCGTAGTGGTATAATTAATTTGAGCATCGGAAAGGTTTTTTTTTGCGTAGTATATAGCAACGGGTTCTTAATCACCCGTTGACCCAAAACAGCCTCGGCCGCATAGTACTCGCGTCACACATAATTTCAAACGGAAGTGACCAATCGGGTTGCATCAAAATCGGGGCTTTAACCATTTTGTGTTTAAGAACATCAAAAGCTTTTAATAAATCTTCATAGAAAACAAATGGTACATCTTTTTAATAGCAAATTACACAATGGTTTTGTGATGACAATAAATTTTTTAATAAACAGTCGGAAAATTCGGCATGTCCCAAAAATGACCGGATCCCTATAACATGTGTAGGAAGTGGTAAATTAGATATAACATTAACCTTAGCCCGATCAACCACAATCCCCCTACTTGAGATGACATGCCCCAAAATCGTTCCCTCTTGAACTATAAATTGGCTCTTTTTCAACTTAAGACCAAATTTGTTTCCACGCATCTTTTTAAAGATTTTTGTTAATTTATTTAAACGCGATTCAAAAGATGAGCCGAAAATAGAAAAATCATTCATAAAAATTTCAAGTGAAACCCTGACCATATCTGAAAAAGATACTCATCATACGCCTTTGATAGGTGGTCGGGGCATTACACAAACCAAAAGGCATTCGCCTAAATGCGAAAGTGCCGTATGCACATGTTAAAGGGGTCTTATGTTGATCATCGGGGTGAATAGGAATTTGATAGAACCCCGAATAACCATCTAGAAAGAAATAAAATTTCTGACCTGGTAGTTTCTCGATGATTTGATCAATAAACGGTAGAGGGAAGTGGTCTTTGGAAGTTGCGGCATTCAACTTCTGATAGTCAACACAAATTCGCCACCAGGTTATTGACCGGGTGGAAATCTATTCACCTTTTTCATTATGGGTTATATGAATACCCGCCTTTCTTCGGAACCGTTTTTGTTGGACTCACCCAAATGCTATCCGAAATCGGAAAAATAATTCTCGCATCCAACCATTTCAATGCCTCTTTCTTCACAACTTCCCGCATATTTGGATTCAAATGTCTTTGTGCATCATGTGCGGGTTTTACCTCGGAATTCGTGATAATTTTGTGCATTACGATAGACGGACTAATTCCCCACAAGTCCGCAATCGTCCACCCAATCGCCGCTTTATGTTCCTTCAAAACTTCCATCAACGCCCTTTCTTGATCTTCTTCTAAGTTTGAGGCGCTAATGGCGGGTAATGTTTCAATTTCTCCCAAAAACACATATTTGAGGTGTTTTGGGAGTTTCTTCAACTCGACCACCAGAGGACTCTCAAATGAAGGTTCGACTTGGAATCGATATTGTCCGATAACTTCTTCACATGTTGAGACCATGGTGGTTTTCCGATACTTGCAACATTAACTTCAACAGCTCTTCTTCATCTTTCAACTGGTTTGAATGCTCTACTGCTGACCTACAACAAATAACAAACTCCTCTGTGGCATCTTTCTTATTTTCATGAGGATTCAACCCGTCAACGATTTCAGCTGCGAAGCATTCATCACTCACCAGAGGGTTAGAAACTTTTGAAAAGACATTCAGACGACGATTTTTGTTCCTGAATGTCATATCAACTACTCTGGTTCTATAGTTAATTAAAGCATTTGAAGTTGCCAAAAAGGGACTACCGAGAATCACGTTCGGTTGCCATTTCGGGTCGAATATGACATAATCTAGAACCATAAAGTCGACTAAGTAGTAAAAATACTCAATCATAGCAAACACATCTGTAACAATTCCCCTAAGAAGCTTAAGTGTCAAATCAGCCAACACCACGGTGGTGTCGACTTTTCTAAGCGGACCAAAATCATATTGGTCATATAAGCCTCTCGGGAGAATACTCACCTCGGCTCCAAGATCTAATAATGCCCTTGTCATTTTAAAATCACCCACTTGAATGGGTACTATTGGCGTTCCCTGAACTTGAAGCTTGGGTGGGAGGATTTCCATCAAAACCGAACTCACATTAGCATTTAAATAAACTTGTTTAGGTATTTTGTGTGTTCGCTTTTGAATACACAAGTCCTTTAAATATTTAGCATATGCCGGGACTTGTTTAATAGCATCAATGAGGGTTAAATAAATGTTTACTTGTTTGAACACTTCCCACATTTCCTCATGTTGTGGGCTCCTCTTTTTAAGTGATGATGTTGCGGGATTCACCAATGCCCGAGAAAATGGAACAGTTTTACTCATTGGACCCGACTCCTTCGCAGTTGGTGTTTCCTTTTTGTTTACCGATTCATTTAAATTTTTATTAACTAATTTTTTTGATTTATTTATTGGTTCGATTTCCACATCATCACTATTCCCATTCTCACCCAAATCTTCCACCACACCTTCAACGAGGATGATGGGGGATTTACCCCCATTATCATAAAGCTTACCGCTCCTAATGGTGCTTACCTGGTTAATGGAGGTGCTTTTTCCACGCGAGGAACTGTTATTCTGATGGCTCGGGTTCTTCAAAGTGTCAATTGGTAGTTTGGATGGACTTTTCTTTAAACTTGCCACTTCTTCTGCTAAATGACTCACTTGTTTATCCCTTGCAGCATTAGCTTTCTATTGGAGCTCCAATCTTTGATTTACACTTTTATTCTAAGTCTCTTGATCTGCCATCATTTGCTTTAAGAATTCCATTACATCCTTAATCGACTCTTCTTTGTTACCCAAAGAATTCTCCTGGTGATAACTCTTTTGATACCCCTTATTGTAATCCCAAACTCTCTCTGATTGTACCGCTCTAACCATCACCTGAATTTTTCCCATACTGTTTCTGATATGACTAATATCATGTCTTCTATGAACTGCCCTGAAAATTCGGGTTTTGCTAATTGTTCGAGTTTCTATAGCTGAAATTCAGATGATTTTTTAGGCCCGGATGATAAGTATTTGAATTCATATTGTTGTTGTTGTACTTCCTTTCACCTTGAATATGAATATAGTTGACCTCTTCTTCCTCGTTTTCCTCGTCTTGTACTACCCCACAACTTGCAACTTCAAGTCCCAACTCACCACAACCTTCGCAGACCGGGTGTGTTTTTTCCCGAGTTACTCTTTCCTTGCGTACCTGCATCCAATAACTTGTCCATTTTCTTTTCCAATATGTCCATTCTATCATTTGACCCTTGATTGTCTACCGTTTTTACCACTGCTCTTTTGACCATTCTATTCGACTGAGTCTATCTTTTCGAATTAAGTGCATGTCTTTCAAGATGCCTCTTATCCACATTTTCATCATTCGCAAGAAAATACTCGTTAGTAATGGCTTTTAGTTCTCGAACATCATCATTAGAAAGACTTACGTGGAATGCCTTTTATCAACTCTCATAACACTATTCCATGATGAGGGAAAATCCTCAACAATAATTTAAATCTCTAAAAGGTTTCATAGAAAGTTTCACCGGTACGCTTCAGAAATTTGAATGGCATTTCGAGCCTTTGTGGTTCTCTATGGCGTGAAATGTTCATCCAAAAACTGTTGTGACAAATCTCGCCACGTATAAATACTAGCCGAAGGTAAAGATAGGAACCACTACTTTGATGCATCCTTCAAACTAAACTAAAACACCACCATCTTCACTTCATCCGCAATAAACCCTTGACTTGATATGGTAGAACAGGTCGAATTAAAATCATTCAAGTGCATATATGGTTCTTCTGTAGCTTTTCCGTATAAATTGGTTAACCCGGTTAAACTACTCTGTCTCGCTAAAAAGGTTCTTCCATCTCTAACCAGAACAATGATCGGTAGAGGATTCGTGGCCATTGTGGAAAAAGTGACTTTGAACTCCCATAACAGGTGGTGGAATATATTCTCTCGGGACTCCATCATCAAACTCATAAAAGGGAATCTATGGCTCGCGGTTATTCTGACGTCTTGGTGCTTGATATTAATGATTTATAGGATGGTTTTACGAGGTTCCTGGTTATTCTGAAGATTTTGTTGCTGATATTGACCCCCATATTCATCCAAAAACTCCTCCTCATCCTTATAATCTAACCCCGCATCATCCCCTATGTTCCAATCTTCGACCCGTAAATTAGTCTCGTTAACCCTGGGTCCTTCTTCCCTGAACTCTGCTGGCCTCTGACGATTTAGTGGGGTGGATTGGACTGATCGGTTGTTATCAAAGTTCAGTTGTCTTCTCTAGTTTCGGTTACCTGGTTTCGGTTAGGTGGTGGGTTGTTTTGACGAACAGATTGTTCTTGATTCGGTGGTTGATCTTGGTTATCGGGTTGGTAGTAATCCTGGTGTTTTGGTTATTTCGGTTACTCGTTTTTTATGCTTTTGGTATGAATCTGTGGCTTCTAGTTTTTGTTTTAACTTGGGATTCTGAGCTGCTCGGTTTCTCTTTGCTTTTCTTTTTTTCAATTTTTGGATCAAACTGTAGCGGCTCTTTCTCGCGAGAATATCTTGTCTGCGTTAACCTGTAAGATCACATGCATAGACAAAACCACTAACAACCCGAATAAAATCAACGAAGAAATAATAAAAACAAAAACTGAAAACTAAAAACTAAACTAGCACTTTGCGCGATGATTCCCCGGCAACGACGCCATTTTGGTATAGATGTCGTGCACTAATCGAAAAAAAGTATTTTAATTCACTTAAGTACTTATACTAGTACGGGTAAGTAAGGTCATCTCCACTAGGAATCAGTGGAAAACGCAAGTAAAACTCATATTAATTAAATATTAAATTAAGCGGACAAACGATGTCAAGCAGTTTAAGAAATATGATTTGGGAACACACGATTATAAATTAAGAGTTGTAAACATTTATGAGAAAATGATTCACTTCATGTTCAGGTAATGTGATGATCAATTAATCACATATTCAGATAAATGAATTGCGCAGTAATTACTAAACCTAATAGTTGGGTTGTGAAAACAAACAATACCCTAACCGAATTGTTGACACAACTGAACACAATTTACCCAATTACCAATTTAGTGTATGAAAAACAATTATAAGCAATGACGAACGATTATTGGTTCAATGACATAAGAGTTAACCATAGATGTTTATGAACACAACCAGAAAAGTGATGCAAAGTTTGATAGTCAAAAGCATAAATTGTTTAAACCATCAATTGATAATGTCAAACAAGATTAAAGAATATTCAATCAAGTTTAAAATCATTCAACACATAGAATCTGATCAAAGTTGGATACACAAAACCCTAGCCTAATGTGAATACAATGGTTTTAGCCTAACATCGGCATCACGAAAGATTCTCTTATCTAATGAAAGGATGAAAGCATGCGATGAACTGACGAACCAAAAGCTTCGGGATGGTGCAAAATCGTCCTAGGGCTTCTCTGTTTGCTGGCATGAAGGATATGTCAAATAGGGGCTGAAAACTAATTATATTATAATTAGGTTTAATTTTCCCGTATGTTACTGGTTCGCGTCGCGCAAACGGGTTTAAGCTAGGTCATTCGCGTCGTGCGAATGACAAAATAGTCAGGATTCCTTTTTAACTACTTCGGGTCGCGCGAAACGTCATCACCTGGTCCCTTCATGTCACACGAATGGGTCATCTGACAGAGATGTTGTTTTCTGCATAGGGAAGCGTGCCAACCATTTCCGCTCTTCTAAGTTTTCGTTCCACGCCCGTAATTCACCCCGATAAGCATCATTAACGTCTTGTACCCTGAAACACATAAACACGCTTGAACTACCAAAGTTCACATAATATTTAAACTAAAACTAAACAACTAGCATAATAAAACACACGACATTTACCCGACCATCAGTTTTCAACTTCTGCAAACTGCTAAAATAAATTGAAATTTAGGTATTTTCAATATGAGTTCTCAATGCTATACATTGAATTCAGCTTTCAAATACACGAAAAACCTAATGACTAGTTTCAATCTCATCACGAAAAAATCTAGAAATAAAAATTCAAAGGTTCTTGATTTCAATTATAGTGGCAGTGGCGGAGAGCATCAACGAAGAGGAAGCGAAGCAGGTTGCAGTAGGTTTATGCTTCGAATGTTATATTTAGATCGGTTGAGTAGGGGTTATGGAGGGGTGACGACCGGTGGAGGAACGAGGGGTAATGGCTAGGGTTGAGAGTCTGTGAATAAAATGATGGTTTAATACGAGTATTATTTTGTTATATAAAAATAAAAAAAATTACGTCGTTGTGCATTTTTGCTTACCATTGTATCTTTCTATTTGTCATTGTGTTTTGTTCGTCATTGTGTCTTTCAACTCATCATTGTGTTTTTTTAATACTAATAACACCGTTGTGTAATACTAATATGTAAATATAATGAAAAATACCAACACTTTTTCTAATTGAACACATAGTACACAATAACCTGAAACGTAAAACACAATAATGAATACATATATCACAATGGCCTGAAACGTAAGACACAGTGGTAAATATATGTAACACAATAACTGGAAACATAAAACATAATGGAAATTGCATATTCACAATGACTTGAGCGTAATACACAATGAACATAATACTATTTTTCTCAAATTAAGTGAGTGTTGAGCACAAGGAATAAAACACAATAATAAGTAGAAAGGCGTATGCTGAGCGCAAAACACAATGACGAACAAAAGACACAATGACGTAATCATTGTTTTAGTTTTTATCTTTAATATGAGTATTAATTAAAAAACACAATGACCAAAATCTATAATATAATGTATAGAAAAACCCAATTAAAAATCTCAATTGACAATTAAATAACCTAATATAAAAAAACCACTATTTTTTTTTTATTTTTATATAGCAATATGATACTCTTATGAAAAATTTATAGACGTTTGTTATTATAAGAAAAATATTTTTAAATAAAATGTCGTATGAAAAAGTTATATACGTTTTAAAGGGGTGGCGGCGCAGCTTGTTCCCCGCCTACCTGCTATGTTGATGTAATATCTATGTTTCTATATAATGAGGATTTGGTTGGTATTTAAAAAAAACGTTTTAAAATGATAGAGAAATTGACATGCGTCTTAAATGTGAAAAGAGAAAGTTAACATAAATAGGTTATTACATCCATGTCATCCTTATCAATTTTTATTCTCAAATTAATCTCCACCATCTTAATTTAAGTCAATGAATTAGATTTTTTTTCACGTTTCTTATTTTTATTATACTTTGTATTTTAACCTTATCCGTATTAAATGTATTTACAACTACTAATTTGATAAATTTAATAATTTAAAACCGAAATCGTCATCTACTCCTTAAATACACATTGAAATAAATACTTAAAAAAACAGTGATATACAAACACCACGTGCACGTGAATACTATGAGGTTGTGACAACTAAGAGAGAGACGAACCCGAAGTTATCAAACGTGTTACGAAATAATCGGAACCACAGTCACCGCTATATATATTACACACTCCATCATTATCCAACATTAACCTTAAACATCATCATATGATATCCACTTTAGAATCTTCTTCCCATTAGTTGATACCAGGAATCTTGTGTTCATGATCGTATACCATGTTGCCATGCAAGAAGATAAAGGATCCGGCCGTGAAGGACGGAAGCAAGCGAATTCTGATTAAGATAAACGTTGTGGGGAGCGCCGGTCCTATTCGTGTTGTGGTCGATGAGGAGGCTGCCGTGGCTGCAGTCATTGAGACCGCTCTTAAATCTTATGCTCGTGAAAGCCGGCTTCCGGTTTTAGGAACCAAATGCACTGATTTCTTTCTTTACACACCGATCGCCGGAACTGAAGGTACATTATATTATATGTTACATGATTTTTTCAGAAGTAGATGGTTTGTTGTAGAAACGGAAAATGTTTTTAAATCAAACAATGAAATTCTAATCAAATCTAAGTAGTTTGTTGTCTCATGTATTAACTTTGACTAACCAGCAATGATGTGCAATCTTAGGTTCTAGTCCTTTATTTTTGTTTATTTCTTTTCTTTAATTTCTTGTCTTCTTCCGTATCAGCGTACTTGCATATATATCGTCCTTATAAATAAAATATTAGTTAAAGTTCGTTATTTGAGACAGCGGATTACATATAACTTTTTTTTATAACTAATTTTCGATACCCACCTAAAAAAGGGGAAAAAAACACCTTAATTTTTTACATAACACTTACTTCTATAAGAACTTAATTGAAGCCATCTTTTCAAACACTCTTGGCCGTGTTTCAAAAACAATAAAGGACATCAAATGTTAGGTTTTTCTTTAAAAACTGCTTGACTTTCAAAAGCATAAAAGACTGACGTAATTTTGTTTCCTAGTCTTGTGTTTGTTTGGCTTCTAGCAACTAGCTTGCTAGCTTGTTTTATTGACATTTAACGTTTCAAAATAAAATAAAAAACATGTTATTTATTACTTGATATAATGATGTAGAATAGATATTATGGGTGTTTTCCATTTTATTAATGTATTTTGTATTTGCGTATATAAATTGCTTTTACACTACATTTAATTTATTTTATTTAAAAATCATTATATAGTTACGTAATAGAGAAAGTGTAGAAAATTTCAATGTTAAAATAATATTACTTAATGTAATTATATTTTTTATATTTCTCATATATTAATATATTAATTATTATACAAGAAAAAAAGGGGCCTTTGAATTTGAGGGTTTTTTTTATCTTTTGGACAGTGTAAAGATTTCATCCCCTTCAAACCTTACAAATAATTTGATAACTGTGATATGGGTTTAGTGGCAGATCTAAAAAATATTTTATAGGGGTCGGAAATTTTGGGTCACACTCAGTTGACTGTCGAAATTTATATATATTTTTCGGTTCGGTTGTTCCGGTCGTGTTAAATCGGGTCGGTTCATATACCAAAAAAATATATATACAACAAACAAAATATCATATAACAAAAAATACATGAAACGTCATTTAAAATGCATAACTAAAATACAGTATATATTTAAAAACATTGTGAATTGAATATGTACATATGAATTAGGGTATAATCATCATAAACCAATATCGATCTAAACTCATTTCAATCATAACTCATTTCGATCCGAACTAATTTTACTCTCAAGACTTATCGATCAAAACTTGTTTTAAACTAAATATGAAATTGACCAGACTGCTTAAATTAAAATAAAACTAAAAATACACGGATAATAAAAAAAATTGGCAGATTATGACATATTCCTACAAGTTGCACGTACTGTTTGTCATCAATAACTTTTACTCACTCTAAATCTTCAACGACTACCTTGTTGTTGAAAATGACCAGTTTGATATCATTATATATAACTGAATATAAATTTTGAAGTTAATAAATGTTTTTCTTGGCTATGGTTGGGGTGATTCTTTAACTATTGCCACACATACGTTGTTTGAATAAAGTATGAGACTTGTCCTTTAATTTGATGAGATTTATCAATAACGTTCTTGGTGTTTCGTTCAAAAGAGAAATCTGCATATATATATTATTTAAGAAGAAAATTAATAAATTTTAGTTTGGTTTAAATTTTTTTTTATTAAGTTATAAACCAAGTCAACAAACTTAAAAATACCTTGTACATATTGTGATGAAAACTTCAACCTATGTAAGTTTTGTATCTCTAAGACATAACTCTTAACATGTTTCACTTTCCGTAATCTAAAGTCCATTCATTCAAGCAATATATCAAACACTTGGCGTGCAACCTTCGAAACAAACATACATATTGAAATCTTACCTTGTAAAATAGCCAATTAACATCAGCAGATTAGGGTTTCCATCAACTTATGATGGTTGAATAAAAGAAAACATATTCTGAGATCGATCGAAGGATGATCTACGTTACATAAATTGACAAAGTTTAAGATTTAGGGTTTCAGTCAATGCTATAATCGATACAAAGATAGCAGATTATATGAAAGACATGATCAGATACATACCTTGTTGATTGAAACAATGGATGATGATGTTTAACTCTACATAAATCGATGTGAATTAGGATTCAAGGATGAATGAAAGAGATTAATGAATGATAGATTATGAACGATGATGTTGTTTGAACAGAGAGTAGGGTTTGTTGAGAAAGAGTGTTGAGTAAGTTGGGTATATTGATGGGTCTATTTTGAAAAAACCGGGTTAGACCCGTAACATTGAAAGAAAAAAGATTTGCAAGATTAGATGACGTGGAGAAATAGTTGTATTTGAATGCCATGTGGAAAAAAGAAAGAATGTGGTGAATTGTAAAATGATAGATTGCTGAAAATTCAGTCATTTATTAGATAGGTAGATTTCTTTAAGTGAGTATATGAGCCAAATTACATTTTTGTAAGGCCCCACTCCCGGTGCCTCACTTTGGCGTTGGATTTACTCATAAGCACAGTCCTAAATATCAGAGTTAATTAAAACTTTCGCGGAATATAAAACTTCAACCATATATATATATATATATATATATATATATATATATATATATATATATATATACATAGCATTTAAATCTTGTCTTAAATAAACATTCTTTGTCTTTCAAAATAAAACATGAGTCTTTAAAACATCATAACGTTCTTCCTTGAGATGCCAGTGTCTTCAAGCCCATGCCATGTGTCCACATCAAGCGAACTGTCTCATTCTACTCACCTGCGTGCATACTAAAACTCAGCTACGCTGAGTGAGTTCTAGTTAATCAAGCAACATACAATTAGTTCACATACATGTATACATGCCTGAGGTATGTAAACCTTTCATACTTAACCTGTTCACATTAATTTCATACATACGTTCATACGTTCATCTTCACTTTCTTTACCATCGTGGTACATACATAACTATCCAAACATCTAAAAGAGCCTTCCGCCCTATAACCTCACATATATTGTAAGGGTCTGGTCCTTAACATATCAGATATTATAAGGGTCTAGTCCCTATCATCACATATATTATAAGGGTCTGGTCCCCATCATCACATATATTGTTATCCTCACAGATATTATTAGGGTCTAGTCCCTTTTCTTCCGTACAACCATACCATACCTTTCTTTATAATTATACACATAAACTTTCATACATACTTTCAATACTTTCTATAGGCTTCATACCATACATATAACTATCACATTTATCATTATGGCATACACTTACCACTTAAGGTAAGTGTATTAACAATCACATCGAGTATGCACACAACCCCGAAAACATAACAAGGAAAATAGGGCTAGAAACTCACCTAGATCCTGTTACGTTCACCGTTAACGGTTATTCCTTTCTTTAACTGGGCTTGGCTAACTGTACATTAATTATGTGCATCAATACTTGTCCTAATCACATTGTTAGGTTCATAACAAAAATGGTTAAGTCTGATCTATTCTAATTAAGCATTCCCTCTTAGAATTCGGGTTTCCTTGGTATTCGAATGCAAGGTATTCGAATATATGGTATTTCTTTCTCTTTCCTTCCTTCCTTCGAATTACGAGTACTTGTATTCGAATGACTATGTATTCGAAGTGAAATAGCATCCCAGGAGACCAAGGGGATTGTATTTGAATTTAGACTTGTACTAGAATATATTTGTATTCGAATGATCTGCGTTCGAATTCCATGTATGTATTCGAATGACCCTATATTAGAATAGATTAGTATTCGATTCCTCATGTATGTATTCGAATGGCCATACGTTAGAATACAATTTATGCTCAAACACCGATGTATTCGAATGGGCACCACATTCAAATACATCCGCAGGTCACTGTGCGTTTCTTTAGTTTTATTATATTTATATTATCATTTACACTCCCATTATGGCTCAATAACGTCCCTTGAACGTTCCCATACCTTCCTTTGCCTAAGATCTAGTCCGGATGTTCATAAAGCTCGAACCTTTATTGGTCCCGAACCCGTTTAAGCTATATCTAGGGTTTTTAACATGAACCGTATTATACTCACAAGTTGCTAAGTCCATTTTTAACATCAAGTTTGTAACTTTATGACCCATCTATACCCGATTTGCTCTAGGGTTAAGTTTTAGGGCAAACCGTTCATAAAACATATCCTTTATACGTGAAACGTACCTTTTTGGGTGTTCGCTAGGTTACGACTAGCTCGATATGAATCCTTAGGCTTGTATCTTGATCGTATAGCCAAGATCTATCAAATCCAAGCTCGGTTTGGTCTTGAATCTTGGTCTCGGTCTCGGCCAAACTATCAAGAGTGTTTGTGTGTGTGTTTTGAAAGTGTAGGAGGCTTGGAAGATAAGAAATGAGGGTTTTAGGGAGGTTTAAGGAGTATTTATACTCCCTTACGCCCATAGACCTAAGGCCCATCACCACCCCTTAATCCATCTTTCACTAACCAAGTTCATACCCCTTTATTATATTTAACCTTAATTAAATATTAACACACATATAAACAAACATAATTTCCTTTACGTATTATTATGAAAATAAGATGCTACAAGTCTTCCATCCTTAAAGAGGTTTCGTCCCCGAAACCTAACTATTACTTAAACAAATCTGGATAGAACTTGCGCATCTCTTCTTCAACTTCCCATGTGGCATTTGATCCTTTACGATTCTTCCATCTCACTTTCACCGACGAGATAACTTTATGACGGAGTTGCTTTTCCTTGCGGTCAACCATCTACAATAGGTTTCTCGATGTAGTTCAGCTGTTCATCAACCTCAATGTCTACCAATGGCACATGAGACGTGTCATCAGCTAGACATTTCCTTAGGTGAGCAACATGTATGGTCGAATGAATTCCTTCTAACTCTTCAGGCAAATCTAACTTGTAAGTCACTTCACCCACACGATCTACGATCTTAAACGATCCAATGTACCTTGGACTCAACTTTCCCCTCTTTTTAAAACGAATAATTCCCTTCCAAGGCGTGACCTTGAGCATCACATTGTCACCAACGTTAAACTCGATTGGTCGTCGCCGCTTATCAGCATACGACTTCTGTCGATCTTGAGCAGCTTTCATCCTTGCCTTGATCTGATCAAACTTTGAAGAGGTTTCTTGCACAACTTCTAGTCTTCCAATCTATTTCTGACCAATCTCTCCCCAACATACAGGAGTTCAATAACGTCTTCCATACAACATCTCGAACGGTGGCATACCAATACTTGAATGGTAGCTGTTGTTATAGGAGAACTCTGCCAGATGTAGATGATCATCCCAACTTCCTCCAAAATCTGAAACACAAGCACGTAGCATATCCTCAAGGGTTTGGATCGTCCTTTCAGACTGCCCATCGGTTTGAGGATGATACGCCGTACTGATGTTCAATCTTGTCCCCATGGCTTCATGGAACTTTTTCCAAAATCTTGAAGTAAAACGAGTGTCTCTATCCGACAGTATTGACAATGGTACCCCATGCTTAGTCATAACTTCTTTTATGAAAAGTCTTGCTAACGTTTCTGACGAGATGGCTTCTCGTATAGGCAGAAAGTGGGCATTTTTCGTCAAAACGGTCCACAATCACCCAGATGGTATCATGATGTTTAGCTGTATGAGGTAGCTTAGTTATGAAATCCATGGTGATGTGTTCCCATTTCCATTCTGGTATCTCTAACGGCTGCATTTTCCCGTAAGGCTTCTGGTGTTCAGCCTTGACTTGTAAACAAGTTAAACACTTACTAACATAGTCTACTACGGTTGTAATAACTTCTTCATTCTTACGGCTTAGTGCGTCGACGACCATATTAGCTTTACCAGAGTTGTATCTGATGTCACAGTTGTAGTCCTTTATCAACTCCAACCATCTTCTCTGCCTCATGTTCAACTCTTAATGCTAGAAGAAGTATTTTAAACTCTTATGATCTTTAAAGTTAGTACACTTAGTACCATACAGGTAATGTCCCCAAATCTTGAGAGCATGAACTAATGCTGCTAACTTTAGATCATGCGTTTGGTAAGTACTTTCATGAACCTTCAACTGTCTGGATGCATAGGCTATAACCTTTCCTCGTTGCATTAACACGCAACCTCACCCACAATGCGAGGCATCCAAATCCTCGTCACAATCGGGTAAATCAAGGATTGGAGCTTGCGTGAGTCTTTTCTTTAATTCCTCGAAAGCTTCTTCTTGAAACTTACCCCAACTAAACACTACAAACTTTCGGTTCATACCGGTCAACGATGCGGCTATCATGGAGAACCTTCAATGAATCTCCTATAATATCCGACCAACCCTAAGTATTTGCGTATATCACTTGGGTTTTGTGGAGTCTTCCAATTCGTTAGCCTCAATCTTAGCTGGATCCACAGCAATCCTTTCAGGATTGATTACGTGACCTAAAAACTGCACTTCGCGCAACCAAAATGTGCACTTCGAAAACTTAGCATACAAATTATCTTCCTTCAGCTTCTATAATACTTTTCTTAGATGTTCAGCATGATCAGACTCTCTCTTAGAATAAATCAATATATCATCAATGAAAACGATAACTGACTTATCTAACATCGGCTGACATACCCTATTCATCATGTCCATAAATGCTGCGTGCGCATTTGTTAGACCGAATGACATTACGAGGAACTCGTAGTGTTCGTACCACGTCCGGGACGATGTTTTAGGGATGTTTGCCTCTTTCACTTTTAGCTGATGATAGCCTGATCTGAGACCTATTCATGAGAACCAACTTGAACCTTACAGTTGGTCAAACAAATCATCAATTCGTGGCAACGGATATCTATTCTTCACCGTAAGTTTATTCAACTCATGATAGTCTATGCACATCCTCATGCTTCCGTCCTTCTTCTTAACAAACAACACTGGTACGCCCCATAGGGAAACACTTGGCCTTATAAAACCTTATTCAAGAAGTTCTTGTAGTTTGGACATCAATTCTTTCATCTCAGATGGCGCTAGGCGGTAAGGCGCTTTCGCGACGGGTTGGGCTCCTAGTACTAAGTCTATCTTGAACTCTATCTCACGCTCCGGTGGCAACCCCGGAAGATCCTTAGGGAACACTTCTGGGTAGTCGCATACAATGGGAACATCTTTCACTTCTTTCATCTCGGCCATAGCTTTGACAACATACGCCAGGTAGGCACCGCACCCTCGCCTTAGCAAACCCTCAGCCTTTATCATCGAAATGACATTAAGCCCGGAACTTTCCTTATCCCATATAAACCGTCACCGTTCTACCATCCAAGGACTTTAACCTTGTTAATCTACTCTTACACACTATATGAGCTTCAAACTCAGATAGCCAATCCATTCCTAACACCACATAGAACCCTCCTAAGCTCATAACATACAGGGTAATAGGGAACTCACGTCCGTCTAACTCTATCTTACAATCCTTAACCATTCTCGTTATCCTATCCGAGGTTTCACTAGCGGTTTCTATGGTAAAAGCTTTGGGCACATGCCAACATTTCATTTTGGCTAATTTACTTAATGGTGTAGCTACGAAACTTCTATTTGCACCTGAATCAAACAATACTGAAGCGGAAATACCGTTTACTAGAAACGTACCTATCACAACATCTAGAATCTGCTTGGCCTGCTCCTGAGTCAGCATGTAGGCCCTGGTGTTTGGCCTAGCTTGATCAGCATCCTTCTTTCCATTTCCTCCAGCTTGACCATCAGTGCACTCTCTTGCCATATGGCCTGTCTTGCCACATTTATAACACGCGGGCATTGCACTGCACTCATTGGCATAATGTCCTGCCTTTCCACACTTATAACACACATTAGACCCAAGCCTGCATTCCCACCATGAGCTTTCCCCCATTTGTGACAAACATCCGAACTCCTACTCCACTCGCATTCCCCCTGTGCATTTTACCACAAGTCTTGCACAACTTCTTCTCCCATACGTTTTATTTCTAGTTCTTAGAGTTCCACAACTGAGTTCCAGGTCGTTTAGCATGATTGACCCATTTCTTATCCTTCTTTTCCTCCACCACCACAACATCTTCCACAGCCAAGTCATCATAAACCATGTCAGCGACTTCCACTGCAGAGTCGAACGTAGCAGGTTTATTCGCCCTAACTAACGTGCGAACGCTCTGCTGCAGTCCTTTTATGTAACACTTGATCCTCTTTGCTTCAGTGTTGACCCTATCCGGTACCAACCTGAACATTCGATTGAATTCGATGGTATACTCACGATGTCATTTTTCTCGCCTTCAAGTTCAGAAACTTCACTTCCGCCCTTTCTACCTCAGCATCAGCACAAAATCGTTTCATGACCATCTCCTTCAGGTCATCCCTTCTCAAGGCCTTAATCTCTTCCCGACTCTTTCTCTGCTCAACTGACTCCCACCAATACATTGCTTCATCACCGAACGACTGGGTAGCATAACCCACAGCTTGATCAGGGCAGCACTCGCTAATTCAAATAACCTTGTCCATGGCGGTTATCCATTGAAGAGTAGCGGCTGCGTCCCCTAAACCAGTCAGCTTTGGCGGGTCGCAACCTTTGAACGACTTGTAATTACACCCGCCACGGCCTCTCTTCCAGCCGTCAACCTTCACAAATCGGACTTTGCTTGAGTCATCTTTCTCTCTCTCATCATCCTTCTTACCGTTCTCTCATGTCCTCTCAGTAGTTCTTGCATGGCTTCCAACTGACTTTTCAGGTTGCAGGTTCTTCACTGCAGTAGCTATAGCTTGAGCAATGGCAGCTTGAACAGTAAGGTCAAGCTGGTACCCTTCATTTTGGCTTGGTCCCCGTAGGGTTTCACTTTCTCCCTCTCTAGAGTTAACAATCGGTTCTTCAGAAGGTGGTTGGACAGTTCGTGGCCTACCATGTCTCCCCATACGACACCCTTGTCTAGTAGCTTTCTTCACTCCAGCCATTCGTATTCTATACGGTAACACAAACGTCATCACTTAAGGAACCATTTAGTACAAGGATAGTAAGGCTAACAGGTAATAACAGTGGCCAGTTATAATTAGTTAATCACGTTACTCTCTGTGTGCTATACACTTCCTTTTGTGAGTCTATTTGTGCTAGGTCTACCTCTAACAGTTAGACAAATATTTCACATAACGAAATACTCCTATCTCTAGCAATTAAGCTACTTCTTACACTTTAGTACATTACACATGAATTAAATCAGGTACTTTACCCTTACTTAGCTTACTTGAGTGACACTTGGCTATCTTGAACAGGCATCTTCTTTCTTTTCTTAATTAAATCCCATTCTCTGTCCAAGTCTAAGCATGTAGGATGCTTAGTTCTCTCGAACTTATGCTCTGATACCAACTGGTAAGGCCCCGTTCCCGGTGCCTTACTTTGGCGTTGGATTTACTCATAAACACAGTCCTAAATATCAAAGTTAATTAAAACTTTCGCGGAAAATAAAACTTCAACCATATATACATATATTACATAACATTCAAATCTTGTCTTAAATAACCATTCTTTGTCTTTAAAAATAAAACATAAGTCTTTAAAACATCATAATGTTCTTCCTTGAGATGCCAGTGTCTTCAAGCCCATGTCATATGTCCACATCAAGCGAACTACCTCATTCTACTCACCTGCGTGCATACTAAAAGTCAGCTACGCTGAGTGAGTACTAGTTAATCAAGCAACATACAATTAATTCACATACATGTATGCATGCCCAAAGGTATGTACACCTTTCATACTTAACCTGTTCACGTTACTTTCATACATACATTCATACGTTCATTCTTCATACTTTCTTGTAACATCCCAAATATTATAATATTATAATAATGAATAAAGAAAGTTGCGTCGAGTTGTCGTGTGATAATATTTAATTAATAAATAATATATGAAAAGATCATGGATTTTAGGTCCATGGGCTTTAAGGGTATAAATACTCCCTTAAACCATCCTAAAACCCTAACACTCATTCCATCCTTCCCATAATTCTCTACACACACAAACACACACCTTCCTTACTATGCATAAACGGCCAAGAGAACGAAGAAGATTCGAGACCGAACGAACATTAGTTTGCGTTAGATCTTTACTATACAAGATAAATATCATATCCAAAGGTCACAACCAATCCAAACAAGACCAACCGTTTACACCCGATGTAGCTATTGAAATTCAATAGGACAAGTCTTAATACACGTAACTTATATACAGTTAGTAGAGCTCAGTTAAAGAAAGGAATCACGATTAACTGAGCAAGAAACAGGATCCAGGTGAGTTTCTAGCCCCATTTCCTTGTTATGTTTTCGGGGCTGTGTGCATACTCGATGTGACAGTTAATACACTTACCTTAAATGGTAAGTGTATGCCATGTATGATATATGTGATAGATACGATTGAATTCGTCGGTACGTGAACGATCTTCGAATATTGCACGTATTGCCAAAGGAAGAGATTAGTTCCTTACATGGTTATTAAATAATAGCTTATATACAGTGTTCCTTCTATGGATAATATATAGAGTTCCTTCTATGGACAATGTATAATGTTCCTACTATGGATAGCATAGTGTTCCTTCTATGGATAGTATAGTGTTCATTCTATAGACAGCATAGTGTTCCTTCTATGGATAATATATATATATATATATATATATATATATGGGGTGTTCCTTCTATGGAAATATATGTGTATAGTGTTCCCTCTATGGAGAATATATAGAATGGGCAATAATAATAGTTCTTTTAATAGATATTACCTGACGTTCCTCTTATGGATATTTATACAAAGATAAAGTATTAATACGTGTCTTCGGATACGTTAAGAAATATATGAGAATAAATTGTATGTTGCCTGATTAACTAGAACTCACTCAGCATAGCTGACTTTTAGTATGCACGCAGGTGAGTAGGATGAAGCAGCTCGTTTGAGGGGAACACGTGACATTGAATAAGAGGCTGACATCGGATGACTCGAGACGTTTATCAGTTTATGTTTAATTACATAGTTTTTGAAAGACAAAGATGTTGTTTAAGACTAGTTATGTAATGTTTTAGGAAAGTTTTTATATTCCGCGAAGTTTTAATAAACTCTGATTTATAGAACTGTGTTTATGAGTAAATCCAACGTCCAAATGTGAGGCACCGGTAACGGGGCCTTACATTTCTTTACCTTCTTGGTACGTACATAACTATCCATACATCTTAAAGAGCCTTCCGCCCTATAACCTCACAGATATTGTAAGGGCCTGGTCCTAAAATCATAGATATTATAAGGGTCTGGTCCCAATCATCACAGATATTATAAGGGTCTGGTCCCCATCATCACATATATTATTAGGTTCTGGTCCCTATCCTCATAGATATTATTAGGGTCTGGTACCTTTTCTTCCGTGCAACCATACCATACCTTTCTTTATAATTATACACATAAAATTTCATACATACTTTCAATACTTTCTATAGCATTCATACCATACATATAACTATCACATTTATTATTATGGCATACACTTACCACTTAAGGTAAGTGTATTAATAATCACATCGAGTATGCTCACAGCCCCAAAAAAAATAATAAGGAAAATGGGGCTAGAAAACTCATCTGGATCCTGTTACTTTCGCTGTTAACAGTTATTCCTTTCTTCAACTGGGCTTGGCTAACTGTACATTAATTATGTGCATCAATACTTGTTCTAATCACATTGTTTGGTTCATTACAAAAATGGTTAAGTCTGATCTATTCTAATCAAGCATTCTCTCTTAGAATTCGGGTTTCTTTGGTATTCGAATGCATTGTATTCGAATACTTTTGTATTCGAATAAAATGGTATTTGAATACATTGTATTCGAATACAATGGTATTCAAGTACGTTGTATTCGAATACATTATATTCGAATATATGGTATTCGAATACCATGTATTCCTCTTCTTTTCTTTCTTTCTTTCTTTCTTTCCTTCCTTCCTTCAAATCACGAGTACTTGTATTCGAATGCCTATGTATTCGAAGTGAAATAGCATCCCAAGAGACCAAGGGGATTGTATTCGAATTTAGACTTGTACTAGAATAAATTTGTATTCGAATGATCTGCGTTCGAATTCCATATATGTATTCGAATGACCCTATATTAGAATACATTGGTATTCGAGTCCTCATGTATGTATTCGAATGGCCATACATTAGAAACAATTTATGCACAAACACCAATGTATTCGAATGGGCACCCCATTCGAATACATTCCCAGGTTACTATGCGTTTCTTTAGTTTTATTACCCATATATATATATATATATATATATATATATATATATATATATATATATATTAACATTTACACTCCCATTATGGCTCCATAACGTCCCTTGAACATTCACATACCTTCATTTGCCTTAGATCTAGTCAAGATGTTCATAATGCTCAAACCTTTATTGGTCCCGAACCTGTTTAGGCTAGATCTAGGGTTTTTAACATGAACCGTATTATACTCACAAGTTTCTAAGTCCATTTTTAACATCAATTTTGTAACTTTATGACCCATCTATAGCTGATTTGCTCTAGGGTTTAGTTTTAGGGCAAAGCGTTCGTAAAAACATAACCTTTATGCGTGAAACGTATCTTTTTGGTCTTTCGCGAGGTTACGGCTAGCTCAATATGAATCCTTAGGCTTGTATCTTGCTTGTATAGCCAAGATCTATCAAATCCAAGCTCGGTTTGGTATTGAATATTGGTCTCGGTCTCGGCCGAACTATCAAGAGTGTTTGTATGTGTGTTTTGAGTGTGTAGGAGGCTTGGAAGATAAGAAATGAGGGTTTTAGGGTTTTAGGGAGGTTTAAGGAGTATTTATACTCCCTTAAGCCCATGGACCTAAGGCCCATCACCACCCCTTAATCCATCTTTCACTAACCAAGTCCATACCCCTTTATTATATTTAACCTTAATTAAATATTAACACACATTTAAATAAACATAATTTCCTTTATTTATTATTATCAAAAATATGATGTTACAATTTTTTTATATAGATAATTGATTTAACTTTATTATGAATTGAATATCTTTTAAAATTTATGGTAGCCAAATAAATTCGTGTATTATAATTATTTATTTACGTGAGTATATGAGCCAAATTAAATTTTTTTATAAAGATAATTGATTTAACTATATGATGGCATAAAGATTTTGGTGTGCTATTAGACATGCAATGAGAAATTAAACCAGAGAGCGTGAAGTGAGTAAAATTTTGTATCAAAGTAAACATAGATATTTGTAATAAAGTTTTTATCCACTCTTTTTCAATAATTAATAACCAAAGATATTACATTACAATTGCAATATGTATGGTTGGATCAAATACAAACTAAAATATTGTAAAAAACGTGTGAATTAAAAGTTTTAAAAAATTTTGGAGGTGACATTTGATAGTATATAAAAATATACAACCTTTTAGTATCAAATAATCTCTAAAAACTGCAACTTCAATCAAATAATATAGTTCAAATAGCTACTTATCATGTGAAAATGTATTTTCAGATAAACCCAAGCCTCAAACGAAGAAATAAACGAAAAGACAAAGAAAAATCAAAGAAAACCCAAGAAAACAGTGAAACACGCCCACATGCCTCATGGAACACGCCCCCATGCTTTCCAGTGCAAGAAAGCATGTTAAAATGTATATCAAATAATATAGTTCAAATAGCTACTTATCATTTTAAAATGTATTTTCAGGTAAACCCAAGCCTCAAACGAATAAATAAACAAAAAGCCAAAGAAAAATCAAAGAAAACCCAAGAAAACAGTGAAACACGCCCATATGCCTCATGGAACACACCCCCATGCTTTCCGATGCAAGAAAGAACAAAAATCTGCAAGAAAATACAAAATACGGACAAATGGACACGGGGCCGTGCCTCAGAAGACATGGGGCCATGGTTACCTTTCAGAAAGACAAAAGAAAATATAACATGACACCAAGAACACAGGGTCGTGCCTCATGGAGCACGCCCCCGTGATGAGTCATCATGTACAATCTGACAGAGCATTTAATGCGAGAGGACAATGGACACAGGACCGTGCCTCATATAGCACGGGCCGTGCCTGGCTTTCTAGACTGTCTATGACTAGTGGAGCATGTTGCATTCAACAAGTGTGCTTGAAGAAAACTTCTATACGGGTTTCTCTTATAAAAACACCCACATTACACTCATATTGAAGATCTTGTGGAGAGTTTGAAGGCTTGAAGTCTATCATCATCATCATCATCCATCACCATTGAAGAAGGAAGATTCATCCACATTTGGTTAGATTGTTCAAGTTTGATCATGTGTTTTTTTATCTTCATATCTTTTAATGTTCATAACCATGCTCATTATGAGCTAAACTCCATGTACCATCTAATTTCTATTAAGAAGCTTTGTTTAACTTGATGATTATCTTAAATATGTAATTTAGGATAGTAAAGTACATGGTTATCTTGCAATTATCCTTTGATGAAAAATGTTTTATCACTTTAACTCAACAAATCAAGGTTGATGATTAACAATCTTTCATGATTCACTAATGTTCTTGGAGACTAGAAATGATAAAAATACTACTTTGATAATTTATTCAAGATAAAACATGTATCCTTATATAGTACTTAGAAATGATGAGATATAAGCTATGATCTATTTCTTTAGTGTTGGTAATTCTGAAATAACATTGTTAACACGATTGCTTAGGTTATCATGCTAGTTAAAGAAATCATATGTTAAAGGAATGTGTAATTATAACCTAATTAAATCAACCAAGGGGAGGTTATATGACTAAATTATAACCACCCGAAGTTGTTAGAACTGGTATTTGAGAAATCTAAGTCAATCATAATCATTCTACTTTACTAAACTATTTACCTACTTAAATTGAGATTCTAGTGGTAGCATGAGATTAAGAAAGGGTGGACTTGAAAATAAGCATGCTACTTTCTTTTATGTCATAGAATATGTTCACTTAGAAATGAGGGGCTATTCTATCATATATTATTAGGGTAAATTTATCATATATTTACATCATAATCATCAAGGAAGAATGGAGTGGATTCTTGATCTTAGATGATAACCTTCATATAATTGATTTATCAAACTATCCTGGGGCACATCCACCTTAACCCACAACAGGGAAAGTAAAGAACTTTGAAAGTAAGGAAAATTGGTTTTTATTGGTCCCTACTATTTTATTTTTGTGGGCGCTGGTCCCAACTATCATTTTGGCTGGCAACGGTCTCAACTTTCACATACGTTGAATCCACCAGTCTGCGACTAACTGAGTACTAACTCCGTTAGGTAAAATCTGACGTGTCGTCCTAGTTTTCAAAATCATGTGACATGGGCATCCTACGTGGACCGGTTGTGTATTATAACCAACGTTTTATACTTCAACATTATACAAACATAAATTCCCAAATTATACAACCCTAAATCCCCAAATTCCCACATAAATTCCCACATTATACAAACATACATTTCCAAGCCAAAATGATAGTTGGGACCAGCGCCGGCAAAAATAAAATAGTTGGGACCAATAAAAACCAATTTTCCTACAATTAAAGATTATGTGACTATAGTACTGTCACACCCCGACCAAAGGCGGCAGAACATGCCGGGGTGCAACGGATTTCTCAAGAATGCAATGACACTATTAAAGTGACAATATTTACTCAACTTGTTTATTTCATTCAATAATCACAAATACAACATGTTCACAATAAAATACAAACAATTACGTCAACACAACATTCTTTTAAGTATACTAAATGTATGATCTAAGTGATGAGTCTTCAATCTTCGTAAGCAATCAAATAGTAAACCTGTAGTATGCATAAAAATGGATTTGATCAACACGAATGTTGGTGATCAATACACTAGTTTTGACGTATGTATATAACGAGGCAAAAATCACAATTCATATGTGTAAATAGAATTATGCAACAACCATTGTAAATGTAAAAAAATAACGGCGTCTCCTTTCTATTTGGTAACAACCAAAATACTTGAAAAATGAGGATCCTTTCTAATTGGTAACAACCAACATACTCGGATAATGATGCACTATGCTACTCGCACAAGGCTAAGTAGTTAGGGGTGCTTATGATCATACTTATTGTGTTCCAACAACAACATAAAAACAAGCACTCGTGCACATAATCAAATTGAGGCATAAACAAAGATCGAGCAAGTATTCGTACAAACACATAATGTTGAATTGTGGATTTGATAATGAGATCATAAAAAAAGTAAGTTTAAATATGGTATGCATGCCACCCCCAAAAGTATAAAAGCGTAAAAATGGGGAGTGTGATTACTCACGTTAAATAAATAACTTGAAGGGCTGTTTGTGATACACCAGGATAATAAGTTCAACGAGTGAGATCAAGGTTAAAAGGGTTTCGGTTTAGAAGATGGTCTTGAAATACTTTAAAGTAAAATAACATGACATGTAAAATAAATAACTAAAGTTTGAGGGTTAAAGTGTTAATACATAAGAAATTAAAGTAATGGTTTTTTAAAAGTATGTTTGCTCGAAATCGGGTCTCGGTATTCTATTTATTAGTTTTACTTAACCTTTGTTAAGTAAATATATAGGGTATAGTTGCGATAATGCAATACCCTTTTTTAAATATATACTAAAACAAGATTTTTACGAGTGTTCGATTTAGTGGGTTCGGTGGCCCAATACACATCTAGTGTGTCTTAAGTGGATGAACCCGGTTTAGTTAGGTCTTGGTTCAGTCCTTAACTCGGTATAAGACCGAGGATGGTTGCCACATACCCAAATACCATTGAACTATTTAAAATGATTTGGAAACTAAATTGGTTAGGAACTAAACAATAATAATAAGCTTAAACATAATTTAAAGTGTTAACAAAGACATAATAAAGTGTTTAAACAAGAGTTCGGTTTTGGTTCAGTCCTTGACTCGGAATGAAACTGAGGATGGTTGCCACATACCCAATACAATAGAACTTATTAAATAAACTTAGAAATGATAATGTTCAAGTTTTGCAAACAATAAGTCAACAATAAAGCACTTAAACGAAAGTTCGGTTTTGGTTCGGTTACCAACTCGGGAAGAAACCGAGGCTAGCCTCCACATACCCAATATCATGGAACTTACAAAAATGAGTTTACAAACTAAAATAAACAGAAACTAAATAAGATTAGTAAGCTTAAACGAATTATATATAAACAAGGACTATAATAGTCCTCCATGTAGCCTTGCCTTATAGTATCCCACTGCAACAGACCAATGACCGGGAGAAGTGAAAACCGAAGGAAAAAAGAGGTTTATATTATATATGTTTCAAAATTAAACTTTAATCATAAGGAGTTAGTAGAAATCAAAGGAAACTCTTGTTTGACTCTTGAAAGTCAAACAAGTAAGAACTTGAATGTTGGAGCTTAGAATTTAGATTGAGAGTGTTTGGACAGGCCTGACTCCGAGAAAGCAAAAATATTTTTGGGCCGAAGGCGAAATTTTTTTTTGGGCCTTAACTAAAAAGAAGTATTTTGTTGGCTTAACAATTAAATTTTTATATAGGTTTACTTGGTTATAATTTGGGTTGTGTAAAATTTGTTTGTATAAAAATAAGATTAAACATGTCTCCAATGAGACTTGAACCCACAACCTTTTGGTT
Source organism: Bidens hawaiensis (assembly GCF_021521415.1). Classification (NCBI taxonomy): domain Eukaryota; kingdom Viridiplantae; phylum Streptophyta; class Magnoliopsida; order Asterales; family Asteraceae; genus Bidens; species Bidens hawaiensis. Next base: position 4,269,636 of record NW_027491024.1, read on the forward strand.
GAGGATAATACCCCTTTGCCACTAGACCAAGCTAGTGGTCATGTAATTAAGTTTAAACATTAAATATACATATTGTTTTTAATAAAAGTAAATATAATTTTTTTGAAAAAAAAAATATTTCGGGCCTAAAGGGGTGTCAGGCCTTTGGCCGTCGACCACCCCGCCACCCCTATGGGCCAGCCCTGTGTTTGGAGTGTGAGTAGGTTAGAATGAGTGGTGTGGCTTTGTTTTATGAAGGATAAGGTGTAAGGGTTATCCATAAGGTTTCTTTGGAGATTTCCAAGCATTTTGATTGGTTTAGGGGGTCAAACATGTGACAAATAACAAAAAAATGAGCTGGGAATACATCAGATGAGGCTAGGCGTTACGCGACCACCCTGCCCCCCTTAGTAGCAGCGCGGCACCTTCTAGGGGTGATGTTGGTCTCCAACTTTCGTTAATTGTTGATTCGGATCCCTGAAGTTCGTTTTAAGTCATTTTCGATCATAAAAGGGTGTTTTAACGTACGAAAGAGACGTTTCGCGATCCAGCAAGTGTAAAAACAACTTTGTAACATAAAAACCACTATTTTTATTTATATGAAAGAATCCTAAAGATAAAACGGGTCGGGTTTATCATACAAAAACAAATACAACTTAAACCGAAAATGATGAATGGCACAAGTACACACCTTGGACTACTTCTAGGAGCTTGGAATTGATTTAATTCGATCAAAAACGAAGGGTTTGGTGGCTGGTAATGTAGCGATCAGCTACTAGGTTTAGGGAGGAAAGGATTGTGTTATAATATCAATAATGTTACACTTTAGCCCTTTCACTTTGTAATGTGATACCCCTTGCTCCCAACTAGATAAAATACTTCTTTGACATGCCCATAGGTCCCCGAGCCCTCAAGCGAACCCCGGGAATTAAATTACAAACTCTACACTCTTGCCATTCGGTTTACAAGAATTTAGGGGTGTTACATCGACAAAAATGGTCTTGACGATCTAACCTTAAAAAAGTCACTAGGTTTGTCTTAAAAAACATAAAAAAGACATCAGCAATCCGGAGAAAGGAGCTAGCCATTGAAGATATCTTAAGACTCCCGATAATCAACAGAAGTTTTATTTACCATCCTCATCCTCATTAACCTAAACCCTTGAACCACCACAAAATACCAAATCCCTACTCACAAAAAAAAACCAACCCATATTACCTTCTGATCTATGCATCCCTTCACAAATGTGGAGATTTGAAATTGTTACAATCTTGTTTATCACAGGTCACATTTTGGCTAAGAGTGTTCACATACATACATGATATGGTCTAAAATATACATATTATTATATAAATATTCTTACACTTTTAAGTACTTTTGAACAAAGTTTTTGTTGAATATTATTCTTAATTGGTTCCTACATGAGTGTTTAAAGTTCTCAGAAATAATGAGCTAAAACGAAGTATTTAAACTAAGTCTGTGCCGACACGATTAAAGTGTTATTCATAAATCTTTATTTGTTAATATATACTTAATAACTAAAAATAGTCCCTGCTCATATTTAATATAACATATATAAAGTTTTGTAATGAAAAAAATAATTTATCTGGATACGTACAAGTAAAAGAATAAAATGGTGTGCACTTTTATTTTTAAAGGAATATTATATTCCATATCAAACAAATGAGCATCATATTTATTTGGGCAAGGAAGTTAACTCGTTTAAATTGGTGTAGGAATTTATTGTAATGGGCTTATGTGAATGAATCTTACAACTACAAAGATATTGGCCCATGATGTCAAATGGGTTTCTATGTCGGCATAATTGTTTTAAATAGAGGATGATGTAAGTTGTTTAAATAGGAGGGTCAGCTGATTTGGAACAGAACCCTACGAACGAAAAAGTGGACGTCAAGGATTGGAGTTTCGGAGAAGTCAGCCGTAAGCAAGAGATAAAGTACTTAGTTCAAGTGGAAAGCGTTTGGGTTTAACACCTACTCAACCAAGCATCAATATATTCGGTTTGAATTTAATAATTTAATCATGAGCTTGGTTGTTGCACTTAATTATTTTAGTTTCTTTGATTATAATATGTTAGGCTAAACTTTATAAACTGCCTAGGCATGTGATGAACCTTTGTTTGGTTTGATTTTATTAGGGATTTCTTTTCGTTATGGATTTTATGTTTCAAGTAAACTTTTAAGTTTGAATTGATTGATGCGTATGATTGCTTGGTTTTATTTACTTGGACTTATTGTTTCATATTGCCCTTGTTGATTGTTTCATAGGATAGGGTTTTGTTAGGTCATTTACTGTGTGTTCTTGACTAGTTTATGATTGATATCGATTAAGATCATAGAAACAATAAAACTAATTAAATAAATAAAAGTGAACTGCCAGCCTAGAAAGCTGTAAGGTGATAGGCTATTGATAGATCTTTGTTGGTCAGGATTGCTAGATTTAGTTCTTCGTAAGGAGTCCGTCTAAATTTGATTGTCAGCTTAGTCTATTAAGTCAATTGAGTCTGCTTTACTATATTTAATTTCCGCGTTGTATGGTATGATTTCGTCATAAAGATACTTAGACATAAATTATTAAATAACCGTAAGGAAGTTTAATTCATAAAACTGGTGAGTCTTAAAACTTGTTAGAAATCCATAGGCGTCTTCTTGAAGCTCAAGGGTCCTGTTCGGGTTTTCTGTCAATTGTCTATTTTACGATCCCAGTTCCATAACTTAATTTTCTCATTTAATTTATAACCGTAACTTTGGGGATTCTAGCCTAGGTAGTTATCATAATCATCTGAATTAATCTAAGTATTTTAATAGTTTATTATATTTTAATTAATTAGGGTTAAGTTTTAATTAGTTTATTATTTGTTTAAATAGTTAAGTAATAATTAGTTAGTTATTAATAAGTTTTAATTATTATTATTATATTCCCCCTCAAATATTATTAATAAATAGTCGTGTCTTGTAGTTGAGTCTAATTTGCTAGTTTCGTAATTTAAAGAGTCTCGTGGGTTCGATATCCGGACTTACTTAGCTGTACTAGAGTCGATCGGTTCACTTTCCGGTTAGTAGTTTAAGTTAAGTTTAAGGGTCTAGAGTATTACTTAGTGTCTAGTTTAGTATAATTTTAGTTAATAATTATTTGACTACTTTTAGCACATCAAGTTTTTGGCGCCGTTGCCGGGGACTCTTGGCGATTGCAATATTAGCTTTGATTGGACTTACTTGCAACATACGTGCTATTGTGTTTTTGATTTTGAGTTGTTAGAGTTTTAGTTAATTAGATTTTTATGTATTTATTTTTAATTTATTTTTTTTGCTTTGAGTCGTAGGTGTCTAATTGTCCGTGTCTTTTGCTTGTTTAGATTCTTGTAATTATGTGTGAAATTTGTAATGGACCTCACTTTACCATTAAATGTCCATATTACAGTAACCTTAATTGTGATACATGTGGTGATCCTCATTTACACTATGATTGTCCATACAAGGGTTCTCGCTTTATTTGTTATAGATGCACTGGTTGTCATATGACTCGTGCATGTCCATATAATCGTACTAACCCCTATATAGAGCAACAGTCATATGTGGGGTGTTTGGCACATCATTATGCTAACCTTTCTGTGCAGCCGGTGCAAAATTTTTCACAGGGACCTTTTCCGTATTATTTTGATAATTTCGTATCAGCAACCTCAGCAAAACCAGGAGCAGTGTTATGATCAGTTTTCTAAAAGCCTTTCTGATGAGGATGTAGCTGCTATGGGTAGGATAGAAAAGATGTTGGTCCAATACATGGCTACAGATACCCAAAAGATGTTCGTTGAGCATGATACCATCTTCAAAAATCACCAGGATATTATTACAGATCTCCAACGTCAAGTAGAAGAAATTTCTAGGAGACTGGATGAAGAAGATGAAATGTAGAGGTTGAGATCCTTGGAATATGTTGAGCAGTCAAATGAGGAGATCACTCAAGTAACGGAAACAAAAATGGATGTTGAAGTCCCACCTCCGGTTTCACATGCTATTATTGATTTTTGGAGTGACTCTGATGATGAGATAAACGAAGAGAGTGGGCTGCCTATCAGATGCCATTAATAAAGAAAGAAGAGATAAGGGTGAATTGGATTTGGTAGATTCACTTGAGTTGATGTTTGGTGTTGAGGATATGGTTAATGTTGATAATGAGCTTAACGAGGAAGATGAATTCTTGAATCTGGAGTTGGATGGATTGTCGGATTATGACGGGGGAGACACATTGGACGTTAATGAGGATGTTGCATTTTTCAAGGCCCTACTTGTAGAGGACGTTGTAGATGATGATGTGGCGTTAGAGGAAGAACACCATTGCCAGCCCGTGGGCTGTGTTTTGAATGCTTATCAGGAATCAAAACCACGGGAGAAGGTCGAGGATGATAGGTTACCTGAAAACCGAAGTTGCGTATATTTTAGGAGATGTTCTACGGGAGTGAAAAAGCCATTAAATGTCAAACACGACCAGTCTTCTCGATATTTACAACGCATTCGGCTCTTGCCAGGTAAGTTTAAATATATGTGGTCTGACCCGTTATTGATTTTTAATTCTAATTTAATTTTTTACGGTTCCGCCATTTATATATTACTGTTTGATAAATTCCGGGTGGAACTAAACGGGTTGGACAGGGTCCAGATCAAGGAGAAAACTCCTGATTAAGTTCAAGTGTGGGGAGGTTTCGCAGAGTTTGTATATTTTATCGAGTCACTAACGTAGTTTTTGTAGTTCGTCTTTGTTTTGTTTTTTGCTGGTTTGAAGTTTGAGTGAGCTAGAGAAACGATCCCCAATGACAAGTATATTGCAAAATATTAGTGTGGGGGTGGAGTAGCAGTGGAGCCGTATACTTTATATTTATTTATTTGCTGCTAATTATTCATGTGTTATTTGTTGATTTATGTGAAGCACTCTAATTGCATAATATATATCATTATGATAAGATACATTTTTAGATATGTTTGTTTGTTTTTGTTTGGCCGCTTACGTTTGTGTGTGAGAAAAAGTAGTTACCATTTGCTGAGCACGTTCGTCGTTGGATGGTATTCATGGAAGAAGACTTTGGCATCATGTTTCATGTGCATATTACCAGCTACGTCTTTTCAATTATCTAGCTTGTTAATTTTCTTTTTATTTTTCTTTTGTTTTTAATTTTTAGATTTTTAGTTTTTGTAGTCCGACTTTATTTTATTTTTATTTTAAGTCGTCCTTATCCTTGCATTGAGGAAAATGCAAAATTTAAGTGTGGGGATATGATATTTGAGTCGTAGTTTAATTTTGCTTTAAATTAAGAAAAATAAAAAAAACGGAAAAAATAAAAAATTTAAAAAATTTTGAAAAATGCTTTAAAAATGTCCATTGAATATAGTTTTTGCGTAAAAGTGGGAGATGATGATATTTGTCGGAAATTGGTTTTTCAAACTACTAATAATATGAGATAAATAAAAGAAAACGCACTTAACTTGGGATGTGTCGGTAGGCTCAGCCTTGAAAATGAAAGGGCAATTTGATAAAATGGGTCGGAAATCTCTTGTGGGTAAAGCGTTTTGTCAGTAGAAAATAAGTAATGAAAGGTCAGCCATACTCAAGCCTCAATTCTTGGTATGAAAAGTGAAAATATTTTAAAAGTTTGAAAATTTAATTTGAATACGTTATCATATGATGCTTGGGTAGGTTTAAGGTTAGAGTATGCCATGTAGCCTGTGATATAAATCTTAAATGCTTAGTTTTAGTGTTTTACACATCATTGGCGTATGGTTTTATAATCTTAAATCGTGTATTGATGGAATGCCCCGGGTCCGGAGACCATGGATCTGTATGCCGACTGTTCATCTGGGTATTCACAATTCCAAATGGGGTTGTGAATATTTAAAATAAAAGCTAAAAAAGAGCAAACCCGCAGATTTCTGCCACTTAAGTCTTTAAACATGATCACAAAAGTACAAATACACTACAGACTTGATCATCCACGCTGTTAGCCATGTGGGGTCCCCTTGCTCGCGTCTCATTACCATTAAGAAACGGACCACAAGGGACACGCTACATGTAAGCCCTACAGATGAAATTTTGCATATTCACCTATGGTGATGGTTCGGTGTATTGCTTGATAACGGGGGTATGTCATGTTGTGGGGTTCACTAGCTATTAATTAATTGTACCTTAATCGTATCTAATGGCTGCTTGGTAGAATTTGATGCTTAAGCTTAGGTGGATAAACAATACCCTTGATCGTCTTAACTATTCATGAAAAAAAAGCAACAAAAGTTTTAAATCTGTTAATTTTGAGGTTTAAGTCAAGTTGGGGTGGTATGGTCCGGTAAAAGCTGAAAATAAGCGGCTCTTAATTGTGTAAACCACTGAGTAATTATTGTCGGATCTTATTTTTCCCGGAAAAGATTAATGCATGAGTTTAAGTGGACAACAATATCGGTGATCGTGGTTTTTGCGTTCTTTTGAACTATAAATTAAACTATATGTTTTTAAGACTGTATTTTCTAATTCTGATTCCACTGCATTATACTTTTTCAGGGACGAAAAAAGAGTAAGTGTCTGGATATTTGATATGGTCTAAAATAAACATATTATTATATAAATATTCTTACACTTTTAAGTACTTTTGAACAAAGTTTTTATTGAATATTATTCTTAATTGGTTCTTATATGAGTGTTTAAAGTTCTCAGAAATAATGAGCTAAAACGAAGTATTTATACTAAGTCTGTACCGACACGATTAAAGTGTTATTCATAAATCATTATTCGTTAATATATACTTAATAACTAAAAATAGTCCCTGCTCATATTTAATGTAACATATATAAAGTTTTGTAATGAAAAAAATAAATAATCGGGATACGTACAAGTAAAAGAATAAAATGGTGTGCACTTTTATTTTTAAAGGAATATTATATTCCATATCAAACAAATGAGCATCATATTTATTTGGGCAAGGAAGTTAACTCGTTTAAATTGGTGTAGGAATTTATTGTATTGGGCTTATGTGAATGAATCTTACAACTAAAAAGATATTGGCCCATGATGTCAAAAGGGTTTCTATGTCGGCATAATTGTTTTAAATAGAGGATGATGCAAGTTGTTTAAATAGGAGGGTCGGCTGATTTGGAACAGAACCCTACGCACGAAAAAGTGGACGTCAAGGATTGGAGTTTCGGAGAAGTCAGCCGTAAGCAAGAGATAAAGTACTTGGTTCAAGTGGAAATCGTTTGGGTTTAATACCTACTCAACCAAGCATCAATATATTCGGTTTGAATTTAATAATTTAATCATGAGCTTGGTTGTTGCACTTAATTATTTTAGTTTCTTTGATTATAATATGTTAGGTTAAACTTTATAAACTGTCTAGGCTTGTGATGAACCTTTGTTTGGTTTGATTTTATTTGGGATTTCTTTTCGTTATGAATTTTATGTTTAAAGTAAACTTTTAAGTTTGAATTGATTGATGCGTATGATTGCTTGGTTTTATTTACTTGGACTTATTGTTTCATATTGCCCTTGTTGATTGTTTCATAGGATAGGGTTTTGTTAGGTCATTTACTGTGTGTTTTTGACTAGTTTATGATTGATATCGATTAAGATCATAGAAACAATAAAACTAATTAAATAAATAAAAATGAACTGCCAGTCTAGAAAGCTGTAAGGTGATAGGCTATTGATAGATCTTTGTTGGTCAGGATTGCTAGATTTAGTTCTTCATAAGGAGTTCGTCTAGATTTGATTATCAGCTTAGTCTATTAAGTCAATTGAGTCTGCTTTACTATCTTTGATTTCCGTGCTGTAAGGTAGGATTTCGTCATAAAGATACTTAGACATAAATTATTAAATAACCGTAAGGAAGTTTAAATCATAAAACTGGTGAGTCTTAAAACTTGTTAGAAATCCATAGACGTCTTCTTGAAGTTCAAGGGTCCTATTCGGGTTTTCTGTCAATGGTCTATTTTACTATCCCAGTTCCATAACTTAATTTTCTCATTTAATTAATAATCGTAACTTTGGAGATTCTAGCCTAGGTAGTTATCACAATCATCTGAATTAATCTAAGTATTTTAATAGTTTATTATATTTTAATTAATTAGGGTTAAGTTTTAATTAGTTTATTATTAGTTTAAATAGTTAAGTAATAATTAGTTAGTTATTAATAAGTTTTAATTATTATTATTATATTCCCCCTCAAATATTATTAATAAATAGTCGTGTCTTGTAGTTGAGTCTAATTTGCTAGTTTCGTAATTTAAAGAGTCTCGTGGGTTCGATATCCGGACTTACTTAGCTGTACTAGAGTCGATCGGTTCACTTTCCGGTTAGTAGTTTAAGGGTCTAGAGTATTACTTAGTGTCTAGTTTAGTATAATTTTAGTTAATAATTATGTGACTACTTTTAGCGCATCAATACATCACAGGTATGATCAGATATAAAACGGAGTGTGAGTGAACATTGTGAGAACGTGACGTTTTGCATAAATAGAAGCACATAAAAACAAATCGCCTTTTTATATATCACTACATATATTCCTATGATTCAAGGTTGGTTATTTTTGTTCCCATTTTCTTGGAACTTTATTGGGGATGTTTAAGCTATGGTCCTAACTTGCAAATTTTAGAGAATATTTATAAATAGCTTGATTGAGCACAAGCAAGGTTTAAGTGTGGGGATGTTTGATGTATATAAAAATATACATCTTTTTAGCATCAAATAAACTCTATAAACTGTAACTTCTATAAAATAATATAGTTCAAATAGCTACTTATCATGGTAAAATGTATGTTCACATAAACCCAAGCCTCAAACGAAGAAATAAACGAAAAGCCAAAGAAAACAGTGAAACACGCCCCCCATGCCTCATGGAACACGCCCCTATGCTTTCTTGTGCAAGAAAAGACAAAATACTGGACAGATGGACACGGGGCCGTGCCTCAGAAGACATGGGGTCGTGGTCACCTTTCAGAAAAGACAAAAGAAAATATAACAAGACACCAAAAACACAGGGCCGTGCCTCATGGAGCACGCCCCCATGGTGAGTCTTTCTGTACGATCTGACAGAGCATTAAATGCAAGAGGACAGATGGAAACGGGGGCGTGCCTCATATAGCACGGGCCGTGCCTGGCTTTCTAGACTGTCTATGACTAGTGGAGCATGTTGCATTCAACAAGTGTGCTTGAAGAAAACTTCTATACGGGTTTCTCTTATAAAAACACCCACATTACACTCATATTGAAGATCTTGTGGAGAGTTTGAAGGCTTGGAGTCTATCATCATCATCATCATCCATCACCATTGAAGAAGGAAGATTCATCCACATTTTGTTAGATTGTTCTAGTTTGATCATGTGTTTGTTATCTTCATCTCTTTTAATGTTCATAACCATGCTCATTATGAGCTAAACTCCATTTACTATCTAATTTTTATGAAGCATCTTTGTTTTACTTGATTATTATCGTAAATATGTGATTTAGGATAGTAACGTACATGGTTATCTTGCAATTATCCTTTGATGAAAAATGTTTTATCACTTTAACTCAACAAATCAAGGTTGATGATTAACCATCATTCATGATTCACTAATGTTCTTGGAGACTAGAAATGATAAAAATAATACTTGATAATTTATTCAAGATAAAACATGGACCCTTATATAGTACTTAGAAATGATGAGTATAATCTATGATCTATTTCTTTAGTGTTGGCAATTCTGATATAATATTGTTAACACGATTGCTTAGGTTGTCATGCTAGTTAAAGAAATCATATGTTAAAGAAATGTGTAATTATAACCTAATTATATAAACCAAGGGGAGGTTGTGTGAGTAAACTATAACCACCCGAATTTGTTAGAATTGGTATTTAAGAAATCTAAGTCAATCCTAATATTCTACTTTACTAAACTACCTGTCTATTTAAATTGACATTCTCATGGTAGCATGAGATTAAGCAAGGGTGGACTTGAAAATAAGCATGTTACGTTCTTTTATGTCATAGAATATGTTCACTTAGAAATAAGGGACTATTCTATCATATATTATTAGGGCAAGTTTATCACATATTTACATCATAATCATCAAGGAAGAATGGAGTGGATTCTTGATCTTAGATGGTAACCTTCATATAATTGATTTACTTATTTAGAACTTCTTGTCACCTATATATTATATATAAGTATTTTTATTAAAGTTTGAAAATCAACCCTAAAATGATTAAACTCTCCGATTGAAGTAAAACGAAGATTTATTATTAGAAATATTTGTGTCCACGAATCGATACTTGGTTCTTACCATTACTATTCTACATATACGATAGGTACACTTGCCTATTTTGTGTGTGTTTCGTCTTAGTAGAAATCACTTTTATAAATTTAAAACACGATCTTGTGCGAAAGCTAACATTCCAATCCCCCTTTACACTTTTAAGCACTCACACAGCACATCAAGTTTTTGGCGCTGTTACCAGGGACACGATACGTTTTTAAGAACGATCCACGTTTTAATATAATCATTTTTTATAAATTGTACAAATTTCTAACTTTTATTTTTTTACTAACCATTATATTAGAATATTTCTTTTTAAAGGCTAGCCTAACCTTTACTTTAGTTTAACTTTAACTAACCTTTAGTTTTAATTTAAATAGTTTAAATTTGATTTAATCCCATGTATGTCCTCTAAATTCGGACCTGAGCTTGTTTCTCCAATTTCTAAACCGGAACGACTTTTTCGCCAAAGAATACGTAAACGAGCAACATAAACCGCTGAAACAATTAAAGACGAATCAGTAAACACCACGACATCAGGAGAAAATCAAACCGAAGAAATGATGGAGGCACAAAACAACGAACCAAACATGATCCAATATGCCAAGCCAACCCTCGAAGGCTACGTCAATGGATTGGCTACCCGAAATCACCGAATATTTGGAAATCAAATCAAGCACCATTCATATGGTGAAAAATTCAGTTCAATTTCATGGTCTCGTTGACGAAGACCCTCTTTCTCATATATCTCGATTCTTACGAATCTGCGAAACCTTTAAAATTCAAAACTGTTCAGAAGATCAGATCAAACTCAAACTCTTTCCTTTCTCTCTAAGGGGAAAAGCCTTATAATTGATAGAATCTCTTCCTTATGGTTCCATCACTAACTTGTAACATCCTAAAATGATTCTAGTAATAAATAAAGAAAGTTACGTTTAGTTATCGAGTGTTAATAATTAATCTATGCTAAATAATGAAAAGATCATGGATTGGGATTAAATAAGATGGATTAAAGGGTAATGGGCTTTAGGTCCATGGGCCTTGGGGAATATAAATATCCTCCTAAACCACCATAAAACCCTAAACCTCATTTCATTCCATCTAAATCTCTACACACTCCAAAGCACACACACCACACACCACCGTATACACGGCCGAGAGAGACGAGAGGGGCTTGAGGCCAAACGAACGTTAGTTGGTATTAGATCTTTATTACACGAGATCTAGAGTGCATACACAAGTTAAACGAGATCCAAACGAGCACTAAAGGTAAGTTCTTGACCCTTTAAAGTTTACGTTTTATTAGCGTTTAGCATTGAAACTTAGAACGACAGTAGATCGGGTATAAAAGAAACATAAAGTTGTAAACTTGATGATAAATACGAGTGTAATGAACCCGAAAATGGAAACGGCTCGGTTAACGAACCCTTAACACTAGTATTGAACGTTTTTGAACTTAAAGGTCCAAACTTTACGTGTTTTCGGGTCAAACCATATCCAAAAACGACCATAGGAATGACCGCGGGTTAGTCAAATACCATACCCATGGATTTCTCGGTAAAACGATGATGATTTTGGGGATTAAGGATGAACAGCGGCGGCTGCTGCACAACTTCGCCTAACTGATAACTTCGCTGATTAGCTAAGTTCGCCAAGCCTTAACTTCACCTGGTGATAAGTTCGCTCAAATGCTAACTTCGCCTGAGTTAAGTTCGCTGAATGCTTAACTTCGCTGAAAGATAAGTTCGCTTAGATAATAAGTTCGCTTAATGTTAAGTTCGTTTAATGTTAAGTTCGCTTAACACTAAGTTCGCTTACAGTAAGTTCGCTTAATGTTAAGTTCTCTTATTGTTAAGTTCGCTTAATGATAAGTTCGCTGGAGTTAGCAAATTAGAAAATAAATTAAAAACCTAATGAAAAATGTGTTAAGAGAGTTAATGGAAATAAAATTTTTCCAAGCTGACCTGGCAGCTCGACCCCAGCCAGGGGCTCTGCCCCTTGGACCCTGCTAGGGGTTGCCGCCCCTAGACCCCGCTGCCAGGGGCGCTGCCCCCGGACCCCCGTTCGTTGTGGGTTATATAAAGATAGAAATACAACATGAGTAGTAGTAGTTAATTGATACATGTAAATATTATACAGTTAGCCGTGCACAGCTCAATAAGGGAATAACGATTAACGGAGAGCGTAACAGGATTCAGGTGAGTTTCTAGCCCCACTTCTGTGTTATGTTTTTGGGGTTGTGTGCATTTTCGATATGTTTATTAATACACTTATCCTAAGTGATAAGTGTATGCCTTATATGAATGATGTGAAATGTATGAATGATTGCTTGTTAGTACGTGAACGATCTTCGGATATTGCACGTACTGTCAGGTTGTAGTGTTACGTATAAGGTAAGTATAATGTATTTGCTTATATGTATGAATGCGATAAAGTTAACAAACGAAGGAAAGGCATGGTTGTATGGTAACGAAGAGGGACCAGACCCTAATAATATCTGTGATGTTAGGGACCAGACCCTAATAATATCTGTGATGTTAGGGACTAGACCCTAATAATATCTGTGATGTTAGGGACCAGACCCTAATAATATCTGTGATGTTAGGGACCAGACCCTTATAATATCTGTGATGTCAGGGACCAGACCCTTATAATATCTGTGAGGTTATAGGGCGAAAGGCTCTTTAAAACGTATGATTATGTATGTAAAGAAAGTATGAAGGTAAGAATGAAAGTATATGCACTTATGTGTGTATGAAAGAAAGTTAAGAGGTTAAGTATGAAATGTAAGAAGGTATTGTATGAGTATGTGATTAACTAGAACTCACTCAGCGTAGCTGACTTTTAGTATGCACGCAGGTGAGTAGAATGAGGCAGGTAGCTTGAGGAGGACACATGGCAGAGTTGGACGAAGCTGGCATCTGAAGATTTTGCTATGATGTTTTATTTTAAAAGACTATGTTTTGTTTTTAAATGACTATGAATGCTCGATAAGACAAGAATTATGGTTATGAAATGTAATGGTTTGAATGTTTTTAATGTTCCGCGAATGTTTTAATTAACTCTGATATTTAGAATTGCTTTTATGAGTAAATCCAACACGAAAGTAGGGCTACCGGTAACGGGGTCTTACATAACTGGGACAAGATGGTTGAACAGTTTCTTCTCAAATACTTCCCGCCTAATAAAACTGTCAAATATCGAGCCAGCATTACCGGATTCCAGACCGATGATGATGAGTCGCTACACGCAGAATGGGAGAGATACAAAAGTCTTCTGAGAAGATGCCTAAATCATGGATTGAGCGTATGGTTATAATTACAAACTTTCTTTGACGCACAATCCAGTCAAAACAAACAGGTCATCGACCAAGTCGTCGGTGAAGACCTAGGATCCAAATCACCTAACGAAGCATTTGAAATCATGGAGAAAGCATCAAAGAAGAGTTTCGCTAATAACCCACCAAGATCTACACCAACACATAAAGGAATGCACCACGTTGAAATTGAAGAAATGTCGATTCAAATCATGACCAATACAAATGAAGCGGAAAAGAAGGCCGACTTAAGAGTTGTTGATATCAGCAGAGTGTTGTTAAAGCATGAAGCTGACCTAAAAAGCCAACAAGCATCACTGCAAAATCTAGAAACTCGGATCGGACAGATTTCCCGACAATTGTCTGAACACCACCCGGTGCTCCTCCAAGCAACATAATAACAAACCCTAATGAATCAGCCAACGATGTTACCTTAAAAAGTGGCACAACCACTGTTGCCTCAGAACCAGTTATGGAGAAGGAAGTCCCTGATAAGACGCAAGATAGACGGATCCCAACAGGCACCGAAAAAACTAAGGAACCAGTCCGAACTTATGTTCCACCTATTCCATACCCTGGACGACTGAAACAACAGAAATTGGAAGCTCAGTACGGGAAGTTTTTAGAACTCTTCAAACTACTCAACATCAACATCCCTTTCGTCGAAGCCATTGTCAGATGCCGAAACATGCAAAGTTTCTTAAAGAAGTGCTGACCAACAAAAGGAAGCTGGAGGAGCTCTCGCATGTCACCTTGAGTGAATAATGCTCAGCTGCCCTCCAAAACAAGCTGGCGCCAAAAATGACCGATCCAGGGAGCTTTACTATCCCTTGTCTCATAGGAAATTTGTCTGTTAGCAATGCCCTAGCTGACCTAGGATCTAGTATTATTTAATGTCTTATGCGGTTTTTACAAAACTAGGGATTGGAGAACCAAATCCCACCCGCATGAACATTCAGTTAGCTGACCAATCCGTTAAATATCCTCGGGGCATTATTGAAAGCATGCTTGTCAAAATTGGCAAATTTGTTTTCACAGTAGATTTTGTAATTCTAGACGTGGAGGAAGACAAAAGTGTACCTCTGATTTTAGGAAGACCCTTTTTTGCCACTGCAAAGGATATTATTGATGTTTGCACCGGCAAACTCACTCTTAGGGTCAATCATGAGGCAATCACTTTTGACATAGGAAAATCTATGCAACATCCGCAACATCACGATGACACATTATATTATGTCGACATCATCAACTCTATCGTGAGTTGCTATGTGCAAGATTCCTCCATCAGTAATACACTAGAAACACAAATCATAGCCAAAACTTTCACCAAACCCATTTTAGAAAATGAAAATCTCGATACTATCAACAACAATCAAGAAACATTAGAAGTTGTATGTGAGATCACCGAATGTAATGAAAAATCAAAACCATCAATTGAAGAACCACCAGCCTTAGAATTAAAAGAACTCCCAAACCATCTCGAATACGCCTTTCTAGAAAAAGACTCTCAACTCCCAGTAATTATTTCATCTCACATTTCCAAATAAGAGAAAGGCGAACTTCTTAAATTTATTAAAAACCATAACAAGGCTATCGCATGGAAGATCATGGATATCAAGGGCATCAGTCCTTCCTTTAGTACTCACAAAATCCTCATGGACGAAGAATACAAACCTGTGGTCCAACATCAAAGATGTCACAATCCCAACATGCAAGATGTCCGCCTGGCATTCCAGTTCAAATACTAGTGAGGTAGACAACCTCATGTCATGCGTGAAAATAGTAAGGACCTTGCCTATGGGCTCATTGGGACACTCAAGTACGAAGGAATTCTCCACTTCATTAAGGAAGGTTTCAGAGACAGAGGATGAAAGCAAGGGAACGAGGCGACCGGAGGGAGGGTTTGGTATGGCAGTGAGACCAACAGGGAAACATAATAAATAGAGAGTATGTGAAAGATCCATTGACACATGAAGGTAGAAGTCAGGTGTGTATTAAATAGCATAGCTACTGAATTCGCAAAGACTCCTTCCTCTTTTAAGTTAAGTGAGGAACTCGCCAGAGGGTGAAGAAAGAAGTAATCAAACTCTTTGATACCAGATTAATCTACCCAATCTCAGATTTACCTTGGGTTAGTCCAGTTCAAGTAATACCCAAGAAGGGAGGAATGACAGCACTAATGAACGAGAAAGACGAACTAAGACCAATGAGACCATCACAGGCTGGCGAGTTTGCATTGACTACCGGAAGCTTAATGGCGCCACAAGAAAATATCACTTTCCACTTCCTTTTATCGATCAAATTCTTGAACGTTTATGGGGGAAAATGTTCTACTGTTTCTTAATGGATTCTTCGTATACTTTCAAATTCCCATTGCTCCGGAAGATCAGGAAAAAACCACATTTACATGTCCGTATGGCACTTTTGCCTATCGAAGAATTCCATTCGGACTATGTAACGCTCCGGCCACCTTCCAGCGTTGCATGGTGGCCATCTTTCATGAAATGATCGAACACTCTATGGAAGTTTTCATGGATGACTTCTCAGTCTTTAAAGACTTCTTCTATCATTGTCAGAAAAACCTAGACAACATGTTAGCTAGTTATGAAGAGGTTAACTTGGTACTCAACTGGGAAAAATACCACTTTATGGTTAAAGAATGCATTGTTCTCGGTCATAAGATATCCCAAGCAGGACTAGAAGTTGACAGAGCAAAAATCAAAACCATATCCAAACTCCCACCACCAACTTCAGTCAAAGCCATTAGAAGTTTCCTAGGTCACGCAGGATTCTATCGTCGCTTTATAAAAGACTTCTCCAAAATTGCTAGACCTATGACCAAACTTCTAGAGAAAGACACGCCATTCATCTTCTCTGAAGAATGTGTTGAATCATTCAACATATCGAAAGCAAAACTTGTCAATGCACCAATCATGACTACACCGGATTGGACCCTTCCTTTCGAAATCATGTGTGATGCAAGTGACTTTGCAGTTGGAGCCGTACTTGGACAACGCAAAGAGAAACATTTTCACCCAGTTTACTATGATAGTAAAACTCTTAATGATGCACAAGAAATCGACACCACAACAGAAAAATAGTTATTAGTCGTAGTGTTTGCCTTTGAGAAATTTAGATCCTACCTAGTTCTCTCCAAAACCATAGTTTACACCGACCATGCCGCCATACGATACCTCTTCAACATGCAAGATGCAAAACCAGACTCATCTGATGGTTTCTACTACTCCAAGAATTTGACGTAGAAGTCAAGGACAAGAAGGAAGCCGAAAATGTAGCCGCAGACCATCTTTCACGCTTAGAATGCCCAGGTTCGGAAGAACATCACAAGGAAATTATCGATGATAATTTTCCACATGAAGTTCTCATGCATATTCAAGCATTCATGAAAGAGGAGGATGAAAGTTCTTGGTTTGCCAATGTCATGAACTATCTAGCTTGTGGGATCCTAAGAAAGGGGCTAACTCAACAACAACGAAAAAATTCTTCTTCGACCTTAAGTTCTACTTCTGGGAAGATCCATACTTGTTTAGGAAAGGAGCCGATCAGGTTGTTCGTAGGTGTGTATCAGGAAAGGAAATATTAGATATTCTCAAAAAATGCCATGAAGGACCAACTAGTAGACACCACAGTACCACCACCACGGTCAAGAAAGTGTTTGATGCAGGATTCTTCTGGCCCACCATATACAAAGACACACATGCTTTGATCCAAGCATGCAATGCTTGTCAAAGAGCCGGGAACATATCAGCCAAGAATGAGATGGCTTAAAAAGGCATTCAAATTTGTGAAGTCTTTGATGTATGGGGGTTAGATTTCATGGGCTCATTTCCTAACTCATTCGGAAGTAAGTACATCCTTGTAGCAGTTGACTACGTATCTAAATGGGTTGAAGCACAAGGTCTTCCCACTAACGATGCTCGGTTTGTTGTACGATTTCTGAAAAAGTTATTTTCACAGTTCGGCACTCCAAAAGCCTTAATCAACGACAGAGGTACTCACTTCTGCAATACTCTAATGGAAAAATTCTTAGCAAGATATGGAGTTCACCACCGATTAGCAACACCATATCACCCTCAGACCAGTGGGCAAGTAGAAGTCTCGAATCGGGGAATTAAAAGGATCCTCAAAAGAACTATTGTGATGAAATCGCAAGAATTAGGCAGAAAAGTTAGATGACACTTTATGGGCCCTTAGGACGGCCTACAAAACACCCATAGGAACAAAACCTTTCAAACTTGTTTATGGGAAAGCATGTCATCTACCCATTGAGCTAAAACACAAAGCTTACGGGGCTCTTAGAGCAATGAAATTTGATCTAATATTCGCTGGTAAAAATCGGAAAGATCATATTCACGAGCTCGAAGAACTAAAAGCACTGGCATACGAAAACTACTGGTCTTACAAAGAAAAGACTAAACGTTTACAGGACTCCCATTTAAAGGGAAACAAAAAGTTTCTAGATGGCGATCGTGTACTTTATATAACACACATTTACGTCATTTCCCAGGAAAGCTGAAATCTCATTGAACAGACCCATATATAGTTGAATCGGTTTTTGACTATGTGAAAGTAGAGATTTCAAATTCTGATGGCCATAATTTCAAAGTTAATGGGCATCGACTGAACCATACATAGATGGATCATTCGAGGCCATCTCGGAGGTAGTAATCCTCCACCAAAACCAATGAACATACTAGAATTAGGGTCTGGCCAAGACCCTCATTAAACCAGGCCTTGTATATATATTCGTTTGTTTTACAAAAAAAATTGTCTTAAAACACGGGGGACGTGTCTCAGTAAGCATGACCCCGTGCCACAAAGTGCGGGTCGGAATCTTCGCTGCAAAAATCTCAGTCAGTCTAATTCATAACAGAGTTGTCAAATTGAAAGCACGGGCCCATGTTTCCAGAAGCATGGGGTCGTGCCTGACAAATGTTTGGCTATAAATTGCACCTCTGCCAATGCATTTTTTTTGCACAAAACCAAACACCAACTCTTCCCTCTAAGAAATCAAAATGTCAACTAAGATGAGCAATGTAATTCTTGTTCCTCGCCAACCGAGAAACGGAACCCGGCACGTTTCCAAACCCGAGCTACTCATTAAACTTCAAGAGCTCATGAAGAAACTCATCGAAATGAATCTCCTTGAAGAAACGCATCTCATTCAACTCACCGAATCGGTGGAGAGCATGAAAATCGAACAACGGGTCATTAATGAACAACTTCAGTTTCAAGTCCTCCGTTTCACCTACTTTCCTCAACCCGGGCCGTTCGATGGAGGTGATCCTTTTAGTGGAATTTAGAGGCATTTTTATCTTTTCATGTGTAATCAAGTGCATTAGGTACAAAGTTTAGGACTTTCAGGCTTACCCCAACTTAATTTGATGTTTTAGATATTCGGGCTTACCCTGATTCTATGTTTAGGACCCTTTATTAACGAAAGTAATTTTAGGACATTAAAACTGTTCAATTAACATCTTAAATCTTTTCTGAAAATTCCTGCTCTCGTGCTTTGCTGAAAATCAAAGATAAAATTCTAATGGCTAAAACACGGGTCGTGCATCCTTATACACAGGGCCGTGATCACCTTAGAATTTTCAGCATGATATACGCTGACTCCGTACAATTCTCTGAAACATTTATTCCCTCAAAAACCCAGGGCCGTGTAACTTGTTACACGGGCCATGCTCGACGTTTCAGTCTCTCTACATATTACAAGCCATCTTCACTATTCCATTCATACCAAACTAGAAATTCCTCAAATAGATAACAAAAGAATGGAATTGAAAACAGTGAGGAAGTTCAAAAATGGTGAAAGTTCTTCACACCTTGAAGAAGAAATCATGATGCTTCAAAGTATAGTGAGAGACCAGATCGAGAGCAATATTCAAGCAAAGGCTCGCTTGATCCAACTAACTAATAAGGTCGAAATATTGATGTTCGAAAACCTCCACATTGTTGAAAGTCACAACAAATATGTGGATTTCAAACTGAACTTCCTTAACCGATAAATCGGGAAGCTAGACAAAAAGCTTTCTCCGAGCTCATGGAAGCAAAGAGAGCCCCATCACACATTTAATACCTGTTCGGGAATGGTGGTCGTTAGTAGTTTCGAGTAGGATAAGCGTTGTCTTGTGTTCCTAGGATGTGTTATCGTTTAAGCTAGTTCTCATGTTTCTTGGTTCGTGTTGTTTTATTTTCGGTGTAATTTTTGGAAAAGTTAATGGAATTTCGTAGGGTTTTATGTTTTTAAACTTAACCTTCAAGAAAAATTAGTTAAAAACAACCCAGCTCGTTAAATAAACAAATAGACAAAGGGAACTGACTACTATTTGCAGCACGGGGCCGTGCTTCTCAAAGCATGGGGCCGTGCCCCACTCTACAGTGCAGTTACGAAATTTTTATTAAAATACTAAACTTATCATAACTTACCCTAAAAACACACGCTGCCTCCATCCGAAAAACTGCGACCTCACACCCTTCATTACAATCTTTGCTTCAAACATTTGATTCTCAACAAAAGGTATGTTAATTTAATGATTCTATAAGTCTAATACATCATTCTAGGTTAAAATCGGACCCCAGATCTGAATATCATACCCATTTGTTATTGAAGGTTTTGATTTGTTCAATAAGGTTTGACCCGATTAGAACTCAGGATTGAAAGGGTTTATGAAGAAAAATCATTCGTGATTGGGTTTTGAACAACCCATACCACGAAAATCGAACCCGGATGATATTTGTCAAAAACCGGGTTGAAATGCAAGTTCGAATCCCAACATTTTCAAATTTCGGATTAAAAACACGGGTTGTGTTTCTACAAAACACGTCATGTGGTCAACTGCAGAGTCAAAATTGGTCAAAGTAGTCAAATCTGCCATAACCTCATTATCATGGGGTTGTGCCTCTAAAAGCACGGGGTCGTGCTTCATCATCTGTTCCATATTTTTAGTTAAATTTCGTGATTATCTGCCTAATCTTGTTCTAAAATTGCAGACGGATGAATATGAGGATAACGAGCATGCTTTCTTGGTTTTCCTTGAGAACACGATGCGAGATAGGATCGCCCGACAAATATTTGGGTATTTAAAAACCGACACCCAGAACTGAACTTCTATGCATGTGCCGGCACATTGCAGTGAGTACACCAATTGGGAAGATACAAAAATTTCGTGAAAGGTCCATGGACGCGTGTTCTTAGACAAAAGGGCAAATCAGTAACCGAACTGACTAAGGAATTTTTGGCCTCGTTTTCAATAAAAACGTAGGACTTGTATATGTGGAACGAAGAGGCTATTGAGTTTAGAATCAGTGGGGCATGGTATAATACTTCGGTCACGCAATTGGAGATCGATTTGGGCATTTACACGTCCGATGAGACCGACTCTCCTTTATGGTACGAGGCCGGGGCGACTTTTGCTGACGAAGATGGTCAGGAAACAAGTGAACCAGGAAACACCATGATACAAGAATGGGAACAGTTGAGTTATAGAGATGAACAATACTATCCAAGCAGCACCAAGAGCACTACCTTACGCGACCCGTTGATGCGGTACATTTACACACATAATAATAAAATATTG
The DNA here is from genome assembly GCF_021521415.1 of Bidens hawaiensis. NCBI lineage: Eukaryota > Viridiplantae > Streptophyta > Magnoliopsida > Asterales > Asteraceae > Bidens > Bidens hawaiensis. The sequence goes on from NW_027491024.1 coordinate 4,290,828, forward strand.
TAGCCCGATTAATATATATATACACACACACACATCACACACATAATAATAAAATAAAAATTATTTCCAAAACTATCACATGCGACAAAAACGCGTCGCCCCCTCCCCCCAACACTTATCGCCTGGGGGACGGTGTTCTCGCCCAATATCACTCAAATTTATAACCCACTACACATTGCCTTATTGCATCATTAAAAAACAGTTCACAGTCTGCTGGTATCTTGGTATGTAATAGAATGTTCCCTCTCTTGAAGATTGAGTATTCGTGTTAAAGACATAGGTTGATATTTATTTGTGAATGTAGGTATTACCTGATAGGGTGAGCAGAAAACCGAAAAAACCGAACCAAAACCGAATTAACCGAAAACACCGAACCGAAAAAACCGAACCGAAGCATTAACCGACGGGTTTTTTTTGTTTATTTGAACAATCAAAATTTCGTTTCGGTTCGGTTACCCATTTCTAAAATACCAAAAAAAAAACGAACCGAACCGACATATAAACCGAATCGTATTGCTTCAGGATCCACTTGTATATTTTAATTGTTTAGCCAACTTTGTGGTCCATAAGTCTTTGTTTTATATTACCAAGTGTGGCCCATTTAACATATAATATTATTTGACTCAATCATTTTAACCTAATAGTATTCAGCAGTCACTTTCAATTCTCACTCATACTTAAATATTAATACAATTATATGTGTTGTTTTTAGATGTTATGATCGGAAACAAAACACCAAAAGGATCTACCGTTGATGGTGATGAAGATTGTGGAGATTATGAAGATGATGAATATTGGGAGTAAACTTTAAAGATGAAGAAAATGAAGAATGAAAATTGGGACTAAACTTTTAGTGTTTTTTTTTATTAAGAACTTTTTTGAATTTAAATTTAGTACTCTTTCAAGTTTGTACTCATTTGGTTCCATGTATCAAATGCTTATTTTAGTGTTTTGAATCTAATATGTGTTTTCATTTTTTTGAATTTTTTTTTTTTTGCAATGTCCACACACACAAAAACCGAATATAACCGAACCAAAACCGATCGGTTAGTATATTTGAAAAAACGAATTTTCAGTTTCGGTTTCACCTGAAACCGAACCAAACCAAACCGAACCATGCTTAGCCCTCATAACTGGTGACTTAACATTGGTCTACAAAACAATAACTCTAGCTTAAATGTACATGTTTTTGTTATTGATGTCATCCTATTGTTTTTATCCTTATCTTTCATTCTCAATAAATAAAATTAGTTGAAACTAATGAACTCAATTACTAAAACAAGATGTTCAAATGAAAAACATAATTTCACCTTAGAAATTATAAATATTAAAAACAAATATATAAACTTTAAAATGTTAACACTTTTAAATAACATCATCTAAGATATAGATATGTACTTTTATAGAAATCTTAATTTTATTTATTAGACAACTAGTTTTAGAATCTGTGTAATACACGTAATGTTTAAAGATATACAATTAAGTTATAAAGACTAAATGATTAATTGTTTTTAAAAAAGACTATATTTTATCAAATTAAATAAATTTATAAGTTCAAATTATATCTCTAATAGAATATTCAGACTAATATGTGGTTTATTCTCACGCAATTTTACATAATCATGAAAAGATACACATATTGATTTTATAAGTTGTAATATTTTTTAATGGAATAACAAATTCTAACACAAGCTATAAGATATTTCATTATTAATGACATAGAAAAGATCACTCGTATATAAATTAGCATGAATAAAAGATGTTTTTGTATTATATTTTCAAAAGATATGGATAAAAATTTAATATATCCCTAGAGGTTAAATGAATATGTGAGAATAAGATTGTTATTCATCCATAATTTATTCTTTACTATGTTAGACCTATTAATATCGTTCATTAAAGTTTACAACATTCAGCTCTTACACTTAAAAGTGTATATAAATTGATTTAATAAAAAGACATAAATATATTGATTATATTGACAGAGTAAAGTTAAAATTCAAAGGGAGACAAAAATAAGAAGTGTGAGAAGGATTTATTACCACATAAAATACCCCTTCAAAATAAATACAAAAAAATAATAAAAAAATCATAACTCAAAATATAAATAAAAAAGGAAAAAATTTTAAAAACTAAAATATTTCTGTCATCATTCCCGTCCAAAAAAAGCAAATAAAAAAATAACTAAAGAACACAATACCGAGATCAAAGACACAATGACGAAAATGCACTAAAGTCACAATTATAACTAAAAAAATACACAATAGATCATAACACAATGCCGCATTAATATAGCACAATGTTGTACAAAGAAAAAAAAAGAAACAATATCAAGGAAAAAAGATACAATCAATGACGAAAATAAGCACAAAACACAGTGATAAACAAAAAGACACAATGATCTTTTTCACTCACCATTGTGTCTTTTCGAGTTTTTTTTTAAGAACAATGAACACGGTGGAAACATTTTTGTGTTTTTACATTTTTCTTTTTTTATTAAAATTTGAGTTATGATATTTTTTATTAATTTTTCATTATATTTTTGAGGGATTTTTTTGTGGCTACAAATCTTTCGCATCCTACTCATTTTTGTCCCCCTTTTTAAAATAACTTGACCATATTTTGACATAAATACCAACACATTTTTAATCCCTATAATATAGGTAGTTAGTTATTTGATTTAAGAAACAATTGGTATGTATGATTTCATTGACATAAATATGTTTTCATTAAAAATAAACTAATATATTAAGTGGAAAATTTAAGCTATGAATAAATCTCCAAATGACATGTATCAACGGTTATTTTATTATATTAAAATAAATAGATATATTATTTTATTTAATTAGAATCTTAAATATATAAAAACGAAAGCTCCCTAAATTCTCTAGCCTCTCAGGCCACTAGATTGTTTTTTTCTTAAACGAAGGTCTCTCATGCATTTGACCTGAATTCATGAGTATGTGTCTCACCAAACGCAGATAGCCCTTAAACAGTTTATAACATCTCATTATATTAAAAATTAGTCTTATCAAATATTTAATATGAAAATCCTATAAAATAGGGATATACTAAAATTTAACATTTTTTTAAAAAAGATATTATTTATTTTAAGAAACAATTTTGTAGTAAAAATAAATAAATGAGCGAATCATGGGTCTCACTAAACTCAGATATCTTTTAAACCGAGTGTAACATCTCATTTATTTATAAAACTCTTTTATTATCAAATTCTAAGTATATTATTTACTTCCTTACAATAAATAAAAATTATATGTATATATATATACACACACATATAGGGTTTATGTTATAAAATAAAATAAAAGGAAAATCCATAATGATCTCATTACCTAACTTACAAGATATCACAGCTATGGGCCAGCAATCACTGACCGTTGCAATCCATGAATTAAGGGTCCATTATCTTTTTACTATTGTATTGTCCTTTCTTAAACCTTCTACTTCATAGTATTTAGGGAGTATTTGTTCCTCCTTTGAAACATACAGAAAGATTAACAAAAAACAATTATGAATTCACTTTGAATCATAGTATCAAAGCAGTGTTTTTGGTCTTAGGATCATCCTGCTCGGAACCACTCATTAGCTATCATTTTCAACAGACATTAGCCCCTTCAAAATCCTACTTCAAAACATTTTTTTTCCGTGAACAGCCATCATGTTGGAAAATAACAATGATGAGCTCGCGCTGCAAATAACCTATCTGCTCAAGAACAGCCTAAACAACCAAAACCAAACCTCAAAACAAAACCTCACCGATAGCTCATCTCAGTACGGATTGGCTGCCGATAAGTCTCATGATACGGAAACCCAATGGCTAGGGTTTCTGTCAAAGAGTTGTTCTGGCTACAAGGGTACGAGTGGTTCATCATATGAGATTCATAAGTCTAGATTAAAGTTCACTCATTGTGGCATGTCAAAACACACCAAAGATCAGTGTTTCAAACTCATCGGATTCCCGGAATGGTGGAATGATGGGCGTATGAAGGTTAATAAAGAAAGGGGAAAATTCCCAGAAGCCGTAGGCGACTTAGAAGCCACCAAAAACAATAACCATAATGATACCGGAGGAGGGATAGGTGGCTTCGGAGGAATGGCGCAGCCGGAGAAGGAACCACATCTCAGTTGGAGTTCGAAACAGGTTTTGGGTTTGAGGACTCCTATCAACCCCTTCTATTTGCAATCCTATTTTTGTTGATCCATTAGTTTTAAAAATTCTCAATAAAACCCCTGAAATAACCAACAGTTATGAAAACCCTCCTAAAAATCAAATTATTTGTTATATTGGTCAAGAGGTTAAGATAACAAATAAAGCCCCCCGGGATCCTGTTTTTTTGCAAAATCAATCCAAATGAAAACATAGGGAGAAGTTAATGTGGCTGACACATGTCAGAATTTAAATAAATCTTGGATTTTTTATTGTGGTGCTACTGACACCATGACTTTCGAAAGGACATAATTTCGATTTCTAAACCCAAATTTAATCACATAAAGACTGCTAATGAGGAAATGGTTCCCGTAAAGGGGGGAGAACAATCGAAATTTCACCCAATTTAAGACTTTCAAACTGTCTTTATGTTCTGTCTTTGTCACACAAACTATTATCTATTATCCATGTGACTAAGGAACTAAATTGTTCCATTTTAATGCACCCGACCTTCTGTATCTTACAAGATATAAGGACGGGGGCGATTATTGGTCGAGGCACTGAACGTCAAGGATTATATTATGTAGAAGAAGTAACACAACATGGTACTGGGATGTTGGCTCATGGAACTATCAATAGAGGGACTTGGTTATGGCATAGAAGACTAGGACACTTGTCGATCGGTTATTTACATATTTTATTTCCAAAACTATTTTCGTTAAATGAACCTTTAAGTTGTGAAACTTGTGCCTTAGCTAAAAGCCATAGACATACTTTTAACCAAATAACACAAGGACCAATTCACCTTTTTCTCTTATCCATTTGGATGTGTGGGGGCAGCAAAAGTTTTTGGTGGACAAAATTTTTATTTTTTCGTTCTATTTGTTGATTATTGCACTCGCATGACATGGATTTATTTTTTAAAAACATAAATATGAAGTTTTTGATAAATTTGTTGTGTTTTACGCCATGATATAAACACAATTCAAAACAAACATTCAGGTTCTTCGATCCGATAACAGTGGAGAGTACATAAACGATTCAATGAAATTATTTTGTCAAACCAAGGGAATAATTCACCAAACGTCATGCTCCCACACTCCCGAACAAAATGGCACCGTTGAATGAAAAAACCGCATCCTTTTGGAAATAACTCGGGCTCTCCTAATTGAATCCCAAGTCCCTAAATCTTTTTGGCCTGAAGCTCTCGCTACTGCCAAACACCTCTCTAAGCCCTCTCAGATTTTATCAAACTCCCACATTCTCTCACGTTACAACCACGAATATTTGGTGTTCTGTGTTTGTCCACATACCAAAAATAAATTGGAACAACCTAGATCCATGTGTTGAAAAATGTGTATTCGTGGGTTATGGTGTCAATAAAAAGGGGTATAGGTGTTATAGTCCAACAAAACACCATGAGTACACCACACTGAATTGTGACTTCCTTGAAACCGAATTCTTTTATACAACTCAACTTAGTGAGGGGGAGAAAGAACATGACACACAAAGTTGGCTACAATGGGTTCCTAAATGGGCCTCATCATTCGAAGAAGTCAATCACAATGCCCAAGGTGAGTCACTAACTCCTCACCAATCTGGTGGACTAACAATCAGTGCTACAATCCCAGTGCCCTTTCGACCTAACATCAGAGGTAAGTAATTCACATCTATCTGAAAATGCAACTGTTAGTGCACGGTTTATTGTCTTGAGTCTTTGTATTTATTGTTTTGTCTTTATTATTATAATAGAAAAGTTATTATTATTTTTATATACTAGTTCGTTAAAGTAAGTCTAGTTCGTTAAGGATGTTTAGCGAACTAGACATTTAAGTTAATGTTCTTCCCATCGTTAAGGATGTTTAACAAATGGGATGTAGTTTGTTATGTTTCTTATTTATTCTGTAATGTAACGAAGTGGAGGCTAGTTCGTTACGGCATGTGTAACGAACTAGCTCCATCTTCTATATATAGAGGTTCATTCCTCTGTTAATTTAAGTTTTGGTTTTTAACGTATTGATACTCTGTCAAATTCTCTTTCGATCCAAACTTCACATAATATATATACATAATACATATAATATATCTAATATAACATATATACATCAATATAAGAGTAATCTATGAACTAGATCCTGTTAATCGCATTAATACCTTAGATCCGTGTTCTTTGTAATCAGATCTGAGGTTCTATCAAGTGGTATCAGAGCTTTTGGTGTTCGAATTGCTCTTGATCTGGTGTTATAGACTGTTAATTAGAGTATTGTAAATATCAGTTTGTGTTTATTTAGTTTAATTGTGAATTCGGTTGGATTAACACTTGAATTAGGTGTTAATGGATTGATTTGAGGTGGATCTGTGTTGAGTAAGGTATAAGGAGTGTTTGAATGAATAGAATTGGAAATTGGATTGGTTGTGTGTTGATTTTGGTTTGGATCTAAAGTTGTCCAAAACAGAGGATGTTTTTTATTCAATTGGGTTCGGAATTGGTTAAATTGGTAGACGAGATGTGGTGATTTGGATTTGTGTTGAGTATACGATTGTTTTAAGATATTAGGTGTACGATTTGGTGGGATATCGAGTGTGTATTATGGATTTGGTTTGGGTGTTTGTGTTCATCAGATTTCCAGGTTTCTGGAAATAGATGATGAAGATTTGAAGATCTTCATCATCTGTTGAAGATTCATTAATCTTAAGTAATTTGTTACCTTAGTTTGTCATCAAAGTTAATTCGTTTGACCTGATTCGTCAGACACGTAGTCTGATTCGTTACTTAAGTCACTAACAAATTCGTGCCACGTGGCAAAGTTTGTTAGAACCGTTTTAACAACCTGATTCTCTAACTGTAGTTGATTCGTTATCAACTGTAGCTACTTCGTGTTCCTTGATTCGTCACTCTGAATTATTGATTCATTACTCTGATTCGTTAGGTTGACTCAGAGATTCGTTAATCTAATTCGTTAGGCTGACTCAGAGATTCGTTACTTTGGTTCGTTACATTGAATTTGGATTCGTTAATCTAATTCGTTAGTCTGATTCGTTAATATCTTATTTGTTGACTTGTTGACTAAGTTTGTGGTTCACTGTTCCTTATTCGTTACTCACATAGCAACCAATTCGTACAATTGATTCGTTATTTCAGTTCGTTACACCTAATGTTCTCAATTCGTTAGAACATTTTCATTTTTAATCCTTAAAATTTGATTGATTGTTAACTATCAAGATGGCTGGTTTTTATGTGTTAGATTCTCAAAATGCACTCATGCAACAAAATGGTGGATCTCATTCCAAGTGTCCTCGATTGATAAAATTTAGTGACTTTGCTAAATGGGAACCTCGTTTTCGTGCTCATCTTGGTTCTGTTCATCCTGATTGTTCCTATTGTCTTGATGAAGTTTATATTGTACCGATGATTGGAGATGAGACCATTGGTTTTACTCCTAAAGCTATTTCACAATATTCTCAAGAGGAGAAAAAGGCATTGGAGATTAAAACAAAAGCTTATTCGACTCTTACTATGGCTTTACCAGATAGTATATTTCATCAAGTGGGAAGTATCAAGATTTCTGCATCTTTGATTCAACACATCAGAATGAGAAGTATGGGTAACACTGAGGAAAGTAAAAAGGTGATGTTAAAGTTTCAATTCAGAAACTTTAATCTACTCAAAGGTGAAATTGTTGAGGAAATGACTACTCGTTACAATCATTTAATTGCTGAAATGGACAAGTTAAAGATTGAACCTTCTGAATCTGATAAGATTGATACAGTCAAAAATGTTTTACCTGGTTCTTACTCAACATTTCTGATGGTGTTGAAAGAGAATAATTATTTCAAGAATGAGGATTTGACTGCTTCTGAGTTTATGCAAAAAGTTTAAGCTCGAGAATATGATTTAAAGTGTCCAAAATCATCAAAAGATGATCCATCCTTTTATGGTGGTAGCATGCCTTTAAGCTTGACAGTTGCTCCAATCACTGCATTCCTTAGTCAAAATGCACATGAAAACTCAACAACAACTTATAATGATCCACATGCATGTTTCTTTACTTTTGGAATTTCTGGAGGTTCTGGATTTTCTGGTAGTTTTGGAACTTCGGCTACTGCAAATTCATTTACTCCACCGCCGAATGTGAACATCAAAGACGCCGAACAGAACTTTTCATTTCTTTTTGCTTTTATGACTTCATATGAGAATTTGGTTGGTAGTAAAATTGCATCAAGTGAATTGACTGATGAAGACTATGATCAAGTAGATCCTGTTGATTTAGAACTCATGGATCTTAAGTGGAACATGGCGATGATCGTAAGAAAAGTGAAGAAGTTTATGCAAAGAACTGGTAAAGATTTACCTGCATTAAACAAGAAGATTGGGTTTGATAAGCTAAAAGTCAAGTGTTTCAACTGTCAAGAATTTGGTCATTTCGCGAAAGAGTGTGATAAACCGAAGAAAGAATATAATGGACCTCGAAAGAGTGATAATGCTGATAAACCATCTGGTGGTAAACCGTCTGCTTCAGGATCACAAGCCTTACTTTCTGCTGTTGATGGAACTAACTGGTCTCAACGTTTGTTATGCAACGAGAATCAAGCAAATTTGGCTACGTTTGAGACACATGAAAGATTTCAAGATGTAAATGGGAATGAATTATCATCTGACATTGACACTGATTCAGACTCTGATGATTCTTATCGTATGTAGCCAACTACATTTGCATGCATGGCTAAGATCGATGACGTTAGTCCTTCTTCTTCTAACTTTGTTAAATTATCTGCTAATGTGTCTTGTGTTACTTGTGAGACAAACAAGCCTAAGTTAGAAACGTTGAAAGCCCATAATGACAGTTTGGTAAAATAAATTACTTCACTTAAGGACACTTATAGACAATCATTAGAATCTCAAATGAGATCTAGGGAGAAAATTGAAGCATCGTATGTTAGTAACCATGATCTTAAAGCTGAATTGTCTGTCAAAATGACAAATAATGATCAAAAATTTCAAGAAATCTTGAAAAATCATTCCAAAATAACCGAACTTGAAAATGAGGTTCTTGATTTGAAAAATAAACTGAGCAAATTTAGAAACTCGTCATTTTTATTGAATGAAATTATTGAGGTGTCTGGTAAACAAAAAGATTCAAAGAAAGGTATTGGTTTTATTGAAATACCACCACCATTTACAACGATTACACAGCAAATCCTTTTGCTGGAAAAGAAGAAAATGTTATGAATGAACCGATTGTTGACATAAAATCTAAAATTGCTAAAAATGACAATGTGACTATTCAATCATCAACACAAAAACCTCATATTCAAAGCAAAAAGGTATTCGTTGAAGATAATGTTGAGAAAGTACTTGTTGAGGATGTATTTGAACCAGAAATTGTACACAAAAATCAGGACATTCCAGTTCGAATCACATTTTATGTGAACCTCATGAATTTGAGGAAGTTGTGTATGGTTCAAATACGACTCAAGTGAAAAAGGAAACACATAATAAGGTTAAAGCAAAGAAATCTGAAAAACCAAAGATTTTGGATGAGGATTTGTTTCGTTTCATCATCTTGTTGCAAGTAAACCTTCTATGGGTCGTGTGTTTAAGTTAAAAGGTTTGGGCACCATGTTCACTGAGAAAGACATTCCGATTAGTATTATCAAACCAGAATTGATCGAAAGTGTCTTTCACAATGAAACTTCCAGGATACAAGATATTGAACGTCAGTTTACTTGTGCAAAAACATCGAACACATCAGATCCATTAATTAAAGCTAAGCAACTGTTAAAAACTGCTAAGAAAGTTCATTTTGTAAAATCAACTGGAACCGACACATTGCATAGTTTTCAAACTGCTCTAATCTTGATTTCTACATGAAAAATAAATATGTGTCGTCTGATGATTTGGCCAAGAGTTTTACTAAAAATGGGAGTCATCAACCTTCTGTGGCATCAGTTTTTACCAAATCTCAACATTATCGTGTGGACATGAGAAGTTGCTTTCTTTGTGGTCAACAAGGTCATGTGGTAAGAAATTGTGGACAGAAGAAGTCTCAGAATCTTCATCCATTTATCAAGGACCAATCAAAACCGGTTCCAATGATAAAGGAGATTTTGAAATGACCTTTGTTGTGTGATGATGAAACTCATATAATGTTTTCTAATGTGAATCCACGTAAAGTAATTCATGTGAATGAAACATCTGTTCATGTAAAACCAAAGTTTGTTCCAACCGAACCAATTTGTAAGAACGTGAACTAAAATGTCGTTCAAGCGGCCTATTTAAGACGAAAGTCTAAAAGGCCTGTAACTTATTCCCAAGTTGCTGAACAACAATTGAATGCTGTTAAGTTTGATTCTTATCATGAAACTCAAAAGGTGCCCAAGACTGAGGCTTGGGCTGCGTTTTTGAACTAATCACTTTCAATTTGTGTGTAGGGTACATCCAAGACCGTGTCTGGTGAGAACTGGATAATGGACAGTGGATGTTCTCGTCATACTACTGGAAATCTTGACCTCTTAACAAATGTTAGAAATATTCAAGGGGGGGTATGTTGCTTTTGCTGGAAATTCTGGGGGTATGATAGCACAAGAGGGTGAAGTTTCAAATGGGCATATCACGTACTGTGACAAAGTTGATCATAATTTATTAAGTGTGTCGCAAATTTGTGACAATAAGTACACGACTGTATTCACTGACAAAGAGTGCATTATTTTAAAACCGGGATATGTCATTCTCGAGGATATGGTTGTCATGCGATCACCTCGATCGAATGATATTTATGTCTTAAATATGATTTTTAAGGTATCTACATCAATTGAAACATGTTTCGTATTTAAAGCAACTGAGAAGGACTCTATTCTATGGCATCGTAGGATGGGTCATATTCATGTTCGAAAGATGAATTATTTAATGGCTAATGACTTGGTCGAGGATGTTTCCTTGAAACATTTAAAATTATCTGAACACTGTGTTGCTTGCAAGAAAGACAAACAGAAGAAAAAGTCACATCCTTCTAAGTTATTCAATTCCATTGATGCACCATTAGAACGACTTCATTTGGATCTGTTTGGTCCAGTGAATCGTGCTAGTATCGCTGGGGATTGGTATTTTCTTGTAGTTACTGATGACTACTCAAGTTAATCATGGGTTTTATTTATGAGTTCGAAAGATCAAACACCTGTTCTAGTTAAAAATTTAATCACTAAGATCGAATCACTATACAAGCAAAAAGTAAGGAGAATTCGAGGTGATAATGGTACTGAATTCAAAAACACTGTATTAGATTTTTTTTGTATTCAAAACGGAATTCATCGAGAATACAGTGCTCCTTATGTACCACAACAGAATGGTGTTGCTGAGAGGAAAAACAGAACTTTGATTGAAGCAGCTAGATCAATGCTTGCAGATTCTAAGCTTCCTGTTCAATTCTGGAATGAGGCTGTGAATACTGCTTGTTATACACTTATCGAGTTTTGACTATTAAGAAGCTTAAAAAGACAAGTTATGAACTCTTAAACAACATAAAAACTAATTTAAAGTACTTGGAACCGTTTGGGTGTCCATGTACAATGTTGAAAAGAGACTCGGGTAAATTTGATGAAAATGCTAATGATGGCTACTTTTTAGGTTATGCATCTCCTAAGAAAAGAGTTTTTAATTTTACTTCAGGTTGTGTGGAGGAATGGTATCATGTTGACAGCCAAAAATATACCACTCTGCCTCAAGGTAAAGGACCTGATTGGATGTTTGACTATGAGAGTTTATTCAACTCTTTTACTCCAATAGTTGATCAACCAGATGAAGACTTGGTGCGTGCATATTTTGAAGATCAGTTTTTACCACCAAGAGCTTCTAGTCCTATCTATCAAGATGCCACACAAGATGATCTACTCGATGTTTCTAATGTAATCTCCATATCATCTGATGATGATTATTTTGTTGATTCTTCTTCATCTCCTCTTCCTGAAACACATGAGACTGGTGAATCATCTCATGATGCTGAAGATAATCTCACTAATTTATCTGAAACAGTTGTTGTGCCTGAAAATCCGACTATTCGGATTCATTCTTATCATCCGCAAGAAAACATCATTGGTGATCTTGATGTAGGTGTACAAACACGTCATCGGATTGCTTCTTCTGGAGATGATTATATTTTATGTGTTTATGCTGCTATGCACACTTCAGGGTGATAGATCTGGCTAAATATACTTGCTTTCTTTCTCAAGTTGAACCATCAAATATTCATACGACTCTTGCTGAACCATCTTGGGTAGAGGCAACGCAGGAAGAAATGCAACAATTTCAAAGATTGGGTGTATGGGATCTTATTGATAAACCTGCTAGAGTACAGAAGCCGACTCCTACGAAGTGGGTATTTAAGTGTAAAAAGGGTGACAATGGGGTGATTATCCGAAATAAAGCAAGACTTGTTGTTCAAGGATTTCATCAGCAAGAAGGCATTGACTACACTGAAGTATATGCTCATGTCGCTAGATTGGAAGCTATGCTTATTTTCTTGGCCTATGCAGTGTATAAGAATATCAAGGTCTATCAGATGGATGTGAAAAGTGTGTTTCTCAATAGAGAATTGCATGAAGAAGTGTTTGTCTTACAGCCTCCTGGCTTTGAAGATCCTGATTATCCGAACCGCGTTTACCGATTAAACAAGGCCCTATATGGTCTCCATCAAGCCCCGAGAGCTTGGTATGGCACGCTTGCCGACCATCTGACAGATAACGGCTTCAAGCGAGGAACTGTCGACTGCACTCTCTTTTATAAATCTTTGGTGATGATCTACTCCACGTCCTGATATATGTCGACGACATTATCTTTGGCTCAACAAATGATAAGCTGTGTAAGGATTTCGAGAAGTCTATGCAAACGAAGCTTGATATGAGCTCGATGGGAGAGATGAACTTTTTCTTAGGGTTGCAGGTTCACCAGTCTGGCAAAGGAATCTTCATTCATCAGACAAAATATGTGAATGACGTCTTGAGCCGATTCAAGATCACTGCCGAAAAAAGCCCTTCAACTCATCTCCCCATGGGTCACATTTTATCACCGGATGAATTGGAGGATACCGTTGATCCTACCTTCTATCGTGCTATGATTGGTTCTTTAATGTATTTAACTGCTTCTTGACCGGACATTATGTTTGCAGTTTGTTTGTGTGCTAGGTACCAATCCAGTCCCCGACTGACTCACCTGGAAGCGGTTAAACGTATACTTCAGTATCTGAGGGGTAACCCTGGCATCAGGTTATGGTATCCCAAGGACGATAACTTTGAACTCACTGCGTTTTCCGATTCAAATTATGGAGGTTGCAAGATCAACTTTAAATCGACTTCAGCGGGTTGTCAATTTCTAGGAAGCCGGCTTGTTTCCTGGCAGTGTAAGAAGCAGACAACGGTCTCAACTTCAACCGCCGAGAAAGAATATGTGGCAGCCTCGAGTTGCTGTTCACAGGTTTTGTGGATTCAACAACATCTACGCGACTACGGTTTGAAATATCTTACTACTCCAATTCTTATTGATAACTCTGCTGCAATCAGTATCACCAAAAATCCTGTGCAACATTCAAAAACGAAACATATTGAGATTCGATATCATTTCATACGCGATTGTTTTGAAAGGAAACTTATCGATGTCGAAAAAGTGCACACGAATTTTCAACGTGCAGATTTGTTTACCAAAATGTTTGACAAAACTCATTTTAAATTTTTACTTGGTTTAAACGGTCTGAAGACTCTTGCTGATATCCTTCAACAAGGATAACTATCTTACCTTGTTTTGTTTATTTTACTTTATTTTTAATTTATTTTAGTTTTTTTTACTTTGTTTATGTCTTGGTTTTAAGGGGTGAAAATTTGAAAAATACAAAAATATTGTGGTTTCAGTTTGCAAAGAGAAAAAACAAAAACATTTAAAATTTTAAAAAAGACAAATATATTGTCCAAAAACATTTAAAAATTTGAAAAAGACAAAAATATTGTGCCTTTTTGTTCTAAAAATTTCTAAAAAGCCAAAAAGATTGTGAATTATAGAAAAATCCGAAAAAGCCAAAAAGATTGTGAATTTTTCGTATGTATAGAAAAATCCGAAAAAGCCAAAAAGATTGTGAATTTTTGTGTTTATAAATTTTTGAAAAGTACAAAAAGAATGTGTTCTTAAATATGTAAAGAGAAAATCCAAAAAGATTTTTGCATACGTTCGCTGAAAATTATGTCAATTACTTACATCTGATGGACATATACGTGTATATGTTTGGTCCTGATATTTACTTGTAAATTTTCAGGATAGCCATTTACCTAACAATGGAACGTAGTTGGGGCGTTTGTTATGTGTTTTTACTTTATTCTTTCTCTGAAAACTATGTCGGTTATTTAAGTTTGTGGAACATGCATGCATGTTTTGGTCCTCTGTTATCTACTTGTAGATTGATAGGATAGCCATTAATCTATAGACTGAAAGTGACTGGGGCGATTGAATTTATTTTTATGCTCCTCAAAAATTGAGTTTTGAAGGAAAAAGAGAAAATGATAGTACATTGATCATTTGACCCCATATCCAAAAAGAAATAGGCTTAAAAGACTGAGTGCTTAATTGCATTTGTGCATTGATAGGTCTTAAACAAGCTGTTAGAGTAAAGTATGTGATATAAACATAAATAAAAGCCAAATTGAAAGAGGTGTTAGTCTCTACCAAAAATTTCAGTAAGGATGGAAAAAATGTAATAGCCTGTCATACTCAAACCTTATATTTGTCTGATCACCAAAAACAAAATAATGCAACTAACAAGCATTAGGATTCTGGACACTGTGAGTCTTTATGCGGCTTAATCATCTGGGTATTTATATGCATGAATATTTCAATCGCTTTTAGAGCAAACCCAAAGTCATTAAACTTTATCACTGTTGTACATCGTACAAACTTAACTACTAACTTGATCAAAATCCGTTGTTGGTCATACATGTGTACCTCCCTTGCGCGCATCTCAATACCAGTAAGAAACGGACCCCAGGGGATACAATGTATGTAAGCCGACAGATTGAATCGTGCATACTCACTCACAGTGAAGGAAACTTGATGCATTGCTCAAAAATTTCTATATATTCAAATTTTGATCGGCATTATAATGGTTTAAATCAAGTTGGGATGATATGGTAAATATCAAATTAAGCTTGAATCGAGATTAGAGGCTGATAGTTTATGATATTATGTGCCTTAATTGAACATTTAATAATATCACAAAAACGCTTGAAAGTTTGTTATAAGATTTAAGTGGACAACAATATCAATTACCGACTTAACGCCAGTCACAATATCGCTGAAATATAAAACTTTGATGGAAGGGCAAATTGGTCAATATGATTCTCTGCTTAAACTCACCAAAAATACAAAAATATGCACTGGTTTTGAAAACATACAAAAACACAAAAACATTTTTCTACTTTATGTTTTAATTTTTCGGATATTTTACCTGTAAATACTTTGAAACAAAAACGCAAAATACCAAAAAGATTTTTCATTTTCCTTTACAAATTATTTAATTCATTTTAAGTTATGTTTTTTATCGTAAAACACGTTAAGGTATTTGATCATCGGGATACGGGATTTCGTTAATTTATTATTTTATTTAACTATTGATTTATTTATTCAATTTAAAATTAAATAAATCTGATTCGTTATTTATGGATAACGAATTGGGGTCATTTATAACGAATTACAATTTAATACGTTAACCTAATTCGCTTCCGCCACTCTATAACGAATGACATCTAATTCGTTTTGCATAACGTAACGAATCAAGCACGAATTGATTCTAATTCGTTATTTATTAGTGTTAATCATTTAACGTTTCGTGTTCCACGTGTAACGGTTCGTTTGCCACGTGTAACAATTAAGATAACGAACGACTAATTCGTTATTTCAAATTTAAACAAATCAGATAATTCGCTATCTTGAAAACTGTGTCAAGCTGTGACTTATAGGGTTTTGTTAAACCTATTTGTCTTCACTATTCCTCTTCTTCTTCTTTATACACCGTTACTCTGTCAAAACTTTCTGAAATTTCCGACTTTAACGAAACATTGTTTTGATCATCTATTCAGAATCGTAAGGTATTGGTGATTATGGCATAATGATTTTCGTCAGTATTGATGAACATCTTAGGGATTAATTAATTGTTTATATTATCGATTTTTAAGTTATGCATAAAACCTATAATTTACCTAATATATACCACGATTGATGCACATGGTCAATACGAATCATGTTGCGATGTGTTTCCGAGATCCTACTGATCATTTGTTCGGCTTTACATCGTTAATTATGTGTGTATTGAAATCAGATAGAAATTTTGACTTTTGTAGTTCTTGATAATTTTGACTTGGACACGACTAGTCAAACATTGAGCTAATTATTGGCCATTCGTTATAATGTAACGAATTGAAACTACTTCGTGTTCAATTCGCTACTAAGTTATAACGAAACATATTTTTCATCCTGATTGATAACGAATCAATACTTAATTCGTTATGATTACACATCTGATTCGTTAAATCTAATTCGTAATATTTACTCGACAACGAATTAATCAGTTAGTTATAATGAATCATCAATTCGTTATAACGAATCATATTATTTAACGAATGAAATTTTAATTCATTATACAATTAAAAGTTTATAAATTAGTATAATTTTAATCTCTTATTGAAACTTAATATTATGTTACTAAGTCTCGGGTTTATGTATTATCAGTTATGGTTGACAATATGGATCAAGATCCACCTGCTACTGCACCACAACAACAACAACAACAAGAACAAGATCTTCCGTTGCTTCCGTACGACAAGAAGCATAAAATTTGTGCTTTTGTCGGTACGAACTTTGCTGACGAAGATGTGTTTGGGGAATTATTAGCTTTATTCAGACGTTCACCTATTCATTATGCTGTAATGGCAAGTTCGACTGTTCATTTCAGCATTATTCGTCCTTTTTGGAACTCGGCACGCTACATCGAGTCCGAGAATCATATAGTAGCTGAAGTCCAAGGACAGTCTATCACGATTACTCATGATGTGATCCGTCGGGTTCTGCAGTTTGGGGATACCATGGATAATCCATGTGAATTTGACAAAGGGTTGATTAGAGGACTATTTAATCGTGTGTTTTACGCTGGTGATCTTGACATGTCCATGTACAACAAGGTATACTCGTGTCCCACATACAGGTATCTGTTGCATGTATTAATACATTGCCTCGGTGGAAGAAAGGGCGGCTTTGATGAGTGTCGCATCATGTTACAATCCGCATTTGTTGCTCTGATTTTAAACAAGCCCTTCAACTTCTCTGAGATGATTTTTTATCATCTAAAGGAGAATTGTCTTGTGGTGAATAGACGCAAGAAATTTTTAATGTATCCGCGCTTTATTCAATTGATCGTCCAAGACTTGATTTCAAACTTGGTGATTAATCAAGGTGTAGTTGATGATGTGTTGCCATTGGAACACATGAAGGCTGATACCATCAGGCGTATGAAGACGTATAGAAAGGATCCACATCCTCGAAATAAGCGCTTGATTGGTCATCTAGCCAATCTGGATTATGTATGTCCTCCTAATGATCGCTGGATCCACGACGATTCGAATTCTGGGCGTGAAGAAGGTCCAGGTGGGAAAGATGGTGATGGTGGTGAAGATAATGATGGTGGTGATGGTGATGGTGGTGATCCGGGTCAACAACAAGCTGAGATTGATGCAGCTGCTACTCAAGCTACTCAACGTAAACGAAAAGGGAAAGAGGTGGCCGGTGAAGGGTCATCCAAACGTTGTGTGATGGCTGGTGCTGGTGTTTCTTTTTGGAGTTCAACCTCCACGGTCGTCTGCTCCTCAAAGACCGGCGGTGCAGCTTACTACTAGCACCCCGGAAGTTACATTAACGACGACGTTGGTTCATAATCAGAGGCTTGGTATGGTTCCTCAATCGGTACTTTCTGATATACCAAGGCCTCCTACTAGTCTTTCAATTGTTCCTCCAACACTAATGATGAGGCCTAATCAACCTCTGGATGTTACATTTATGAAGATTACGCGTCCTCAAGGTCCGATCCAGCCGGTGCATCCATCTGTTCATACCATGCCAGCAACACATCAAACTGATATGCTCCTTAGCTTGATTCATCTTTATTAGAATCAAATGGCTGCTGATCGTCAGGCTCAAGAGCGTTTGATGGAAAATCAAAGAAGATTGATGGGGTACGTCTTGTTCTGTCAAAAGGAAACAAAGGCCCTCCGTGAGATTGTTACATATCAGGGGGTGAAAATTAAAGAACATGAGGATCTAATTCTACAACTAACATGTAAAGAAGATGCTTTGAAGAAACTCAGAAATGATGGTGAAGATCCAGATGAATCAGGTGCTAGAGGAAGTGAGCCGAAACAAACTCATGGTTCATCTTCTGGTGCTGATACTAGTGGATCTGCTGAGGATGCGGGAAAATAGTTGATTGTTTATCATGATTCTACAAATGTTAAACCAAATGAGATGATAAAAGCCAAAATAATTGTTTAAACATGCTTATTGTTATATTTAAGTTTCTAAAATCATTTTTATAAGTTCTATGGTTATGGGTTTGTAGAGTCTTACCTCGGTCTTAACCCAAACCAATATCCGAACCGAAAACCAAACTTTCATTTAAAGACTTTATTGTTAACTTTTTACATGTAAAACTTAATGTATTATCATTTGTACATTATTATACAAGTTCTTAGATATTGGGCATGTGGAAACCATCTATGAACATATTGTGAGATGGAAACTGAACCAAACCAAACTAAACCGATTTCACTCGCTTAAGACATACAAGTGTGTTTTTAGATATCAAGACTTGTATAAATCTTTAAAAATACGTTATAAACTGTTTTTAATTATTTTCTTAAGTACTTGGAAATGTTGGATCCAACTTGATCTCATAACAAAGTTTGGACCGACAAAACCGAACACTCGCTTAACGGACGTTGTTAGTTCTAAAACAATAAAACTACATACTTGGTTAAGTCTTATTAATTTTATTGAGTTATCTCATAACCTTCATTATTTTGGAAAGTTGACTTTGGGGTTTGACCAATTATCAAGACCCGAACCAACAACCCGAAACACTCGTTAAAACCCGTTTTAGAATCTATATTATATAGGGACTTGCATTCTTGCATTTTTCCCACTTTATTACTTAACATAGGTTGAGTAAATATTAAGGGCTAGATACATTAACCTGGTTTCGAGCAAACTTACATTTTAAAAAGACTAGTATTATAATTTCTTAAATATTTACATTTTTAAACCTTAAACTTTAAATTGTTTGCATTTCATATTATTTATTATATTATTTTAAAGAATTCCTAGACCAACTTCCTAATACAGGGCTTTTCTTTCGTTTAGGCCTTGCTCGTTAAACTTCATCTTTCCGGTTACCCGTCCTTTTTACCGATCAAGATTATTTCTTGAAATGTGAGTACTTTCATACCCCGTTTTCCATCTTTCGTTTTGGGGGTGATATTGCATATCTTATTCAAACTAAATGCTTTATACTTGAGTTGTAAACCACAAACTTTATTGTATACTTTACGTAAATAAATGCTCGATTTGGTGTTATATGCTTAATCGCTAATGTGTTTACCGCTTTTGGTTAGTTGATTCATAAATCCTAGTCTATTTGGCAACCCCTTATAGCAAGGTGTCGTTAATGTGTTCTTATTAACAATAACTATATAAATCCTAGGCTATTTGGCATCCCCTTATAGCAAGGTGTCGTTAATGTATTTTTATTAACGATCTCATAGAAATTCGAATCTATTTGGTATTCTCTTATAGGCGGTGTCGCTAATGTATGCTTATTAGCGATCCCATTTATCCAAATTATTGCTATTATTTATTGTTTTGTATACAAGTTGTGGAATTTTCTATTATATTATTATTGTTCAAAACTATGAAATTGCTCACCAACCTTTGTGTTGACAAACTTTATTTTATGCAATGTTACAGGTTTGACTTTTGTTGACTTGAGGACTTGACGAAAAACGTTATCAAGACTATTAGGATATTAGCAAAACGAACAATATATATTAGTTTACTTGTATTCAATTTGTGTTGTATGAACAAGATGTGTTGGTTATTGGTTTAGAAAATAAATGAGTTGATTAAATATTGTCACTTTAATAGTGTCTTGTGTTTTGGGCAATCCGTTGCACCCCGGCATGTTCCGTCGCCTTTGGTCGGGGTGTGACAGTCTAGGATGTTTATGTTTTTGTAGGTTCTGCGATATAGGTTGTGTATGTTATATGTATCATTTTTTTAACGTTGCTATTTTCTTGTATACATGTAAAAAAATAGATGTAGGTTTTGAGAGAGTTGTACATAAATTAATGGATGGTATTGTTGGGTATAATATTAGTTGTGTGATGACAAGTGATAAAAGAAGGTTGAACATAAGGCCCTAAGATATGATATTCTTCCGGTTCAAATTAGTTGACGATTATTATTTGATATGTTTTGATTTAAACATGTGGAGACAATGGTTATTGAGTCGAGTAGCATGAAGGTGCTTTGATATGATAACTCGTGGTTTAGTTTTTGATTGAAATGAAATTGTCTTTTCAATAACCATATAATTTAATAAATCCTTTATTTAGTTTTTGATTGGAACTAGGTAAAAACGTACCGTGTTGCGGTGACACGGCGATACAAACTCGGTTAGTAACAGTTATGTTCGTTACGACACTAACACTAAATAATTTGGATAAATCTGTAAATGTTCAGAACGGGGTTGGTACACGTACAACTTATGATCTAAATTATACGAATTTGGTCGGTGACGGTTAGCTTTGTTAAGGTACCAACACTAAACTCAAAAGTAAGTTAGTATACGCCCATAACAATAGCAACACTCATGTAGCTTATGATATAAAAATAAATAACAAATTAAAAATTATGTTTATTTTATGGGTAAAACCCGGGTGTTGATAAAACACGGGTGTTACGGAGGCAGGTCAATTTAAATTCGGTCGGTATCAATTAAAGTTCGTTATCTCTCCAGAAATAAACCCTAATAACAAATTCGTCAAATTAAAATAGTTAATGAAAAATATAAAACTAAAAAAGAACCTGAATTTGCAAAAAAAAAAAAAGCAATCAGTGGCACCGACCTTCATTCGAATTTGAATCTAAAATTATGTTTCAGAACTGAATTTAAATGTCATAAACTGATATTCTAGAATTATGTTTCAGAGGTTAGAATCATAAGTTGATACAAGTGGAAAATCAGGTCGCTCACATGAGAGAACCAAGTAACATCATCAAGTCCCACAAAAAAATTCTCATATATTGGTAGTTAACCAAAAAAAATTCGAACTTGCGCAGGAAGTTAGGAAGTGTGTTGAAGAGTTAACATAAAAAATAAGCCATCCCACTACACATGGATAATCAATTAACACACCAAATAAATATTATAAATATCAAATACAAGTCTTTACAAACAAATCTGTGACGCCGGCGTATGATATTTATCTTATAGTATAATGTAGGATGATAAGATAAACAATAATCTTGGTTATTTTTTATATTAAAAAATAAAGAACTAAAAAAAATCAAATCAAAGGATTGAGATAATAACGATTTATAATGTTTTCAATATTATTTAACAAATAAATGATTTATTAAAACTAATAACAAAATGAAACTTTCAAAAATTCAATAGTTTTCGAAAATAATAATAATGTTATAAACCAGATATACAATACCATACATAATTATATGTGACGGTTATATTCTTGTATATATATTCTGATGTACTAAACATTTAGGATTGATCTTATTCAATATTCTATACAAGTTCTCTTTGGATTCTCTGGTTCATTTTACGTTATCAGCACGAATTAATCTCTACACGAATTCATCCGCCCGTTCTTCGTGAGAATCTTCTTTTCTTCAATCCGGGTACACACTTTCTGATTCCATTCGTATGATACATTCCTTTACACAAATTTGTTTTTGGTTAGTGATATATTTAGAATAACTACATTAGTTTGCCGAACCAAATAGATATATCAATTCATAAAACAATTTCTGGAAAATTGTTCAATTTTGAACCAAAAACTAAATATAGAAACAGACACAAAAATAGAGGTTTCCAATCTGAAATCAAAATAAAGGAAAGATTCAAATTCATTCAATCATTCAATTATTAATATCTTCAAATTGAAATAAAAAACATCGTCAATGATATAATCAATTGAAACAACTTCATAAAATCAAAACTTTCCGATAACCGGAAAATTATGTCATTGGTCTTTTAGAGCCCGAATAGTTTCGACGACGGAATTTCGAGTGCCTGTTTTTCTGCAGAAGCGACCGTATAGTTTGTCGATGGTTTTGCAGATTGGATACCATGAAGATCGGCGGTTACGATCGAGAAAAGTAGAGACGGTTACTAAAGAGTGACCGTTACGACTTAATAATAATATTGTAATGTAATAAAATTCCCGTAACCGATAACTTGCTATTATAATTTCTATATTAAATTAAAACCAACCTAGATGGTGGGTACGGTATTAAGATAGGAATAACCATTATTGTGGTGACACATGTTTTTCAATGATTCTTTTATTACGTGTAAACTAATTGGGTGAAATCCAAAAATTAATATAGAATTTGAAACATTCGAACTATTATATGAGAACTTAATACTTATAAAGTTCTAATTATCAATAACTTAATATTATAATGAGTAACAAGAAGTTATTGCTCAAATACACTTTGATGACAAAATAGGTCATTTATATAACATAATGATGAGCGCTAAATAATTTGAAGTGCTACCTAGCACTCATAAGTAATCCAAAGGCATATATCTATCGAAATATGTGTTGAACTTCTGGGGTGAATGATTTAGATATTACAGTTAATAGCTAAATTGCGTATCATAAGATATGAATAATCATCTCTTACGTGAGGACATGTCATTTCGCATATCGCTACCCTAATTAAATAATATCCACCTGCTGATAGTAAAAACTCCCCGTCATAACTAATCTCCAGAAGAGAGTCAAAT
Organism: Bidens hawaiensis; assembly: GCF_021521415.1. NCBI lineage: Eukaryota > Viridiplantae > Streptophyta > Magnoliopsida > Asterales > Asteraceae > Bidens > Bidens hawaiensis. The sequence continues at coordinate 4,314,102 of NW_027491024.1, forward strand.
ATGTTCTACATAAAGACTGGAGAAATATTTATGGCACCTCCGTATGCTAGTTGTCAGTTATATATGATGGTATTCCCGGTCTTAGGGGGAGATAATAATGAAAAGCTTGGTACTACATGAAATAATATAAAATGCATCACAAATATTAAATTTAGATCCCGGAAGAGGTCAGTATAAATCTGAAGTCAAATATGTCATACACCTTTGTAAAGAGTAACTAATGAGTTGCTAGATGTATTCATAAACACAGGCAGAGTGACAAAGTTACATAAACCAGTATCAAATTCATTTGTTCAATTTGAAGTAATCCAAATAAGATTACTATGCAAAGAAAGAGTGGAAGACAAATTGGTTCCAAAGATAAAACCCACGGAAATGAAATGTGCAAAATAATGCAGTTGGTATAACCCCAGAAGAGGTTACATGTATAACCATATAAGAGATTATTGATATAATGCCCAATTGGGGGTAAATGTCATAGAAGAGACTAGTATATTTCTAGAAGAAATAGTAAAACCCCTGAAGAGGTATACGTCCCATGGTAGACTAATTAGTTTATAAAGTTTCCACAAGAAACACCGGTATTGAATCGATATAAGATATCTACAAATTATGTACAAAATAGTACAATATGGAACCGAAGTTAAACACGTGTATAAACAAATATTTGCATACTCTATAGAAATAGATGTAATCGATGAGAAGATTACGTATCTAAAAACTCTGAAAGACCAGAGTAAATACATAGAGATGATTGCCAAAATGGCAAGATGCCTAGAAGGCTAAATTGAATATGACAAGCAAAACGTTTTTGAAGCCGTAGTCCGAACACCCATAGACGTCAAACCAGTAGCTTATAAATGGGTGTCCTTAAAAAAAGGAACGAAGAGAATGAGATTTTGCGATGTAGGCACAACTTGTGGCACATGGTTGTTTTCCAAATCCCAGCAGTTGATTATGAGGAAACGCATTCCCCAATAGTGGATGTGATAGCCATTATATGTTTTAATCGGCCTCACAATCTCAGAACGACTTCAGATAAAAGTTATGGATGTTATCACCGTATTGTTGTATGAAACAATTGAACATTACATTTACATGAATATCTCTGAATGGATAAAAATGCCTGAAGCAATAAAATGACTTTAATATTCTATATATCAAAATATTTCTCTTAAAAGTTCATGTAATCGCAGTTTACAGTGATGATGTCCTACATCATCGAGAGACTCTGTCGAACTATTTAAGAGAAAATTTTGATACATAATAACTTGACGCAACTAAATTAATCCTCAACCAGCAGTTTGAGTATATGTGTAATTGCATATTTGTTCGTTAATCTAAGTACATCCAGAAGATTTTAACATATTTTATACCAGAAATCTTGATTTACTAAGCACACTCGTAATTGGTTGATCGCTAAATATACATATGGATCCTTACGGTCCCCAAGAAGAGGGCTAAGATGTACTTGGTCCAGAAGTACCATGGTTAAACGCGATTAATGCCCTAATGTATCTATAGATACCACAATATTAACATTAATTTCTCAATATATGTGCTAGTGAAATATAGTTCTAATTCAGCATGTTGTACTCTTTTTCCTTTCACTAAGTTTTTCCTATTTGGTTTTCTTAGTAAGGTTTTTAATGAGGCAACATAACTGATCCAACAGCATCAGTTAAGATCTAGTAGCATTAGTTAATCATATAGGTTTAATCATATAGGTCCTGAAGTACCGATTTAACATCATACTGAAGCATGTTGTTTATTATTTGAAATACGCGATGCACGTCTTTCTACCTTAGTTATGGTTTTATCCCACCGGGTTTTCCTAGCAAGGTTTTTAACAATGCAATCATCATTAAGCATATTAAATGATATGTTAATATTTTTAAGGACTCAATACATGGATTTGTTCCATAAAAAAAATACAGAGTCCCATGTTATGTTTATGCAGGATATCCACCAGAATTGCACTGAGCTCGACTATAACTCAACTACGTTTTCACTCATGAATGTCAATAATCAAACACTTACAAGAGGCATGTGGATTAGACCAAATCATGAAGAACCCAAAGACTATATATGAAGAAATGATAACTTGCGTAGTTCCGATTGGAGATGACTACATTAAAATCAAGTCAAGCAACATCGATAGAAGATTGGCTTCCAAAGACTTAGATATTATGTTCAATTGAGGGGGGAGAAATATACACACGTTGTACTCTTTTTCCTTAACTAAGTTTTGTCCCACTGAGTTTTCTTAGTAAGGTTTTTAAAGAGGCAACTGGTAGCATAACTAATCCTGCAGTATTAGTTAATATCGGTCTAGAAGAACCGAGCCAACATTATCCAGTAGTATAATGTTGATAGTGTATAATAATGTATATCTGAGGGGGAGTGTTATAAACCAGATATACAATACCATACATAACTATATGTGACGGTTATATTCTTGTATATATATTCTGATGTACTAAACATTTAGGATTGATCTTATTCAATATTCTATACAAGTTCTCTCTGGATTCTCTGGTTCATTTTAAATAAAACATCTTTTTACAAGTATACACCTATATTTAATTAAAAAGGAAAAATAAGAAAATTTCTGATGGGCTGGATTTGCTTCTCACACTTCTCGCAATAACTTGAATTCTCTTCTGAATTTAATCCTATATATATATATATATATATATTAGTTTTTATCCCTGTATTACGGGGATTATTTTACATTATTCGTTTTCAATATATATATATATCTTTTGAATTTTTTATTTTATTTATTATAAAAGAATTAATAATATACTTAGGGGTTTTTTATGAAAGGATTTAACAAATAAATAAGATGTTATAACCCGGTATAAAATTTTTGGGTTTGGTGAGACTCCTGACCCGCTTATACTTTATTTTTTACTATAAAGCCGGTTTCACAAATAACTAAGTTGTAACTCGGTTTAAAAGTTATCTGGGTTTGGTAAGACCCAAGACCCGCTTATTTATTTTACTATAAAATTGTTTCTTAATTATAAATAATATTTTTTAAAAAAAAAACATATAATAGTTTTTAGTATATCCTATTATATAGGATTTTCATATCAATAATTTGGTAAGAATAATTTTTAATTTAATAAGATGTTATAACCCGTTTAAGGAATATCTGGGTTTGGTAAGACTCATACTTGTGAATTCGGGTCAAATGGATGAGAAGGCTTCATTTAAAAATTAAGCAAATCTGATGACTCCATAAAAAGGGGAATCGACCACATCACGACACGTATGACTTTTATGTTTTCATTTATATATATATATATTGTGTGTGTGTGTGTGTGTATAGGATTGATTTCTTTTGAGAACCACTTTGAGTTTTAAGAACTCGAAAGAACTCAACGTAACAAATTTTTTTTCGAATTTTTTTTACACATGTGTAATACGTAAGTGTAAGTGATGTAAAAAAATTACGGTATTTTTTACACACCGAATCGACTTTTTACACATGTGTAACTAACGTTTAAACTTGTGTAATTATCAAAAATACTTATTCTCTCTCCTGCTTTATTTTTTAATTAAATTTAATCTCAGCCACATATTTCATATCATTTAATTAAATGTGTGGTTCAAAATTGAGTTCTTAAAGTTCTTAAAACTCACCATGGTTCTCAAAATAACCCTCCCATATATATATATATATATATATATATATATATATATATATATATATATATATATATATATATATATATAAGCGAATAATGTAAAACAACATATGAGTACGTAAATAAATTACAATACATGTTGTGCGCAAAAAAAGGAAAAGAAAAGAAAAACTACAGAACTAAGAATCTTAATCTTAAATGTACATAAATGAAACATTTAAAAGCTCTCTGTTTGTTTCTTGCATTCTCTCAAGCCAACAGATTGTTTTATTTGTAAATGAAGACTTCTCATGCATTTGACTCGAATTCACAAGTATGGTCTCACCAAACCCAGATAACCTTAAACGGGTTATAACATCACATTATATTAAAAATTAATCTCACCAAATATTTGATATAAAAATCCATAAAATAGGGATATAATAAAAATTAATATCCACTTTTTTTAAGAAAAAAATATTATTTATATTAATAAACAATTTTGTAGTAAAAAAATAAAATAAATAAGCGAGACATGGGTCTCAAACCAATAACTTTTAAACGGGTTATAACATCTCATTTATTTGTGAAACCCTTTCATCATCAATCATTAAGTAAATTATTAACTTTGTTACATTAAATAAAATTAAAATTCAAAAAATTATAAATATTAGACACGGAAAAAAAACACAACCCCCATAATACGGATAATAAAAACTAGTATCTAACTATCTATATAATTGCCTATCATAAAATCCTAAGTGTCGCTCTCAGGTTGTTCCCCCCATTCTCTAGAGCCACCAGATTGCTTGATTTATAAATGGAGGCTTCTCATGCATTTGACCCGAATTCGCGGGTATGGGTCTCACCAAACCCAGATAGTCTTTAAATAGGTTATAACATCTCATTTATTTGTAAAACTATTTCATAAGCAAAGAATAATTTTCACAGGTCACGGGTCTCACCAAACTCAGATAACCCTTAAACGAGTTATAACATCTCATTTATTTGTGAAATTACCCTTAATTATCAAAGAATAATCTCACGAGTTATTCTTACCAAACTCTAATAGCCCTTAAATGGCTTATAAGATCTCATTTATTGATAAACACTTTCATTATTAGACCCTAATTTAATTTATCTGCTTTACATGTTCTTCGTTGCTGGTCTTCATCTCCAGGGCCGTCTCTGAGAATTTAAATACCTCGGCCGAGCCAAAATAAAAAGGCCCGTAGGCCTTATCGAAACTTTTTTATTCGTTAATGTACATGGATAAAACTTTTATCGACAAATTTATTATAAGTAGAAATCATTCTGAGCATGTAATTATCTCATAAACTATTACAACTAACTTATTTTTAACACCAAAAAACAAATATATGTAACATGTAGAAAAAAAGTTTGTGCCCCCGAAACTTATGTGCCCCGGACGATGGTGTGGCTCGCACACCCTCCGAGCCTCCCCTGTTCATCTCCATCGTCGGTTAACTTCCAATACCACCCACAATCGTCAACTACATCAACGCCTCTTTTTCATTAGACAAATATTTGTGTTCATATTTGTACTTTTAAAAAAATCATCATGCTCGTGTTCGTTTATGTATGTTCGTTAAAAATCTAAAAAACCTAAACATCTCAACTAATAAAACCCAAACGTTAAAAAAAATAATAATAACAAACTAATATATATGTATTAAATTAACACAAAACTACATTTAAAAATAAAATAATCATTATAGAATAACAAAACGATTGAAAACAAAACTTTAAATAAACTCCCGTAACACAGAAGGATCAAACTAGTTACATTATATTAAACAAGCCAATTTCAGGTTTCAGGGCGTTATTGTATCACAAGATATTTTTATTTTTTTTTATTAAAAGTAGTTAACAAATACATACCTCTGAAGAGAAAATTTGCAAACAACAATTAAAATATAAATAGATATAAACACTTTCTGGGTCGGCCCAAAAGGTATAGACTTTAAGGGTCATCCTATCAAATTTGTAATTTTATTGGGCTGCTGGGCTGACATGAACCACGTGGGAGTGAATAAATAACATGGACTCGTGACTCGTGAGTTTGCAATTTTTCTCTTCAGAGGTATGTATTTGTTAACTTCATCTGCATCACGCTTCAACATTTCCATTAGTGTCATTTCGTATATAAATGTTTAATTTGAATAAGTCTTGGTATGGTTGATCGCACAAAATTAGGGCTGTAAACGAACCGATCGAACACGAACAAGGCCTTGTTCGTGTTCGTTCGTTAATGAAATAATGTGTTCACGAACACTTACCGAACAAGATTTTATGTTCGTGTTCGTTCATTAAGGAAATTAATGTGTTCACGAACGGTTCATGAACACAAACGAACACAAATAAAATCGGCAAAACCTAGAGATTAAGACCGATGTATTCATCAATGTGTATAATGAAAGCATGTAAACGAATTGAACAAACACGAGCAAAAGCATGTTCGTGTTCATTCATTTAACTTTAAACGAACACGAACACTTAATCAAACAAATATTCATGTTCATGTTCGTTTATTTAAAAAATGAACATTTGTGTCCGTTTATGTTCGTTTGTTTAAAATCTAAACAAATATAACTGAACAAAGATAAAAGAACATATATGAACACCAACAAGCATAAATGAAAACATTTAAATGAACACAAATTAACAAATGTAAAACTTTAGTTAGATGACTCATCCAAATAATATTTAATTATTTTTTTTATTAATACATAAACAAACATAAACGGACGTTCATGAACATAAATGAGTGAACGGAACATGTGTTCATGTTCGTTCGTTTAATTAAATGAACACAAACTTTTTGTTCATGTTCGTTCGTTTATTAAATAAACGAACTTCCCGCCGAACAATTCACGAACAGTTCACCAAACGTTCGGTTCGTTTTACACAAAATGCCTCAATGAAAACTTTGTTTCAGTATCAGCTTCATGTTACCTCTTTTTTCATGTAAATCACTCTTCAAGAATCATGTATATGGATTGCTATTGGGCGAACACATATTTCGGTTCCAAAATATTCTAGCAACCTTAAAGTCATCAGTTGTTTTTATTTAAGCAAAACTATTTTTCATTTCTAATTAACTGAACACCAGTTGTAAAAACATGATATCTTGTTAGGATACTAGGAGTGTCTTCGATTTGGCTATTGGGTAGTTCAAGTTGGTCGGTAACACCGCCACCGACGGTCCAGGTAGGCAAATCTCCTACGTTTTATGTGCCATTTCCAAAAAATAAAGTAAATTTGTTTCTAACATTATAAATTAACCAATGTTTCTTTAAAATAAAAAATTTAAAAGATATAATAAATAAAAGATTTATAGGATGTAGTATCTTTAGTGGGTCCTTACTTTTGTTGTTGGCCCCCCACTTAACCAAATTCCAGGGAAGCACAAAGAATCTTATAACCATATTAAAATATTAAACATATGGCTAGTATTTCAAAAAGGCCCCTACACTTTTTTCTGTCTCCATTAATGGAACCCCTTTTTCTGAATACAACTTCCCCTTCATTTCCCACCCTTTCCCATTTCTCTTTGTAAATATTAAACAATAATCACAATGGCAGCTGCCAACAAATTTGCTACATTCATACACATGAACACAAACAAAATCACATTTGTGCTCATCTATGCTGTTCTTGAATGGACACTCATACTTCTTCTCCTCATCAACTCACTCTTTTCTTTTATGATCATCAAGTTTTCACAACTATGTGGCCTAAAATCACCTTGTCTATGGTGTTCCACCCTCCATCGCTTTTTCGAACCCCAAAAGGTTAGCTTGCACCGCGATCTTCTCTGCGAGTTTCATTCGAAAGAGGTTTCGGTTCTCGGATTCTGCCCAAGTCATAAAAAGTTGGCAGAAATCAAGGATTTTTGTGAAGATTGTTTTTCTTGTCATTTGGACTTCCAAGTGAAACATAGTGATGGAGTTGATGAATATGAGAATAAGTTGAAGTGTTCTTGCTGTGGTTTGAAGCTTCACAAGAAACTTTGTGAAAGTGAAACATGTATGAATCAATTTGAGGAAAAGTTAGATTCAACTTCAGATTTTCTTCCACAAGATCTTGAATTTTTCTTTGATTTTAGTGGTAGTCAGTTGGTTCCAATAGAACTGATTGACTCTGAGGAAAGTCAAAGCATTTATGAAGCTAATCAAGAACAAGATCATGAGTTTGGAGATTATCAGAAAGCAGATGTGATCATTCAAGAACATCACACACCATGGCTTGAATCCATGGAACTTGAAGAAACTGAGAATTCCATTGTTTTTCATGCAAAGTTTAGTGAATCTAAAGAAAAATCTGGCATTGTTAATGAAGAGGTTCAAGAAACTACCATAGATACAAAGAAGCCGGACCCAAATTTTGGTAATGTTTATCTTGCAAAATTTTATTTTTTTAGTTTCTTGGATATCTATTTTTTTGCTTAATTATTAACGTTTACATTTGCAGTTGATGATCAAGAATCAAAGGTTTCATTAGAAACAAAGATTCATGTTCTTGAAACATGTGTTGAAGAATCTTCAAGTTATTCACATGATTTGCATTTAAAGATTGAAAATGGTAAAGTTTTTATTTTTCTTGCAATGCAAGTTCCTAAATTTTTATTACATGTACTCAATAATCTTGTTTTTTCCATAAGGTTTTCTTGATTCGAAGAACTCGAGTGAAACCCTTAACAAGAACGAAGATGAGAAAGTTCCCGCTACCCCTACTTCAATTAAGAAGTTTTTTATGTTTGAGCGAAAGGATTCGAGGGCAGAAGAATCATTAGATGGTAGTTTGATGAGTGAAATGGAAGGTGGAGATCCAGTTAACACAACCGAGAAGCTAAAATCGGCTTTACACGCTTTGAAAGCCGAGTTAGAGGAAGAGAGAAGTGCTTCTGCCATTGCCGCCAGTGAGACGATGGCGATGATCACTCGGCTGCAAGAAGAGAAGGCGGCAATGCAAATGGAGGCGTTACAATATCAAAGAATGATGGAAGAACAATCGGAATATGACCAAGAAGCTTTGCAGCTCTTGAATGAACTCATGAATAAAAAGGAAAAGGAATTGGAAATGTATAAGAATAAAGTAGCAGATTATGAAGCCAAGGACCGAATGATTGTTTCAAAAGGTAGCATGAAAAACAGGTCACGTTCGGGTTCATCTTCTTCTAGTCATTCCGAGTATAATGTAATGACGATTGAAAATACCGAAGAATGGAACGGGAATCAAGAAAGCTGGAATCGGAATGTGCTCGAGCTGGAAACATCATTAGCGGACTTTGAAGAAGAACGTTTGTCGATTTTTGAACAAATTAAGGTTCTAGAAGAGAAGCTTTTTGTTTTGAGTGATGAAGATGATCAACACTTTGAAGATGTGAGACCTATAGAAGATCTCTATCAGGGAAACGAATTCCATTCCGACGACATGGTGGCAAAAGCAAACGGGTTCCATTCCAACGAGTTGGAAAACGGGAAAAAGCGAATGGACATCGAGTATGAAGTTGATCAAGTTTATGAAAGGCTACAAGCTTTGGAAGCCGATAGAGAGTTTTTAAAACACTGCGTCGGGTCACTGAACAAAGGCGAGAAAGGGATGGAACTTCTTCGAGAAATCTTGCAACATCTACGCGATCTTCGAACCGTAGATTTTCAAACATAAACATATTTATTAAGATAAAAGAAAAGTTTTATTCAAGGTTTTCCTTTTCAACATTCATTACATCCTGACCCTTTTGAGGAGAAGGGGGGATGAGTTTGTTTTTTGTAGGTTTGCAAAGGTTGAAGAATGATTCAATATTTAAGGCTTGTGATTGTAGAGTTAGATATTGTATTCATTGTAGGATAGAGGGGAAGGAACCCTTTATGCCTAATAAGTTATGTCTCTATGTGTATGTAGAATATAAAGTTTTTGTTTCTTTAAATTACGATACTGTTTAATGATTCCGGACTTTAGGTCATGGTCTCTGGTTGTCTGAATCATTCCAGTCTTCTTCACATTGTTTTTATCAAATTGGTTCGAGAAGTATGGGCATATGATAGTTGTGGTTTCTTGACTATTTGTCATTAGTGGTCTCCACCACTTGGTATCTTGGCTACTATTGTGCTTGATTCATCAATTTATAGTGTAACTTTAATAAAACATGTTGTAATAAGATGTATACCATACATACAACATATATATAACTAATTCGGTTTAGGAGTTTGGTTGTTGTCACATTGCAAGCACAGTTCTTTGAAACATATTTTATGATTATTCGTATTTGTCTGTCATATATGTACTTTGTTGGAACATAAGTTGTTTTGAGGACGGAATCTAGGAAGGTTGTTAAGCATGAGGCAGCGTGTTTGGAGAATCAGCACGTGTTCATTCCATTTGCCTTCGACACTTTTGGATCTCTAGCTCCCGAGGCGGTTCGCTTCTTGGAACGGGTGCAGAAGGTGGTCCACAGTGACTCGCAGAGCCCGAGGAACCAAGGATTTATATTTAGTAGAATAGGCTTTGCGATCCAAAAGGGGGATAGCGGCGCAGCTTGTTGCTCGCTTACCCATTATCTAGATGTAGTTTGGTTTGTGTTAAATGTTAATAAAAACAAAATGAATGTTGGTTCCAAAAAAAAAAATTCAAATTAAGTCATTACATGTGAACATAATTAGTTATATTTATATGAGTTATATAATTAATTACCGATGCATTTGTGTACTCCTTTACGAGAGCTTTGCGACGAGCTCACATGTAGTTAAAATAAATGGGATATCAATACGTAAAGTAATGAGTTTATAAGCAACTTGAAAGAAAGAAATAGATAAAAGTTTCCTTCACGTATATGAATGAACAAACCTTGAAGTGGTATATAAGTTGACTCTTCTTATATATTGTTTCCTTACTTTCTTAGTAACAAGGAATAAGCAAGGATCTTAAAGGGTGCATTGCACCCTCACCTATATGTTGTGATGGTCGGCGATAAACGAAATGTAGAGTTTTAAAACCCACTTCATACACACGTATCATCGTTAGTCGCCTTTATGTGTCTCATTGTTAGTTCAGCATTTAGTAATAAGTATTTGTTAGTATTTAATGTAGGGATGGAAATGGGTCGGATTTAGGTATTCCCAAACCCATACCCGGTTATTAAAGTTCATCCCAAACCTGTCCCAAATCCGTCGGGTTTTAATCGGGTATTTACTCGTCTCGGGTTTTCCCATCGGATTTCGGGTTTCCTATCGAATTTTGATAAAACACATGTCGGGTATACCCGGCTGTCGGGTTTTGACAAAATATAACTAATCGATTTCAAAGATGGTTACCATAAAGATAAAATATCTCAAATAATTAACATAAACAAGTTTCAACAAATAATATATTTGGAATTTGGAATATATTATATATAATATAAAAAGCTATGTCGGGTACATCGGGTATATAATCGGGTAATGGATTTATGTTATCGGGTAATCCGGTATATTATAAATCCCAAACCCGTGAAAAATTTTAAAACTAATCCCAAACCCGTCACAAACCCTAATGGATCGGGTATTACCCGTCCCATTTATGTCAGGTTTCGGGTTTTTTTTATCAGGTTTGGATTTCATTGCCATCCCTAATTCAATGTACTAGACAAAGTCAAAAAAGGACCCGTGAAGCAAACACTTTAAGGAAAGAATAAGACTCGACCATAGTGGACGTAACCATCAATTTGAATGTGAATTATATGCAAAATTTTATACATAGCGTAAATTAATACGTTTTTGTTCGAAAATTTTGAATCTACCGAAGGTGTCTATTCCATTCAAGTAATAAGATAAAATATAAAAGAAATACAATTTATCTTATATTAGCAAAATTCGACATATACCAACAATAATATAAGGATAAAAACAACATTCAACTTAATTAAAAGTTAGAAAATAATTATCATTACGTACTCGTCAGGTGCAGACTTAGCAACTTTTTGTTAGTAGTGAAAAAAAATTCGTTTGATTTATGTATTTCCCTACCTCTGAAAAAATATAACGTTACCCTTATTTGTTTATAGCTCAACCAAATTAAAAGCTAAAACCGATTAAAGTCCAACCAATTTAAAGCCCAAACCAAATAAAACTATCGTTCGTTGTTCCCTGATGCCCATTTGGTTTAGGTCGGACATTAACATTTAACAAAACAAATTTCCATTTAGCCACTGTCCACCTCACGATATCCCGACCCCTTGCTCCCTCCTTCTGTCACCGGAGCTCCACTCCGCAGCCGAGTAGCCGACGACCGAGGTTCCTTGAGTTTCTCTTCTACGGTTCGACTTCTACTTGTTCAGTTTAGGTATTCTACTTCTTTTATATAAAATTGTAATTGTTAATTTGTTTATATAAATGGTTAATTTGGATTTGTTTATGGGCAATTGAATATTTGATTGATTGATTATGTTTTGTTGAATATTTGGATAATGTAAACTGAATTTGATTAGAGATTTGGGGTTTATATTTTGTTTCTTCTAAAATTAGAGAACTTAGAAGATGAAACACCAAAGTATTATTAACAATCTTTTTAAACAAAAATCCAAGAAAATGATGATAATGATCCAACACCAAGTTAAGAAAAAAAATTAATATATGGCATAAGGTAAAAAAAATTGGTTATTGTATGAAATACGGTAAAAAAATTCGTTTACATCATATGAAATACGGAGAATTTTTTTTTTTGAACGTTACCCTTGAAGTTTTCGTCTAGATCCACCACTGTTACTCATGTAATTTGGTTAATAGATTTTGTAGAATACTTATAGGCATGCCGCGTGAGTTTACCATTTTATTGTTTTGAGTCATTTTATTGTTTTGAGTGTGAAAGTTTAAGATCTAGATCCTGACTTGTTTACGTGTCTTTGACATACATTGACGACCAAAATGATTATAGTATATATTGGGAAAATGATGACCTTATGGTTGTTAAATGTAGACTTAGGTAATTAGCATATATTAATTGTTAAGTCACGTCATTTTCATGTGAATAGTTATGTTCTATGGTAAATATTTTTTTTTCTGACCAACTCTTCTTTAGTAATTAACAATTTATAACTAATTAAATAATAATTATAGATAAAAACGACAATGAAATATCCAAGTATAATTTTGAAGTACACTTTCCTGTAGTAAGTTAGTAACTAAGCGAACCGACAAATAAAGTATAAAACATAACGGGTCGATTTGTAATAATTAGTTTAATTTTATGAACAAATACAAACATAATTTTCTTGTTTTTTTGTTCATCGATACTATAAACAAAGAAAACTGAAGATCAATCATCAATGAAAATTAAACAACAATGCTCAAATTTATATAATTACATAATTACATTTAGCAACTAGGTGAACAGTGAATATCTTCTATTGGTCCGCTTAACAACTTTCTAGTGGTCAATGCAAGATATATATTTTTTTGATTAACCTTTAATTAGTCTTTAACCCTTCAAGCTTCATGTTCACCTTATACTTTAAACAAAACGCGTTATTTAAATAGTGAACAGCTTCAAAAAGGGAAACAGATAGATGAATGGTGGAGACAAGTAACTAAAGGTATATATACGTATTACATGGTGTATCTGTTATTCACAAAATAATGATTAAAATACTCTGATTGACTGTTTTGTGTTGATTTTAGGGGATCATATGATAGATTACATGAACATGGATGAGAGATCAGTTGGAATGTTTTGGGTGGTTTCTTACACAATGGCACAACCTGCTTCTGATACAGTAATGGGCTGGTTAACAGCTGCGGGCCTTGCAGAACTACCGGGCCCAAATCTACAAACTAATGAGAGAATAACAATGATGCGAGAAGTTCCTCCTGTGCCAATTTCATTGTTGTCAGGATTTTCAATTAATTTGTGTCTGAAACTCGCTTTTCAGATGGAATATATACATATACTACTCTTTCTAGTTAAAATATATAATACCATGTTCTCATATTTTGCCTTTTTAAATGCAGCACGTGCCTAACATTGCAATGGTAGAAACATATACTAGATTGTTACTCATACAACCTCATTCGTTGTTTCGTTCACATTTAAGTGTAAGTTCGTTCCCTCCATTGTTTTATGATACTCATACTTTTTCATGACTAATTATCTAGTTTTTAAATTTTGTAGCATTTGCATCAGAAGAATCCTGCTATCTTAAGTAAGCCATCAGCTACTCTTTTGGTACTTGAAATCCTCAACTACCGTTTATTTTCCCTTTACAGGTGATTAATCTTTTTCATCTTTCATAATTTCATTTTCACTTGTGAGTATTGGTTACATAAATATTTTTCTGTTTGTTTAAACTTAGGTATCAAGGAAAGAGCAAGACATTAATGTATGATGTTACCAAAATTCTCTCAACTTTCAAAGGGAAACGCGGTGATCATAGCGTGTTTCGGTTGGCAGAAAACCTGTGCATGAATCTCATATTATCACTGAGAGAATTCTTTTTTGTGAGAAAAGAAGGAAAGGGTTCCACTGAATTCACAGAAACATTAAACCGCATAACTGTAGTGAACCTTGCTATTATTATCAAGACACGTGGAATCGCTGATGCTGAACACCTTTATCTTCAAACGATGTTGGAACAAATCTTGGCCACCAGTCAACATACTTGGTCCGCGAAAACCCTTCGTTACTTTCCACCTGTTTTATGTGATGCGTTAATTGGCAGGATAGATAAACGGGGCCTAGCAATTCAAGCATGGCAGCAGGTCGGTTTTATTTAGTTATTAATTTAAAAACAATGACATTGAATGTTTAGTTTGTTAACAAAAATGTAAGATATTATGTGCTGATTCACAGGCAGAAGCAACTGTTATCAATCAGTGTACACAGCTGTTATCACCATCAGCTAACCCTACTTATGTCATGACTTATATTAATACAAGTTTTCCTCAACACCGACAATATCTGTGTGCTGGAGCATGGGTGCTAATGCGTGGTCACCCCGAGAACATAAACAGTGCAAATCTGGTAATATTGTAAAATATAATTGCTATGATTTAGTTTTTAATTAAATCGGGTCTCTTATTTGTTAATTGTTACAGGGTCGTGTTCTGAGAGAATTTTCACCTGAAGAGGTGACTGCAAGTATATATTCAATGGTGGACGTCCTTCTGCATAATATGCAGTTAGAGTCACAACATGGACATCCCTTGCAGGTGATCTTTTAATCATATGCACACACATTTCTGGTTAAGTGGTAACTATTACTTATTTGACATAATTTGTTTTTTAATCTATCAGGATCTTATAATGAAGGCATGTGCAAATCTTTCATATTTTATTTGGAACCATGAGCTGCTTCCATTGGATATTTTGCTTCTTGCTTTGATTGATCGTGATGATGATCCACATGCTTTGCATATTGTGGTATGTAACTAGGAATTAAGTGCGCGCGCGTCGGTTTTGGGCTCTCAAACCGAACCAAAAATTGAAAATTCAATTTTTAGATTTTTGAATATCATTCGGTTTCAGGGGTTTTTTTTGCCCATTTAGGCTTTAAATAATCTAGCCAAAAAAATGACCCAAAAAAATGAATTTGGGCCTGAAACAATAGGTCTAAATGATGTCAAACATACTTATATATACGTACATACATATGTGTTTTATTGTTGTATTGGTTTTCTGCTTCGGTGTTTTGGGTTCTGGGTACAAGCAAAACTGAAACTGAACCGAAGATAAGGTTTTTAGAAAATTACAAAAACTGAACAGGTCAGTTTCTGGTTGGGTTTGGTTATGTTGATTAATTCGGTTTTGGATTTGTTACTTTAGATCCATCCTAAACCTAACTAGGAATGATTAGTCACGGCATTTAATTTTTGTTCCAAGTTAATTATGCTAAAAAGTTTATATTATAATATTTGCAGGTTAATTTACTTGAAAGACAAGTGCTTCAACAAAGGATAAAATTTTATGTTGCTAACCGTGGCAAACCCGAGCATTGGCTTCAAACTATAAGTTTTAAACGTATTGAACTACAAAAGGCTCTTGGCAATCATTTGGCATGGAAGGAAAGGTGACATCATGAAAAAAATCTTTTTTTTTTTCTATCGATTCTTTTTTTTTTCATATGTTATATAAATATTTTGCCTTTTCAGGTATCCAACGTTTTTTGATGATATCGCAGCACGTTTACTCCCAGTTATCCCTTTGATCATATATAGGCTTATTGAAAATGATGCTGCTGAAGCAGCCGATAGAGTTCTGCAATTCTATTCAACTTTCCTTCATTATTATCCTCTAAACATTACATTCGTTCGCGATATACTCGCATATTTCTATGGACATCTTCCTGCAAAACTCATTTTCCGTATACTAAACGTGCTTGATATTAAAAAGATGCCATTTTCCGAATCGTTCCCGCAGCACGTTAACTCATCAAACGCCATGTGTCCACCACTCGAGTACTTCGCATCTCTTTTATGCAACCTCGTGCATAATGTAATCCCTCAATGCAACTCAAAAGCAGACCCGTTAAACAACGGTATGCGTACATTTATTAACCGGAATCCAACAGCTAGTCAACCCGGGTCAACCAACACTTTCGAAGGTCAAAAGGCGTTCTATCAAATTCAAGATCCTGGGACCTACACTCAACTTGTTCTAGAAACCGCGATTATAGAAATCCTATCTCTCCCAGTAACCGCACAACAGATTGTAACCTCACTCGTTCAGATTATTATTCATATCCAACCGACTCTAACTCAATCTAACCATGGTTACCATGCATCTACCACTAGTTCGGGTCAAGGTTCGGCTTTACCAGCTTCGCCTTCAGGCGGGAGCACGGATTCTTTGGGTAGATGTAGACAAGGTGTTACGGGTATGGGGTTTGTTACACGAAGCGGTTACGCGAGTCAGCAACTGTCATGCTTGATGATTCAAGCGTGTGGGCTTCTGCTGGCTCAGCTTCCTTCTGAGTTTCATACACAGCTGTATGCTGAGGTGGCACGCGTTATTAAAGAGAGCTGGTGGCTTACTGATGGTAAGAGGTCGGTTAGTGAGTTGGATTCGGTTGTTGGATCCTACATGGGCTGCTCAAGACAATACCTCCATTGTAATTGGTAAGATCTGTTTTTCATACTTTTTGAAGTTTTATGATGTAATAATTATTAAGAAATTTATAAACTTATGATAATGCAGGAAATGTGGTGGCTTTGCTTCATTCATTCTTTAGTAATCTTCCACAAGAATGGTTGGATAAAACACATCTTATTGTGAACCATCTAAGGCCTATAAAATCAGTTGCAGTGCTGAGAATAGCCTTTCGGATTGTGGGCCCGCTGCTGCCGAGGTTAGCCAACGCTCACAACTTGTTCAGCAAGGTAACTTCTTTAGAAAGTCATAAGTACATTGTGAAACAAAAACCTGAAAAACATGAAGTCAGATAACCAAGTATGCTCGATTTTGCAGACGCTAGAACTGTTGTTGAACATGATGGTGGATGTATTTGGGAGGAACTCGCAGCCATCAACTCCTGTTGAAGCGTCTGAAATAACTGACCTTATTGACTTTCTGTAAGATTTGATTTGACCATCATATGATCAAAGTTACATGAACAACATTTAAGATTCTTTTAACTGTTTGTTTGCAGTCATCATATTGTGCATTATGAAGGTCAAGGAGGACCTGTGCAACCAAATTCGAAAGCGAGACCAGATGTATTAGCCTTATGTGGAAGAGCTATTGAAAATCTAAGAGCCGACGTGCAGCATCTTCTCTCGCACTTGAAAATCGATGCGACTGGTTCTATTTATGCCGCTACCCATCCAAAGCTTTTTCAGAGTCCATCTTGATAATTATGTTTGAGGTTAGGGTTGTTGTTGTGATTCCTAATATTTAGAAACTGTTTGCTAGTTCTATTTATGTTTGGTTTTTAGACTTAGTACGGGTTGTAATATGTTAGTTATAAACCAGCAATGTATAATGCAGTCTTTGTATATAGATGGTTCAATCTAACTAATTAAATTAAATTAAATGCCATAACACTTAATTAAGGATCAAATTCAATCAACACAGACATGAAATGAACATCTATAACACAATGAAACATTAAAAGCTACTGATTAAACAGAAACATCAAAACATAAACAAACACAAGCGCTCCATAAACTCAACCCGACCGCATCAATTTCTCAACCCGGCTATTCAACTGATCGATCTTAACCACCGAGTGACAGAAAACAATAACCAATGAAACACCAAAGCAGTAACGATCAACAACATGTTACCCTGGCTCTTCATGATCGACTTCTGGTGTCGCAAATGCTCGGTGGGAGTACACGAATCGGGCGAACCACAACTCGGCCGATTCTCGTACTTCCAGTAAATATCCATAAAGAGAAAGAGGCAAAATGAGGAGGTTGCGAATAACAGCGACTAAGCCCTTGGGCCGAATGGTGAGTAAGAGACCATCACGGCCTCGGCTGCGTAGCCCAGAACCACCCATTCTAACGCCATTGATGGGTTTATTTATTAATAATTTGTTTGTATGAAGATTGATGGTGGCCGTGTACGGACACGTGGAAGCTTAATGGAGAAGTAAGGAGAAACAGCAATATGCGAATTTAAAATACACACGTTACGTTAATAAATATAATTTAATATCTAAGTATTGTAGTCGTCAGGTCAGGGGTGTGTAAAATAATCGAATTTTTTTTTTTAAACTGTAGTTTGGTTAGTTCAAAAACCAAATAAATTTACTCAGTAGAAATTAAGAAAGGGGTGGCGGCGCAGCTTGTTGCCCGCCTACCTGCTATATTGATGTAATATCTATGTTTCATCAGTAGAAATTAAGAATCAAATAAATAAAATTTGGAGCAAAAAAAAAAAAAAAAAAAAAAAAAAAAAAAAAAAGAACAAAAGAAGAATTGTAAATTAAACTGTAGTTTGGTTAGTTCAAAAACCAAATAAATTTACTCTCGGGTTTATGTATGTTGCATTATGTTTTAACAATTGTGAAGAGGTATGTACCCGCCTCAACACCGAGCAAGGCGGGTCAACCCACAAGATAAAGACATTATGAAGGCACAAAGCTAAAACCTATGCACATGGCGCATACAAAACATGCTCAGGCATCATATGCCCAGGCACACATATGCTCGCGCATCACATACGCGCGCAGCGCATCAGCGCGCGGCGCATATCACATGCTCGTGCATATCACATCTGCCCAGACACACATGCTCGCGCATCACATATGCGCGCAGCGCATCAGCGCGCGGCGCATATCACATGCTCGTGCATATCACATCTGCGCATGAAATATCTGCGCGTGAGAATAAAGAGAAGACCTCGCGCATCCTCAGGATGGGCGCATATCACACGTGCGCATAATCAACCTCGTCCTTATCCAAATCAGGATTAGGGCAACCTTGATTGTGCACGTCAGACAACCTTCCAGAAGGCATCTTTTTAAGGAGAAAGAATATGCTGATGTTGATAGCTGCCAAATGAAAGGTCGACAACTCAGCATGACACATGTGTTACCACGTGATTACAACCAACGAGAAAGCGCCAGGTGTCCCAGAGGACACGTGGAGCAGTGCGATTGGAGGAAGCCAACGAGGTTGAGCCCAACCGGTGGTAACCCTAGCACTATAAGTACAGCATCAACTCCACTTTGATGACACATTCATACTCAATCATTGACAGTTACAAGCAGGGATAACACATTCAATCATATTGAATCACATTCACTCACAGTCAGTTACATACAAAACAGACAGTCTCACAATCAGGGGGTATTAAGCTATTCAGCAATACTCTTGAGACTCTCTGACACACATTATTATCTTCTCCACAAATATACTGATTCTCACGCCGGAGGGTTACCCCAAAGAGGACCCCTCTGTCCCTTTCTGAGGGGTAAGTAACGGCGCTGTTCATTTTGTAGGTGGAAGAACACAGACCCAGAAGAACCATCGGTGAAATAGCATAATCACACCCGAGGAAAGTAGATCTGCTACCAGTGAGTAGATCCACGTTTCTTCATTGGCGCCATCCACTGTTACAAACGGCAATCAGATCTCATCAGATCTATATAAAAAAAAAAAAAAAACAATCACCATGGTTTCTGGAGTTCGTAACGTTGATCAAGCTCTGGAGGATATTGAACGTGAGGGTGTTAACGACGGACAGCAGGTTCTGAGGGTTCCGCGTGATTCTACGCGTACCACCAGCAACCGTCCCTTCGTCACAACCCCTCACGGCCAGACTGAAACTCCTCCAAACGATCTCACGTTACAAAATATGGCCGGCGCGAAACTGAAAGGACCAATGGGTCCAGAAGAGGAAACAAATGATCCAAATGAATGGCTCATAAACGAGCAGCGGCGTCTGATGGAAAAATACAATGAAATGGTCAAGCAGAAAAAGCTAGCCGACCAAACACAAAGGCAAGCTTTTGATAAGCAGACTACAAAAAGGCCGTGCGCGCCGGAAGAAGGACATTCTGTTCACACTGCACACACTGAGTTCAGTGATGAAGAAGTGCATAGCATGAGGAAGACACGGGATACTCATGCAGGAGGCTCACAGCTCCGCGCGCCTGTGAACATGGCGCCTGGAGCCAGAGCAGATCTGGATCTGCACATGCCGTACAGCCCACCGGTCAGAGGGCAAGTGGACGTAACCACGCCCTACAGACCAGCCATCCTGGTAAAACACTCAAAGTTTACTGCGCGCATCGCGCAGGCTCCCATCCAGCACAAGACAAAGATGCCAAGTGGTCTGGGCAAATATGATGGCACAACAGATCCAGATGACTTTTTGCAAGGTTTCTATAACACGGGAAACCTAGAGAGCTGGACGATGCCAACATGGTGTCATATGTTTGCTCGCTGCCTCACGGGCGCAGCGCGGGTATGGTTCGAGAGCTTGCCGACAGGGCAAATTTATGGGTTCGAGGAACTATTAGAAAAGTTCCAAGCCCACTTCGTACAGCAGCGCAGGCACACGCGCGATCCTGATGACATCATGCACTGCATACGCAGGAATGATGAAACGATTGAAGATTACATCACTCGTTTCAATCAGGAATCCCTGGCAATCGGGGGTATAACTGAGCAGCTCCTGCGCGTGGCCTTTATACAAGGCGCGCGCAGTGATCAACTCCGCCGGGCTCTCGTAAGCAAAGATGGTTTGCCCACCACGTGGGCCAAGTTAATGGAGGCATCGCGAGTTTTCGCGAGAAATGAGAAACAGATTGCCCAAGATAGGGCAAGAGAAAGAGCGCATCAGGCAGAATCACCGCGCAGCAAAGAGAAGAGGGCCAAACAGAACTCTGTATGGTCCAGGTTGCAGCCGACAAGTTTTTCTTCTGCGAAAAAACAAGCGCAACCAACCTCACCCCAGCCCCAAAAAGAAGTTCGTAATCGCGGGGAGGGTGACAAGAGGGTGGGCGGCAGAGATCCTAGCAGACCTCTGCCAAGAATATGGACACCCCTCACTAAAACACCTTCACAGGTGTTAAGTACTGAGAATGTCCAATTCAAGCCCCCCAAGCAACTACACTACAAGGGACCGCAAAACAGTGGCAAATATTGTGAATTTCACAGGTCCCCGGGCCACAACACCGACGCATGCCATCATTTAAAGGATGCGATCGAGAAGGATGTAAAGTCAGGCAGGCTGGCTCACTTGGTAAAAAACCAAAGAATAGAAGATGAGCAACCGGAAGGAGCCTCTGCCAGCAAGAAATACAAAAGAATCTGTGTGGCTGGGGGAGGACGACAAGGGCAGACGTCAAAAAAGGGAAGCGCGCAAATCCACGGAGATTGGCGCGAGCAGCAAGTCATCTTCCCAAGAATCAGGGGAGGCCCTTCAATAAGCAGTCCTCTCGTCATCACCACACACATTGCTCATTACGAAGTGTCAAAGGTCCTGGTGGACACTGGAAGCGAATCTGACATTATGTATGAGCAGTGTTTCAGAAAGTTAGACCCGGCAGACCAAGCGCGGCTCGAAATTGTGAACGCACCAATCTGTGGTGTTTCAAATGAAATCATCCATCCACTGGGCCAGATTCAGTTTGAACTAACTATGGGGGATGATGAGCACAAGCGAGCAGAAGTTGTCAACTTCTTGGTCTTGCCCACCACGTCATGCCACAATATGATCCTGGGTAGGGGAACGATTGCCCAATTTAATGTTGTGCCGTCGCCAGCGCACGGCGCATTGGGGTTCCCTACACCAACAGGCGTAACATTTGTTTACCGCGATCATTTGTGCGCAGTGACAAGCACGCCGCGGGAAGGGAGAATGAAACTTCCAATGGCTGACAATGCGCCAGAGAAGTGGATTTTAAACCCAAAATTCCCAGAGCAAACGGTCACAATTGGCGCTACCATTTCAGACGAAACGAGATTGAGAATGAAAAAGTTGCTCACAAAATACACGTCGGTTTTCGCGTGGCAACACTCCGATATGACAGGGGTCCCGCGAGACTTGGCGCAACATTCTCTTAACACGTTCAAGTCGGTGGAGCCAATTGCTCAGAAAAAAAGAATCATGGGGGATGAAAAGGCGAAGGCCATGAATGAGCAAGTGGAGGACCTGTTGCGCGCAAACATCATCCGCCCGATCCGATACCAGACGTGGGTAGCCAATCCTGTGATGGTAAAGAAAAGCAACGGGTCATGGAGGATGTGTATTGACTTCAAGGACCTCAACAAAGCATGTCCGAAAGACTGTTACCCCCTCCCAAACATCGACGCAAAGGTGGACTCCGTGGCGCCATTCAAGCTCAAGTGTTTCCTGGATGCCTACAAAGGCTATCACCAGATTCAAATGGCACCACAAGACGAAGACAAGACGGCCTTCAGGACCGACAAGGGTGTTTTTTGTTACACAAAAATGCCCTTTGGTTTAAAGAATGCGGGCGCCACCTATCAGAGACTTATGGATTAGGTTTTCAGTGAACAAATCGGAAGAAATCTAGAAGTCTACGTTGATGATTTGGTGATCAAGAGCAGGGAGGAGAGACAAATGCTCAAAGACATCGAGGAAACTCTTCAGCGCCTAACGGAAGTTAACATGAAGCTCAACCCGAGCAAATGTACTTTCGGCGCAGAAGAGGGGAAATTTCTTGGTGTAATGGTCACTAAGGATGGTTTCAAGGTGAACCCTGAAAAGGTGGAAGCCATCCTTGACATGCCTTCACCATCCACCATGAAAGAGGTTCAGAAGCTGAATGGTAGATTGGTGTCAATCAACAGGTTCCTAGCGAACCACGCCAGCAAATCTACTCCATTCGTTAACACCTTGAGGAACTGCTTGAAGAAGAGCCAATTCAAGTGGACGCCTGAGGCTGAGCAAGCTTTCACTGAGATAAAAGAATGTCTCATAAAGTTGCCCGCGCTCACAGCTCCACTTCCTGGCGAAACCCTTACATTGTACCTGTCAGCTGGAGACCGCGCGATCGGCGCAGTATTATTGGTGGATCGCAAGGGGATCCAAACGCCAATATACTATGTGAGTCGGGTGCTCACAGACCCTGAGACGCGCTATTCCATCATGGAAAAGTTAGTTTTGTCACTAACACACGCGTCGCGCAAGCTCCATAGATACTTCAATGGTCATCCTATTGAAGTTCTGACTGGTTACAACATCCAGCAAGTCTTGCGACGCCCCGCGCTCTCCGGAAGGCTGACAAAGTGGGCGCTGGAATTAGGTGAACACACGATCACCTATAAGCCTCGTCCAGCAATAAAGGGTCAAGTTTTAGCGGATTTCATCACAGAAATCCCAGATGGAAAGATTGAAGAAGCTCAGCGCGAGGTAGACCCTCCGCGAGCAAACGATGAGGAAGATGTTTGGAGGCTATTCACTGATGGAGCCTCCAACAGCGAAGGGTCCGGCGCGGGCCTCAAACTGGTGGACCCTGATAATCATGAATATACTTATGCTATTAGGTTGGACTTCAAAAGTACCAACAATGAGGCTGAGTATGAAGCCCTGCTGGCTGGTCTGCGCATTGCGCGCAACTTTGGAGTTAAAAGGCTAGAGGCACATGTTGATTCTTACTTGGTAGCTGCGCAGGTCAATGGCCTTTATGATGCCAAGGAGAACACCATGCCTCTATATCTAGAGCAGGCAAAAAAGATCGTTGAGCAGTTTGACTTCTTCAAAATCATACACATCTCGCGCAGCGAAAACAAGTCCGCTGACGCGTTGAGTAAGATGGCATCAACTAATTTTGATCACTTTGGCAAAGATGTCAGGGTGGAAGTGATGAGCAACCCGTCAGTGCAAACGCAATCGGTCCTTGTAATTCATACATCCCCTTCATCCTGGATTACTCCAATAATGGAATTCCTGAAGGAGGGGACGTTACCGGACGATCGCGCACAGGCGAGAAAGATAAGACACAAGGCGCAGAACTATTAACTACTTGATGGTACATTATATCGACGCTCTTATCTTGGACCGCTCATGAAATGCCTGGATGCTGAAGAAGCAAGCTATGTGATTAGGGAGATTCACGAAGGAATCTGCGGCATACACGCTGGCCCGCGCATGGTGGTTGCCAAGGCAATGAGCTCGGGCTACTATTGGCCAGGCATGTACTTGGATGCGCTAAAAGAAATACAAAAATGCAAGGCATGTCAGAGCTACGCGCCAAACACCATGCGGCCAAAGAACAACTTGATTCCGGTGACCTCTGCCTGGCCTTTCCACAAATGGGCCATTGATATTGTGGGGCCCCTGCCGCAAGCGCAAGGGCGAGTGAAATTTTTGGTAGTGGCGATAGACTATTTCACAAAATGGGTTGAGGCCAAGCCACTAGCAAAAATCACAGCTGAGGCGATGAAACAATTTATCTGGAGCCACATCATTTGCCTTTTTGGCCTTCCTATGGAAATTGTGAGCGACAATGGCAAACAATTCACTGACAGGAAGATATCAAGCTGGCTCAAAGAATTGCACATCAACCAAATCTTCACTTCGGTCTACCACCCTCAGGGGAATGGCCAAGTGGAGCGCGCGAATCAAAGTTTGCTAAATGGGCTGAAGAAAAGGTTGGAGGGAGAATCCCATTCTTGGGTCGAAGAGTTACCTAATGTCCTGTGGGCGCACAGGACATTAAGCAAAACTAGCAATGGCGAATCCCCGTTCAGCCTAACCTATGGGACAGAGGCTATGATCCCAGCAGAAATTGGATGCCCATCCCATAGGGTTCTCATGATGAGCAAAACTGATAACGAGCGAGAAAGAAGATTGGACCTTAACTTGCTTGAAGGGCGCAGAGAAGCGGCTATCATCAATGAAGCCAGATACAAGAAAAAGCTGGAAAAATATTATAATCAGCGCGTTAAAGAGTGCCACTTCAAGAAAAATGATTTTGTCCTTCGAAACAATGAAGCTAGTCGCGCAATACCCCCAGGAAAAATGTCCCCCAATTGGGAGGGACCTTATCAAATTTCAGAAGATTTGGGGAAAGGCGCGTACACTTTAAAAGATTTGAATGGCAAAAAGATACCGCGCGCGTGGAACGCAGCACAGCTTAGAAAATGCTTCATGTAAATGTTCAAATATGTAATCAAGGCTTTTAAGCCATCATGAATGATGATTCGCGCTATCTTTGTTCTATTACCTTTGCATACATGTTTCACACTTCCTTTATTAATTTGGAACAATATGACAACACTATATTGACTTCAAAGCGAAGTAAAACATACATGCGCGAGCCTTAGCTCAAACGCGTTAACGAGTCTTAACTCTAAAACGCCAGGGCCTTAGCCCAAACTTACGAGCCTTATCTCAAACACGTTAATGAGTCTTAACTCTAAAAACGTCAGGGCCTTAGCCCAAAACAAAGAGCCTTAGCTCAAAACACTCACAAACATCCATCTTACATCCCGCGCAGCCTGATCATAAAAATCCTTAAACACAACTAAGGCAAAGTACATGCCATATCATGTTAAGGTCTCAGGTCGAGGTCGCGCGCGGAATCATAGTGGATATCTGAGTAACACACGCTGACATGTAATGGCTAAACTCATACTTCCATATAAATACCGCGCGACAACGACGCGCAAAAAAGAAATAATGAAAAGTTAGCGCGCATGTCAGCATAAACAAGATACTGCGAAACCACAAACAAAATAGAACAGAGGTTAAGTGAATAATTTCCTTACAACCTTGTTCTTATTTTAACGTGCAAGCATATCTTATATTTATACAAGCAAACATGAAGAGATGAATGGAAATGCGCAAGATGTGAAAAAGAGAAAACAAGTTTCATTCCATTGGATTGAAATTTACAAGTATGATGAGTTACAAATTACAAGTATAAAAAATTAAATATGTAAAATTTGATGAAGGGCTTCTCAAGTCTCCACGTCGACGTCAGCCACTTCATCACCTTCATCATCTCCCGCAGCATCTGACGCGGCCTGCTCCTCATCTCCGAACTGACCATAGTCAAGTTCTTCCTCCTCATTGGAGTCTTCTATCACGACGGTGTCAGGAGCAGATTTATTCGCAGCGCCAGAGCCGCTGGCAGGGGCAACATCCCCCGCGCCACCATCATCGCTACCAGCCCTCTCGCATTCATCGAGCAACTTCTTTAGCGCGCCGAGGTCGGGCTGGTCAGCAAGCGCAGCTATCTGCAAAATCATTAGAAAAGTATTGAGTACAAAACACTTGGAAAAATTAGTCAATTAAAAATCATTAAGGTCAAGGTACCTGCATAAGGATGGGGATGGGAGTATTCATGTACTTTTCCCCCACCGCGGCCATGTCCGCGCAGGCCGCGTCGCTCTTGTAAGGGTACTCGGATGGGTTCTTCTTCAACATGCCATAGTCATACCCATCCGTAAACCCTTCAGCTCGGCCCACCAAGCGCGCGGCGGCATTGCAGTCCATCACAAGGGCCTGAAACTCGGCGGAATATTTCATCGCCAAAGTGCAGCGAGTTATGCCCTGTGACACCAGCCATTGGCGATCCTGCGCGAGGCCAGCAACAGACGTCTCGAGGACAGGAACCTGGGAGTTTAATAACTCAACAGTTTCCTTAGTCTTTTGTAGCTCCTCCTTATCAGACGCTGCTGCCGCCAATATTTTTTCTTTCTCCGCCTGCGCAGCACCAAGTGCTTCCTGGCTGGACGCCGCCGTCGCCAAGGCCTCATCTCTATCGGCCTGCGCGGCCGCCAAATCCCTCTTCAGGCACGCAACCTCGCTCTCCAGTGATGATTTTTCAGTGATACTATGGACGATAGCTTGGTCACGCGCCTCAGCCTGCTGTTCCAAGACACGCACTCTACGCGCGTACTTGGCAACTTCGGCCTCCGCCAACTGCTGCTTCTCCCGCGCAGCTTGGAGCTCATGCCCGCGCTTAATATAGGCGGTGTTGGCACTTGCTCGGTTTTCGCTGAGCTCCGCCTGGAGTTTCTCAGCTCGTGCGCGAGCATCAGAAAGGTTCCAGGCGGCCACCTTAGCCTCTTGCTGGGCTGCCACAAGAGCATCGCGTACTTTAATATAATCGCGATGAAGCTCTTGGGAGGCAGCAAAGAAAGCTGACCCAGCGAAAATGTGATCGTTGAGCAAGTCAGCGCGGGTGCGCTCCTCCTGATACCTCCTTTCAGTAGGAGGCACGGCATGAGCCCAGAAGTCCTCGCATACGCCCATGGATTGGAAGGAACTGTCTTCATTAATATTCCATCTCGGGCGATAAACGTGGTCACCTTCCTACAAAACACAAGAAATGTTATAAGTCATAAACATACTTATATGGAGGCACGCGCAGCGGAGCAAAAAATTAAAACATACCTGCGGGGATGAAGCAGAAAAGTCAGCGCCAGCCCCACCAGATGTATGCGCTGAGAAGGCTTGTGGCATCGCAGGGCTGGCGCGGTCTCCCAAGGAGTCCTCAGCTTGAGCCCCCTCATCCTCCTCATCTTCTTGAATAGGCTTCTTCTCCTGCGACCTGGGGGGCTCCAAACCAGCCTCGCGGAGAGGGCTGCGCGTAGGAGGAGGCGAGGGAGGTCTCGACGCCGCCAGTTCGGCGCGCAATACGGCTTCCTGCTCCTTTGTAACCCCAATAAGGGGAGAATCAACACTAGCAGGAGCGGGACCAGAACCAGCGGCGCCGCCAACGGCGCCAGGAGTGTCGCCAGCAACTTGTACGCCAGCTACAACTCCTATGAACAAATCAACAAGGAAAAATGGTTTATGACTGAATCCAAAAGAAAAATAAAGAAGACAAGTGTGCAAAACATACCTTGGCGCAATTCTGTTCACGCGGCGAACATCGCCATAAAGTTCATTCTACCCTTTTCAGAGGGTAGAACAGGGGACTCCGAAGCAGTCCCCGGCGCAGCCTCAGCACCTTGTGGCGCCTGTGGCCGATCTGCTACCGTCGCAGGTTCTGCAAACATTCAAAGGAGAAAAGGTTTAATAACAATTCAGCCAGATGAAGATAAACAAAGTATACCTGTTGCAGGCGCGGCACTGCTTCTCTCTTCAGCCGCGCGAACGGAGGAGGTGACGCCACCATACCTCAAGTGGACAGGAGGTCTGCCCACTTTCACAGGCAGGGAAGCTAAAGAAACCTTGGTGGTAAACACCTGGGTTTCCTTAGGTCCCTTCGTTTGAGCATGGGGATGAGCAACAGGGGTGTCATTTTTCTTCTGTTTCTTACTGGCCCCTGCGCCAGATTTCCCCTTAGCTTTGCGCTTTAGTAGGGGCGCCTCCTCTTCCTCCTCCTCCTCTTCCGCGAGCTCCAGCTCGTAGTTTTCAAGCGCATCTACAAAAACAACCAACAGAACTGTTAATAAACTTGGGTATTCTAAAGGAATGAGCATAAGTGCGAAGGCTTACCAGGCGCGTCACTGTCAAAGTCAAATTCCAGATCCACTGGGATGAACATGTCATCGAAGCGATCTGGGAAACCAACTTCCCCAGCGCCAAGCGCGACGGAGCCACCCTCCACTTGTTCATCATAGGCGGCAAGGACATAATCATTGGTGACTGCGCAAAAACAAGTCAAGTGATATCAGCAAAAGAATTATGTTCGCGCAGAAAAAAATAAAGCAATGAAATAAACTTACACAACCCGTCGACTTGGATAACGGGCTCAAGCGCGCTGTCGGCCCATAGCTTACTCATGCCGACCCCCACCAGCGCCTCCTCGCAAATTTTCTTCGCGGGGGATGGTTCGGCGGTCAGTTTCTTAACCC
The DNA here is from genome assembly GCF_021521415.1 of Bidens hawaiensis. NCBI lineage: Eukaryota > Viridiplantae > Streptophyta > Magnoliopsida > Asterales > Asteraceae > Bidens > Bidens hawaiensis. The sequence continues at coordinate 4,342,963 of NW_027491024.1, forward strand.
AGGCGCCAGTTGGGTTCTTGAGGACACCCTCATCCGCAGGCGCAGAAGAGATAGAGCGCATGGTCATACGGATAGGGATCACACCAGCCCTTATGTAAAAGAACCTCTCAGACCAGTCATGAAGGCTCTTGAATGAAACAGTGGAGCACTTCACCTTCTGACTGCGAGGAATGAAAGAGATCCAATTGTCCTGGATCTTGGGCTTGTAAAAATATTGAAAGCGCCGAGGAGTGGGTTCCTCGCGCTGGGATTTGCACATGAACTCAAAGTGAGTCACGCGCACGAGTCCAAACGGATGGACTTGGGATATATGAATCCCATAGAACTTCAGCAGTGCACCCACAAACCTTGTCATCGGGAGACGAAGGTTGCAGTGGGTGAAAAAGTGGCTATATAGGGATATATAGCCGGCAGGCGGGTCCGCCGCCGTTTGCCCGGACCTAGGCAACATGCAGCCAAACAGGGTGGGAAAGCCCTGAGAGGCGATGAGGTTGTCGAGATCGGCCTGCTTCAATTTGCAGAGGATTTCATTCCACCTTTTGGTGGCCTTGGTCCTCCCTACTTCCTCCGATGTGGTCTCAACAACCCTCTTCCCTTTCCCCTTTTGCTTCAATGTCGACATCACCACAGACTTCACACGGCGTCTTCGAGAGGCAACGGAGGTGATTGAGGGGCTAGACGAGTCTGAACTATCAGACATACAACTGCACCAGCAGATAATCGAAAAATCGAAAAGATGAATATACTCAATTCAGAATATGAAAGGCAGAAAATAGAAAATTTGAAACAATGAAGATGAAGATAAAAATTTCCTAAGGGCCTGCTTTTATAGGCCCAGGAGAGAGAAAAGTGGTAACTGATGGGATTTCACGCGCCCCCACTCGCAGGTGTAAGCCAACGAGGGCGCGGCACGTGTCCCTAACACTGTTGAGGGGACATAAAAACGTAACGGACCTGCCACGGAGCAGAGACGCGCCCCCACTCGCAGGTGCTGACCAATGCGAGCGCGACACGTGTTCAAGACAGCTGTGTGAGGGGACGTGAAAGGCAACTGTAGCACCTCGAGCACACGAAACGTCTGACATGTTTACGGCGCACGTCACCACCAACTAACCACGTGTTCGACCCTTCGTTTTCAACCCTTCGTTTTCAACCAAATGGATAGAACTTCGCGCAACGACGGAAACAACCAATAAAACGACAAAACCCCTTTAAAGACCAAATCAGTAAGTCTAATATCCATCTTACCGCGCTCGCGCGAACTAAGACACACATTAGACTGGGGGGGCTTGAAGAGGTATGTACCCGCCTCAACACCGAGCAAGGCGGGTCAACCCACAAGATAAAGACATTATGAAGGCACAAAGCTAAAACCTATGCACATGGCGCATACAAAACATGCTCAGGCATCATATGCCCAGGCACACATATGCTCGCGCATCACATACGCGCGCGGCGCATCAGCGCGCGGCGCATATCACATGCTCGTGCATATCACATCTGCCCAGACACACATGCTCGCGCATCACATATGCGCGCAGCGCATCAGCGCGCGGCGCATATCACATGCTCGTGCATATCACATCTGCGCATGAAATATCTGCGCGTGAGAATAAAGAGAAGACCTCGCGCATCCTCAGGATGGGCGCATATCACACGTGCGCATAATCAACCTCGTCCTTATCCAAATCAGGATTAGGGCAACCTTGATTGTGCACGTCAGACAACCTTCCAGAAGGCATCTTTTTAAGGAGAAAGAATATGCTGATGTTGATAGCTGCCAAATGAAAGGTCGACAACTCAGCATGACACATGTGTTACCACGTGATTACAACCAACGAGAAAGCGCCAGGTGTCCCAGAGGACACGTGGCGCAGTGCGATTGGAGGAAGCCAACGAGGTTGAGCCCAACCGGTGGTAACCCTAGCACTATAAGTACAGCATCAACTCCACTTTGATGACACATTCATACTCAATCATTGACAGTTACAAGCAGGGATAACACATTCAATCATATTGAATCACATTCACTCACAGTCAGTTACATACAAAACAGACAGTCTCACAATCAGGGGGTATTAAGCTATTCAGCAATACTCTTGAGACTCTCTGACACACATTATTATCTTCTCCACAAATATACTGATTCTCACGCCGGAGGGTTACCCCAAAGAGGACCCCTCTGTCCCTTTCTGAGGGGTAAGTAACGGCGCTGTTCATTTTGTAGGTGGAAGAACACAGACCCAGAAGAACCATCGGTGAAATAGCATAATCACACCCGAGGAAAGTAGATCTGCTACCAGTGAGTAGATCCACGTTTCTTCAAATTGCTAGCCAGGAACAAACAGGAAATAATATATGCATTCGGTTGAATCAAAGTTTTCCGGCTTTTAACCGAAACCAATCCATTAAATGCCCACAACACAGCGTCTTTTAAACTAGTTGTAACTTGTATTCTTGTAACTAGTAAGAACTAAAGAACTATGGAAGAAAATGTTTGGTTTAAAGTTTTTATAGGATTTGGGTTTAGAAAGTTATCATTTTAAGTTGTTATACAGGGTATTTTTTTAATGTAAAAGAATAAAATTCATTTGTAGATTACTATTAAGCAACCTTATTGTTTCCAAATAGTTTCTTAGACTTTTATAATAGATCATATGCTTACATGGTAAATAACAATTTGATTTTGTCAATTACAAATATAACTTTTCTGCCTTTTATTTTATATGGAAATTCACTTGTTAAAAAAAAGTAAAGAAGTCGCTTTACTCTCAAATTCTTTCAGTAGTTTATATATTGATGTTCAGACTTGTTTATAACTAAGCATATTAAAAGAAATCGGAAATAAAGTATTTTATTTTAATAATAATACATATACATATATTCCATTTGCCTAAATATATCACCTTTCCTTTTTAATGTTATACAAAAAATTGTCCATCTTTATGAGGACCATGGTGTAAACTTTGATGATTTATAAATTAATTTTTAGTACATACACCATGCAACTTCCATTACTAATTGTCCCTCACCCCACCCCACCCCACCCCACCCCACCCCACCTCCCCTTCCACTTTATTCCATGCATATCCATATAACTTGTTCAATAAAAAGGATTCAAATGCCCACCTTGTTTTCATTATTTTACACTATGTTAAATTATTCAAATTGTTTAAATTTATTACAAATAAATCAATTGTTAGTGTTATGCATCAATTAACTATGATTGTAATAGCACAAAGCCTATGTTTATTAACGTACATTGTCCAAATAGTTTCCATGTTTTTTGGTTTGAAGTCAAGGGCTCAAACATGCAAGAATATGGACTCGAACACGGGTTATGACTCAAGAGTTCGACTGTACGAATACCTAATAGAGGTGTGTATCTTCTAAACAAAACCATATTAACATTCTTCACCAATATGAGAATCACATGTACGCAACCACGTATCTAGCTTTATATGAATGTTAAGTATGATGGTGTAGTTTGTAATGAATTCAAACGTGAAATTCATATCATATTTGGTATTTTTCATTTACAATAAATGCAGTAAAATTTAGCTAAACATTACTTTATTTGATTTATGGAGCGATGAAAAATGTATAACTTATTTATTGATTGGTCGAGCAATGATATAAACAAGATAAATCTATGATAACATACACACTGGTCAAAGATTTTAAGGCGAAATGCAAAAATAAAAAGGATACGATCGAGTCGACTTATGTAAAACTTATATCGAAATAGTGATCCAAACGGCGAAACAATATTTCAATTCGGGTGTTTAAGTTTTCAATTAACAAAAATTAAGCCATTTGGATCACCGTTTTGAGATAAGGTATACATCAGTTGGCTTGTATCTTTCTTCCGATCAAAAGCTTAACACGTCGGTATGAAATTCGGAAAAAAACCTTACGACGTTAATGTTTTTTAACGGATGTCAATTGAGTATAAAATAGTCGAAATGTTGGACCGTTGACGAAGATTTTTAAAGATGAGATTATTATCGGCCAATACACAAAATGTAAGATTATTTATTTCTAATTTAAAATCACAATTAAGAATAAAAAAATTTCCATAATAAAAACGAAGGAAGAATACAATTGATTGGGACCTTATCATTGTTTAGCAAAGGTGTCATACTGATTGGGACCTTATCATTGTTTAGCAAAGGTGTGCATAGTGGATGACGACAAAAGATTCTCCACCTCTTAGTTAATTGTATTGTTTTTCTACCTTTTATCTTGCTAATCATGTCCTTGGAAAATAAAAAAATAACCAACTGTTTATACATATATATTTCAGAAGCTAATTATGTGCTTGAAGAGGTAGGTCCCAGCAGAGCCCAGTTGGACCCGCAAGACTCACCTTGAACAGGGACGTCTGCGCAACGACCAACTGCTCCAGCAGGACCCACCATGCTCAGAGAAAACCTTACGCGCAGTACGCCAGCTGTACCCGCAGGGAAAGCCTCCCAATGGTGAAGTACCCCGCCTGTTCCCGCAGTTGCGGATACAAGCCATCAGGGAAGGCTACCCGCACTAACAGCAAGGCTACACGCACAAGGCACTAGCTACTTCAGTAGTCACATGAAGGAATGAGCAAGGCGGGAATACTCCCGCCTAAATGAGCCAGTCCGTATGCTTCTGGAAGATCTTTTGTACTATACCTACTAAGGTATGGGCAGAACAGACGATCTGACCAGAACAGCCCATGAACCAATCACAGGGTGACAGCTCACCGACAACAGTACGAGGAGGAGCACCCTCTAGTACTGTTTGTCACTATTAGCCGCTGCCTACTCACCAACCCTTACTATGGGACGTGCGCAGCCTACAGTTGGTGGAACAGTGCATAGCCGGCAGTAAAGGAACAGTATACAGCCGACCTTGTTACTGTCGGCCGTAATCTATCCACCAACCAGCATGGCCTGTGCATAGTCCACTGTTGGTAGAACAGGAATACTATTCAGCCGGCTGTACCTTCGAGGAAACCTACCTTCGGCTATAAATACTCCAACACCTTGGAATGGTAAGGACATCATCTGATATCTCATTCTTATCTAGCAATCTCTTAATATACACTTATATTCAGAGCAATCTAGTCTGATTCTCACGCCGGAGGGTGGTCACAAGGAGGAACCCCCCCCCCTTCTCGGTGACGAGCTTACGGTGTCTGTTTTGCAGGTCACCTGAAGAATAACCTTCTCTGCTGAACCTCATCCTCGTGGGAAACATTACTTAACCCCCAGATTATCCATAATCTGCCCCGGGTCACTTAGTGTTTCTTCATTGGCGCCATCCGTGCATAAAAGCTAGAACTAATTCTTAGTTTTTTCAAAATTTCTGAAGAAATGGTTAACGTTACTCCGGTCCCAAGGCTAGTAATCGACCAAGAAACCCCGGTAACCACAACCCCAGCAACTGGGGGGAACACCGGCGGTTATACAAATCTTACGAACACTACCCCGGTTACCCAAGCCGGGGCAAGTGCAGTAAATATTCCACTGGGGTTCACTGATGCCCAGTTGGAGAAACGAACGAGGGTCCCTCGCCAAACACTAGATCAAGTTAAGGCGTGGGCCGAAGCACTTCAGAAAGAGTTCCAAGCTGAGTTGGATGAACGCTTGCGTTCAGTTCAACAGGCTGACGAATTCGGCAGTACTCGCCAACATCTCAATATGAACAGTGAGTGCGAGTACTCAGACGATGAGCGGGAAGAATCCGATACCGACGCAAACCCTCGCCATAAGGCAAAAGGGAAGCGTAAGGAAACGGACTTCCAACCGACAAGGAATTTTGGGGAAGCCTTTAAACCAACAAATGCGGAGAGAAACCCGCGTGACTTCTCCAAAACCTTTAGACCAACTGCTGCAAATGCAGGAAAGTCTAAGTTCGCAAGGGACATTGCGGAAGCAATCGCCCCGAGAAGTGCCAAACAAATGTCCAACATCGGCACTTATGATGGTCTATCCGACCCAGACGACCACTTGAACAGATTCATTGCGGGGGCAACCGTCAGTAACTGGACGGAACCCACGTGGTGTTATATGTTCCAGATGACTCTGGTTGGAGCGGCCAGGGCATGGTTCGATCGTTTACCGGTCCACCACATTTATGATTGGGCAGACTTTCAGAACAAGTTCAGCCAGCACTTCAGCCAGCAAAGGAAATATACTGAAGAACAGTGGACGATCCTCAACTGCGTTAGAGAAGAGGATGAATCTTTACTAGACTTCATCACTCGCTTCAACTCCAAAAAGCTAAGTCTCGGCAACATAAGTGAAGATCTTGTTCGCGCCGCTTTCATCCAGGGCGCCGAATACCCAGAGCTTATCCGCACATTGACGGGTAAGGACGGCATGCCATCAACATGGGATGCCATCATGACGGCGGCCAAGCGCTTTGCCGAGACGGAGAAGCAACTGGGAAGGGATCTTCCCCAGAGTACACACCTCTACACGCAGAGGACTAGAGAAAACAATGTTCGGATCGCCCGGCAGAACAAAAAGAGGAAGCTAGGTATTTGGCAGTCAAGGGTAAACTTTGACACCTCATCCAGCTCTCACCCTCTTGTTGGCGGAAGAAATAACACACACCCTTCAAGCCAAAAACACCGGTGGACGCCACTCACCAAAAGCGTCACGGAGATATTTGCCACTAAAAAGCTACCATGGCCAAAAGCTCCAATGATCCGGCAGCGACCCAATGCGGATCAGAGCAAATCCTGTGACTTCCACGGGACAAAAGGTCATAGTACGGAAGAGTGTACATCCTTGAAGGATATTGTTGAAGCATTCGTCAAGGATGGAAGACTTGCACACCTGGTGGCATCAATCAAGAAGGGAGGAAGGAACGATAACCGGTACCGAGGCAACGGACGAAAGCCCGTTGACATCAGCATCAACATGGTTCATGGTAAGATCAGAGGAAGAAAAAGGTGAACGACAGAACCATGCGCGTGGAAGGAAGCTGAGGTGCGCTTCCCGCGAGTGCCAGGAGGACCCAGCAAAGAAGGCCCTATCGTCATCAAAAGCCAGCTGGGGCACTACATCACTTCTCGCACTCTTGCTGACAACAGCGCCTCGTCAACGGTGATGTACAGGCAGTTCTTCGACAAGCTAGATGACGAAGACAAAGAGCGCCTGGAAACGATCTGCGCCTCGATGGAAGGGTTCGATGGCAGCACAAACACCCCCCTGGGCATCCTATCTTTCCCCGTCACTCTTACGGACGGGAATCACTCACGCACAGAAGACGTGGATTTTGTCGTAATGAGGAAGTCACACCACACATACGACATTCTCTTCGGAAGAGACGGGATGGCAAGATTCAACGTCGTGGTATCCTCAGTCCACGGCATGATGGGATGGCCAACAGCTGAGGGTGTAGCGATGATCACCGGCATTCCCCAGGTATGCATCGCATCTGTCTCATCTAAACCCAAACCAAAGATGGCTAAACCAACCATCACCGAGCCAGAAAGATGGGCCTTCAACGGCAAGTACCCTGACCAGGCAGTTTCCATTGGCCCAACAGTTGTTGATCCCACACGCACCTTACTCAAGCGCTTATTACAGAAAAACGCTGACATCTTCGCGTGGACACCAGCTGACATGACTGGTGTACCCCGAAGTAAGGCAGAGCATAAGCTCAAATGCGATCCGGCTGTTACGCCAATCGTACAAAAGCGCAGAGTAATGGGGCCAGAACAAACTAACGCGTGTAGAACCCAAGTCAAGGAACTCCTTGACGCAGGCATCGTACGCGTTAGTAGATATCAAACATGGGTTGCAAATCCCGTTATGGTACCGAAGAATAACAAACAATGGCGCATGTGCATAGATTTCAAGGACTTGAACAAAGCATGCCCCAAAGATTGTTATCCGTTACCCGAAATTGATCTTAAGGTGGATTCGTTGGCACCGTTCCGCCTTAAATGCTTCTTGGATGCGTATAAGGGGTACCATCAAATCCACATGGCCGTTGATGATCAGGACAAAACCACTTTTCGGATGCCCGATGGCACATTTTGTTACCAAATGATGCCATTCGGACTTAAGAATGCCGGGTCCACATACCAACGCCTGATGGACAACCAGTTTCATGCCCAAATTGAGAGGAACTTGGAAGTCTACATGGATGACTTGGTCATCAAAAGCCCTGACCCAGAAGCGATGTTGAAAGACATCGAAGAAACTTTCAACACGCTCAGGAAGATAAACATGAAGCTCAACCCGAGCAAGTGTGCCTTTGGAATGGAAGAAGGGAAGTTCTTGGGGGTCATCGTCACTAAAGATGGCTTCAGAGCGAACCCTGAAAAGGTCGAAGCCATTATCAAAATGGAATCACCTACTACTATCAAACAGGCTCAGACACTGAATGGACGACTAGTGGCACTTAATCGCTTTTTGGCAAACCACGCGGATAAGTCGTTTCCCTTCGTGTCAACGTTGAGAAACTGTTTAAAGAAAACGCACTTCCGCTGGACACCAGAGGCGGAAGCAGCTTTTCAGGAGATTCGGTCACGCTTGATCGAACTCCCAACGCTCACAGCACCAAAAGCGGGAGAGGAGTTAATCCTATACCTTTCCGCAACAGATAGAGCAACCGGGGCAGTCCTGCTAGTAGAGCGAAAAGGCATCCAGATGCCAATCTATTATGTCAGCCGTATCCTAACAGACGTAGAAACCCGGTACTCTACCCTCGAAAAATTAGTCTTAGCACTTATACACGCTTCACGCAGGTTAAGACGATATTTCCAGGGTCACCCAATCACCATTCTCTCCAACTTCAAACTTGCAAACGTTCTAGGCAAACCCGAATTATCGGGACGCCTAGCCAAATGGGCAATTGAGTTGGGGGAGTACGCGATAAAGTATAAGCCAAGACCAGCCATAAAAGGCCAGGTTTTGGCCGACTTTATTGCGGAAGTGCCTGCATCGCGGGAAAAAGAGTGCCAGGAAGAGGCTCAACCCTCTCCAGCACAAGACATCAATGATGTCTGGCGACTCTACACTGATGGAGCAGCCAGTAACGAGGGTTCAGGCGCAGGGCTGAAACTAACCAACCCAGCAGGCCAAGAATACACTTACGCTATTCGACTGGATTTTCCAAGTACGAATAACGAAGCCGAGTATGAGGCATTCTTGGCTGGGCTGAGAATTGTGCGTAAGATGGGAGTGAAAAACTTGGAAGCCCACGTGGATTCCATGTTAGTGGCCAATCAAATCAACGGGACGTACACGGCCGTGAACGACACAATGGCCCTGTACCTCGCACAAGCAAAATCCCTTATGCGCGATTTCAGCGACTGCAAAGTCATACACGTCAAGCGAAGTGAAAACAAATCTGCGGATGCGTTAAGCAAGCTTGCATCATTAGCCTTCACCCACTTAGGAAAGGATATCCGCATTGAACTCCTCGAGACACCTTCGGTCCCGCACAAGGAAATTTGTGTCATCCAAACCGGCACGGAAAGGTGGATGACACCAATAATAAAATACCTTGCGGCAGGTACACTACCAGAGTCAAAAGCACAGGCAAGAAACCTACGCTGTAAAGCACTGAATTATCAACTCATCGATGACATCCTTTACAGACGTAACTTTCTTGGCCCACTCTTAAGAAGCGTGGACAACCAAGATGCTGACTACCTCCTAAGGGAAGTACACGAAGGCATCTGTGGAGTACACGCAGGTCCCCGCGCTGTTGTAGCTAAGCTAAACAACGCGGGATACTTTTGGCCGGGGATGCATACGGATGCACTGGCATACATCAGAAAATGCAGGTCTTGCCAGCTCTACGCACCCAACACGCACCGCCCGAAGAATGAACTTGTTCCAGTCACCTCTTCATGGCCATTTCAGAAGTGGGCCATCGATGTGACAGGCCCATTTCCTACAGCAGCAGGAAATGTTCAGTTCCTAGTGTTGCCATCGACTACTTCACCAAGTGGATAGAAGCAAAACCCTTAGCCCAAACAACCGCGAAACATATCAAAAAATTTATTTGGGAATTTATTATTTGTCGTTTTGGACTTCCACAGAATTTGGTGAGCGATAACGGCACCAACTTTGCTGACAAGAAGCTACAACAATGGCTAAAAGAACTTCAAATCACCCACACCTTTACCTCAGTGGCACACCCGCAAGGTAATGGTGAGGTGGAAAGAGCAAATAAGAGCATCGTCGAAGGCATAAAGAAAAGACTCTTGGAACACAGATTCGGCTGGGTGGACGAGCTTCCGCACGTCCTTTGGGCAAACAGAACGCTGAAGAAGGCCAGTACGGGAGAAACCCCGTTCAGTCTCACTTATGGCACTGAAGCCATGGTCCCGGTCGAAATTGGCTTACCCTCACCAAGGGTCTTGATTCAGCCAGAAGACAATGATGCGGAAAGACGGTTGGACCTTATGCTAACCGAGGAACGCAGAGACTTAGCCGCAGTGCGTGAAGAGAACTACAAGCGACAAATGCAAAAGTACTACAACACGCGGGTAAAACTCTGCAACTTCAATGTAGGAGACTACATACTGCGTAACAACGAGGCTTCGAACCAAGAACGCCCAGGAAAACTGGCCCCGGTCTGGGAAGGGCTATACATTATCAAAGAAGTCCTGGGAAAGGGCGCATACCGGCTCGAAAGGCTCGATGGCACTCCCATCCCAAGAACATGGAATGGAGCTCAATTACGCAAATGTTATATGTAGATCAATTCCAAACTTGTAAAGAAAAGGCCTAGAGCCACTTCTAATGGAAATGATTCTCCTTTCACAATGTGTTGATAGCCTTACCTTTATACTTATGAACTTCCCACACTGATGTGCCGGTATTCACCGCATAAATGGGGGAAGAAGTAAGTCGTTACGTGTGGAAGGCGGCAAAACCCGCATAAACACAACGCTAAAAATCTCAAGTTTTAAGGAAAACCTACACGCAGGTCAGATGTAAGTAAAGTATAGCCATCCTTGTAAGTGCAAGTGACGGTCTTACCCGCACAATCACGAACAAGGAAGCAAAACTTCAACCTATCATCTACCACGTCCAAAGGTTAACTTATTCCGAACACTTAGAAAATTTCAAAGGAAAAGATGAGGAAAACTTCCACGCAGGTCAGATATAAGTAAAGTTGAGCCATCCTACTAAGTGTAAGTGACGGTCATACCCGCACAATCATGAAAGAGGAAGCGAAACAAACTTATAATTTACCACGTTCAAAAGTTAACTTATCTAAGTACTAAAGAAATTGCTAAGTTAGATCAAAACAGGCGTAAAATAAACAAGGCAAAGAACTAACACAATCTTTATTCCATCAAATTCAAATATTACAAAGATTGCTGGGTGCATACCCGCATACAAAAGAAGCTATACAAAAACAAAAATCTACGCTAATGGTGGAGAGGGATCTTCAGGATCATGCTTCAGGACCACTTCCACTTGGACCCGCACCATCAGTAGAGCGTGGCGGTTCAAGGAAAGCTTTAAGAATAGCTAGCCCATCATCAGCAGCAGCGACTTCGTTTACCTTCTCCACCACCGGATGCGGGAAGGAGGCATACTGATTCACTGCTTGGTCATAAACAGCTTCAGTATCCACATTATACAAAGGGAAGTTGGAAGGCGGGATGCCTTTCTCAACAAACCCTAGACCAAGCAGGAAGCCGGCCTTTTCCCCATCCTCATGAGAAGCGTTGAGGGCTGTGCTCATAGCATCGTCATAAGATGTCTCCGTGAAGACCCGATGCACAACCTACAAAAAGAAAAAAAAAATACAAGTATCAAAACCTTTTCTATTTACAAAGAAAAGCGTGAAGAAATGAAGCTAAACATACCTGAGACAACGCTTCTCGAAGAAGCCATTCCTTGGCCACCAGAGCTTCTTGGAGGGCGGCTTGAGCTTGATTACAGGCGCGTTCGGCTTCACTTTTATTAAGGTTGGCAAGCAACACTTCCTTTGCAGCAGCCTCTTCGACGCCCTTTAGCTTCCGCTCAGTATGGTCAACCACGCCCCTCTGGTCCAGGATCTCTTGGAGCTTCTTCGCGTCCTCCATCGCCAAGGCATCATGAGCCTGCTGGAGAGCCTCTAATTTGGCTTTAAGCTCCTCATTCTCCACGCGTAGAGGCTCCGCAACAGCTTCAGCCTTGGTGGCCCTTTCAGTTGCGTTCCTAGCAGTTTCCTTAGCCAGCCGAAGCTGTTCATTAACAGCTTGGGCAGCCTTGGAACGGGCCTCGAGACGAGCCTGAACCTCAACTTCAAGGGCCTTGAGCGCCTTCTCCTTCTCCGCGGCCGCGGCGGAGAGCCTCCTATTCTCCTCCCGGACAGCCCGCGCCTGAGCTACTTCTTGAATGCGAGCTGCTTTTAACTTGTCGTTTTCACGACAAAGCAGCTCGACGCGCGGCTGCATCCGGGCTAGGAGAACCCGAAGCTCATTGGTTAGCCTACCCTCTTGGTAGCTAGCCATGGCTTCCCCCAACGCACCACTGGGAGCTGCGTGACGAGCCCAATCCACGCACTCCACAGGTGTGCGAAGGGTTGTTCCTCGGCGGATGTTCCATCGCGGAACATACACTTCATTGGAATCCGACACTGCAAAAAACAAAAAAGCAGTTAGGAAAAGATGATATATAAAAAAAAAAAATACGCCAAAAGAACCCTACGCACCTGTAGGGTCAATAACAGGCCGATAGCCGCCAAACCCATCACCTGAACCCAAGGGAAATCCGTCCAAGAGGTCAGGTAGACGGGAAGGAGGCAGAGGTTGGCGAGAAGCCCCATGCATACCTGAAGTATCGGCCGTCGTTGCCGATGACGGAGGAGGCATGGTGAAGGCCGCCGCGGCCGCCGTGGTCGCCGCTGCGGAATCCGCAGCAAAAGTAACCGCCGGCTCAGTGAATGATGCGGTAAAAATGGCACTGACAGCCGGCGGTGATGTCATCACAGCTGGAACAGTTAGCTCAATGGATTGAGCAACTGAACCAGCGGAAGCAGGCGCAGCCGCCTGGGTCATCGCCTCAGGTAGGCTGACCAGGCCTACCGTCATTGGCGGGGGGGTACTCCTCCCCGCTCCACCCTGGAATGCGTCAACATCCACGCCTGCACAAGGAAGATAAAGTATTAAAGATGGAAAACTATGAAGTTAAAAATAAAGTTTGTACTTACGGGTTTTCTTGAGCTTGAAAGTACGGACAGGCGGGGATGAACCCGATGGAGCCGGCCTCTTTGCGCCGCTCACCGTCGTCATCCGGGGCTCTCCGGAGGTGACAGTCGTCACAGCCTCCGGAGCAGTGGTCTTCTCACCACCGGGGTTCCCCGCCACCTCCTCGCTCTCGGCCTCTGAGTCAGACCGAGGCACCGGATCGGCAGTGGAGGCCACCTTCTCCTTCCCCTTCCCGCCGGCGGCCTTCTTCTTCCGCACCAACGGAGGACCATCTGCGGATTCCTCATCAGAACATAAGATTAGAGGAATTCCAGCAGAGGTTTCAACATTGAGGGGTCGAGGGTTGAATAGCGCCTTACCTGGCCGCCTGGCGCTCAGGATCTCGTGGCCTTGCGGGTAGACCTCCACGAACCGATCCGCCGTTTGTTCTAGGATGGGCAACTCGTTCTCATCTAGAGCACGAGTACCCATCCGAGCGGGACCGTCAGCCTCCCGCGGATACAGGAGCGACTGCAAGTCGTTCCCCTCTGAAATAAACAGGAAAGAAGTTAGAAGAGATTATAAATCAACAAAAAGAAACAGAGCATACCGTAAGGAACAGAGTTCAAACCGTATTCGAGGACGATCGGGATCTTTCGCGCATCCGCATCCTTCCACACCCGGCTCATCCCGAGCATCACCATCCCGGACTCCGCAAACCGGTAAACCGGAGACTGGACCCGGGATATCTTCGAGAACCATTCCGCCTCCTGGTAGTTGGAGGCGTGAAGGCTTGGGAGAGCTTGCCCATTCTTAAATTTCATGGCAAGGGGGATGGCACGGGCGGAGATGAAGAAGAACTCTCGCTTCCACGAGCGAAGACTGCGCTCGGTTGCGCAAATCTTTAAACCCTTAATCCGGGTTATCAGCGTATACCACCCCTGGATGCACCTCCAAGAGTAGAAGGTCATCAGGCGGTCGACGAAGGGCTCAATGCCCAGAATCCGGCACACCCACTCGAAGTGGCGAATCTTCGCGATCGCCATCGGGTGCACCTCGGTCAGGTGCACACCGTGCCTCTCCAGGACACGGTAGACAAACTTTGTCAATGGGAACCTAAGATTCCCATAAACAAAGAATGCAGCATATACCCCGATCTTGCCTCTGGGGGCATCATTCACCGTCTGATGGGGTTCAGGAAACTCAGGCTCGAGAGACTCGAGCATGAACTTCCTGACGATGTACTGGTACAGATCGACAGGCAGAGCACACTGGCACTCGCCAGCAGTACTCTTGTCATCGGTGAACACCCCAGCCTCCTGGGCTGTAGCTTCGAGATCGTGAGAAGACATCTTGCAGATGAAAGAAGAAAACGATTTCGAGAGAATGCTCGACTGAAAAGTTTGAGTATTCGCCGGAAATCGCTTTAAAGATGAAGAGAAAAGTGAGTGTGGATTACAAAGAACTCTCTCCCCCTTTATATACTAATCGCAATTAATGCGATGAAATTAATGCGGAAGAGAGAGAAATCGAAGGTGCAATAAAACTATGACACGTGGCAAAAAGCAAGCTGGCAACAGCTGTTGAAAGGACGCGTACCATTAATTTCGCGGCCACGCGCCCGAAAAACCGCGCCCACGCGCCTGAAAAAGCGTCTGGAATGACTATGTACTGTCACGTCACCATAACTTCCTGCACGTCCTGACACAGTCAGAAGAAACCGTCGCACGACGTTTCAGAGGTTTGGACTGTTCTTATCCTTTCACCAACTCTTCGAATTTCAAAAAATTCAAAAAAGATTCAAAAATAGGCGAGAAAATACCCCTCACCTTGGCAACCAAGTAACTGTAAGACAGGTGCGGGTACAGTGTTAAGGCAAAACCCTTCACATACTTAGCACCTGCAGGGAATTGAAGCCAAGAATACCTCGGCAACCAAGTAACTGTAAGACGGGTGCGGGTACAGTGTTAAGGCAAAACCCTTCACACACTTAGCACCCGCAGGGAATTGACGCCAGGAATACCTTGGAAGTAAAGTAACCGTAAGACGAGTGCGGGTACAGTGTCAAGGCAAAACCCTTCACATACCTAGCGCTCCGCAGGGAATTGAAACCAAGAAGGATCTTCTGGGCAATGCTTGCGGAAACGGGAATAACATCCCCGCATAGCGGGAACGTCGAGAACTACATTGTTTGAAGCTTCAGGATGGAATTGGTGGTTTTAACATAATTGATCACTATGTTCAAAACTACCAAAACATCATGGAGAATCCACACAAGTGGGACTCAACGCTCCTGACTTGCGAGGAGGTTACAAACCTACCCGCTTCATACCCAAAGATCAAGCAGAAAAGTCGGGAATTTCTGCGTGACATCAGGAAAACTGCGGGAAGAATCCCCACGGAAAACCTAAAAACTAAAAACCCCTTTTCAAAACCCCTTGCTAAGTCCAAAAGTTCACCTCACTTATTAATAATTCATGAGAAGAACATTGGACTGGGGGGACTTGAAGAGGTAGGTCCCAGCAGAGCCCAGTTGGACCCGCAAGACTCACCTTGAACAGGGACGTCTGCGCAACAACCAACTGCTCCCGCAGGACCCACCATGCTCAGAGAAAACCTTACGCGCAGTACGCCAGCTGTACCCGCAGGGAAAGCCTCCCAATGGTGAAGTACACCGCCTGTTCCCGCAGTTGCGGATACAAGCCATCAGGGAAGGCTACCCGCACTAACAGCAAGGCTACACGCAAAAGGCACTAGCTACTTCAGTAGTCACATGAAGGAATGAGCAAGGCGGGAATACTCCCGCCTAAATGAGCCAGTCCGTATGCTTCTGGAAGATCTTTTGTACTATACCTACTAAGGTATGGGCAGAACAGACGATCTGACCAGAACAGCCCATGAACCAATCACAGGGTGACAGCTCACCGACAACAGTACGAGGAGGAGCACCCTCTAGTACTGTTTGTCACTATTAGCCGCTGCCTACTCACCAACCCTTACTATGGGACGTGCGCAGCCTACAGTTGGTGGAACAGTGCATAGCCGGCAGTAAAGGAACAGTATACAGCCGACCTTGTTACTGTCGGCCGTAATCTATCCACCAACCAGCATGGCCTGTGCATAGTCCACTGTTGGTAGAACAGGAATACTATTCAGCCGGCTGTACCTTCGAGGAAACCTACCTTCGGCTATAAATACTCCAACACCTTGGAATGGTAAGGACATCATCTGATATCTCATTCTTATCTAGCAATCTCTTAATATACACTTATATTCAGAGCAATCTAGTCTGATTCTCACGCCGGAGGGTGGTCACAAGGAGGAACCCCCCCCCCTTCTCGGTGACGAGCTTACGGTGTCTGTTTTGCAGGTCACCTGAAGAATAACCTTCTCTGCTGAACCTCATCCTCGTGGGAAACATTACTTAACCCCCAGATTATCCATAATCTGCCCCGGGTCACTTAGTGTTTCTTCAGTGCTAGTCATACTTTTATTTGTTAATGATATCCTAGGGAAATTAATGACAACTGTTTATATAGATTTCAGGTATATGCTAGTCAACAATGATGTGTAGTTCATCAGGTGGGACGGTTTACTCATTTATATGGGGTTTATGTCTGGGAGGTACCAAGTTTGATTCCCGGCGCACGTGTTGTTGTGCACACTTAAACATGGGCACCACCACAATAAGAGAATTCAAACTCGGGTAAGGTAGGTTATATGCGGGTGGTAAGCCTTGGAAGTTCACTGACAACCAGTTGAACTTCACTATGTTATATATATACATTAGTCATGGTGATCGAATGATATGATGCACAAACGATAATGAGTGCTTTCATGGATTGTATTGATAAAACTGTGAAACGTACATTTTTTATTAACTTTGAAAATAAATTACTATATATCATTAATCATATAATTATTAATTATTGAGTTTGCGTTCTACTTTGTGTCAGAATTTCACAATGAGTAAAACCACGTCTAAATAGAGCAAAGGGTGGACGTAAGCTCCCAAGAAGAACCGAGAGTGGATGAAAGGTGAGGCAACAAGGCTGGCGTAGGTGCTTTAATGACCGGGGACAACAGACAACTATCAACAACAAAATTAGATTAACCATGGGCGGAATTAGAAAACATGCATGGTCTATCGATTCCCTGATACACAATTAGTTTATATATATATATATATATATATATATATATATATATATAGGGAGGGGTTATTGTAAAAAGATGAGTGTGTCTAAAAAGTGTAAGAAGCAATTTGGGTTGTCAGATCTTGTTAATCAATTGTCAAGATGAGAAAATGGAATAAATTAAGGAGTGTCTAATTTTACCTCATGAAATTGTTGTGTTAAAGGGTATTTTAGGTATATTAGGTATTTATATCTTGCAGATAGTCAACTTATTAATAGGAGAAACTCCTATTTTTATGCAATCAGTTGATGGACCTTCCAAATAACACTCAAGAATAAAATCTTCTTTTATTATTCAACCCATAAACGATTGTAGTCCACAATTTACAACCACCGTCAAATTGCTTCTCTATCTCTCTCCACCGTCGTTCAAAAGAAAGCAGGCGAAGGTTAGAAATTTGTTTTTGTCATTCGATTCCTTTAGGTAACCTCGTCCGGTGTGTCTTTATGTAATCGGCGGTGTCTCTTATCATCGGCTAACTTCGGATTTTAAACTGGTGTGTTTAATTGAAGTTGCCGTTGAAGAATAATAGAGAAGAACATTCAATTGAATGCACACGCGGGTAAAACGAAGAATGCAAGTGTGTTTTTAATGATGTAATTGTTTTTAGTTGAAACCCCCAATATCTAGGGTTTCAGTTCCTGGTCTGCTGTGTTTTTTGTAATACACAGTCATTCGATGACTGAGAGTATCAATGTGTGTTATGTTATAGTGTGTCTGATGTTGGTGATTGAAATGAACAATTTCGTGTGTTTGGGTATTTAAGTTGATGTGTTTTCTATTGGTGAGTAAGAGTTGTGGTTTTATTAGGGGTGTTACCAATTACACTCAAATACTGGATGTATAATAATTTTATTAATTAGAAATTTACATACCATAAAAAGAAAATAAATTAAGATTACAATTCTACCATTTTAATCTAATGGTGGAAAATGTTTCCTACACTTTTTAGGAAAAGATAACTTTTTATTTTAACACCTCTCTCTCTCTATATATATTCTATATAAAATCATAAAAAATAACATGTTTACTGATGTGTCGCACTCATGTTAATTCTTATAAATTATTTAATTATTAACTCAGCAATTTAAATATGGTAAATCAAAATCCTCACAAATTAGGATAGTTAAAATATAAAGGGACAACAAAAATGAGATTGTAAGAAGGAATCTAATTCATTGATTTTAAATTTAAATGGTAGAGATTAATTTAAAAAAAAAAAATTGATGGAAAGTGTATGGAGGTAATAACCCACATTTATTAACTTTCTTACTCCACATGCAAGGCATGTGTCAATTCTCCATCATTTTAAAAACGTCTATAACTTTTTCATACGACATTAAAAAAATTCACCATAATAACAAGCGTTTTTTTATCTTTAATATGAGTATCATATTGTTATATAAATATAAAAAAATTAATGGGGTTTTTTAATTGTGTTTTTTTGTTGTTCATTGTGTCTTTTAATTGAGTTTTCATATGCATTGTATTATAGATTTTGATCATTGTGTTTTTTCAACTGATGCTCATATTAAAGACAAAAATTAAAACAAAGATTATGTCATATTGGCTTTTTGTCCGTCATCATGTTTTAGTCATTGTGTAATACGCTTATTGTTTTTTATTCGGATTGACATATGATATTCACTTAATTTGAGAAAAATAGTATTACTTTCATTATATATTACGTTCAAGTCATTGTGTAATATGTTGTTTACATTGTGTTTTACATTTCACGTCATTGTGTTATATGCATTCACTATTGTGTCTTACGTTTTAGGTCAGTGTGTTATACGCATTCACCATTGTGTTTTACGCTTCAAGTTATTGTTTAACATGTATTCATTATTATGTTTTATGTGTTAGATAATTTGTTGTTATTTTTTTATTATTTTTACATATTATTATTATACAACGGCGTTATTAGTATTTAAAAAAATACATAATGATGGATTGAAAGACACAATGACGAAAAAAACCCAATGACGAAAAAAGACAATGATAAGCGAATAGACACAATGACGTGCGAAAAGACACAATGACGTAATTTTTGTTTTAAATTTTATATAATAAAATCATACTCATATTAAAGATAAAAAAAACGCTTGTTATTATAATGATTTTTTTAAAAAAAATATATATCATACGAAAAAGTTACAGATGTTCTAAAATGATGAGGGTATTAATATGTGACTTGCATGTGGAGAGAGAAAATATGTACCATTACTTTTGTACCATATTTCTTTCGGTCTTCACTTGAATTATTTATGTCTTCTCACACTTTTCATTTTTGTTAGCTTTTGTAAAATAATTTGACACCACAAATTATATAATTATTAATTCAATTATTTAAATATGGGAATATATTAACACTATATATTTGTTAATCTTTAAATAGTGTATCTTTTTAATTACTTACTATTAATAACGTACATTTATAATTTTAATAATTATTTATTATTATTTGTCGATCTAATTAAAGTTGATTAATAAGACAACATTATTTTTAGAATCAATGTTATAATATTGAGAAGACCACTCCTTAATATGTACTGATATGTTAAAATTGTATAAAACCATGATTTATTTTCCATTACCTTTTCTTTTAAGGATGTTTGGTTGGAAGTAATGGAATAAATAATAAATGAAATGAGAGAAGGAATAGAATAAACAAAGGAATAAAATGGATCATTAACATTCCATTGTCTTGTTTGGTTAATCTATGTGAATGAAATGAATAATTACCTTATGTTGTTTGGTATAAAAAAATTGTAGGAATAAAATAGAAATAATAAAAATATTCCTATCCCAAAAAATAAATATTTTTTTTACAAAAAAGAAAACTGAAATGGCGACGGTGGTGGTAGCTCCGGCGACGAAAATGGTGGCGGTTAGCCAGATGGTTGTGGTGGTGGGGGTGGCGGTAGTAGCATTGGTAGTGATGGCGATGGTAGAGTGGTGGTCAGGCAGCGACAGTAGTGGTGGCGGTTATGGTCAGGTGGCGGTGGTAGCGTTGGTTGTAAGGTGGTGGTAGTGGAGGTGGTGGCGACAGTGACAGTCAGGTGGTGGTGGTGGCAACGGTGACGATCAGATAGTGGTGGTGGCAATGGTAGTGGTGGTGGTTGTTAGGTGGTGATGGTGTTGAGAAAGTAGGGTAAGGGAGGAATGGAATGAAAAAAAAGAAGGGGGTTAGGAATGAATGATTTTGATGGAATGAGATTCCATATGTAATGGATGATTCCATTCCATCGAGTAACCAAACATTACGTTTTTCATTTCCACGTAATGAATCATTTCATTCCTCCTGTCATTCCTACATACCAAACGCTACCTTATATTATCTTCTTTTGGTTTTAACTTTTCTTAAAAATGTAAAATGCTTATATGAAAGTACATGTACATATCATGTATGTATGTGATAAATGTGCTTTAATAAATAATTAAATACGGTTTTATAATAATTAAATATTAAACATATGCTACATATAAAAATAAACATAATATTATTTTCTCTCTCTTATACTAATTATTATAGATGAATAATCAAACTGAACATATCCTTATACTGTAAGCAATAAATATATATCTGGTGTCATATATATATTCTTTAATCTTCATTGTTAACATTCTGTACGGCCAGTTTTTTGAATGTCTAACTAAATCAATGACAAAAAATGTCTAATAGTGTATTGCTTATTTTAAAATTGTTGTAATAGTGCTTGATAGATTTTTTGTTTGTTGTATATCGATAATGACAAACAAGTCTACTAGTGTATTATTTGTTTTAAAATTGTTGTAAAAGCAACGATTGCTATTAATAGTGCTTGAAAACCTATAGTAACAAAGATAGTGTATTAATAGTATTTGATAGGTTTATTGTTTATTGTGTATCGATCAGTGATTAAATATTGTAGCTTTATGAATTACCGTGTAGTACATGAAGCTCAACTAAATAAGACCATGTGTAGTCGTAAAGCTTCACATCCAGGGGTTATGCGCCACGTGGCGCCCAGTCAGAGTTATGGTTTTGTACAAAAAACAAGTGTAGTCATAAAGCCTCCATAACTTGGAGGGGAGCGGTGTTTCCAAAGTTATACACTTGTTTTTTGTTGACATTATCCACGTTGTATCTAAAACGCACAAAAAAAAATTCAACATAACGCAGGGGGGCGGTGTACCCCGCGTTTTCACAAAACGTTGGCCAACAACGTGACCACTACACATGGTCTAAGAGTTACATCATATAGTATTTATACACATCATAATTTTCTTAATACTTTTATCATGCATATCATCACTTTCAAGTGAATATAACAAAAATTTCTAGGTATGTGAGTCACAATTCTAGAAATGGTACAGCAATTATCAATCTCTTTTTTTCTTGAAACAAACACGAGTGTGCAAATTATACAACAAAAAACAAAAAACAAAAAAAAAAGTAAACTACTAACGTAGTTTTATTTCATATATCCGCGTTCATCATGGATTCACTAGTTAATTACTAACCCCAAGATGTCTGGTAAAAGAGAACATCAAGCGAAAATGGTAATGAGTACGTAACATTGGTAAAAGTGTACGTAAAACAAAAACATTCTAGTGTGTTTGACAGTATGGCATAATGCATATATTTCTGAATGATAGCACATGAATAAGTCAGGTCTGAATGAGCCTATGTCCCATTCAGCAGTAACAAAAAGTCTGAATGATTCAGACCTAATTTTAACCATTCAGATGTTTTTCTGTTTGAAACCAAACAGTCTGAAGTCTGAATGAATCATATGTTTACATCTGAATGGTTCCATTCGGATGTAAACAAACAGCCCCTAAGTCAAATGATAAGAGACTGATTTTGAATTCGTTTTATGCCTTTTCAGCATAAGTAGCATCGCCATGTTGTATATTTAGTTAACATATATGTATCCCATGTACAATTTTATATGAATTTTGGTGACTAGAACCGGCTTGGTATAACCATAGAACAAAATATATATGACGATAAGGAAAACTTTTGGATCTTCAAAAGTAATCGAATTTGCATTTATATTACATTATTACCCGAAGTTAAGATCGATTAAGTTTGTTTAATAAGTTAAAAAGAGTATATATAGAGAATTAAAAGAGGATAAAAAGAGAATGGACCTAAAAAGATTCATTTGGAATACTAAACAAAAAGCAAAAACATCTTTTTTAAAGTAACCTAATCAAACTTTAACTCAAACTCGAAAACCAAATAATAATTCATAGCACCATCATATACATATTATTCGTTTTTTTTATGTATTACTCCCTCCGTCCCATTATAAGTGTCATATTTTGATTTTTCAAGTCTTTCTTGTTTAACTTTGACCGACAATATTTTTGTTTGTGTTATATAATACTTGATGTAAAATATATGAATGGATTGAGTTTTAAATGTATTTTACATTGATATAATTTTCATCAAGTATTATATTACACGAACAAAAATATTTACGGTCAAGGTTGCAAAAAAAAGACTTGAAAAGTCAAACTATGACACTTATAATGGGACGGAGGGAGTACAATTTACAATTCTTTTTACTGAAATTTTATTTTATTTTAATATTTACATAATTATATACCCAAGATCCAAGACTATAGTTATGTTTGAAAGAAATGAAATAAAGGAAAGAAAACCACCTTATTTAAGGTAAGTGTATTATGAAAATGAGTAACTTAACCACAATATTTTTTATTGTTTAAGAAGACCCCTTTTAGATGGATTTATTTGATCTCATCACCAACAACATTTAACTCTAAGTTTTATCTCATTTATTATATTTACATTCAAAACGTGTTGATGGTATTGAAGTAAGTCATTCTTTATGACCTAACATGCCTTTGTATATGCATATGTTAATCCGATACGCGCTTTGTCAAATAGTGATTTGGGCAAATAATTGGCAACATAAAAAAAATGACATAGTTGCAACAATACTACCATGTCGATTATGTTACGATAGATGTAGTGAACACATTCTGCATCATGTTGTTTCTTGTGGTGTCAGTCCATGATAATTTCAGGATCATAACCCTTAAACCATCCTAAATCCTCTCTATCATGTGAATAAATAAATACATGAGTTGATAAATATATAACTATCAGAAAATCTCCTTGGCATTAAAAAAGATGTCATGTTTGTTGTTTGTACATTTTGTTCTTATTTCAACTCTCCTTTCACTTGCTTCAATGTGTATCTTTATATATATCACCATGAAAAGAACCACTTAACATAAAGATGAAAAAGGCAAAGTCACTTGATCTTGTGTATCTTCAATGATGAATGATGCACCCTTTAATTTTACTTACCATCTGCATACAAACCAAACTTACACTTTTTGATCCATCCCATGAGTTTGCTTTAAACATGTATAATATGTTAATAATTATTCCAAGTAGTCGATGGAGTACCTTTTCGGTCACAAAGTCTGGTTAAGTAAGATAGGAACACAATGATCACTGCAACTCCAGCAATTATTCCAATTATTATTGCTAATGTTTTGTCCACATCCCCATCATCTGCATATTTATATATACTTTCACTTTGGATCAATCAATCCAGACCTTGAATCTTTGTTAACTTTATTAGATATTACATATGTAACCATGATAATCTACGCGTAACTAAATTAGTAATTATACAGACCTTGCTCTATGAGTGAGATATTACTTGATACGTTTTATTTATTACATTCACACAAATAAAAACAATACAACCACCACAAACCACCCGCTATGGCGGTGGAAGTGGTGGAGCAACCGCTTACCACTTCTCGAGTGAAACCCTCGTTCAGAGTATCGTACATAACACTTCCCCAAGTACATGTCACCCCAAGCTGCCGCCCCACAGTCTGATTTCAACCGTCCACCCGCCTCTGAAAGACAATCTTGACACTCACTCAAACTCAAATCTTGCACGCACTGCGCCACACCCTGCACACTACCGGACCCGCCCACTCGAAAATACTGCCCGTTTCCAGCCGCCATGTACGCCAACACCCCATCTCGACGACTAATAATATCCGAATTATAACCCACTGACGGCCCGCACTTCTTAAACACCTCGGTTTTGTCCTCAACTCCTAAAAATGATGAACTATCAAATTTCACAAAACACCCGTCAAGCTGCATGGCCCCACCAGTGGACTCGGGGCAGATGACCCCGAGTCGACTAACAGCATGGGCCACGCAGTCTCGGCAGGCAGATGTCGTGAGGTCTCCACGACACTGGAAGAGGCCGTAGACAATGTCAGACTGGGTGGACCCTGGGACCGAGACCTTGAAGTTGTTAAAGGACGAGAAAGCAGCGGAGTTGACTAAGGAAGTGAGTACTGAGTTGACATTGGACTCGTAGGGTGAGCCGGGTGTAAAGCGTGTTTGTGAACATCCACCATAGATGAATGTGCCAGTGGCAGATGATGATATGTGGAAGATGATCAAGGATGAAATTAGGCAGAGAGTTGGTTGGTGATGCATTTTTAGTAAGTTTGTGGGATAGAATAGAATAGAGAATACAAGAAATATATGTTTTTGTTGTGGAAGTTTGTAGGTGATGGGAAATAATTGAGTGACTCTCATTTAATTGGTCATAAACTTTAATGTTTGCTTTTTAAACCTTATTATGATTGACTTCCTATTATATATCCCACAAATGCATACGGTTATTTAAGTTACATGAGTGTGTTCCTGATAATATAGTTGAGTTAATACATATATCATCGTGCGACGAAGATAAGGGCGTTCTTTAAATGTTGAAAGTGACTGAACAGGCGAACCTCCCAAACGAAAGCAGGTCGACTGGCATGAGAATAAAACGGTTCAATTTACATGTTGAATGGTTCAGTTTTAAAATGTTCAGTTACCTATTTTTTAATATCAATACAAAGTCACCACTAACTATTTTGACAATTTTCATTTGAAAAACTTGATCAAGCCGAGTTGTTTTGGTCAGTCTAAACTCCGATCAACCCAACAAACCAAATCAGCCGGTTTGGTTTGTTGGTTTTTCAAACTGTTGTTAGTGGTCCAATCTAGGATTATTGTTAAAAGCGACTGTGTCACAATGAGAGCACACATAGGATTTTAAATTCATCTAAAATCATAGTATCTAGTACCAACTCAAACTTGAAGAATTTTGGTCAGTGTTGGAACAAGATAAAAGAGCTCCAACATAAGGAAATCACTAACATCAGCTAACTTGAGTAATTGTATATTTAGTACTTGTATAATAGATTCAGTGTTACACCTACTTTCCGGATGCAATAATTATATTAGTCAAATGAGGCATCACAATGAATCACAGATGATCAAAATACATATTAATTAGTAGCCAATGCATTCTTCTGACATTGATCATGTTCAAGATTACATTTAACCAACGTCCCAGTCTGTTTTAGCAGCCAGGGCGCGGTTAATTTAGGTAAACTATATATACGTAGTAATAATCACTGCATCTAAGATGCTTGCTTACATAATACAACACCTCAACACTAGTCCCTTCGGGTCCACCCTCCCCTCACCATTTCCTGCAACAATACCAAACAGGAAACAGAAAAAAAAAAAGCAAATAATAATCAATCACCATGCCTTTTAAGGTTTCACTAGTAACATAATAAATGACATAAAAGAGTAATAATAAAGGCACCTTCAGGAGGCTGAGTGAGTCTTCTGTTTTGTGGGGAGCTCATTTCTTTTTTGAGTTGAGTCAATATGTTTTCCATCGTGTACTCTCGTTGCCAATCAGCAAGCATCGGGAAAAGAGACGGCTCCACCTGTCAGATATACGCCACCATGAAATTATTATCATCTACATATCCTAAGTTTATTTAGGAAACTAATACATACCACACCCGTCTCCTGGTTCACACAGGTCATGTTTATACGCGACTGAAATTTCACACTTGGTGGTTTTTCTGGATACTCATGGCTGCAAAATAGTTTCAGCTGATAAATGCGTCCTTCATGAACGGTCTGGCATGTAACATCAATGCAATTAATTAAAATAAATATGTTTGATGGTAGAAAAATATATTAAGAAAACTCACATTAGGAGGACCAATAATGGTTCCTGTCCATGATTGCATGTATACATCATCAGCATCATCCATCCCATAGCTCACAGTTCCATCACCAATTCCTTTTTCTCCTCGTTCGAGTTCTTCTAGTAATCTAAAGCTTCTTGGAACTAAATTAATAGAATATATGTTAAACATCATGACCGGCAGAAGTAACAAATAATAACAGTTGACAAAAAAACATTTATAACTGACTATGAATATTTTCTAATGAAATGACGTAGATACTATCGATATGCTTATCTGCAGTATCATGCTAAATCCTGACTTTAGAGACCAAATAGCCTGCTAGAAGGCTTAAAACAGATGTTCAATCTAACAGATCTGATGGTAAAAATGGCAACCACTTTAACCGTTATAAATTCATGCTACTGGTAAACATTTATTGTCGACAATTAAACAGTAACCCTTTGCCTGAACCAAGGCCTTACCATCCACTAGTTAAATTGTTAAAATGTATAACTTGTATATGTTTGAATGTTTCCATATCATATCTAACATACATTCTACAAATAGAAGAAAAGCTGCTTGAAAAAAAGTCACATCTTGCTTAGAATGGCCAGACATCATCTAGCAAACCACTCATGAAAGTATTTTTTAAACATTATGAGCAGTTGAGTTTTCCAAATATGGTACTTGGCTTTCCATTGAAAGCAAACCATAATACTCTTAGAAGAATTGCGGTTTTAACAAAAAAAAAAGGTATGCATTTACCTTTTCACAACAACCATGCCCAATTTGCAACAAATATAGTCTTAAAACTCCAATCAATCATCTCATTAAGGAAATTCTCAAGTGGAGGTACTGAACTATAATCTAGCAAGTAGCAGCAACATGAACAAAAACCGTCGAGATAGTTATAAGAAACAGAAAATCTAAATGAGTCTAATAAACCTGAATACTTGAGTAGTGTTAGGATCAAACACAAACAACTCCTAATGTGAGAAGCCTATTATTTTTGAACTAATTATTATTACACTACTTCAAATTTGTAATGTAATTACTCTAGTTCAAATATGTAGTGTAATAAAAACTACTAGTTTAACTAGAGTAATTATTATTATTCTACAGTCAGTTGCATATTTTGTAATGTAATTACTCTAGTTATTTGTACGTTAAGTAGAGTAATTATTACAGTACAATTATTGGAACTAGAGTAATCATCCTAGTTATATATATGTAGAGGTCAATTTTTTGTACAGTATCTAATAACGACATAACTGGCTAATCTAATCTAAACAAACTCCATCAACTCATACGAAGCGATTGTTATGAAAATAAACGATATAATAATCAGAACGATGAGCAACAAATGATCATCAAATCGCATAATAATAATAATAATAATAATAATTAGAAGAAGGTTACCGATAACCGTTGATCCCATTTCTGCGCCTAGGGTTTCCAAATGCCTTGGCAGTCGCAATTACAAACTATATCTTGCGTAAGGTACGTCTTGTACAATCGTATGTGGTTTGGAACAACTGGAAACTTCCCTAGAGTTCCTTTTTGGTGAAATAAACATGTCGTAACTTAGGGATGGATGTATTACGTAAACTATCATAGACCCATGTGGAGTGGTATCATGAGATTTGGTTTGATTTACACAATCAGAGTATCTTTCAATCAGAGAATCTCGACTTAACTAACTACACCTCCATTTTTTCACTTTCACCACTTGTTACTATGGCAAGCACCAACAAGGCCAACAAGAAGGCTTCTGCATCCGTTTTATTGACCTGGTTCGTGTTGAAGAAGACTTCGAGGGGGTGCGGGTTGTCCTACATAACCGCAACGAAGAGGTATGGCGGAACTGGGATTTGATTGAATTCGTCAATGTTGACCTTAAGGCTCGCTGCAAATTTTGTGGCACTTTCTTAAAGCAAGATTCTAACTTGAAAGTAGTTCCCGTAACGGACCAAGTCAAATTGGATCGAGATGGTACAATATTTCGTACAACATGAAAGCGGTACATGATAGAATGGTGAAGTTTGTTATTCAACAAGGTTTGTCGTTTAACCACTCTGACAACCCCGAATTGACGGCCATGATTCGAGAAACTCTTCAACCGCGCTACACCCATGTAAGTCGTACCACCCTTAGACGGTATTGTCTAAAATTGTAAGAATGTGCAAAAAAAGATTTAATTGAGTTTTTTCAAACTTTACAAACGAGTGTGAGTTAAACTAGTGATGTTTGGTCGGCACCACACGGGTTACCGGAATCCTACCTTTGTGGCATCGCTCATTGGGTCGATCCGATGCCTTGGCAATTGATGAAACGCGCCATCGCTTTTGAAAACTTTCCGTATCCACATAGCGCCGATAAATTGTTTGAAATTGTAGATGAGGTAATAACGACTTTTAACTTGAGGAAATAAAATATTATTTATGTCGTTTGATAACGCAACAAACAATACAAAGGTGGTAGAAAACTTTATCATAAAATATACACCACCTTGTTACGGGAATTTTTTCCATGCTCGATGTGTACAAGGACGGTATAAAAACTTAAAATAACAAACACGGTTCGTCGTTTGAATCCCGCTCTCCCGCTTTCTTGGCGTCCAAACTTTTTTATTTCACGACAATACTTATTGGTATGCTTTTGAAGAGTGAAGTTCGACCATGCTGTCAGATATTTGGCACAATACTTGCACCGCGCCATCTCCTGTGAGTCGGTCATAACACACAAATCATAATGAACCCAAACCTCAGGGCATCTTGGTATGTCGACCATAAAAACATTCTCGTTGGTTGTCATTGTTTGCCAGTTTAGGAGTAATTAAGATTTAAAGTGTGTTTTAGAGTTTAGTGGTTTAACAAGTTCTAGACCCAAACTATCTATATATTGTATGTGTGTTTATGTTGCATAGTTAAAAACCGGTTCCAACTATCTAGAAACGGCTACATAGCCATTGGAACCGGTTTCCAACGGTAATATTCTTTTTAAAAATGAAAAACCCGGTGGAACCGGTTTTCGGGTATAAACCGGACCTACC
Organism: Bidens hawaiensis; assembly: GCF_021521415.1. NCBI lineage: Eukaryota > Viridiplantae > Streptophyta > Magnoliopsida > Asterales > Asteraceae > Bidens > Bidens hawaiensis. The sequence continues at coordinate 4,372,392 of NW_027491024.1, forward strand.
CGGTTCCACGGGGTTATCATATTTTCCTACCTGGTCGGGTCTGGTTCCTACCCGGTTCTTGACTGGAACCGGTTCCATTTTGTACCCGATAAATAAAACCGGGTTCCAGGTTTTCATAATACCCGATTTGTGCACGTCTAGCCGGTCAAAACCAGATCGAATATAACCGAAACACGAAAATTCTGGAAATGCAAAACTGAAGACCAAACCTAGATCAGACAGAATCCCCAGTCCAAACCCAGAATTTCTTGTAATTCAAAACTGAAGACAACCAATATCAATACATGGTTGGTTAGCTTCGGTCACTCTACAATCGTGCAGTCTCCTTGAACCGCCCAAAAACATTACGCAACTCCACAGCCAAGATCAACTCGTTTTTATAGATATCAAACAGATTTTCCAACAGATGTAGGAGCTCATCCGGTGAAACAAACTTTTCAAGCCCATGAAAGTAAATTTCCATCTGATTTGGATTCAGGTAGATCAAAAGTTGACGGAAATAACTGGTAGAATCGGTTGGTGAAATGCTCCATTAAAAGTCAGGCTTGACAAAACAGAGTTGATACACATAAAAGTGGGCATCCTACATACGCATCTAAAAGGTCTGTGTTTAAATACATTTCCATACGAACCATACCCATTCTCATTCCGCCATAGTATCAAATCTATACCCGTAGTAAGTCTCAAATACAAACCAAACGCCACCATGCAAAAACCATTGGAAACACAAGAAGACTAGATTATTTAATACAAGAACAGTAACACATTGCAATGCCTTTAAGCCCTGTGGTTTTCAATAAAAATAACACAACCACAAAGGCCAAACATCTGGAGAAACAAATAGCTCCAACGTCCCAGCATTATCGTTCTGGAAATGGGGAAAGATAAAGAAAAAACAACCACCGCCCATTCATCAAGTTGAACACAAAGAGTAACTGCTACGATATACAATTTACACTTTTATACCACCCCCCAACAAATACCCATTGCATGCTGAACCCTTCATAGATGTAGTTGTCCTGGACCTTTTCGAGACGATCTTGAAGGAGGCCTGCTAATCTCTGCCCCAGGTGCAGGTCCCCTCACTTCTTCCGGTTTTTGTACCTCCTACAGAGAATCATACAAGTCTGGTGTAAACGAATCGACTCACTCAGTAGATACTTGAGATCGACTCGTTAGAAGCTCGCATCAAACTGAGCTTTAAACGAGCTCAAGCAGCGTATTAAATATATCAAGCGTGACTAGGCTTGCGTGCCTAAACAAACCTATTATATATATAACTTTTATGTATCGTATTAAATATATTTACATAACAATTATTATATATAACATTACGATAAATATAAATAAACAAATATTATTATGTTATATATAAAAACTACAATACGCTAAGGGCACGTTCATTTAAAACCAATAGCATGTTGAGAACCACAAGAACTGCATAAGAGACATATTTTGCTTCATTGAAAGATTTAAATACTGAAATATAGATGTTTATTTCTCTCTCCATTCTTTCTTTGGTTTATCCTGAGTACATATGCATATAGATGTGCATATATGCATTTAGATGAAATTCTATCAATTTTATATATATTTTTTTCAAAACCAGATCTTAAATATATTGAAATCTACATACATTTTAGTCAATTTACATAATAAATTCTACAAGATTTGATGTGGTTCTCGCAGTTCTTGACATATAATTGGTTTTAAAATAAACATTCTCCTAATACCATAAATGTGTGTGTAACTAAATAACAAGAAAAACAATGAACGAACCGAGCTCAATATTGGGCTCAGATTGACTCGTTTACACCGACATCCTACGTTTATACAGGTTTTGTAGCAAGTTTTTAAGATAGATGGAGAAGAAAGAAAACCTTTGCAGAAATGGAAATGTTGCGGGACAATGCTTGTGATTTTGAATGCAGGTGATGCTGCTGTTGTGTCTGTTGAAATCGTTGCAGCCAAGATTCAAAGTTTATACCATTCTCTGCATTCATGCTACCATCTTCTGCAAAATGATTCGGTTGCTCCTTGTTGAAGGAATACGAAGGTACTGTCTTTAAACGAGTCCTTAAAATCTTGAATGCAGCACTTTGCTAAACACCAGTAGCACCAAGAGCAAAGATCAGATACTGTGGATTTACAAATTCGGTTCTGTATTGAATTTAATGATCAAGAGCATTCACATTGGAAAACGTATAACATCCCAAACCATATAATTTAAGGAAAAGTTTTAAGAATTTTATCATATTTTGCACTACATCCGATTCCCGAAAGTATGGTATAAATATATTGATTGAATAGTGATTCCGGACTCCATATATTCATTCCATATATTTGTTGTAAGTGAAAGAAAGTTAAAATGTAATAAAGGATAAATAAGAATTATTTAATTGAATATGTATAAATATGAGGAATCGGATGTAGCGGGTTTTTAAAATAAAACAAACTTTATGGATAATATAAGTTAAACTATATGGATAAATATAAGAATTCCAATGTGAATGCTCTAAATAGTTAAACTAACCTGAGGAAGTAACATGAGAAGACCATAGAGAGCTTTTAACAACAGTATATATCTTCCAGGTTCAAGAAGCTGCATGTAAGATAGAAAAACTGAATTATTCAAGAAAAGACGAAAAGGAGAGTTGATGAACCAACTGTAAAAAAAAATTTCTAAGATGTATATACAGCAAGAAAAGCACCTGTAGCCTAAGATAAGCAAAAGTGGGAGTCTCCAAGAGGTGAATCAGTTTGTCCAGCTGGACTAAAAATCTAACATTAATATCTTCCTCAGTTAGAGATTGGATGACTGCACTTGCATGTTGGTAAGCCTGTCAAAAAACAAAAGATTTTATTTAGCATGGACAATATTTTTGTAGGTTACTAACTTACTATATTACAACAAAAGTTCTAAGGCTTGCCTGTGCTAATAAGCAGAGACTTATTATGGCCATTGATGAATGGCACCATGAGGAATATAGTGAAAGAAAGAAGTCTTTTCCAGCAGCATTAACTAGTGATAGTTTTAAAAGATCTCGTAGGTCAGATAACTCAGATGACGTAAGCAGAATCAAATTCAATGCCTGCAATACGTAAAACAAAGCGCGGATATGTTAAAAATAATTTTAAGTTCTTGGTCACGTTAACATTCTATAAGAATATAAAAGCTAACAAGAACCTGAACCATAGTGGATGCAAAATCCAGGTCTGCTTCCTTCTCAAGAATCTTAGAGAGCTCTCGGTAAACTCTTTCAGAATTTAAAAGCACACAAAGTCGGCGAATAATTAAAGCACCTCGCCTGAAAGAGCAAAACATAATAGGTCAGCAAAGAAATCCATCACAAAATGAAATAAAAAAACATAAAAAGTATATATATATATATTAATAAACATAGATCACCTTTCTAGGAGAGTGTGATCCGTCCGGAACTTATGAACTAAGAAAACAAGAAGCTGTGCAAAGTTATATTGGTCTTTTGCTATGGCTGCATGCACCTCAAGCACCAGGAGCACCACCTGCAGAAGTACAATATAACAGTAAAAACATATTTGAATTGTGATGCATATGTAATAATAAACAGATAAAGAAGCCAGGCAAAAAAAGAAAAGAAACATTACCTGATCAGAGGGATCTGATAGTGACTTCAGAAGTGTGTCAAAAATATCATTCAGAAAAGTGAGAACCTGTTAAACACATGAGATCACATATGAACTTATTTCCTTAGTAAAATCCCTAAAGTTGACATGTGTAAAAGCCAAGAGCACTAATTAACCTGATGTAAATTGACCCATTCAAATATAATTTAAACTAACTTATAGTCAAAGAAGCGGCAATGCTAAAAAGTGAATAGTATAACGCATAAAACTTCTCAGTTAGTGTACCAATTCCAAATCCATCTTATATTTCTAAAAGTACAGCAAAAATAAACTGATTATTAACTCTTATGAAGTACAAACTAAAGAGTTTAAATTTAAAAGATCTAAATTAACATGCAGCATAGGTCCATATAATGATAACTAAGTGTTACCTCTGAGCGATGTCTGTTTAAAAGGGTTGAAATCCAGTGCAATGATTCAATTCGAGTAGCCTCGTGCTCATTAGATAGCTGCCTGATAAATTGATATAATAAAACAAAAATCAAGATAATATATCCAACACAAACACTCTAGTATGTTCTAAATACATACATATTCATCACCATACTGCAAGATAACCACATCACTAGTAGCGTAATTTTACTATGGTTTATGTTTTTATGTTAACATATTCTCAATACAATATATTTTAACTTTAGTGCTAATGCCAACCTCCTTGCAATGGAGAGAATTGCTCCAACGTCAAATCCTTCAGCAGGGTCTGCCTGAATTGCACGAAGCTCTTCATTTGTTTCACGGGCTACCTGATAGTCATAACTCAGTATATTAAACAAATATACAGTATCATACCATATATATATAGAAATCAGTCAAATATTTAGTAGATTCAACACAAAAACTTTAAAGGCTGAAGACTTACAACTCGTATTTTCTCTTCTTTGTCAGCTATGCAAGGTAAGATAGCTCCCAATATATCAGCATAATAAGGCACAAGCTGGTCTCCACCAAGTTTTACAAACTCATTTATCTGCACAAGTAACTTTCTAATCAACCCTCAACAAACATACGAACAAGTAACTCCTAAATAAAATCACCATATAAAATTTCAACTATAAGGTAATTAGGTAAAATATGGATATAAATCGGCATAATATTTTTTATCCTTACCCATGTTATTGCTGTCCAACGAGTAAATTCATCAGGAGCAGCTGCTCTCTGTACAAGTATTTCAGCCATGCGACCATAGTCTACAGACTTCAAGTGTAAATATATGTGAGATTAACATTGATAAGATTTATCATATCACAAAAATATAAATGAAAAACAGAAAGTAATCTAACTGGAGAGTTCTTTATCTCTTGAAGGAATTCTGAAAGTGCTGAATCAGCTTGCTGTCTGATTTCAAGGCTGGGATCACTTAACATATTAAACAAACCTGGAATAACATCATGTTAGTCAAGGATAAGTGAAGTGACAAATAGCATCCTGTTAACTTTAAACTGAAATCCCTTTACCATCAAGAAAATCAGGAAGAAAGCCCAGCATATCTATGTCTGGAACACTGTCCAATACTGTAATCCATCCCACCAAAAACTGGCGGACATAAGGATTCAACACATTCATCCGCTCTCTCAACAACGGAATAAATTCCTCAATGCTGATAAAAAGAAACAAAACTTAATAAAAATTTCCAAACATATATAAAATAGAACCAAACAGGCGAACATAAAACCAAAAATGGTCACCTAAACTGGTCGCTCTCTGTAACAATGTCCTATATCCCAACAAGTAAAACAGCAAATAAGTAGTTAGAGCCTCATAAGACATGGTCAACAGTAAATACTTATAACGTATGATGAGAACACTTGCCTTCACAAGTCTATCTAACAGATGGGCAGCACTTTGTACATTAGGATCTGAGTCAGCTGAAAGCTTACACAATGCATCAAATATCTTGTTAAAGTGAAAAATGAACTCTCCTCTAACAACCTGCAAAAGGCATGAGATTAGCTGAAATGTCTCATATCAAGAAAGCTTGATTGATGAAATTTGAATTCACTCTCACCTTTGCGATGTTGTATAAAGCTTCACAAGCATAGTAACGAACTCTGCTATCTTGATCAGAAAAAGAGTTTATCACTGGTGGTAGAATTTGCTGGCAGATTTTTTTGAAAAGTAACAGAGAACAGGAGAATAGATATTATCAAGTTAGTCGGTAATATTATGCAAAGTTCACATCAACTAGTTACTATTAAGTAAGCAAATAGATATAAAATAAAGAACGATTCTATCATCAAGTCATGTGAAATATGCTTATGATGACAGTGTCTTTTGGAGAAAAAATGAAATGTATTGATATTATACAAACAGATCCAAATTGCAATTTTCTAATCCTTCAAATGAATTAAAGAAAAATAAGGCCATAAGGGAAACCATAAGCAGGGTTATTCTTAGCAGCAGCAGCATGGAGGTTAAACCAAAGCATATATTTACTTATTTAAGTGAGATTTATGGAGCTCGGTCATATACTGTTAATCCACCTCATATCAATATTTGTGTTAAAAAAATACAGATGACCTGAGTTTTGAACTTTAGATATCTAAAAGGCCTAAGCACAGGGTCACCTCTAAATTTATGAAGTGCCTTGTTACAATCACCATGAGAAATACATGCTATAGGCTATAGCTACCAAAAATGACTTCATTTAAATGTTTTTCGCACAGCTGGAACAAGTGGCAGGCTGGTTACAACATTACTAAGCACATTTAATAAAAGATGGTGGATGGATGATTCAGATGCTGAAACATTAATGTCTATAAAGAAATAATTACACAAGCTTCTTATTTTGGTAGTTAATATATGGTTTGCTGAAGCAACTTCTATATAGTTCAGTCAATCATGTGAAAACAAAATTCCCAAACCTATTGGTCCTTTTTCTAGGACATAATGATCTGAAATAGCCCTTATAATAAAGAAAACCTACAAAATTTATGCTAAAAAAATAGTAAGGCAATTTGCACATAACATTTTATCAAAGACAAATAACTACAATATAAGAACCATAGCCTCTAATGTCTCACACAAATTAATGAATCAGTAAGAAGAACATACATAGAGAACTTAATGTCTAGTACAGGTATAACACCACCATGTAACAATTTCTTCAAAATATTGACCAACCGCTGTGTCTCACCTTGCTATCATGCACGAAAATGGCAAAGAAATTAACACTCGTACCCTAAAATCATATATCAATATGGTACACCATAAAACTGAATGTGATTTGGGGGGGGGGGGGGCTAAAAGAATTTGAGAAGACTGAATAATCTTGCACATTCACATGTAAAAGAGATGTCAAAACAGTTCAGAATTCAGCAACACACTTTCAAGTAGATTTCCCATCAACCAATCTTGTAAACGTCACTCTTTGTATCATAAACAACTGAGCGTTTCAAACAAAATTCTTGCATGTGCACGAGTAAAATTAAGAAAGTTTTAGGAACCAATTACTAAACCCCTGATCCAAAGTAGATCATCCTCCATATTGATAAAGTTTTTCATTAGAGTAAGCAAGTCTACATTGGTGAAGAGACAATAGACATTTCAAGAACAACAACAAAGACAAAAACCTAACAAAAAAGGAAGAGAAGCTCGCCTAAAGCCCCAACTACGATATAATGATTCAACTTTTGACCATCATATGTAAACTGAACATGAAACACCTACAGTTCAATCAGATGCCCCTTCAATTAATTTGGAGAATTCTGCTTATGAATTTGGTATATAAGTTTAATCATATCTAAATAAAGATTACATATATCTATAACCATATACAAATTATCTACTATGTAGACTTTGGAATGCCTGGTTGATGTTACACACTTCCTGAGTTCCTGGAATCATTACTGATTCACCTCTATAGTCTCAACTGAGCCTACCCAACTAAATGTAAATAAAAGACTGCTTGTTGTTTTAGTAATACATAGTAAAATAATGAATTAGCAAATAAACACAGATACACAAAAACAAAAAAAGGAAGTTGACTGATCATCACTAAGTTATCTTATTTATAATTGTACCCAGCTATAGACCAATAAGTCAATTTACAAAGCCACCATAGGTACCATACAAGTTACATACTTTGTTCTTTGAAGGAATAACTGGGAGAGACTATTCACTAGCTCACGTGCATTTTCTTAGAACATATTTCATGTAATACTATGTAATGCCAAAAAGATCCTAGATTCTATGTAATGCTTAGGGGCATTCCAAAACTAAGTCACCTCTATAATGTGCCAATATGTATGTTATTCTTCAGGAACCTTAACAGAAAACACACAGCCTCACAGCATAAACAAAAAACGATCCTAAAGAAATAATCATGGCTGTTCAGGTGATATTAGAAATTGAATACAGTCTAATTATGAAAATAGCTCGCACAAATCAATCAAGAGTGACAAGTAGCATCTCTATTCTCTACAACCAGACCATCAGCGTATCACTGGGCAGTAGGTAGTCAATCCGATTGATGTGATGATGCAGTTAGCATAAGTAATACACCGAGTGCAGAAATCTAACTAGTCACTAGTGTATCATTTTCAAACTCTATATAGCATATGAAAAAACATTACACGAAAGAAAGAAAGAAATGAATGAATGAATCGAAACCTCTAGATGTTGTGCAGCTTCAGAACTCAAACCAACAGTAGCTGCAGCCAAGCCGATCAACCCTCCCTACAAAAAACAACATGAAATTAGAAGCAATGCATATGAAATGAATGAGAGTATTGTTATACCTTTCGGTGATTGGCTTGAGGAGAGTAAGTATACTCATGAGTGAGCAAATGAATGACAGCAGTAATCTTATCATGATCACCAGCAGCTGTCAATTGCTTGACAATTCCTTCAACCTGAACACACATCCAAAACCCTAAGTATAAGTCGAAATCTAAACAATTAAAATATCATTATTAAATAATAAAGAAACCTCTAAGGCTGCATTCTTCCGCTTCTCATATAGCTTATCGGAGAGGTTTCGTAAGACGGCGGCCGGAATGGCGGTTAAAGCATCGGCGGCCATAATAATAATAATAATAATAATAATAATAATAATAATAATAATCAGAAGAAGAAGAGTAATAAAACTGAAATAGTCGTCGGATGATAATAATTAAAGTCGTTTTCTGATCTTCTCCTGCTGGAATCGGAACATCTCCTCCGTCATGGAATTGAATTGGAAGAGTTGTTGGAGGATCTGCTGGAATGAATGAAGAACAGACTCAATTGAATTGAACGGAAGCTGTTGCCGGAGATCTGTCGGAAGGAAGCGAGGGTGGTTAGTAATGGTAATGGTAATGGTAATGGTAATGAATAAGAAAGGAAAGAAGGCGTGATAAGTTTGGGAGTTGATCACAGAAAGAAAGACAGACCTTTGCCAGCTTGCTTTCGACCCAACCCCAGCCCAATCTTAAATCCTTCTTAATTGTTAACCTTATTTACTTATTTTTCATAACATTGTATCTTATTAATGAGCAAAATCGGGACCGGTACCGATTTGGTACTGTCGATATCGAATCGGTACAAAAGTTTTAAATTTCGGGATCGGTACGCTACCGGTATTTCCCAATTTTTTACCTCTGGTACCAGTATAATCCCGGTACCGTCCCGGTACCGAACCGAATATTTCGATACCGGTACCGGTACCAAGAATTAAGGATATTCGGGATCGGGACCGGTCCGGTACCATGCTCATCCCTATTGTATCTTATATTAATCAATAATAACTCATCATACAAACTCTAAAAATGAAGCTCCGATTCATACTCATTTATTAAACAAGCTTATTTTAAGGTTTGAGCTTGGGATCGGACTCGTTTAGGCTCGGATCTATCGAGTTTTTTCACGAGCAACTCGGTTCGTTTGCACCACAAAGTTTATAATAAGAAAATTGATTTGCGATACTTTTATTTTTTTTTAATATAATAATAACAACTCTTATTTGTTTAGACGCATGTAAGTTTTACTATTGTAGAGAATAGCGCATGTTGACTCTACTTGTCTTGAAAATTTGATATAACCAAGGCTTAATAGAAATGAATCCAAAATATTATGTGTATGGCTTACTAAATAACATATTTTTTTGTTTTGTTTATAGTAGGATAACAAAAGTTATCCATTTTAATATTTGACATGTTAAAACATATAAAGTGTTAAGTTCTTCTCTCATACAACTACAAGTTTCAATAAACTAATGGCATTTAAGGTCTTTGTATTCTTGTAGTCATCCTCCACTTGGTATAGATGTCCTTGATGATTTACATCACCATCCTAAACAAAGAGAAGTGATGTAGATACCATTTGTACCATCCAACCTTTTTAAAGACTAACAAAAATTATTCATTTTTTCATCAAGAGCTCAAAACTTAGTTTCTCCTAAAATATCTATAAAACTTTGTTTGCCATTGACTATCTGTATGATGAAGTTTTTCTCATTCATACAGGTTTAATTATGGAGCTATCATATATTTTTTTAACCAAACAGGCCAAAAGACAACATATTTCTTGTGGCATAATATCAAAATCCTATACTCATTTTTTGTCGAATAAGAACACGTGATTTGCCTAAGGTGTCCGTGTCACACAAATCCGTTTAAAATTCAATTTAGGCCGTAATTAGTGATAGTAATAAGGATGAAGGATTTGTGGTCATCATAATTCGGGATTAGCCAACTAGATAAGAGATGCTTGATGATGATAGATGGCATTCTTATATTTGAAATAATAATAATAATAATAATAATAATAATAATAATAATAATAATAATAATAATAATAATAATAATAATAATAATAGGTAACTCATAGTAAATTAAGATGCAGCTAAGATGCAACGTCACGTATTTTGTACAACTAAAACAAAACATATGTTTAACAATTATGACAAGACTTTATTTATATTTCTATTCTAGAAAACACGTGTCATAGTCTTTAAAAATATTATAAGATCATGTGAAAAAAAAAATATAATAAAGTATTTCATATATAAAGAAACGGATGCTATGTATAAAGAAATTGATGTTATGTGTGAGATTTTAAACATTTTTCAAACAACAACTTTCATTATAAGACAAAATTAACAAGCCACTAGAAGCCACAACAAAACAACATACAACTTAAAAGAAAATTTTTACACCGAGTATGATTATTGTTAGTATTGTAAGCTATTTAAGAACACCCAAATCTTTTTAAAGACTTTTTTTTAAAAAAATTCTGATTACCATAACAAAAATTATAATATTTACATTATCTGATAATTACATTAGTAACCTATTGTTTTTCCAAATTACAAACAATGTATCACTGCATATGCTTGACAAATAAACCTAAATTCAAAAATTCAATTAGATTGCAATAAAATTTTTTTAGAGTTGTTGCAATTGAACTCATGTAAAGCTTTTTCGATACTTAGACTGTCTGCATTAGTTCAGGGCAATTCTTTCTTTAAACATCCTAGTCAGCATGTCACATCAGCTTTCCATTCATTCTTTCAACAAACATTTTTTATCTACAACAATACAGTTGACAAGTGGATTCTCATGTTTCATATTGACAGTGGATGATGATTCTTATGGTTCATATTGCCATTGGTTAACAAAAAAATAAATTATAATACAAAACACTAGATTTGGAACTGAGTTGATAAAAAAATAAGACAAAGGGGTTCATTAAAAAATGGTAAAAGATAAAAAGGGTTGATTGGTAAAAAAAGGATAGGGTAGAAGATACCAGGTTAATCATACAAAAATATTTATAAAAATATATAATAGATTAACTACATAGAAAAATTAAAAAGAGTCTTTGATTTAAAAGTAAAAGACTAATATAAAATAAATGAAAAACACTAGTTTGGTAAATAGTTTTCAAGGAACACCAAAATGGTAAATACTTTTTCCACCAACACTAGTTTGGGAAAAAAACTCTTCATTCTTCCCACAAACAATCTCATAATTTCCACATCACCAACATTAGGGACCCACCAACCACCATCCTTCACCATTCTTGAGGAAGGATTTTCAAGGATGGATGGCCTCCACCTCCGCAATACATGTATTTTCCATCCTTCTAACAAATCTTCTCCACATAAACCATGGATGGCCTTGGTGCGGAAGGTCTTATTCAACACTGAACATTGCTCTATATATATTGGATTTAATAGTCCAAACTTTTTCAGTATATTTTCTTAATTTATTTTAAATGTTTAGAATTTGATTTGTTTAATTCAATCATCATAGATCAGTAACATATCCTATTGTTTTGGTATTAAAGGATATGTTAAAACTTAAAAGTATTTATCTTTAATCCAAACTTTTTCTGTTTTGGGTAAAATAAAAAATGCAGACTTATAATTATTAAAAGTATTGTACATGTGAACCAACCAAATTCCACCTACAAATTTTGATGACTCATACCAAGTTGCTTTTTTCTCTCTTCATGTGTGATACCTGACCTTTTTTCTATATCTAAATAACATTTAACAAATAGCTAATACTCTTTAACAATGATATATTATACATGGGTTAATAAAACATGGGGGTATATTCAAAATCACAACTCTATTTGATATCACATCACATACCATCATGAAAAATTAATATCGTCTGCACTCCTCGACATTAGTCATGTTAAACGATCAACAATACTAATCAGATAGCTTGGCAGGTTTGGTAACAGTTCAGAGGGATTCACGTTAAAACATGTCATTTCAGTACAGGTTAAGACGGATAGGGTAGGGTAGATCCGATCCATAAACACTTGTCTTTTCGTTCTTATATTTTAAATTAGAGTAGGAGAACCGTATTGTTAAAATGATTATCTGATTCTTGAAACAAAACCGTTGACGGTTTTATGCATTGTGACTACACTTGGGGTCAAAATTGTCACCTTGTGTTTGTACATATGACACATTTTCAAAGACATCATATAGTTATTAGTTAAAGGTTGCTGCTATTCAAGTTGATCCAAAAGTGAAATCTGAAAACTCAAAGCAGCTATATGGCACAACATCTCACCTGAAAACAACAGCATTCTTTGCAGAACCATCCAGAATGAGCCCTGCACGTCGCATTTTTATAAAAAAGACATATATCCTACTAATAAGATGACCCTATATGTTATTTTTTCATAATTTGCAGTTGCCAGTTGGAATATAATTTGTGAAGTGTTACATTACATGTTTTATACAGCACTGAGCTGCCACTAAAAAAACTAAATATGCTTGTTTAAACTTGTTCATTTCCCTTCAAAATGTTATACTTGCAAAGTGGGCAGGTGGCATTCATCTTCAGCCATTTCACAATGCATGCAGCATGGAAATGATGGTTGCAGGGAAGCGAATGAAGCTCTACTCCATCTTCATATGTACTTAAACATATGCAGCAATCCTGAAAAAAAAAGATTTTAAATATCATCAAATACCTAAAATACCCTTCCAAGGTCCAATTAAGAAAAAGCACAAACTTACAGCATCATCAGGTAGCAGAACACGTTCAACAGCCAAATAACCAACACTTGATTCAACAGGAATCATTCTACCAAGAACATCAGGCTTGCCATCGTTATTATCACTTGACGCCTGGAAATTGTATTTAGGAAGGACATTGAGGTCTGCCTCTGAAGCACCTTCCTGCAAATTACCATAATATGTTAAACAAGCTCATGATAAATATAAAAATTAAAAAAGATAATAATATTATGCCGTTACTTCTCACCTGGCCAGCAACTGCATACAAAATGGCAATTATGCAGGGCAGGCAACAACAAAGAGCAATTCCAATTAAACATGCCAAAACAAAACAGAAGATTGCAAAGAACACATCAAATGCCAAAAACACCACAGTCAACCTGCAATCGTCAAATACTCAATGTTTCTGTGTTCTGTATTGATATTATATCAGTTGAAGGGTGAAGACATACCAGTACAGACGTGGAGCATTGTGAAGAAGAACCTCGCCTCCAGAGACCATCCAGTAGAAGCCAGTTAGCCACCAAACGAATGATATCATCGTATTAAGATTTTCACATCTTTTAGTGTAGCTGAAAACATTTCCTATATATTAGTGGGGAGACTTTACTATGGATTAAGTAGCATTTAGGGTGTCAGAAATCAGAATAAGGTCGTTAACTTCGGTGTGATTTGAAACACTTGAATACAGTTTTTCTGCAGCGAGAAAAGACTTGTTCGAACCTATTACCCACCCACATTATAAAGGATGCCATATACCAAGACATACAGAACAAATGCAACACTTAACAGAAAACAACATTTTTAATAATAATAATACTAAAACACCACCAACAAACAACTATACTTAAGATTTATATTTCGAGGGGGTGCAATACCCATTTATGACAGTCTCGGTGAAACTCCCAGGTGCACTCAGAGGGTTGTTGAACCCTAGCGAGCAAAAGAAATCCAACTTGTTTAGGGTTTTAATGCCGCCTGAGATGGATTCAAATTCAAGTTGAGCTTCCACCAACGCCCAAATCATGGGTTGGGCAAAGATTGTTTTCAGTTTCAGAATATTATTTTCATTTCCCGCAGTCAATCCACACCCGCGTCTGCCCACCACCACCATCAACTCCAAGAGGACCACCACCGACTACCACGAAGACCACCTCCTAGAAGAGCAGCAGCACCACCACCATTTTCATCCCCACCACCGCGTCATCCGGTGGACAATCAGACTGTTTTTTGTAGTTTTGCTTTTACACGCAACCAGTTGATCTGCTACTCACTGGTGTTTGTTTTAGTTACAGCGGTGGTAATTTGGGCAGTAGCAGCCACTATCGTTTCCCAACAGAAAAATCACAATTCAAGACCAAAAGAAAACATAGTGTATCCAAACTACCTAACGGCTGTAAATTATCTTACCAATTCAAGTCTATCCCTCTTATATGACCAGGATGAGAACGAATCTCTAAGCCTGATTTCTGACACCTTAAATGCTATTTAATCCAAATCAATCTAACTTTCACACCCTAAATGCTACTCATTCTGATTTTCACATCTTGTTCGGTTCAGTTCGTTTACAGTCTACAAACGCTCATTTTCACAACAATCTAACTTTCCATATGACCGAAACGCACCTGATTCTTTTAGAAGTAAAAAAAGCCCCAATTCTAACCTCCTCCTCCGCCTCCTGATCATCATCATCATCATCATCAGTATCAGTGCCCCGTATGGTTTGGTCTCTCCGCCTTGTATACTCCAGCCACACCAGCACCACATGGAGCGCACACTGGACCGCATAACCGCAAATCCAAACCCTAACCGGGACGTTCGGTTTCTCATCCAATGTGCAGATCATCATCACCACCGACACCGCCATAAAGGCGATGTTCCACGTGAGGTCTAGGGCCACCACCGGCTTCGAGTAGCTCCAGTCGGCTCGGCTCGCCTCCAGCTGCCGCGCTGCAGTCTCTCGAACAAGCGTATGACGTCGGCCAGAGAGTGCGTTGCCGGAAGGATGACGTGGCGGGAGTAAGGGTGCACTGGTTGACGTCTCCGCCATCTTCAAACTTGGATGTCAATGTGAACGTCACGGGTGGGTTTCTCAGGACAAACATAAACAAAGGCGCAAATTAATTAAATACTTTTATATATATTATTATAATAGCAAACAAATAGATAATTGGTATAACCCGATCTTATAATTAAACTGGAGATCACAAACATATTCTGGTCCTGAGCCACCCGTTCCTCAAAGTATTATATATGAATATCAAACATGAGTCTTTATTAAAAAGCTTTAGACTTACTACAACTACTATATTAGAACTATTAGTTTTATATTAATGGATATAGTCAAAAAATAACTACTCGTATTATGTATGTTTACATATGACAAGAAATGGATAAGAAAAAGATGCAATTGTAATTGTGAATAAATATATTTTTTTGAGGGAGTCTAATTAAATTTTAAATTTGTATGAACATGCTCATCTAATATTCTCACAAAAAACATCATCTAAATGAATTAACTTTATTATTTATAATCATCATCTAAATGTTAATTAACAATGATTTTTTTAGTTTAAAGTGAGACATCAGACTTTATTAAAAAAAAGGAGGTTTGAGTTAAAGTTTTGCTTATGACAAGCAGGGGTTTTAAGTTGGAAATAGAGTTTTTAGTTTTCTCATCTACAGTATAAGGGGTTGCCTTCGGGTTGGGACTGGTATGAGCTTCCCTTCAAGGACGTACCAGCCTAGAACCCCAAGGTTCCGTCCTCGGGGAATAGAGATGATTGGGAGGAACAGTGACCCGTCAATATTCCAAAAGCTATTAAAAAAAACTAAGGCCCCGTTTGTTTTTTTTAGATATTTAAGTCTGAATCTGAATACCACATCTGAATGTTAAGAGGTGGTTCAAATGTCTGAAATCTGAATCATTAAGAGGTGGAGGCTAGAGACAAACCTCTAGTCGTCGGAGATGGAGCCTAGTCTCCGGGTTAGAAGTTAATGGAGGCCGGAGACAAACGTATGTTTTTTTGGGTTAAGAGGTTTTCAGACCCATTAAAAGCTCTTACTGGTTCAGATGCTATTAAGACGCTGAACCTCTTAATGTCAGAAAAAGAACAAACAGCCCCACTTCTGATTACGTCTGACCGAATCAGACCTTTTCCTCTATTCAGAGAAAAGAGGCAAAAACAAACAGGGCCTAAATGTTAATTGCAAGTTGTATACGTATTACCTTTTTACCCTTCATGCCTAATAAAATTTGGAGTCTGCACGATTTGGTTCGATTATTAGCCTAAATTGAAACCAAAGTCTCCGGCTAATCTATTTTATTAACCAAAATAGGTTAATCGGTTCGGTTTAGTCGGTTAGTTTGTTGGTTTTGGTTCAGTACGGTTAATTTCGGTTAATAACTAAAACCAAACTTGGACTATAATTTTGGCCATGAAATGCATGAAAATGAGGTATAAATACATGAAATGGAGGTATAAATACTTGAAGTGTAGCTGTGTAGGTATAAATGCATCAAATAGAGATATAAAACATGGAGTCAAGGTATAAAAGCTAAAATGTATGAAAATATGAATGGTTCGATTCGATTTTTCGGTTAACAGAGGGTAAAAAAAATGACTAACAATTTTCGACTAATAATGGTTTGGTTTTGTCAATTTCCGGTTTGGTTTTCATCTATGGTTTGGTTATTGTTTACCCTTAAATCAAACACGCTCAAGTTGCATCATCGCATGGAGTTCATTCTCTCTAATCTTAAATAAAACTTAAAAGAATTCTTAAAGACATGTAGCTATGAACGGTGAAACTACAGGATTGTCTTGTGGATCAAAACAGAATCAGGATCAATTGTCGGTTTTAAACCGATTCAAATAGGTCCGAGTTAAAACAGATTGGATCAGAGCAGCTTCATTAGCTATATATTTTTTTTTATTTTATTTAGTTTTAATGCTAACATACTTGTAAAATACAGTTTTAACACATGGACCTGAATTCTGAAATCCTAAATCCTTGTCATTCATATAACAAGACATAAAGATTCTAACAAATTATGCGTGTCGTGTAGACATGATGCATTGTTTCAAGATTTTGATTGATACTAAACTAGATTTTGATTGATACTAAACTAAACCTAATTCTAGTCTTTGCAGTTTATGTATATATACATGTATTTTAAAGATAATAATAAATCAAGAATCAGCAAATGAAGCATACACATTTCAACTTCAAAATACTGTCTACATAAATAAAACAAAAACTATATTTTACAAATCAACTAAAACAGAATCAACACTTGACTCCATGTTCTTCATGAGAGATATAACTCTCCAAGCAAGATTCTTGTCCACATTCAACCAATTGCAGCACAAAAACATACACTCGGAACTCGCTGTAGACCCATCACCATCAACTCTATAAAAACAGTTATCATCCCTACAAACCGCAAGCCGAAAAGAGTTCACCTGAATAACTCCCATATTATGCTGTACCTCAAATTCAGACACTTCATTTGAAACTTTTGCATATAGAATGCGAATCAATGAGTTGTCATCAGTAACAAGATCCTTCAAACTGCGTAAATTTAATGGAAAACAATACGCAAACTCAACTTCGGTTCTTTCGGCTCCAACCATGGTTAAAACCTCATCCTGGTGTAAAATCTTGACTTTTTGACCTTTCTCCATTATCAAAACTCCTTGTGTTACTCTTTCATCACAAACCTGTATCGGGGCCGTTTCTGTAACTTCATCTTTTATGAACTTAAAGTTGGGTGTCAACGAGCTATTAATAAGCGTGGCCGAGGCATCGGCTTTAACAAAATGGGTTGTCGGGAAAGATACGGTTTCATTATTTGCTGGATAATAACACTGTGATCCCAGTTCCGATTCGATTCTTCCTTTAAGATAATCCATATTTTTTATTTCACCGTGCACGAGTATTACATTTTTTGGAGACAAAAATTTCACAAGATCCATTATTCCCTTTTCATCGGTATGTGGACTAAAAGACAATCGATGAATCTGAAAATAAAAAATAAGTGAAAAGAAGATTTTGTAACCGAATGACGAATTCAAATAATTAAATTATATTTTCTTTACCTTGCAGCGGACATCAATTTGTGTATCTTTGTCCACATCCACTTTCGTGGTTTTATCAGACAACTTATGGCCCACGGTTCCAGCAAAAACATTTAATTTGACCTTTGAAGGTTAAGCAAACATACATGTCCAGCATAGTAAGCACGGATCTGAAGGTCTTTATCGACTTGCACAGTTTGCTTGATATCCACTGCAGTAACTAAGTACATGGACATCGTTTAATATTTAAAAGAAAACATTTCTTTTTTCAACATAAAAAAGAAGGCGGTACCTTTTTTCAAACAATTAAGAATGTTGTCATTAGTAAACTGTTGTTCCTCTCCCCTTCCAAGCATGACTTTGCGATAATCATCGAGCATAAGGCTTTGGTAGGATACTGTAAAAGAAGGAAGGCAACATATACACAACTTTGCTGCAATTGAATGATAGTTCATCTAATTAAAGTTAAGAGAGTATTGTACCGTCATGTAAATTGGTCCATTGTAACCACAAACTTGAGTGAAGTAAGGAAGGGCTCCAATATGATCCAAGTGACTGAAAATAAATAAATAGAATATATTCAAATCATCATAGTAATATTCGATTACATTAAAGGAGAAAGCTTACAAGTGAGTGATAATAGGAGAGAGTGTTATCAAAGTCAGAAATTCGAGAGAAATCAGGGTGGCCCATATGCAGTCCAACATTATCTTCTTCCCGTTCATTGTTACCTACCTCCTGTCCTGCACCTAGAACCACGCACTCAATCGCCATTTAATTGATTTTGATTTTCTGCAGAAACCAGTAAATAAAACCCATGGACCCGATTCAAATGCTGCCGGGTGGGTCGTAGGGTAATACACTCCTTCGTTCTGCGCAAGGATGATCGTGGAGGCTTGGCGGTAGGGTAGATAGGATCAGTTTGTTCAATTATTTGTAAGTTTTTATCTATTTTCACGAGCTATGTTTGAGATCTCGTAAGTTAAAACGACATGAAGTATCGGTTAATGAACAAACATATCAATATCAATATTGAACAAACATATGTCGGCTTTGGAGTACCGGGTCATCCTGAAGTATCGGTTAATGATCCCCTTGTTTCCGGTAGATGAGTCGTGCCCGGTTTGCCGTAAGGTTTGTTTGGATTCTTTTGGCGAGCATGCGGTTCATTGCAAAGAGTTGCCTGGGTTTAAGTACATGCATGATTTGGTGAGGGATGTTCTATGCAATGTTCTTAAACGAGCCGGAATTTCGGCTAAAAAGGAAACCCCCGTAGACTTTCTTACGGATCCTCAAGAATGAAGATCTACATTACGACCGGCCGATATTCTTGTTTTTGGGTGGGCATGAGGAAAACACACTTGTATCGACCTCACAGGAGTGTCCCCTCTTGTTGGGATTAGTGACAATGGGTTTGTAGCATGTCAGACAGCATTGAAGGCGGCATCGAGCAAGGTTGCTAAACACGAGAGAGCTTGTTTGGACAATCAACACGTGTTTATCCCCTTCGCCTTTGACACTTTTGGTTTCTTAGCTCCGGATGCCGTGGACCTTTTGAATAGGGTTCAGAAAGTTGCGCATAGTAACATATCGGCCCATAAGAATTGAAACTTTGTTTTTAGTAGGATTGGGTTTGCTATCCAAAAGGGGGTTGCGGCGCAGCTTGTTGCCCGCTTACCTGCCACTTCATTGTAAATCGTTTGGATGTTTCTATGAATTTTAATGAGTTATTGTTTAAAAAAAAACTCTAAATTCACATAGTAATTTTATTGAAGCATTTATGTTTAAACTATGCTGATTTATTTTAGAAAACCAAAATAATTGATGGGTTAGACGGGTCAACCCGCAAACCATCAAGTAGAAACAAACACGACCATTTAGCTAAACATGTTCACGAGTTCGACTAAAATTTGCAAAAGTCATGTGTTAGGTCCGTGTTGTATAAGATATTCACAGTGGCCCTATTCGTATATTCGCTTACCTACAACCACATGTACGTTAATGAAAAATGTATAAAAAACCATTCTATGAGCATCCGGTTATAATTAAACAATAACATTTAAAGATGCAAACTGCGAGTCAGGAAATTAACGTGCATTAACATTCCGATAAACTAATGATTCAACATAATTCTAAAAATAGACATATTACATAAACGTGCATGTCTTTAAAGTTATACGAAAAACAAACTACATAATAGGACACGTACATGAACTAATAAACGACCACATAATTATAATTAAGGTTGCATCTATCGATCCTTTGATGTCTTCATGGTAGCTTGGAAGAGTCCATATTTGATTTGATTGCTTCAATCATGAAAAATCAAACAAAACATATTTATTATCATTAAGAAATGTGAAGAATACTTAAAAAATTGCTCAAATAAGAGATGATTTGTGTCTATCTTTGGTCATCAACCTAGATCAAAGATGCCATTGTACAAATAATATATCTTATTTTATTCTACACTTTCTCGGGACTATTTTGTGTTGGAAATCAGAATGAAAAGAACAAAATCATTTTGATCAAGAACAATTAATCGATCAACTCTTTTTATTAACATAATCAGACTAAAAATAAGAACACACATAAATCATTAACCCTACCAATCTATTTTATTTTATGCTAGACTTAAAACCTAGACCATGTATGACGTCTTAAACTCTTATAAATGATTTATCATAATAAAAGATAAACATAATGACTTTAAACAACTCAATAAACTTAAATAACCGATCCAAACTCAAACTCTGATACTTTAAACATTTATCAAGATATTAACCATTCATTTTGTTCGATTTCTTCTAGTATTCAATGTAAACCTTTTTTTTATGAAATTATGAGACCTAGCTATCAGAAAATATAAATTTAATTATTGAAATTATTATTTTATTTAAGGAAATCTTACAGTGTTAATGTTGCTCACTTGCTCCCAGAGATGGATCCATTAGGTATATGCCCAGCCCACTGTTGCAAATACTAAACAATAATTAATGTATAAAATTAATAAAGTTATAAGAGCTAAAACATATATTAATTTCTGGTATTTTTAAGAGCTAAATATAATATGAAACAAAAATAAACATAGAAATATAAACTAACATTTTTTGCTGCCGTGCTGAAAGCTTCCCGATGAGGTATTTGAGGATTCGAAGCCTTGATGCGTTGTATTTCCTCTCTAATAGTTAAAAATAAAAATGTCGTAAAAATAATATATAATAAAATAAACAACTAGTACATTAAAACAAATTGATAGTTTGGTTGTGAACTCATTTCATGAACCGATTGTAAGCAGATGGAAGCCTGTGTTTCTTCTCAGGTGCTGCATATATGACCAAACATAATTAAGTTATTAAAATAATAATAGTAACAATAATAATAATAACAACAACAGCATCTGTAATACTTTAAGAAGTAAAAATAAAAATTAATATCGATCGAAGAGTACGTTTGACAACGAATGGAGCTTTTGGTGACGAGGGTTCATTTGATGTCGATGATGAAGACGAAGAAACTTGACCCCTTTTGAAATCACTCGCCTGTTTTCGCAGGTTTAACACACAAAAAGAAAAATCTTAAATTATGTAAGAAAGAATTAATTAGTTTAAAAATTACAACAGGAAACATATTATTTCTTGTTTTATTTCATTGTATATATATATGATTACAAAATATATTCATAAGGAAAAACTTATTATTTTAAGGAGTGCTAAATTTTAATAATTATCCAAGTTATTTAGCCTACAAAAATTTATAACAACAATTTAATCAAATCAATGATATATACTCATAATTTTCACTTTCTTTGTTAAGAGAAATATCACTCACATGATCATCTTAAACATCTGTTATATTTGTCGCTCACACAAATTAATCTCTTATGGCGAAATATGAGTGAAAATCAAATTTAACAAAATATAAACCTGAAAAAGAGGAAGTGAAGGAGACTGAAAATGTTTGATCGATTTAATGGTTTCAAATCGAGCCATAAACTTCCATTGGGGAACAATTTCAAGGGTGGTAGGGATGGAGGATACTTCAAATTCCTGATAACAAATGATGGTTTTCTACATTTTCATAACACACACGTCCTCTTCAATGTAACTCTCCTGTGTGTATGTGTGTTTTTCAAGTTTCAACAAACCATTTCTTAAACTGTATAGTAAAGCTACTTGTCACACTACTTATCTAATAACATCCATCATATCAATTTTCAAATCACTTAAAAAAGGAAATATCTATCATCTCAATCAAATTTCATGCAAAAACTTGATACCGAAACAACTCTTCAAAAAACAGCAACCAACTAAGATCTCCCAACGCGATCCAACATCGAATCACAAACCTTTACCGCATCAATATTATCTCCAACATTATGGACGCGAACAACATTAGCCCCACCCAAAACCGCACACGTAACAGCAGCAACAGTCCCCGGGTCTCTCTCAACAGCCGAAGCCCGACCACAAATCTCCCCTAAAAACCTCTTTCTTGAAGGCCCGACTAACAAAGGTGCACGCGAAACCCCTAAACTCTTTCTCCCGATCTCACTCCTAATTCTCTTTAAACCCATCAAAATCTCCAAATTATCCTCGGTCTTTTTAGAAAACCCGATCCCGGGGTCAAGAATAACCCTCCATGCAGGCACACCCGATAACTCTGCAGCGCTTACGCGCTCATACAACTCATCACCAACTTGTTTACAAACATCATCATACTTCAAATGCTAACTGTTTTGCATTGTAGATGGGTCCCCTCTCATATGCATAGTAATATACGGGACTTCAAGATTAGCAACCACCTGATACATATCAGAATCTAGATTTCCGCCTGATACGTCATTAATAATATGAGCCCCTTTGTTAACTGCTTCTAAAGCAACTTGTGAGTAAAACGTGTCTATAGATATTAACTTTCCTTCAGTTTCTGGTAATTCAAGAATCTTTTCAACAACGGGTATTAACCGATCGAGTTTTTCTTCAACTGAGATCTTGGTTGCCATTGGTCTTGTGGATTGAGCTCCCAGGTCGATTATGTCGACTCCTTCGGATATCATGGTCCGAACACGCGATACAGCGGACCCCACAGAATCAAACTTTCCTCCATCACTAAAACTATCAGGAGTCAAATTCAAGATCCTCATGACAGAGGTTTTCTTTGACCAATCCCATAACCGGTTATTGACTGGTAAAACGCGTCTCAACCCGTCTTTTCCTATCAAAGATTCCCCACCTAATTCTTCCCAAGACTTAAAAAGTCCTCCTTTTGAGAAAGAATGCCAGCATGCAACCGTATCATGGTCAGCATCCGACCCCAACAAGTCAACTAACGGTTTCTTTCATGCGGAACAGTGAGAATCTCAGAGTTAATTCTGTATTTACCATAAAGCAGTATGTCTAAATCAATGGGCCGCGGGCCGTACCTAATACCTTTGGTTCGGCCCATTTCTTTTTAAACGTAAGGCTTCGTTAAAGTTATTAAGCCTATCACCCACATTGCTACCTATAGCTATTACTACTTGTTGTTCTTGTGAATGGACTTGCATTGAAGCATCCGAGGAGAAGTTAAAAAACGAAATAGACGCTGCGTGAAAATGTTGTGAACAATATCAATAATGTAGCTTCAGATTTGTAAAAACAAATAAATATTAGTAATGTTTAGGATCAGAATCAGCGTGATTAAAGAATAAGAACGAGTGCAAGCTAATGTTGATGACCGTAAGTGCTTGAAAATATTCATCAGATGCCTTCAAATTAATTAATGAAATAAAAATCTGCAAAGCCCAAAATGATTACAAGTGAGTAGCGTGTCAAACTTTAACATAAAAAATAAGCATGATTTTACAATTAACGTATGAAATAGAATAGTATTTCATTGAACTCACTAATGGGTTGTAGGTTCGGAATGAAATTAATGAAACAAACTAGAAATCAACACTGAACTCTTGCGTGATAGCAACATCGATTAGCTAACAGCTGTAGAGATTCTATTGATACGGAGGGTCTCGATTAAATCATCAATTTCATCTTACCCTTCGTTTTCCGGCCAATCTAATTGTTGGATCTAATACACTCCTTCGGGTCTGATGTTTGGTAGATAGGATTATAAAAAGGGTAGTTGATAATTTTATGGAAATGTAATATATATATGTTGACTCGTTTAATATTTTTATTAACTTTTTTATCTATATCTATACTAGCTTTAGAAACCCGTGTATTACATGGGATAAATTAATGTATAAATTACAATGAATAATTTAATAGAAATAAAAAATATATAATTAAGTCCTTTTATATTACGTAAAAAAATATATTACAAATATTGTTGTTTTATATCATAGAAAAATTGAATTTTAAATTAAGAATGAGTTATTCTACTATCGGTATACAATAATAAAGCAATGCCACTGGAAGCAACATTTAAAACAATGAGGCCTTTCGATGTGAAAGATTTAGCAAAAGTCTTTCGCAAAAATGTTATACGTTTCATACCCGGCCATAGAAAAAAAAGACACCAGATTTTCCTTTTTAAACAGCTTTTATGTTGTCCTTATAAACACAATGTTGTTCAACTATCACAATAGTCTTATAATGAATATAAAAAATGAAAGATTTGTCTATGATTTTTAAGACTAAATATTTGTTTAAAAATAAAAAAAAGTTTATTATAGCTTTCTTCAATATAAAGATGTCTTAAAAAATTAAATGTTAATGTACTTTTTAAGCATAAACTCTTTTATATATGCATTTCAATCTTAAAGAAAAATATATTTATGACACATAATTATTATATTAATATTTTTTTATATTAAGTATGTTTAGAATATAATTTATTGTATTAATAATTTAATCAATAGAGAATAATACTATATTTAGAACCAATTTTTTTTTCCATCAATATAAAGTGATTTTGAAGGGAATTTGACAGTGAGAATAAACCTCAGAATGACATATGTCATAATTATTTTCTTTTATTAGTATAGGTAGATCTATACTATATATAATACATCAAATAAGGGCAAATTAAGACACCTATTTTTAAGTAATTTACAACACTTAAAGCATGAGGTATATGTGCTAGTAATGGTAAACTTGTCTTTTAAACACAATCTATTCAACTTACAAGTTTGGTCCATCATCTTTAAACATATTATGTTTTTAATTTAAGTTGTAAACTAACTTCTCACCCATGCTTTTTAAACGACTATAGCCTTTTCAAACGTTAATATTTTTATAAAAAAATTACACCATAAAAACGTGCATTTTATTCTCTTTAATTTAGATATGATATTGTTATAATTTTTTTGATTTTAAATAAAT
Source organism: Bidens hawaiensis (assembly GCF_021521415.1). Lineage (NCBI taxonomy): Eukaryota > Viridiplantae > Streptophyta > Magnoliopsida > Asterales > Asteraceae > Bidens > Bidens hawaiensis. The sequence continues at coordinate 4,397,921 of NW_027491024.1, forward strand.
TAATATGTTACGTAGGGTGTTCAGTGTCGGTTTTGATGGTTTTTAAGTTAAACTTGTGAGTCCAACCATTAATACTGATTTTTTTGTCGTCCAAAACCAAACCCAACCATTGAAAGTTGAAATCGAATCATTACTAACGACCTGGTTCCAGTTTGGTTTCACAGTTTAAACTTTAATAATAAATTTAGTTTAAAATAATTATTAATTTAAATGTACCATCAATTTTAACTAAACACCAACATAATATGATACTTGAAAGGATTATAAATAATGATAATTTTAGTCACATAAATAGTAAATATTAATGGAAGATCTAGGACGTGAAATAATAACAACAAAGATCACAAAATGAATCATACTGCAATTAGGTTAATATGAAGTTGTATAGCCAAGTTATTTGTAATAAAAATATTATGTTCAATTAAATTTTAACAATATCTAATATATATTACAAAACATATCTAATAACTAATAATAAAAAACATTAAAGTGCATTCAACATTTACAGTTTGGTCTGGTTTCATATGACCGGTTGCCAGTATAAACCGCGAACCAACCGTTCACTACGTTTTGAAAATTTTGAAACTGACCAACAAACCGAAAGTATAAAAAGAAAAAGAAAAAAGAAGTCAAACCAATGACCGGTTTAAACGATTTCAAGGTTTTAACCGAACCATAAACACTTATTTTTGTTACGTGATTAACATGTCCAAACACCCGCTGCATCGCACGGGCACCCATCTAGTAAATGCAAAATATATGAATTAGTTAATATATAATAGAGCTTCAAAAATAACTCACGAGCTATGTTTGAGCTCTCGTAAGTCAAAACGACTTGAATTGGGCTCGGCTCGGCTCGGCTCGTTTACACCCCTATACACAAACAACCCGTTTGACATATTCAATATAGAGTTGTTAAGTGAGTCATGTTTAGATGTTGACGAGTCAAATGGGACACAAATTAACCCAAAATTCTACATGTATAAAAACTCATATTCCTGCCACAAACATAAACCAAACACGGCACATATATTCATAGGTTGACTCAAAAACTACGCACTCAACCTCATATTTTTTCATATCAATATTTTAGAACTCTAAATTCACATAGTAATTTTGTTGAAGCATTTATGTTTAAACTATGCTGATTTAATTTAGAAAACCAAAATAATTGATGGGTTAGACGGGTCAACCCGCAAACCATCAAGTAGAAACAAACACGACCATTTAGCTAAACATGTTCACGGGTTCGGCTAAAATATACAAAAATCATGTGTTAGGTCCGTGTTATATAAGATATTCATAGTGGCCCCTATTCGTATATTCGCTTACCTACAACCACATGTACGTTAATGAAAAATGTATAAAAAACCATTCTATGAGCATCCGGTTATAATTAAACAATAACATTTAAAGATGCAAACTGCGAGTCAGGAATTAACGTGCATTAACATTCCGATAAACTAATGATTCAACATAATTCTAAAAATAGACATATTACATAAACGTGCATGTCTTTAAAGTTATACGAAAAACAAACTACATAATAGGATAGGACACATACATGAACTAATAAACGACCGCATAATTATAATTAAGGTTGCATCTATCGATCCTTTGATGTCTTCATGGTAGCTTGGAAGAGTTCATATTTTATTTGATTGCTTCAATCATGAAAAATCAAACAAAACATATTATCATTAAGAAATGTGAAGAATACTTAAAAAATTGTTAAGAGATGATTTGTGTCTATCATTGGTCATCAACCTTCTTGATCAAAGATACCATTGTACAAATAATATATCTTGTTTTATTCTACACTTTCTCGGGACTATTTTGTGTTGGAAATCAGAATCAAAAGAACAAAATCATTTTGATCAAGAACAATTAATCGATCAACTCTTTTTATTAACATAATCAGACTAAAAATAAGAACACACGTAATTTACGTGACATAAATCATTAACCTACCAATCTATTTAATTCTATGCTAAACTTAAAACCTAAACCATGTATGACGTCTTAAACTCTTATAAATGATTTATCATAATAAAAGATAAACAGAATGACTTTAATTAAACAACTCAATAAACTTGAATAACTGATTCAAACTCAAACTCTAATACTTTAAACATTTATCAAGATTAACCATTCATTTTATTCGATTTCTTCTAGTATTCAATGTAAACCTAGCTTGTTTTAATCATAAGCTCTTGTTTGAATGAAATTATGAGACCTAGCTATCAGAAACACTAAATTTAATTATTGAAATTATTATTTTATTTTTAACTAAGCATTGTAAGGAAATCTTACAGTGTTAGTGTTGCTCCCAGAGATGGACCCATGAGGTATATGCCCAGCCCACTGTTGCAAATATTAAACAATAATTAATGTATAAAATTAGTAAAGTCATAAAAGCTAAAACATATTAATTTCTTGTATTTTTAAGAGCTAAATGTAATATATATGAAACACTAGACGGATGCTCGCGTGATGCGGCGGGTAACAAAAATCATAGTAATCATGTAACAATTAACGAACAACGTTTGAACCAATCATCACCTTTCGTCAGCCGGTTTCCGAATGTTCAAACCATAGCAAACGTTTGGTTTACGGTTTATACAAAAAATTGGTCATATAAAACCGGACCGGAAGGTCGACTTATTATTGAAACTCAATGCGTGTAATCAAACCATTAGTAACAATTCAGTTTAAAGTTTCAAAGGTTTAGTTTCGGTTCTTAATAACAAAAAAATCGAACCAACGGTTTGGCTCACAATATTACTTGGAAAACCGTTAAAAACCGAATTGTGAACACCCATACGTAATATGTAATTCTTTTATTTGAAAAGTTATAGCAATATCATACCCAAATTAAAGACAATAAAATACTATTTTTATGGTGCAATTTTTTATAAAAAATATTAGCGTATGAAAAAATTATGGCCGTTGGCAAATCGTTGGTGGGAAGTTATTTACATTTAAATTTAAAATGAATCTATGGGTAAAGATAAATGTTCAAAGTAGTAATTATTTTCTTAAATTTACAAAAGTTGAGTAAAGTTGAGGGGTTAATGTTGTAACTATTTCAAGACATTTTTCAATGGACAAGTTTGTCCTTGTCTTAGATGCTATAAAAGATGTACCTTAAGCAATAAAAATTGTAAATTACTTAAAATTGAGGTGTCTTAATTTACCCATGTCTCATGTATTATATATAATATAGATATAGATAAATAAACATAGAAATACAAACTAACATTTTTCGCTGCCGTGCTGAAAGCTTCCCGATGAGGTATTTGAGGATTCGAAGCCTTGATGCGTTGTATTTCCTCTCTATTAATTAAAAATGTGGAAAAATAATATATAATAAAATAAACAACTAGTACATGAAAACAAAATTTATAGTTTGGTTGTGAACTCACTTCATGAACCGATTGTAGGCAGATGGAAGCCTGTGTTTCCTCTCAGGTGCTGCATATATATATGACCAAACATAACAAAGTTATTAAAACAACATCTAATACTTTAACAAGTAAACATAAAAATTAATATCGATTGATGAGTACGTTTGACAACGAATGGAGCTTTTGGTGACGAGGGTTCATTTGATGTCGATGATGAAGACGAAGAAGTCTGACCCCTTTTGAAATCACTCGCCTGTTTCGCAGGTGTAACACACAGAAAGTAAAATTCTAATTAAATTATGTAAGAAAGAATTAATTAGTTTAAAAAATACAGCAGGTTATTTCGTGTTTTATTTCATTGTATATATGATCATTACAAAATATATTCATTAGGAAAAACTTATTACTTTAAGGAGTACTAAATTTTAATAATTATCCAAGTTATTTAGCCTACAAAAATTTAATCAAATCAATGATATATACTCACAATTTTCACTTTCTTTGTTAAGAGAAATATCACTCACATAATCATCTGCTATATTTGTCGCTCACACAAATTAATCTCTTATGACGAAATATGAGTGAAAATCAAATTTAACAAAATATAAACCTGAAAAAGAGGAAGTGAAGGAGACTGAAAATGATGAGAATTAGCCTTAATGGTGAGAAATGACAAATTACTGCAGTGCCCACATTTCACTGTCACTGTATCCAAAAGCCCCTTGCATGGTATCCCTACCTGCAAAAATCACCAACACATTTTTCAGACTATATATATACACACACACGTACAAGTAATCAAAATCACACCAATATGTTTATATATATATATACAGCTAGAAGCGTATTGCAGAAGTTGCAACGAACATAGCAAAGGTGCTGCTGATCTGAAGGAGTTTGAGCCGGTACTGGATCCATGTTCCAACTCTCTTTGTTTCCTTAATTATTGCAAATAGTAACCGATCAATGATCCATTGGATGATATATATAACAACTAACTGGTAATTTTGTATTAACTAGCTAGTGTATATGTTATGTGAAGAGAGATTGCATAGATATATATAGGAGTAAATTAAGGTAGCTAGGGCTAGGGATGCTGTAGTTGGTGCATGAAAAAAGATAAAAATTAGGGTTCCTACAACTAATGTCTATAGTACATCCCATTTCTAGCTTCCAAGAGAGAAAACATTTGTTTCTGTCCCCTCTCACGTGTTACATAAATTGTTATATATAAATCATAAACATATATAGCTTTAATAATTACTGTTTCCAAGCATTAATTTTGAGTCTTATTATTATGTGTTGAAATATTAAAGTTACTGGCTTATTGGTACGTGCACGACACGGATAGAAATATAGAAATCATCAAGTAAACACATATATAATTTCAAACAAGTTATCTTTTAATATATTTTTTGAGATAATAACATGATTTTTAATTGCAATTCATATTCATATGCAATAAAAGTACTGAAATTCATAAACTTGCAAAAAAATGACTTTACATAGTAGAATGTCTACAAAGAAATTTAAAATTTTAAAACATAAACTTTCTAAACTTAAAAAAATAATATTAATATAAAATAAACAAACTTCACTAACATTTGTCAGGAAAGCAAGCAAATCAGAAAATCAACACATCTAGGAAAGATTCCCGCTAAGCGTCCAAGAATGATTTGGGCTTCTGTTCTTCCTGCACCGGGAACGCATTTAATGACATAAACATTCATACACCAATCTAACAAACATAGTGATTAACTGATTACGAAAACTGTTTTTACATTTCATGTGAAAAGTCTTTCACCATAATAAACTGAAGCATGTCCAAAGCGCATTTAAGAACCAGAACCAAATTGAAACCTTTTAAAATGACATGTTTTGATCAAAATCAAATCGCTACATTTTGAGAATGACCAATTTTAACCCGGAACCAAATCGATATCTTCTAAAAATTGAAACCAGAACGAAATCGATACCCTTTTATATTGACTCGTTGACCATAACTAAACTGATACCCTTTTAATTGACCCGTTTTGACCCGAGACAAAGCAAATCGAATAATTTCTAAAATGACTCATTTTCATAAATGAAAATTGAAATAACACATTTGAAGATTAAGAAGAAAAATGAAGGGTAACACATACAACGTCCTTAGCTTTTGAAATCCTTTCTACCAAATATGAATTCATTATTACTGTTGTGAAGATCCAAATAAATATAAAACTTCAATGACTTTAACCCACATGAAAGTTGAAACTCAAGTGAATCTTTCACTTAATTTGTGAACCCTCCATATTATTTTATTTTTCAATACACACTAAAACCAAATACCAAACAAACCAAATACAAATTGAAGCGAAGCTAAACTGAAAAAAACTAAAATAAAACTAAAACAAAAACCGAAATTAAACTGAAAAACTAAAACCGATAAATCTGAAACCGAACCAACAAAAATTGTAAAACCGAAACAAAAAATGAATAAAGCTAAACCCATCTAAAACGAAACTAAAGAAGAAATAAAAAATCGAACCGTAACGAAACTGAAACGAAGCAAGATCATAAAAACTAAAACCGAACAAAAGCTAAAAACCAAATAAAACCAAAATAAAAAATAAATACCATTAAACTTTGAAAAGAAAACCCCGAACTCGTTAACGAGACACATGTATTATTAATAGTATAGTAGATTGGAATATATTGAATTTAATTTAATTTTGAGTTATTTTATTGACAATAAATTATGATAATGCATGTTATTTACGAAAAGAGTTACTGATTTAATAATATAGTAGATTTAGTAAAGATATAATGTAGTTCTAAGTCTAGATAATATTATGTCTAAATGTTTTTCATACCACTATGGAACATTATTATTCTAATAGAACTAGTATTTAGCCCCGTGCAAAAACATGTAAAAAGCAATGTTGAAAAGTTTTATCGAGTCCGTATGTTGAAGGGGCAACATTTTATCATGCATGTGTGTTAAAGGGAGGACTAGACCTGGGCTTTGTTGCGGGTCTTTTAAAACGAAAGAAAAGTAAATGTAAAAACGTTCAGCCACACAGCTGTTACGGCGTGTTAAGACGCAAAAATTAAATCGAAACATAAAACATAGAAATAAAAAACTAAGTCAACTTAAAACCCACATGCCGCGACGTGTTATTAAAGGGGGAAATACGTAAAACGTTAAACCACACGCTTGTTACAGCGTTTTAACTCACAAAATTTAGACCGTAACATTAAATGAAAAATTTATAAAATATGAAAAGTATTGGTGACCAAAGATGAAGCAGTTTTGTTGGAATTAATAATGAAAAATATTTAATGACAAACATGTAAAATATAAAAAAGTGTAAGGTTATAAGTGAAAAAGAAAATTGAAAATAACAAAAGGTATTAAGAAAGCATAAAGTATAACTCATATTGCACACCGACTTTGCCAATTGTTATATATATAATATGCCTAATTGGAAGAAGGAATTTTTATTGATCCTTTTATATATAACACAAATCGAACTACATCTGGATAATGGGTAAGCGAGCAACAAGTTGCGCCGCTATCCCCTTTTGAATCGCAAAGCCTATTCTACTAAATATAAATCCTTGGTTCCTCGGGCTCTGCGAGTCACAAATGAAACAAAAGAAAAATACTGCGAGAATAGGGTTGTGAGTTAAGCTTAGCTAAGAAAAGACCACATCGACTTGAAATTTAAAACCGAGCCGAAGACTTAACGTTGAACTCAGTGAATTTAGAAAAGTTTCTTTTTTCTTTTTTAATGAACAAATGATTTGATATAAAATAAAAAGATCCAAATTATAATAGGTAAGTGAACAACATGCTTCGCTGCCATACTATTTTGAATGGAAAAGTTAGTAGAAACTTTATAAAATACACTTGGGACCGCCAAAATTTATTAATTAAAAGAGTTATTAATTAATCGATAAATTAATAATTATTAATTTATATATTAATTAATATTTTATTAATTTATAGTAGAATACTTAGTTTACAAACACCTTTTAAGCTTCCCCTTAATTATTGTATACAATGCATGTATATCAAATGAACGGCCCAATTTGAAAGAAACCTTCAATCCCCCACCTTATTATGCTTCTTGTGTTCAATGTATCACTTTATGGACATTAAAAATATTTTCTATATAAATACAAGATCAAAATAGGTTAACATAAACACCAGAAGTTCTTACCATGCTAAGGAAAATTAGAGACGAGATTCAAGGAGAAATTGATTTCAACAAAAAACAAAAGACAATTAAGTCATTTCTCAAGAAACATTCATAAATCATTAATGTATTATGCTATATATAAGGAATTATTAGTTTATATTTTATATGGGGTCTAAAGAAATTATCAAAATGTATTATCTTATAATTTAGCGAATTATTAATTTAGCACCATATCCCCGAGTCGGGACAGGCAAAAAATATTATCTTAGAGAGAGTATTAAATAATCGAGTATTAATTTATCGAGTTTCTACTGTTGTTAGAACATGGTTGAAGAAACACTAACAGGACCCCGGGCAGATTACTGGTAACCTGGGGGTTGGAGAGATGTTTCCCACGAGGGGTTAGACCCTTGGAAGATGGTTCTTCTGATAACCTGCAAAACAGACACCGTGAGCTCGTCACTGAGAATGGGGGGGGGGGTTCCTCCTTGTGACCACCCTCCGGCGTGAGAATCAGACTAGATTGCTCTTTAAATATAAAAGTATATTAAGAGATTGCTAGAGCAGATATCAGGTATAATATGATGATAATGTAGTAAGATATGATAAAATCAGATGGTCATACCATTTGTGGTATTTATAGCCGAAGGTAGGTTTCCAAAGAGGTATGGCCAGCTGCAACAGTGTTCCTGTTCCACCAACAGTAGCCTACGCACGTGCCCTGCTGGTAGTTGGTGGGTAGGTAGCGGCTGATAGCGACCAGGCCTGCTGTATACTATTCCTATTCCACCAACTGACGGCTACGCACGTGGTATGACAGTAGTTGGTGAGTAGGCAGCGGCTAATAGTGACATACAGTGCAGGAGCATGCTGCTCGCCATACTGTTGTCAATAAGCTGTCGTATCTTTAGTCAGATCTTTTTCCCATACCTCGTCAGGTACAGTACAGAAGATCTTCCTGTATCGTACGGACTGGCTTATTTGGGCGGGAGTATTCCCCCTCCCGCCCTTGTGCGGGATAGTTCCCGGCTTCGCTCATTCCTTCAGGTGACACTGAGTGATTGAGAGCTAAGTGCCTTGTGCGTGTAGCCCTGCTGCGCGGGTGGCCTTCCCTGATGGCTTGTATCCGAGGCTGCGGGGACAGGCGGAGTCCTTCACCATCGGGAGGCATTTCCCGCGGGACCAGCTTGCGTACTGCGCGTAAGGACGTCACGTCTCTGAGCATGGTTGGTCCTGCGGATCCAGTTGGTTTCTGCGCAGACGTCCCTCTTCACGGTGAGTCTTGCGGGTCCAACTAGGCTCTGCTGGGACCTACCTCTTCAAGTCCCCCCAGTCCAATGTTCTTCTCATGAGTTTTTAATAAAGTGAGGTGAACTTTTGGACTTTAAGCAGAGGGTTTTGAAAAGGGTTTTTTAAGGTTTTCCATGGGGATTCTTCCCGCGGAAGTCCTTGTCACTTGCAGAAATTCCCGAGTTTCCTGCTTGGTCTTTGGGTATGATGCGGGTAGGCTGTAACCTCCTCGCAAGTCAGGAGCGTTGAGTCCCACTTGTGTGGATTCTCCATGAGGTTTTGGTAGTTTTGAACATAGTGATCAATTATGTTAAAACCACCAATTCCATCCTGGAGCTTCAAACAACGTAGTTCTCGACGTTCCCGCTATGCGGGGATGTTATTTCCGTTTCCGCAAGCATTGCCCAGAAGATCCTTCTTGGTTTCAATTCCCAGCGGAGCGCTAGGTATGTGAAGGGTTTTGCCTTAACACTGTACCTGCGCTCGTCTTACGGTTACTTTACTTCCAAGGTATTCCAAGCGTCAATTCCCTGCGGGTGCTAGGTATGTGAAGGGTTTTGCCTTTACACTGTACCCGCACCCGTCTTATAGTTACTTGGCTGCCGAGGTACTTGGCTTCAATTCCCTGCGGGTGCTAGGTATGTGAAGAGTTTTGCCTTAACACTGTACCCGCATCCGTCTTACGGTTACTTGTTCGCCAAGGTTTTCTTGGCTTCAATTCCTTGCGGGTGCTAGGTATGTGAAGGGTTTTGCCTTTACACTGTACCCGCATCCGTCTTATGGTTACTTGTTTGCCAAGGTTTACTTGGCTTCAATTCCCTGCGGGTGCTAGGTATGTGAAGGGTTTTGCCTTTACACTGTACCCGCATCCATCTTACGGTTACTTGTTTGCCAAGGTAAGGGGTATTTTCCCGCTTACTTTTTAATATTTTTAAATTTTGAATTTTGAAATTCGAAAGGTTGGTGGAAAGGTAGGAACAGTCCAAATCTCTGAAACGTCGTGCGACAGTTTCTTCTGACTGTGTCAGGACGTGCAGGAAGTTATGGTGACGTGACATTATATGGTCATTCCAGACGCTTTTTACGGCGCGTGGGCGCGATTTTTCGGGCGCGTGGCCGCGAAATTACTGGCACACGTCCTGTCAACAGCTGTTGCCAGCCTGCTTTTTGCCACGTGTCATAGTTTCATTGCACCTTCGATTTCTCTCTCCTCCGCATTAAATTCACCGCATTAATTGCGATTAGTATATAAAGGGGGAGAGGCCTCTTTGTAATCCACACTTTCACCTTTCTTCTTCTTCTTAGTGATTTCCGGCAAATACTCCCCTTTTCAGGCAAGCATTTTCCCGAAATCACTTTCTTCTTTCTGCAAAATGTCTTCTCATGATGCTGAAGCTGTAGCCGACGATAGGAGTACTGCTGGCGAGTGCCAGTGTGCTCTACCTGTCGATCAGTACCAGTACATCGTCAGGAAGTTCATGCTTGAGTCTCTTGAGCCTGAGTTTCCTGAATCCCACCAGACTGTGTACGATGCCCCCCAGTGGCAAGATCGGGGTATATGCTGCATTCTTTGTCTATGGGAACCTTAGGTTTCCTTTGACAAAGTTTGTGTACCGTGTCCTGGAGAGGCACGGTGTGCACCTGACCGAGGTGCATCCGATGGCGATTGCCAAGGTCCGGCACTTCGAGTGGGTGTGCCGGATTCTGGGTATTGAGCCCTACGTGGACCGCCTGATGACCTTCTATACTTGGAGGTGCGTCCAGGGGTGGTACACTCTGACAACCCGTATCAAGGGTTTGAAGATCTGCGTGACCGAGCGCAGTCTCCGATCGTGGAAGCGGGAGTTCTTCTACATCTCTGCCCGCGCCATCCCCATTGCCATGAAGTTTAAGAAGGGGCAAGCGCTTCCGAGCCTTCACGCTTCCAGCTACCAGGAGGCGGAGTGGTTCGCGAAGATATCCCGGGTCCAATCTCCGGTTTACCGGTTTGCGGAGTCCGGGATGGTGATGCTGGGGATGAGCCGGGTATGGAAGGATGCGTCCCGGTTTCCCATTCTTCTCGAATACGGTTTGAACTCTATTCCTTATGGTATGTCTTGTCTTTCTTGCTGATATTAGTTTGTCTTCTAACTGTTTCTTTTCTTTCAGAGGGGAATGACTTGGAGTCGCTCCTGTTCCCGCGGGAAGCTGACGGTCCCGTGCGGGTGGGCACTCGTGCTCTGGACGACAATGAGTTGCCCATCCTGGAGCAAACGGCGGATCGATTTGTGGAGGTCTATCCGCCGGGCCAAGAGATCCTGAGCCACCGGCGACCAGGTAAGGCGATATTCTATCCTCAACCCCTCAATGCTGTACCCGCTGCTGGATTTCCTTACATCCTGTCTTCTTCTGAGGAATCCGCAGATGGTCCTCCCCTTGTGCGGAAGAAGAAGGCTGCCGGAGGGAAAGGAAAGGAGAAGGTGGCCTCCACGGCTGATCCGGTGCTTCTATCTGACACCGAGTCAGATAGTGAAGAGGTGGCGGGGAACCCCGGTGGTGAGAAGACCACTGCTCCGGAGGCTACGACTGTTACCTCCGGAGAACCAATGACGACGACGGTGACCGGCGTCAAGAGACCGGCCCCATCGGGCTTGTCCCCGCCCCTCCGTACGTTCAGGCTCAAGAAAACCCGTAAGTACAAACATTCTTTTTGTAGATTTATCATACTTCATAAATTTATTAACACTTATCTTCTTGTGCAGGCGTGGATGTTGACGCATTCCAGGGTGAAGTACCGAGTAGTACCTCTCCGCCGATGACGGTAGGCTTGGTCAGCCTACCTGAGGCGTCGACCCAGGCGCCTGCGCCTGGTCCCGCTGGTTCAGTTGCTCACTCTGAGCCGACTGTTCCAGCCGAGTTTACGCCATCGCCGGCCGTGAGTGCGATTTTTACGGCGTCCTTCACCGAGCCGGCGGTTACGATTGCTGCAGATTCTGCGGCAGCGACTGCGGCGGCTGCCACCATGCCCCCGCCACCGGCACCGATGGCCGGCCCATCAGGTACGCATGGGAGTACTCGCCAGTCTTTGCCACCTTCCCATCTGCCTGACCTTTTGGATGGGTTTCCTTTGGGTTCAGGTGATGGGTTCGGCGGTTATCGGCCTGTTATAGACCCTACAGGTGCGTAGGGTTCCTTTGGCCCTTTTTCACTTAATTTTTTTTTTTATCATCTTTTTCCTAACTGCTTTTTTGTTTTTTGCAGTGTCGGATTCCAATGAAGTGTATGTTCCGCGATGGAACATAAGCCGAGGAACAACCCTTCGTACCCCTGTGGAGTGCGTGGACTGGGCTCGCCACGCTGCTCCTCATGGTGCGTTGGGGGAAGCCATGGCTAGCTACCAGGAGGGTAGGCTAACCAATGAGCTTCGGGTTCTCCAGGCCCGGATGCAGCCGCGCGTCGAGCTGCTTTGTCGTGAAAACGACAAGTTGAAAGCAGCTCGCGCCAAGGACGTATCTCAGGCGCGTGCTCTTCGGGAGGAGAACCAACGGTTGACCGCAGCTGCTGCGGAGAAGGAGAAGGCCTTCAAGGCCCTCGAGGTTGAAGTTCAAGCGCGACTCGAGGCCCGCTCCAAGGCTGCCCAAGCTGTTAACGAACAGCTTCGGTTGGCTAAGGAGACTGCGAGGAACGCGACTGAGAGGGCTACCAAGGCTGAAGCCGTTGCTGAGCCTTTACGCATGGAGAACGAGGAGCTCAAGGCCCAATTAGAGGCTCTCCAACGTGCTCATGATGCCTTGGCCATGGAAGATGCCAAGAAGCTCCAAGAGATCCTGGACCAGAGGGGCGTGCTTGACCACACATAGCGGAAGCTTAAGGGCGTTGAAGAGGCTGCTGCAAAGGAAGTGCAACTTGCCAACCTCAATAAAAGCGAAGCCGAACGCGCCTGCACCCAAGCCCTGGTTGCCAAGGAATGGCTTCTTCGAGAAGCGTTGCCTCAGGTATTTTAGCTTTACGTCTTCACGCTTTCCTTTGTTCATAGAAAAGGTGTTTGACACTTGTATTTTCTTTGTAGGTTGTGCATCGTGTCTTCTCAGAGACATCCTACGACGATGCGATGAGCGCAGCCCTCAACGCTTCTCACGAGGATGGGGAACGGGCTGGCTTCCTGCTTGGTCTAGGGTTCGTTGAGAAAGGCTTCCCGCCTTCCAACTTCCCTTTGTACAATGTTGACACTGAAGCCATATATGACCAAGCAGTAAACCAATATGCTGCCTTCCCGCATCCAGTCGTGGAGAAGGTGAACCAAGTAGCTGCTGCTGATGATGGGTTAGCTATCCTTAAAGCTTTCCTCGAACCGGCCCGTTCTTCTGATGGAGCGGGTCCAAGTGGAGGCGGCCCTGAGGCTTGATCCCGAAGATCCCTTCCCATTGCTAGGATAGTCTTGTACGGATGTATTTATTTTTCTTTTCGTAGGCGGGTAGTTACCCGGCCATTGTAATAATTCATTTGTGAAATATAAATCTTTTTGCGTATAAGATTGTTATTTCCTTCTTTGGGTTCCTTGCTTTATAAACTTATGACTTGCATACTTAGTTTAAATTAGCAATTTTCCAAGTGTTTAGACTAAGTTAAACCTGTTGAACGTGGTTGATAATGGGTTAAAGTTTTGCTTCCTCTTTCGTGATTGTGCGGGTAGAACCGTCACTTGCACTTAGTAGGATGGCTAAACTTTAACCTTCATCTGACCTGCGTGTAGGTTTTCCTCATCTTTTGAGGATAAGTTAACCTTTGAACGTGGTTGATAATAGGTGTGAAGTTTTGCTTCCTCTTTCGTGATTGTGCGGGTAGAACCGTCACTTGCACTTAGTAGGATGGCAAAACTTTACCCTTATCTGACCTGCGTGTAGGTTTTCCTCATCCTTTGAGGATAAGTTAACCTTTGAACGTGGTTGATAATAGGTGTGAAGTTTTGCTTCCTCTTTCGTGATTGTGCGGGTAGAACCGTCACTTGCACTTAGTAGGATGGCAAAACTTTACCCTTATCTGACCTGCGTGTAGGTTTTCCTCATCCTTTGAGGATAAGTTAACCTTTGAACGTGGTTGATAATAGGTGTGAAGTTTTGCTTCCTCTTTCGTGATTGTGCGGGTAGAACCGTCACTTGCACTTAGTAGGATGGCAAAACTTTACCCTTATCTGACCTGCGTGTAGGTTTTCCTCATCCTTTGAGGATAAGTTAACCTTTGAACGTGGTTGATAATAGGTGTGAAGTTTTGCTTCCTCTTTCGTGATTGTGCGGGTAGAACCGTCACTTGCACTTAGTAGGATGGCAAAACTTTACCCTTATCTGACCTGCGTGTAGGTTTTCCTCATCCTTTGAGGATAAGTTAACCTTTGAACGTGGTTGATAATAGGTGTGAAGTTTTGCTTCCTCTTTCGTGATTGTGCGGGTAGAACCGTCACTTGCACTTAGTAGGATGGCAAAACTTTACCCTTATCTGACCTGCGTGTAGGTTTTCCTCGTCCTTTTTAAGAATTGTTTTGAACCGTTCGACGCGCGGTTGTCAATAGGTTAGTGTTCAGTTTCCTTTAATGATTCATGCGGATAGACCGGCACTTTCATTTGATGGGATAATTGAACTCTTCCCCTTCAACTGACCTGCGTGAAGGTTTGCCACGTTATTGGGTTCGTGCGGGTAGGACCGCCTTCCCACGCAACGACTTCACGTAATGTGTGCCGTCACCAGTGTTGCATAGTTTAACCGTTCGACGCGCGGTTGTTGATAGGTTTTTATTCAGTTTCCTCGTTATGATTGGTGCGGATAGACCGGCACTTTCATTTTTGGGTGCTGAACTTTTTCCCCTTCAACTGACCTGCGTGAAGGTTTGTCACGTTATTGGGTTCGTGCGGGTAGAACCGCCTTCCCACGCAACGACTTCACGTAATTATGCGGTGAAAACCGGCATATTAGTGTTCAGAAAAGTATAAATGTAAAATCATCAGCTTCGATGTTCTTAAAGAGAATCATTTCCATTAGAAGTGGCTCTTGGCCTTTTCTTTACAAATTGGAATTGATTTACATGAAAACTGTGTAAATGAGCTCCCTTCCATGATGTTGGGATGGGAGTGCCATCGAGCCGATACGCACCTGGTTCGGGATCTCGTTCTTTACGCAGCATGTAGTCTCGATATTGAAGCTGGAATTTTGATTCGTGTTTTCCCCAGCTGGGGTTCTACACGCACCCGCCTGCTCAGCTTTTATTGCGCCACGAGGTGCGCGAGCGTCCCATCTCTGAAATGCTTCAACCATGTCTTTTACGTCTGTGCATTCTTCAGTGTTGTGGCCTTTTGTCTTGTGAAAGTCACAGTATTTGCTCCGATCAGCATCGTGACGATGTCGGATTATTGGAGGCTTTGGCCACGGGAGCTCTTCAGTGGCGAATATCTCAGTGACGCTTTTGCTGAGTGGCGTCCACCTGGAGTTCCGGTGCGGCTGTGCATTATCCCTTCCGCCCAATCGATGTTGCAAGCCGGATGAGGTGTCAAAGTTTACCCTTGACTGCCAAATGCCTTGCTTCCGCTTTTTATTTAGTCGGGCGGTGAGGACGTTGTCTTCTCTCGTCTTCTGAGTGTAGAGGTTTGTGCTCTGTGGGAGATCTCTACCCAGTTGCTTCTCCATTTCCGCATAGCGTTTTGCTGCTGTCATGATGGCATCCCATGTGGATGGCATGCCATCTTTACCCGTTAGGGTGCGGATGAGCTCTGGGTCATGCGCGCCCTGGATGAAGGCAGCGCGAACAAGATCTTCGCTGATATTGCCCAAACTTAGCTTCTTTGAGTTGAAGCGAGTGATGAAATTTGGCAGAGATTCATCTTCTTCTCGTATGCATTTGAGGATTGTCCATTGCTCCTCGGTATACTTCCGTTGCTGGCTGAAGCGTTGGCTAAACTTCTGCTGGAAGTCTGCCCAGTCGTAGATGTGGTTGACCGGTAGGCGATCAAACCAAGCTCTAGCAGCCCCAACAAGCGTCATTTGGAACATGTAGCACCAGGTGGGTTCCGTCCAATTGCTGACGGTTGCCCCGCTATGAACCTGTTCAAATGATCGTCTGGATCAGATATACCGTCATATGTGCCTATGTTAGGCATTTGTTTGGTACTCTTTGGGGCGATTGCTTCCGCAATGTCCCTTGCAAATTTGGACGTTCCCGCATTTGCTACGTTTGGTCTGAACGTTTTGGAGAAGTCTCGTGGACTTCCACCTGTGCTTTTTGGTTTGAAGGCTTGTCCAAATTGCCTTTTCGGTTGGGATTCCATTTCCTTACGCTTCCCTTTTGCCCTATGGCGAGGGTTCGCGTCGGAGTCGGATTCCTCCGAGTCATCCAAGTAATCTTCGAATTCGTCAGCCTGTTGGACGGAACGCAAGCGTTCGTCCAACTCAGCCTGGAATTCCTTTTGTCGTGCCTCCGCCCATGCCTTGACTTCATCGAGAGTTTGGCGGGGGAGTCTTCGTTTCTCAACCTGGGTATCAGTGGATCCCAGTAGGCGATCATTTACTGCACTTGCCCCAGCCTGAGTAACTGGGGTAGTGTTCGTAAAATTTACTTCACTTGCCCCGGCTTGGGTAACCGGGGTAGTGTTTGTAAAAACTGTGTTACCGGTGTTCATCCCAGTAGCTGGGGTTGTGGTTACCGGAATTTCTCTAACCATCTTTGTAGAAGTTTGAAAAAACTGGAGAAAAATAAAGTTCTAGCTTTATGCACGGATGGCGCCAATGAAGAAACACTAACAGGACCCCGGGCAGATTACTGGTAACCTGGGGGTTGGAGAGATGTTTCCCACGAGGGGTTAGACCCTTGGAAGATGGTTCTTCTGATAACCTGCAAAACAGACACCGTGAGCTCGTCACTGAGAAGGGGGGGGGGGGTTCCTCCTTGTGACCACCCTCCGGCGTGAGAATCAGACTAGATTGCTCTTTAAATATAAAAGTATATTAAGAGATTGCTAGAGCAGATATCAGGTATAATATGATGATAATGTAGTAAGATATGATAAAATCAGATGGTCATACCATTTGTGGTATTTATAGCCGAAGGTAGGTTTCCAAAGAGGTATGGCCGGCTGCAACAGTGTTCCTGTTCCACCAACAGTAGCCTACGCACGTGCCCTGCTGGTAGTTGGTGGGTAGGTAGCGGCTGATAGCGACCAGGCCTGCTGTATACTATTCCTATTCCACCAACTGACGGCTACGCACGTGGTATGGCAGTAATTGGTGAGTAGGCAGCGGCTAATAGTGACATACAGTGCAGGAGCATGCTGCTCGCCATACTGTTGTCAATAAGCTGTCGTATCTTTAGTCAGATCTTTTTCCCATACCTCGTCAGGTACAGTACAGAAGATCTTCCTGTATCGTACGGACTGGCTTATTTGGGCGGGAGTATTCCCTTAGAGAGAGTATTAAATAATCGAGTATTAATTTATCGAGTTTCTACTGTTGTTAGAACATGGTGCAAATTGAACCGAATGATAATAAAGAGTTGGAATTAGAGGATCGAATGCATAGGTTGAACCGAATGTTTTAAAAATGGATAACACGTCATTGTTGTGTGATTTGTTATAACAAGAGCACCACACACACCAACTAAGACCACACGCAACAGGGTCTTAGTTATTAGTTAGGATGTATATTTTGTTCATGCATATTTTTGACCTAATGTATAGATCGGATTGAGGATTTTGTTTGGTGTGGACCATTCCATAATGTTTTTTTTTTGTTGCTTGATATATTGGTACGAGATGAGGATAATGTTGGGTGTGGTGTAATGTGACAGTCAAATGATTAAATGGTCGTCGAATTTTGTTCTTATATTCGTCGAATTATTTTATTGTACCAAGGACGAAGAAGATGTACGTACGTAGGAGAATAAAAGGTGGGGATGAGTGTTTCTTTAAAACAATTTCTTATTTTTCTTGTATTTTAATTTCATATTACTTTAAAAGATAAATAATTCATATTTTTTTTTGTTAAACAAATAATAAATAAACGAACAAACGTATTAAATAGAATCTCTCTCATGATCAACAACCATTAATAAGCACCACCATTCATTGATAAACACCATAAACATTGATAGTTTCTAAGACCACCGATCACGCTTAGTGGGGCGCGTTTTCCACCCCATGGCGCTGGGAACACTGCCTCCGGAGGTTTGGGCGTTATGGGGGGGGGGGGGAGGTGGAGATAGCGTCTGTTGGGGGGATGGGTGGAAGTGTCTGTTGGGGGAAATGGGTGGAAGGTGATTGGTGGGGATAATGTCATAATTACTTCAAGAGACTTCATCCACTACACCTCTTTTAGCCAAAAAAACGCATCTTATGACGTGACGCTATATGACACAAAACGTTTTTATAGGGGTTCCATCCATTATACATGGTCTAAAAATTGTTTTCATTTGTAACTTTATGATTACTATTTGAAACTAAAAATTATTATAGTATTCGGTTTTTTATATGAGTCAGGCTAAATGTACCCCCATCTCTTGCTAACCAACCCCCTGAACTTTCATTTCCCCTTAACATTTATAATTGACATGTTAGTTCCCTCTTGTTTTATTTTATAATTCTTTTAAAATATCAAATAAAAAACAATTAAGTTTTTATTTTTGTTTTACAGTTTTTTTTAATATACTTTATTTATTTATTTTATTATTTTATTTCTTTAAGATCTTACTAAAAGTTTGCTTATTTTTTTACATGTATTAAAAAGGTTTTGTATGTTTTCTCTAGCTAGTTTTTTATTTTTTTATTTTCATTTTATAAAATGTATTTGAAGAAACGTGGATCTACTCACTGGTAGCAGATCTACTTTCCTCGGGTTTTGATTGTACTATTTCACCGATGGTTCTTCTGGATCTGTGTTCTTCCACCTACAAAATGAATAACGCCGTTAACTTACCCCTCAGAAAGGGACAGAGGGGTCCTCTTTGGGGTAACCCTCCGGCGTGAGAATAAGTATGTGTAGGAGAAGATAATAATGTGTGAGTAAGTCAATCTGGAAAGTATTGCTTAATAGCTGAATACTGTATGATTGTGAGACTGTGTGTTTGTATGTAACTGACTGTGAGTGAATGTAATTCAATATGATTGAATGTGCTATCACTGCCTGTAACTGTCAATGATTGAGTATGAATGTGTCCATCAAAGTGGAGTTGATGCTGTATTTATAGTGCTAGGGTTTCCACTGATTGGGCTCAGCCTCGTTGGCCTCCTCCAATCGCACTGCGCCACGTGTCCTCTGGGACACCTGGCGCTTTCTCGTTGGTTGTAATCACGTGGTAGCACATGTGTCATGCTGAGTTGTCGACCTTTCATTTGGCAGCTGTCACATCAGCATATTCTTATTCCTTAAAAAGATACCTTCTGGAAGGTTGTCTGACGTGCACAATCAAGGTTGCCCTAATCCTGATTTGGATAAGGACGAGGTCGATTATGTGCATGTGTGATATGCGCCAATCCTGAGGATGCGCGAGGTCTTCTCTTTATTCTCACGCGCAGATGTTTCATGCGCAGATGTGATATACACGAGCATGTGATATGCGCCGCGCGCATATGTGATGCGCGAGCATATGTGTGCCTGGGCATATGATGCCTGAGCATGTGTGGTGCCTGGGCATATGATGCCTGAGCATGTTTCGTATGCGCCATGCGCATAGGTTTTGGCTTTGTGCCTTCATAATGTCTTTATCTTGTGGGTTGACCCGCCTTGCTCGGTGTTGAGGCGGGTACATACCTCTTCAAGCCCCCCCCAGTCTAATGTGTGTCTTATCTCGCGCTAGCGCGGTAAAATAGATATTAGACTTACTGATTTGGTCTTTTTAACAGGGTTTTGTCGTTTTCTTTGTTGTTTCCATCGTTGCGCGAAGTTCTATCCATTTGGTTGAAACGAAGGGTCCAAACACGTGGTTGGTTGGTGGTGACGTGTGCCGGAAACGTGTCAGACGTTTCGTGTGCTCGAGGTGCTACAGTTGTCTTTCATGTCCCCTCTCACAGCTGTCTGGAACACGTGTCGCGCTCGCATTGGTTTGCACCTGCGAGAGGGGGCGCGTCTCTGCTCCGTGTCAGTTCCGTTACCTTTTTATGTCCCCTCAACAGTGTTAGGGACACGTGCCGCGCCCTCGTTGGCTTACACCTGCGAGTGGGGGCGCGTGAAATCCGATCAGTTGCCACTTTTCTCTCTCCTGGGCCTATAAAAGCAGGCCCTTAGGAAAAATTTTTATCTTCATCTTCATTGTTGTGTACTCCAAAGCTTCTGTCTTTCCGATTTTCTGGTTATTTCTTCCTGATACCCTGTTATCTGTTGCTGTTGTTATTGTATGTCTGATAGTTCAGAATCCTCTAACCCCTCCATCACCTCTATTGCCTCTCGAAGACGCCGTGTGAAATCTGTGGTGATGTCGACATTGAAGCAAAAGGGCAAGGGGAAGAGGGTTGTTGAGACCACATCGGAAGAAGTAGGGAGGACCAAGGCCACGAAAAGGTGGAATGAAATCCCCTGCAAACTGAGGCAGGCCGACCTCGACAGCCTCATCTCGTCACAGGGTTTTCTCCCTGTGTTTGGCTGCATGTTGCCTGTGGCCGGGCAAACGGCGGCGGACCCGCCTCCCGGCTATATTTCACTGTACACCCATTTTTTCACCCACTGCAACCTTCGTCTTCCGATGACAAGGTTTGTAGGCGCGGTGTTACGGTTTTTCGGGATACTTATATCCCAAGTCCATCCATTTGGACTTGTGCGCATGACTCATTTCGAGTTCATGTGCAAATCACAGCGCGAGGAGCCCACCCCTCGTCGCTTTCAATTTTTTTACAAGCCCAAGATCCAAGATTCTTGGATCTCCTTTATTCCTCGTAGTCAGAAGGTTAAGTGCAGCACCGTGTCATTCAAGAGCCTTCATGACTGGGCTGAGAGGTTCTTCTACATGAGGGCTGGTGTAATCCCCATCCGCATGACAATGCGCGCGATCGATTCTGCGCCCGCGGATGCGGATGTTATTAAGAACCCAACCGGCGCCTGGGTTAATAAGCTGACCGCCGAACCATCCCCCGCCAAGAAAATTCGCGAGGAGGCGCTGGTGGGGGTCGGCATGAGTAAGCTGTGGGCCGACAGCGCGGCGGAGCCTGTCATCCAAGTGGACGGCTTGCGTAAGTTATCGCATTGCTTTATTTCCGCGCTAATTAAATTTGCCTTTGCTGATATTATTTGTCTTGTTTTTGCGCAGTAACCAAGGAGTTTGTCCACGCCGCCTACGACGATCAAGTGGAGGGTGGCTCCGTCCCGCTGGGCGCTGGGGAGGTGGGCTTCCCAGATCGCTTCGATGACATGTTCATCCCTGTCGATCTGGAATTTGACTTTGATAGCGACGCGCCTGGTAAGCCTTCGCACTTATGCTTATTCCTTTAGAATACCAAAGTTTATTAACAGTTCTGTTGCTTGTATTTGCAGATGCGCTCGAAAACTACGAGCTGGAGCTCGTGGAAGAGGAGGAGGAGGAAGAGGAGGCGCCCGTACTAAAGCGCAAAGCTAAGGGGAAATCTGGCGCAGGGGGCAGTAAGAGACAGAAGAAAGATGACACCCCTGTCGCTCATCCCCATGCTCAAACGAAGGGACCTGAGGAAACCCAGGTGTTTACCACCAAGGTTTCTTTAGCTTCCCTGCCTGTGAAAGTGGGCAGACCTCCTGTCCACTTGAGGTATGGTGGCGTGACCTCCTCCCTTCGCGCGGCTGAAGAGAGAAGCAGTGTCGCGCCTGCGAAAGGTATACTTTGGTTACCCATAATTCTGATTGAATTATTATTAAATCCTTTCGCATTTGAATGTTTGCAGGACCGGCGACGGTAGCAGATCAGCCTCAGGCGCAACAAGGTGCTGAGGCTGCGCCGGGGGCTGCTTCGAAGTCCCCTGTTCTACCCTCAGAAAAGGGTAGAATGAACTTTATGGCGATGTTCAACGCGCGAACAGAATTGCGCGAAGGTATGTTTTGCGCCATTGTCTTCTGAATTTTTTGTTTTGATCAAATCATAAACCCTTTTTTGTTGTTGATTTGTTCATAGGAGTTGTAGCTGGCGTACAAGCTGCTGGTGACACTCCTGGCGCCGTTGCCGGCGCCGCTGGTTCTGGTCCTGCTCCTGCTAGTGCTGAGTCTCCCCTTATTGGGATTACAAAGGAGCAGGAAGCCGTATTGCGCGCCGAACTGGCGGCGTCGAGACCTCCCTCGCCTCCTCCTACGCGCAGCCCTCTCCGCGAGGCTGGTTTGGAGCCCTCCAGGTCGCAGGAGAAGAGGCCGATTGAAGAAGATGAGGAGGATGAGGGAGCTCAAGCTGAAGACTCCTTCGGAGTCCGTGCCAGCCCTGTGATGCCACAAGTCTTTGCAGCGCATACTTCTGGTGGGGCTGGCGCTGACTTTTCTGCTTCATCCCCGCAGGTATGTTTTAATTTGTTGCTCCGCTGCGCGTACTTCCATATAAGTATGTTTTTATGACTTAGAACATTTCTTGTGTTTTGCAGGAAGGTGACCACGTTTACCGCCCGAGATGGAATATTAACGAAGACAGTTCCTTCCAATCCATGGGTGTATGCGAGGACTTCTGGGCTCATGCCGTGCCTCCTACTGAAAGGAGGTATCAGGAGGGGCGCACCCGCGCTGACTTGCTCAACGATTACATTTTCGCTGGGTCGGCCTTCTTTTCTGCCTCCCAAGAGCTTCATCGTGATTATATTAAAGTACGCGATGCTCTTGTGGAAGCCCAGCAAGAGGCTAAGGTGGCTGCCTGGAACCTTTCTGATGCTCGCGCACGAGCTGAGAAACTCCAGGCGGAGCTCAGCGAAAACCGAGCAAGTGCCAACACCGCCTTTATTAAGCGCGGGCATGAGCTCCAAGCTGCGCGGGAGAAGCAGCAGGTGGCGGAGGCCGAAGTTGCCAAGTACGCGCGGAGAGTGCGTGACTTGGAACTGGAGGCGGAGGCGCGTGACCAAGCTATCGTCCAGAATATCACTGAGAAATCATCACTGGAGAGCGAGGTTGCGCGCCTGAAGAAGTATTTGGCGGCCGCGCAGGCCGATAGAGATGAGGCCTTGGCGACGGCAGCGTCTAGCCAGGAAGCACTTGATGCTGCGCAGGCGGAGAAAGAAAAAATTTTGGCGGCAGCAGCGTCTGATAGAGAGGAGCTAAAAAAGACCAAGGAAACTGTTGAGTTATTAAACTCACAGGTTCCTACCCTCGAGACGTCTGTTGCTGGCCTCGCGCAGGATCGCCAATGGCTGGTGTCACAGGGCATGACTCGCTGCGCTTTGGCGATGAAATATTCTGGCGAGTTTCAGGCCCTTGTGATGGACTGCAATGCTGCCGCGCGCTTGGTGGGTCGAGCTGAAGGGTTTACGGATGGGTATGAATATGGGATGTTGAAGAAGAACCCATCCGAGTACCCTTACAAGAGCAACGCGGCCTGCGCGGACATGGCCGCGGTGGGGGAGAAGTATATGAATACTCCCATCCCCATCCTTGTGCAGGTACCTTGACCTTAATGAGTTTTTCTTGATTAATTTTCCAAGTGTTTTGTACTTAATACTTTTCTAATGATTTGCAGATAGCTGCGATTGCTGACCAGCCCGACCTCGGCGCGCTAAAGAAGTTGCTCGATGAATGCGAGGGGGCTGGCGGCGATGATGGTGGCGCGGGGGATGTTGCCCCTGCCAGCGGCTCTGGCGCGGCGAAAGAATCTGCTCCTGAGACCGTCGTGATAGAAGACTCCATTGAGGAGGAAGAACTTGACTATGGTCAGTTTGGAGATGAGGAGCGGGCCGCGCCAGATGCTGCGGGATATGATGAGGGTGATGAAGTGGCTGACGTCGACGTGGAGACTTGAGAAGCCCTTCATCTTTCTAAATTTTTTTTGTTTTTTGTTATACTTGTAATTTGTAACTCATCACACTTGTAAATTTCAATGCTATGGAATGAAATTTGTTTTCCCTTTTTCACATGTTGCGCATTTCCATTCATCCCTTCATGTTTGCTTGTATAGATATAAGATATGCTTGCACGTTAAAATAAGAACAAGGTTGTAAGGAAATTATTTACTTAACCATAGTCCTATTTTGTAAGTGGTTTCGCAGTATCTTGTTTATGCTGACACGCGCGATGACTTTTCACTATTCCTTTTTTGCGCGTCGTTGTCGCGCGTTTTTTATATGGAATTATGAGTTTTAGTCATTACATGTCAGCATGTGTTACTCAGATATCCACTATGATTCCGCGCGTGACCTCGACCTGAGACCTTAACAACTATGATTTGGCATGTACTTTGCCTTAGTTGTGTTTAGGGATTTTTATGATCAGGCTGCGCGGGATGTAAGATGGATGTTTGTGAGTGTTTTGAGCTAAGGCTCTTTGTTTTGGGCTAAGGCCCTGACGTTTTTAGAGTTAAGACTCGTTAACGTGTTTGAGCTAAGGCTCGCGCATGTATGTTTTACTTCGTTTTATTTTGTTTTGAAGTCAATATAGTGTTGTCATATTGCTCCAAATTAATAAAGGAAGTGTGAAACATGTATGCAAAGGTAATAGAACAAATATTGAAAGATAGCGCGAATCATCATTCATGATGGCTTAAAATCCTTGATTACATATTTTAATTTTTACATGAAGCATTTTCTAAGCTGTGCTGCGTTCCACGCGCGTGGTATCTTTTTTCCATTCAAATCTTTTAAAGTGTACGCGCCTTTCCCCAATTCTTCTGAGATTTGATAAGGTCCTTCCCAATTGGGGGACATTTTTCCTGGGGGTATTGCGCGGCTAGCTTCATTGTTTCGAAGGACAAAATCATTTTTCTTGAAGTGGCATTCTTTAACGCGCTGATTATAATATTTTTCCAGCTTTTTCTTGTACTTGGCTTCATTGATGATAGCCGCTTCTCTGCGCCCTTCAAGCAAGTTGAGGTCCAATCTTCTTTCGCGCTCGTTATCAGTCTTGCTCATCATGAGTACCCTATGGGATGGGCATCCAATTTCTGCTGGGATCATAGCCTCTGTCCCATAGGTTAGGCTGAACGGGGATTCGCCATTGCTAGTTTTGCTTAATGTCCTGTGCGCCCACAGGACATTAGGTAACTCTTCGACCCAAGAATGGGATTCTCCCTCCAACCTTTTCTTCAGCCCATTTAACAAACTTTGATTCGCGCGCTCCACTTGGCCATTCCCCTGAGGGTGGTAGACCGAAGTGAAGATTTGGTTGATGTGCAATTCTTTGAGCCAGCTGGATACCTTCCTGTCAGTGAATTGTTTGCCATTGTCGCTCACAATTTCCATAGGAAGGCCAAAACGGCAAATGATGTGGCTCCAGATAAATTGCTTCATCGCCTGAGCTGTGATTTTTGCTAGTGGCTTGGCCTCAACCCATTTTGTGAAATAGTCTACCGCCACTACCAAAAATTTCACTCGCCCTTGCGCTTGTGGCAGGGGCCCCACAATATCAATGGCCCATTTGTGGAAAGGCCATGCGGAGGTCACTGGAATCAAGTTGTTCTTTGGCCGCATTGTGTTTGGCGCGTAGCTCTGACATGCCTTGCATTTTTGGATTTCTTTTAGCGCATCCAAGTACATGCCTGGCCAATAGTAGCCTGAGCTCATTGCCTTGGCAACCACCATGCGCGGGCCAGCATGTATTCCGCAGATTCCTTCGTGAATCTCCCTAATCACATAGCTTGCTTCTTCAGCATCCAGGCATTTCATGAGCGGTCCAAGATAAGAGCGTCGATATAAAGTACCATCAAGTAGTTCATAGTTCTGCGCCTTGTGTCTTATCTTTCTCGCCTGTGCGCGATCGTCCGGTAACTTCCCCTCCTTCAGGAATTCCATTATTGGAGTTATCCATGATGAAGGGGTTGTATGAATTACAAGGACAGATTGCGCTTGCACTGACGGGTTGCTCATCACTTCCACCCTGACATCTTTGCCAAAGTGATCAAAATTAGTTGATGCCATCTTACTCAACGCGTCAGCGGGCTTGTTTTCGCTGCGCGAGATGTGTATGATTTTGAAGAAGTCAAACTGCTCAACGAGCTTTTTTGCCTGCTCTAGATATAGAGGCATGGTGTTCTCCTTGGCATCATAAAGGCCATTGAACTGTGCAGCTACCAAGTAAGAATCAACATGGGCCTCTAGCCTTTTAACTCCAAACTTGCGCGCAACGCGCAGACCAGCCAGCAGGGCTTCATACTCAGCCTCATTGTTGGTACTCTTGAAGTCCAACCTAATAGCATAAGTATATTCATGATTATCAGGGTCCACCAGTTTGAGGCCTGCGCCGGACCCCTCGCTGTTGGAGGCTCCATCAGTGAATAGCCTCCAAACATCTTCTTCATCATTTGCTCGCGGAGGGTCTACCTCGCGCTGAGCTTCTTCAATCTTTCCCTCTGGGATTTCTGTGATGAAATCCGCTAAAACTTGACCCTTTATTGCTGGACGGGGCTTATAGGTGATCGTGTGTTCACCTAATTCCAGCGCCCACTTTGTCAGCCTTCCGGAGAGCGCGGGGCGTCGCAAGACTTGCTGGATGTTGTAACCTGTCAGAACTTCAATAGGATGACCATTGAAGTATCTATGAAGCTTTCGCGACGCGTGTGTTAGTGACAAAACTAACTTTTCCATGATGGAATAGCGCGTCTCAGGGTCTGTCAGCACCCGACTCACATGGTATATTGGCGTTTGGATCCCCTTGCGATCCACCAATAATACTGCGCCGATGGCGCGGTCTCCAGCTGACAAGTACAATGTAAGGGTTTCGCCAGGAAGTGGAGCTGTGAGCGCGGGCAGCTTTATGAGACATTCTTTTATCTCACTGAAAGCTTGCTCTGCCTCAGGCGTCCACTTGAATTGGCTCTTCTTCAAGCAGTTCCTCAAAGTGTTAACGAATGGAGTAGATTTGCTGGCGTGGTTCACTAGGAACCTGTTGATTGACACCAATCTACCATTCAGCTTCTGAACCTCTTTCATGGTGGATGGTGAAGGCATGTCAAGGATGGCTTCCACCTTTTCAGGGTTCACCTTGAAGCCATCCTTAGTGACCATTACACCAAGAAATTTCCCCTCTTCCGCGCCGAAAGTACATTTGCTCGGGTTGAGCTTCATGTTGACTTCCGTTAAGCGCTGAAGAGTTTCCTCGATGTCTTTGAGCATTTGTCTCTCCTCCCTGCTCTTGATCACCAAATCATCAACGTAGACTTCTAGATTTCTTCCGAGTTGTTCACTGAAAACCGAATCCATAAGTCTCTGATAAGTGGCGCCCGCATTCTTTAAACCAAAGGGCATTTTTGTGTAACAAAAAACACCCTTGTCGGTTCTGAAGGCAGTCTTGTCTTCGTCTTGTGGTGCCATTTGAATCTGGTGATAGCCTTTGTAGGCATCCAGGAAACATTTGAGCTTGAATGGCGCCACGGAGTCCACCTTTGCGTCGATGTTTGGGAGGGGGTAACAGTCTTTCGGACATGCTTTGTTGAGGTCCTTGAAGTCAATACACATCCTCCATGACCCGTTGCTTTTCTTTACCATCACAGGATTGGCTACCCACGTCTGGTATCGGATCGGGCGGATGATGTTTGCGCGCAACAGGTCCTCAACTTGCTCATTCATGGCCTTCGCCTTTTCATCCCCCATGATTCTCTTTTTCTGAGCAATTGGCTCCACCGACTTGAACGTGTTAAGAGAATGTTGCGCCAAGTCTCGCGGGACCCCAGTCATATCGGAGTGTTGCCACGCGAAGACCGACGTGTATTTTGTGAGCAACCTCTTCATTCTCAATCTCGTTTCGTCTGAAATGGTAGCGCCAATTGTGACCGTTTGCTCTGGGAATTTTGGGTTTAAAATCCACTTCTCTGGCGCATCGTCCGCCATTGGAAGTTTCATTCTCCCTTCCCGCGGCGTACTTGTCACTGCGCACAAATGATCGCGGTAAACAAATGTTACGCCTGTTGGTGTAGGGAACCCCAATGCGCCGTGCGCTGGCGACGGTATAGCATTAAATTGGGCAATCGTTCCCCTACCCAGTATCATATTGTGGCATGACGTGGTGGGCAAGACCAAGAAGTTGACAACTTCGGCTCGCTTGTGCTCATCATCCCCCATAGTTAGTTCAAACTGAATTTGACCTAGAGGATGGATGATTTCATTTGAAACACCACAGATTGGTGCATTCACCATCTCGAGCCGCGCTTGGTCTGCCGGGTCTAACTTTCTGAAACATTGCTCATACATAATGTCAGATTCGCTTCCAGTGTCCACCAGGACCTTTGATACTTCGTAATGAGCAATGTGTGTGGTGATGACGAGAGGGCTGCTGATTGAAGGGCCTCCCCTGATTCTTGGGAAGATAACTTGCTGCTCGCGCCAATCTCCGCTGATTTGCGCGCTTCTCTTTTTTGACGTCTGCCCTTGTCGTCCCCCCTCAGCCACACAGATTCTTTTGTATTTCTTGCTGGCAGAGGCTCCTTCCGGCTGCTCATCTTCTATTCTTGGGTTTTTCACCAAGTGAGCCAGCCTGCCTGCTTTTACATCCTTCTCGATCGCATCCTTTAAATGATGGCATGCGTCGGTGTTGTGGCCCGGGGACCTGTGAAATTCACAATATTTGCCACTGTTTTGCGGTCCCTTGTAGTGTAGTTGCTTGGGGGGGCTTGAATTGGACATTCTCAGTAGTTAACACCTGTGAAGGTGTTTTAGTGAGGGGAGTCCATATTCTTGGCAGAGGTCTGCTAGGATCTCTGCCGCCCTCCCTCTTGTCACCCTCCCCGCGATTACGAACATCTTTTTGGGGCTGGGGTGAGCTTGGTTGCGTTTGCTTCTCTGCGGAAGAAAAACTTGTTGGTTGCAACCTGAACCATACAGAGTTCTGTTTGGCCCTCTTCTCTTTGCTGCGCGGTGATTCGGCCTGATGCGCTCTTTCTCTTGCCCTATCTTGGGCAATCTGTTTTTCATTTCTCGCGAAGACTCGCGATGCTTCCATTAGTTTTGCCCAAGTGGTGGGCATACCATCTCTGCTTACGAGAGCTCGGCGGAGTTGATCACTGCGCGCGCCTTGTATAAAAGCCACACGCAGGAGTTGCTCAGTTATACCCCCGATTGCCAGAGACTCCTGATTGAAACGAGTGATGTAGTCCTCAATCGTTTCATCATTCCTGCGCACGCAGTGCATGATGTCATCCGGATCGCGCGTGTGTCTGCGCTGCTGTACGAAGTGGGCTTGGAATTTTTCTAATAGTTCCTCGAACCCATCAATTTGCCCAGTCGACAAGCTCTCGAACCAGACACGTGCCGCGACGTAAGGCAGCGGGCAAACATGTGACACCATGTTGGCATCGTCCAGCTCTCTAGGTTTCCCGTGTTATAGAAACCTTGCAAAAAGTCATCTGGATCTGTTGTGCCATCATATTTGCCCAGACCACTTGGCATCTTGGTCTTGTGCTGGATGGGGGCCTTAGCGATGCGCTCAGTAAATTTTGAGTGCTTCACTAAGATGGCCGGCCTGTACGGCGTGGTTACGTCCACTTGCCCCCTCACTGGCGGGCTGTACGGCATGTGCAGATCCAGATTTGCTCTAGCTCCAGGCGCCATGTTCACAGGCGCGCGTAGTTGTGAGCCTCCTGCATGAGTATCTCGCGTCTTCCTCATGCTATGCACTTCTTCATCACTGAACTCAGTGTGTGCAGTGTGAACAGAATGTCCGTCTTCCGGCGCGCGCGGCCTTTTTGTAGTCTGCTTATCAAACGCTTGCCTTTGTGTTTGGTCGGCTAGCTTTTTCTGTTTGACCATTTCATTATACTTTTCCATTAGACGCCGCTGCTCGTTTATGAGCCATTCATTCGGATCATTTCTTTCTTCTTCTGGACCCATTGGTCCTTTCAGTTTCGCGCCGGCGAGATTTTGTAACGTGAGATCGTCTGGAGGAGTTTCAGTCTGGCCGTGAGGGGTTGTGAATTAGGGACGGTTACTGGTGGTGCGCGTAGAATCACGCGGCACCCTCAGAAACTGCTGTCCCTCATTGACACCCTCACGTTCAATATCCTCCAGAGCTTGATCAGCGTTACGAACGCCAGAAACCATGGTGATTGATTTTTTTTATGTAGATCTGATGAGATCTGATTGCCGTTTGTAACAGTGGATGGCGCCAATGAAGAAACGTGGATCTACTCACTGGTAGCAGATCTACTTTCCTCGGGTTTTGATTGTACTATTTCACCGATGGTTCTTCTGGATCTGTGTTCTTCCACCTACAAAATGAATAACGCCGTTAACTTACCCCTCAGAAAGGGACAGAGGGGTCCTCTTTGGGGTAACCCTCCGGCGTGAGAATAAGTATGTGTAGGAGAAGATAATAATGTGTGAGTAAGTCAATCTGGAAAGTATTGCTTAATAGCTGAATACTGTATGATTGTGAGACTGTGTGTTTGTATGTAACTGACTGTGAGTGAATGTAATTCAATATGATTGAATGTGATATCACTGCCTGTAACTGTCAATGATTGAGTATGAATGTGTCCATCAAAGTGGAGTTGATGCTGTATTTATAGTGCTAGGGTTTCCACTGATTGGGCTCAGCCTCGTTGGCCTCCTCCAATCGCACTGCGCCACGTGTCCTCTGGGACACCTGGCGCTTTCTCGTTGGTTGTAATCACGTGGTAGCACATGTGTCATGCTGAGTTGTCGACCTTTCATTTGGCAGCTGTCACATCAGCATATTCTTATTCCTTAAAAAGATACCTTCTGGAAGGTTGTCTGACGTGCACAATCAAGGTTGCCCTAATCCTGATTTGGATAAGGACGAGGTCGATTATGTGCATGTGTGATATGCGCCAATCCTGAGAATGCACGAGGTCTTCTCTTTATTCTCACGCGCAGATGTTTCATGCGCAGATGTGATATGCACGAGCATGTGATATGCGCCGCGCGCATATGTGATGCGCGAGCATATGTGTGCCTGGGCATATGATGCCTGAGCATGTGTGGTGCCTGGGCATATGATGCCTGAGCATGTTTCGTATGCGCCATGCGCATAGGTTTTGGCTTTGTGCCTTCATAATGTCTTTATCTTGTGGGTTGACCCGCCTTGCTCGGTGTTGAGGCGGGTACATACCTCTTCAGTATTCAAAATAATTTGATTTTTTTTGTTAGTTTTGGATACATGAGATTAATGTTACATGAGAAAATAGACAAATTTGTTTATCAAGTTGTATGTTATTTAACATTTTTATTTATAAAAAAAATATGATTTTTTATAAAAGAATGTAAACTATCTCTTAATTTAAAAAAACGATGTCCAAAAAGATTAACACAAGTATAGAAAAAAAATCGCTCTCCAAAAATATTAAAACAAGTATAGAAAAAAACCATTTTTTTAAAACAAGAAAAACAACATTTTTTAGATAAGAAAAAAAATGTTTTTCTAAGTTAGAAAAAATATGTTTTTTTTAAAGGCTTTTAAATATACACAAAAAGATAAATAGAAAAAAAATTGTTAAATAAAAATAGAAAAAAATGCTTTTACAAAAATAATAATAAAAGATAACAAAATGACAAAAGAAATAACAAAAAGGTCTAAATTGTATTAATATAAAAACTGAGGGAGAGAGTACGTTTAGTAAAAATGAATGAGAGGGGATACGTTTAACAACACTCTTTATATATTTATTTTAGAATCAGTACCCACTCGAATGTATTACAAGTATTTGGTTAATATTTAGTATCTAATAAATATATTTTTTGATTTATGGTAATTTAAATTTGTTATTAATATGAAAAATTAAATATTTATAGGAAAATTGGATTTTAATAATCCCAACTTAATACAGTTGGCCAATAATAATCCCAACTTTGAAAATAGCTGTCACTGGTCCCAACTTTCACACTATTTGTTTTCATTGAACCTTCGTTAAAAAAAACTTAACGGCGTTAAGTTTTTTTCAAATTTCAAACTGATATTTTAAGGCTTTTGATCAGAATGAGGATACGAGTCGATTGATGTAAAACTTACCTCCAAACAGTGGTCCAAACAACTAAATGATGCTTCAATTATGGTGTTTAAACTATTAATTAACAAAAATCAAGCTGTTTGAATGCGCCGTTTCAAGTTAAATTTTACATCAATCGACTCGTATCTTCATTTCGATCAAAAGCCCTAAAATATCAGTTTGAAATTTGAAAAAAACTTAACGCCGTTAGGTTTTTTTTTAACGAAGGTTCAATGAAAACAAATAGTGTGAAAGTTGGGACCAGTGACAGCTATTTTCAAAGTATGAATTATTATTGGCCAACTGCATTAAGTTGGGATTATTAAAATCCAATTTTCAAGATAAAACAAATTTAGTTTACTAACCATATACTTGATAAACAATAAAGTAGAAAAGTTTGAAGTGTAGTGTCCCTACATTCATACTGCCCTTCCTAACATTCTTTTAATGGTAATTACCCTATTACCCTTGCTTCTCCCTGCTTCTTTCCCTGTTTGTATAACAGCTTCGACACAAACAGGTATATGTATATATAAATTAGATAATTACTTAATAAAAATGCAACTAAAATATTTTTGAACTTAATTAAAAATGCATGAAAAAAATGGCGCAATCTAATTTTGGTCTTTAAGTGTATAAGTTAGTTTAGAATGATGTACTTGGGAGTTTTCTTTTTTAAAAAACATCTTGTTACATTTTGTGACTAAATTACAAAATATATTTTCTTTTTATGTATTACTCAAATTAAGAAGCGTCTCCTTAACACTAAGAAATTACACAACTGCTTTTTGTTTTAAAAAGTCATTACGCTTTATGTCCTTAAGGGTATTTAAGAAAATTAAAGAGTCAAAACGTTAAAAAGAAAAACTTAATGTTAATTGTTATATTAACATATATAAATATATATTATCTTTTATAAAATTCAAAAGAAAATCAAGTCTGATTGAGTCTTACACCCACATATACAAAAGCACTTATCTTAGAGCCAATGGTTTTTCAAAAAGTGTAAGAATCACATAATACACTTGTACATAGTGTGTAGAAGACATACAATACATAAAACGGTTATGTATCCGCCCCACATTCTCTCCCGCTACTTTTATTATCTTTTATACACTATGTACAAATGCATTGTACACTTATTACCGTTTTTAACATATTACTGGTTTTAATACGAGCATACTAGGTACATATGTATATGTATGTATGTATGTATGTTCCATAAAGATGTACCCTACATATGTGAATGATGATTGTACAAAAACACAAAGGCACAAAAACACAGAATGGATGATGTGAAGTTGGTTTGATGATTAACGAATTTGGTAGTAATGATTGGTTGGATGCTTACTCTTTTCTGGTATACATTTGTGGCAAGTCTGATTAGACTCATGCATCCTCCTGCAGAGAGGCCATGCATGCATGTTTCTTTTGATTTCAGCTGCTTTGAATGCAGCTCGGTTTGTTTGTCCAATTTGAATTGAAAGATCAAAGATATATGATGACTCTTAATTGTCTTGTCATCCACAAAAAAAAACACTACTTATTTTCACCTTTTTCTTTCTAAACTAAGTTTTACAAAATATATATTTTCAATTGGTTAAAGGGAAAATAGAATTATGGTTTGAATAAAAGCAAAAAAATGATTAAAATTAAATGTCCAAATCAAATGAATGCAAATTAGGGGTGTTTCATTGTTTGGTTTTTTTGATGGTTTTTTAGGTTAACTTGCAAGCCAAATTAGTAGTAACAATTTCTAAACATTGAAAACCAGAACCAAATCATTGAAAAGTTTAAATGAACCTAATCAAATCGTGAGTAATGGTTTGGTTTCACGGTTTGAGCTATTATATACTAAAAAAGTATAAAAATATGATCAAAATTACGTGATCGATAATGTTCCAACAAGAAAAACTTTAAACACCCATTCCATGTATTGCATTGTTAAGCAAAACTGAATCATGTGTATAAACCAACTTCAAATACTTCAATATCAAGGCAAAATACAAAAACTAAAAAGCCTAGAATCTTATGACTCAGTTCGGCTTTGTCTAACAGTTTCAAGTATAAACCATAAACCAAACTGTTGGGTATGGTTTGACAGTTCCTAACCGGCAGACCTATCTAAGAACAAAACTGACCATAAAGTCTAACAGATGAAAGTTTGATCGATTTAATGGTTTCAAATCGAGCCATAAACTTCCATTGGGGAACAATTTCAAGGGTGGTAGGGATGGAGGATACTTCAA
Source organism: Bidens hawaiensis (assembly GCF_021521415.1). Taxonomy (NCBI): domain Eukaryota; kingdom Viridiplantae; phylum Streptophyta; class Magnoliopsida; order Asterales; family Asteraceae; genus Bidens; species Bidens hawaiensis. Next base: position 4,432,077 of record NW_027491024.1, read on the forward strand.
ATTCCTGATAACAAATGATGGTTTTCTACATTTTCATAACACACACGTCCTCTTCAATGTAACTCTCCTGTGTGTATGTGTGTTTTTCAAGTTTCAACAAACCATTTCTTAAACTGTATAGTAAAGCTACTTGTCACACTACTTATCTAATAACATCCATCATATCAATTTTCAAATCACTTAAAAAAGGAAATATCTATCATCTCAATCAAATTTCATGCAAAAACTTGATACCGAAACAACTCTTCAAAAAACAGCAACCAACTAAGATCTCCCAACGCGATCCAACATCGAATCACAAACCTTTACCGCATCAATATTATCTCCAACATTATGGACGCGAACAACATTAGCCCCACCCAAAACCGCACACGTAACAGCAGCAACAGTCCCCGGGTCTCTCTCAACAGCCGAAGCCCGACCACAAATCTCCCCTAAAAACCTCTTTCTTGAAGGCCCGACTAACAAAGGTGCACGCGAAACCCCTAAACTCTTTCTCCCGATCTCACTCCTAATTCTCTTTAAACCCATCAAAATCTCCAAATTATCCTCGGTTTTCTTTGAGAACCCAATCCCGGGGTCAAGAATAATCCTCCATGCAGGCACACCCGATAACTCTGCAGCGCTTACGCGCTCATACAACTCATCACCAACTTGTTTACAAACATCATCATACTTCAAATTCTCACTGTTTTGCATTGTAGATGGGTCCCCTCTCATATGCATGGTAATATACGGGACATCAAGATTAGCGACCACCCGATACATATCAGAATCTAGCTTTCCGCCTGATACATCATTGATAATATGAGCCCCTTTGTTAACTGCTTCTAAAGCAACTTGTGAGTAAAACGTGTCTATAGATATTAACTTTCCTTCAGTTTCTGGTAATTCAAGAATCTTTTCAACAACGGGTATTAACCGATCGAGTTCTTCTTCAACTGAGATCTTGGTTGCCATTGGTCTTGTGGATTGAGCTCCCAGGTCGATTATGTCGACCCCTTCGGATATCATGGTCCGAACACGCGATACAGCGGACCCCACAGAATCAAACTTTCCTCCATCACTAAAACTATCAGGTGTCAAATTCAAGATCCCCATGACAGAGGTTTTCTTTGACCAATCCCATAACCGGTTATTGACTGGTAAAACGCGTCTCAACCCGTCTTTTCCTATCAAAGATTCCCCACCTAATTCTTCCCAAGACTTAAAAAGTCCTCCTTTTGAGAAAGAATGCCAGCATGCAACCGTATCATGGTCAGCATCCGACCCCAACAAGTCAACTAACGGGGCCATAACAAACGGCCTCTCAAAGATTCTTTCATGCGGAACAGTGAGAATCTCAGAGTTAATTCTGTATTTACCATAAAGCAGTATGTCTAAATCAATGGGCCGCGGGCCGTACCTAATACCTTTGGTTCGGCCCATTTCTTTTTCAATTTTCTTGAGGACTGATAGTAGCTCATGTGGGCCCAGCTTTGTGACGCCTCTGATGGCAGAGTTGAGAAAAAGAGGCTGATCGGTCACGTAAGCGGGCTCGGTTTCGTATAAACATGCGTGCCTTGTTATTTCTATGCCTGATTTCTTCATTTGACGTAAGGCTTCGTTAAAGTTATTAAGCCTATCACCCACATTGCTACCTAAAGCTATTACTACTTCTTGTTCTTGTGAATGGACTTGTATTGAAGCATCCGAGGAGAAATTAAAATACGAAAAAGATGCTGCGTGAAAATGTTGTAAACAATATCAATAATGCAGCTTCAGATTTGTGAAAACAAATATTAGTAATGTTTAGGATCAGAATCAGCGTGATTAAAGAAGTCTTATATGAAACTAAGTCTACCTTTATAAGATGTGCAGACACGAGTGCAAGCTAATCTTGATGACCGTAGCTGCTTGAAAATATTCATTTTTATCAGATGCCTTCAAATTAATTAATGAAATAAAAATCTGCAAAACCAACAAAGCCCAAAATGATTACAATTTAGAAGTGAGTAGTGTGTCAAACTTTAACATAAAAAATAAGCATGGTTTTACAATAATACCTATATATTTGTTAATTTGTACTTACTCACGTGTAAGCTGTCTTTCAATTTACTCTTGATTATTTAAGTGGATTTTTGTTTTCGGAAAAGAAGGGACTAGGATAAGCTAAACGTGGAGCCTTGTGAAATTTATAAAGAGGTGGAACTGTTAAAATTTTAACTTTTCAAGTCAAACACAGTACTTTTGAAGCAGAAAAATCATACCAATTTGTTAAAACTTTGGCACCAACAACCTCCTGTCTCTCGCACTTGGTATTGGATTAAACATAATTGTCAAACTTTAGAGAGAAACTGCAACTACCCTTCAAGATATTAACAAATTAACCCACAAAGAATGATGGGTTTACCCCACACAGGGTACGCCGGGCATCTGTTTGTTAAGTTCTTGAATCTCTCATTGAAGAAGAGTGGTTAAAGACTTAAAGTTGCTTACTTTCATTTTCATTGACTGTTTTAAATTACCAGTAGCTTCACAGGAAACTTTTCAATGTGGTCACTACTTTTGGTTTCATTTATCTATCGTCATTACGTTTTTTCCGTGTCGGGTCACCACTAAATTAAAGTTTGAACCTAAATCATTTCACTCTCCTTTTATACCTTATTAGCCCTAAGTTGTCATTCAAGCTATCAATTTATCAACTATTGACCTTTTTTGTGCTCTTACTCAATAAAGCTAAGAAACATATGTCAAGCATCATAAAGTCATAAACAACGCTACCAAATATATCTGAGTAATAAAAAACAAACTCATATTTAAGCTACATCGAAACAAAAAACCAATAACCTAAACCACATTTATGTACGCAAATGATAGGCCAACAATGTTTGTCGGTGAAGGCGTGCTTGCCTAAACCTAAAAACCTGTTTTTTTACAGAAGGAAGCCATAATGAAGTTCAATCTGTGTCGTCAGTTGATCGAATACATGGTGATACAAATTTATACTCGATATCAAGCACATATTTATACTTGCAACAGTTTCCAGTTATCTTGTTTAGCAGATGAAATATCAAAAGTAGAGCCTTTTGGATTTCCTAAACACATATTAATTAAGTTGTAGAGTGAAGGCAATATATGTTTGTCACAGGCTTTTCATCGAACACCTTATAGGCATTCCACAGAAGACAACAACCCAGTAATTTAAACCAAACCCATGTTATAGAATGCAAAACGATTAAAGCTTTGATCATAAGAAGAGCAATATCGGTCCTAATTAAACAAGAAAGCAGTCAAATTGGAAGCATAAACACAGGTAAAGAAGAACTCACCAGGCTATAATATTAATATAAAAGGATGCGTGTAGATACAAGAAAAGAAAGAAAGCATAGGCGATTGGAATCAACTAGTATAATCTAATCTCCGGAAGGGCATTAGATATTATTTCAGTTTTTTAAATAAACATTTATTTCACACAAAGGAAGTTGCCTGTAAAATATACTATTCCTATGGAACCAAAAACATACTAATAATAAGAGGCTCCCACATGGAGATTGGGTTGGACGTTTCTTCGGAAAATCATATTATTGGCTACTATTTGATAATTGTTGTGTCAACACAAAAGTATAACTCTACGACGTAACACATGGACAAAAATCCAAGTGGGCACGAGTCATTGACAAGTAAAATATGGCCTATACTATATATATCATTTTTATGTTTTGTAATTGAAAAAATTAATAACTTTTAATATAATGCCATAATACATTCTAAAAAAAACTATTTTTCGTTATTTTTATGCGATAATCTGGCTACGTCCTCCGGATAATTTATAAGGAAATAAAAATAAGAGTACGTTTTGAGATAATTTATATATGTATATATTTGAGAAGGCCTATTCCATTAAGAAACGAATCGATAATATACTCATATGTTTGCCCTCTCATTTCATCAATAGCATATCACAAGAAGTTTAGCCATAATTGTTATGTTTTTAGGAGGCGGATGAGAGACGAAGTGTGCTAATAAGAGATAAAACGATGCTTTAGGGCATAAAAGATATTCATCAATATCAAAATAACATCTTTAAGGCAGCTTCAAGGCTTTAGGAAATAGTCATCGTGTTAGTCGTGAAAACGAAGTCAAATAAGCAAAGTTATATGGAAGGAAACTAAGTTATTAGTAGAGTTACTAAATAGTGTTAGACGATTCTATTAATATTTTTCGAATCAAAAGGTTGCAACTTACCACACGAGGTCCTTAATTCATCAAAGTTAGAAATGGGCCAAAGTTTTGGCTCGGGTGACATTAATCTCCTTCACTTGACGGTGGTCTTAGAAAAAAAACGCACTAAGTTGTCTAGAAGGTAAAGTGAATAAGATATAACGAAGACATTGATTCGAGTCGCGTTTTTCTCAATAACAAGCTTAACAAGTGTAACAATGAAAATATAATTATTAGACATACTAGAGTTATATGAATTTATAAAAAGTAAGTACCCACATATTTCCTATGTTATGAAAAATATTTTTGTGTGCCTTATTTGAATTTAAAGTATATAAGGTTGCACCCCATTTTGAAAAGAAATGCACAGATGAAACTGATATTAACCAAGCATTTTGAAATTACAGAATTTCAGAATTTCAGATAAGACGATAACTCATTTTCATTAAGGTTGTGTTTGTTTTTGCTTATAAAGTCTGCAAGGAGCCTATGTCTGCAAGCGCAGACATAAGCTCTTGAAGACTGTTTGTTTTTCAGGAAAAAAAAGATCTGAATATTGCTTTTATGGTCTTAAAAAATAATTTTTTCCACAATCTTCACACATCTTAACATCATACTAAGTACCAACACCCAATGTCCAACACCACCACCATCCACCATCCGCCACCACCACCATCCACCGTCCGCCGCCACCACCACCATCCACCTTCCGCCACCCACCGTCCATCACCACCACCACCCCCGTCGGCCACAACCACCGTCCGTCGCCACCACCACTCGCCGCTATCATCCACCACCACCCGCCACCACCATCCACCACCACCACCCCGCCACAACCATCCACCACCCACCACCACCTTTCATTACCACCACCACCCATTGTCGGCCACCATCACGGTCCACCACCACCCATTGTCGGCCACCATCACGGTCCACCACCCACCACCACAACCGTCCATCACCACAACCCATTGTTCACCGCCTACCACAATCGTCTACCACCACTCACTTCTATAGTTCATACATCACTATCAATTATTTTAGCAGTCTACAAACGTTAAATGACTTTTATCTACTTTAATATATATGATAGGTAACTAATTTTCAGCTTATGCAGACGATATCCAGTTTATAAAACAAACAGTATTATATTTTCAGATTGCAGACCTTCAGACCACATCTTCTGTTGCAGACATTAAATCAGATGAAATCAGATTGCAGACAATCTTTGTCTTCAAAAACAAACAGCACCTTAATAGTTTTATTGTATTGAAAAGATAGTGATAACTTGGATGGGGTAAAAGAGTTTGTAAACAACCAAAGTTTTGTTAATTAAAATTTTGGTACTAAGTTTGTAGATTCTCAAAAAAATTTGTAAATATACAGAAATATTTTTTAGCAACTAGTATAACCCTTCAATTGATGTTTTAATGAATCTTTAAATGTCGTCTATAAAGTCAAGTTTTTTTTTGTTAACTTTAACTGTACTTGGATAAAGTATAGTATTACTATCAAGTTGTAGTTAATATGTATATACATTAAAAGTATTAGATTGACGCCAAAAGATATGATATAAAGATGTATCTTCTCGTGTTTATCCTTAAAATGTTTTGGTAATGAAAAACTTGGTGGACAAGGTTCTAAGAAATATCAAACAATTATATCATAGCGTTGGTAAAGGAGGTTACGACATAATTCTTTGCTAAAAGAAAAACTTAAAATAATCCTTTCTAATTTCATGACGAAACATCATTTTAACTGAAAATGATCCATGGATTAGTGGGTATGTTTGTTATATTGGGTTAACACTAATGAATTCTTCACAGGGGTGTTGATTGGTTTGCAATTTAGGAATATGGAAGTGTTACCCGCTAAGAATGTCATAGGAAAGAGGTTTGACGAAGACAATTCATTATTTTCCCCTCAAGATATCTTGGAACAGAAACATTAGTAAGACTACACGTGGTCGTGATAAACTCTAGTAACGTCATATGAGTTTAGTGTGTAAGTGATGACCAACGTGCTCTCAAGCCATACGGGTTTCCCGAACATAGGTACATGTGTGTGTTAGACAACTTGGCTATGCATATGAGGTTATAGGTTGGGAATCTTTCATGATAGACTTTAGTGAGGTTAAAGGCGCTCACATATCTATGGTTAGATTACGATTCTAGACATTATTGCCAAAGCATAGTGTTGACATCGATTTGGAATACGAGCATAAAGGACTAGTGTTTGTAAGTGAACTAGCGTTAGAGTGGAGAAAGTCACGCCATCGGTGCAACTTAGGGTAACCATTAGAGTTGATAGTCGAAAGGATGTGCCGAAAGTATCGCCGAAGAAGTAATACGAGTCTTTAGCATTCATGATCAGCAGGAGCATTAAATAATGTTAGAAAAAATATAGGATGACCTCGAAAACTTTATGATGCTTCTCGTACGTTGGATTAAGAGTGTGTTTCATAGAAGGTTATCATGTATTAGTTGAAGTCGTAATAATTTCAAGGTATTAGAATGTGCTTATAGGACGATTCGAATGTGACAAAATTCATAAAAAAAAGGTATTCGAAGGTTACTTCAGTTCACCAAAGGAAGTAATAAATAGATCGAAAGATCCGTTAGGTTTCACTCATAAAGAAAAAAAAAGAATGGTACCGTCGTGCCGTCATAAGTAGTTAGTAACTCATATAAGCATAATTTCATATTATGTTCATTATCGTTGTTCATATTTGTGATATTTTGTAATGATTTGGTTAGGAGTGTTGGTTACCATAACGGGATTTACTAGAAATCACGTGCACGTGCAAATTCATAATTACGTTGCGCACCCATAATTATAAATTTGCCTTGCATGATCACTCTAGCGTTTGCCCATTAGATGTTTCATAATTGTGTCGTTCATATTTTTTTTTTAGTTTTGAAATTCCCTAAGCAAGCTCTTATTCTAACATATCATTCCTAGTAATGCAATATGGGCTCCTATATAATCAGGTATCAATAAAGGTACAAAATGTACCCTTCTTTGCTATATACGAAAATAAAATAAATACTTAACACAAAAACAGGGTCGAAATCCCCAAATAATCTCGAGCATAAGACACTCCAATCGACATACTATGCCTTATGGCATTAACAAATAGTCTCGAGCACAACTCGCTCCAGTCAAATAAATTTGCCCTATGAACAATAATACTAATCAAGTGTGCATAAAGTTCTTACAAGTATCAATGAAAATTGATAGTTGATCATGTATGCACACATTCAAATCAATTAGGTTACCACTTAGTAGTTAATCCTCTAAATCAAGAAGGGTTCTATGAGCCAAATCATAGAACTAGTCAATTTAAATAGCCAAGTCTTAGTGATATTTTAAATGCACCTAATTATTTTCATATACCTAATTGGTCAAGGTCTTTGCAGTGTCAGAGTCTTAATGGGTAGGGATCCTTAAAGTTTTTCGGTTAAAGCCTAGAATCTCTAACGAGTTCTAATTCGCTGAAACCTTTGGCTCTGATATCAATCTGTCACACCCTGCCATGGGGGCCTAGTCGTGTTATGGACAAATTGGTACCAATGTAAGCAGCGGAATTTTATTAATAAAGATAACCTACAATGTTTATACTATGTAATTAAAACAAGGTATAACTACACAACTATATCTTCTCTGACACTGCTGCAATCCCGTATTAGGTTCTACTAATCTTCTTGGCATCTAATCTTCAGTGTTATTGTTTGACTTACGCCTCTATCTTTAGTCATGCTCATTACAATGCTAACCCAAATCGCTATCCACAATGTACCTGAATACATGCTAAAAAGCGTCAACTAAAAAGTTGGTGAGTTCGTGAGTTTAGCTCACATACGCATTAAAGAGTTAATTTATAAAAGCGCGAGTTTGCGTGTATATAAGTATAAAGCATGGTGCACATCAATCAAGTCCACAATCAAACCTGCAACTAGCAATAATCAAACACGTAGGTTATATGTCGCAACGATCCGCAGATCTCAGTGTGGTTTACCCAACACAGGGTCACTGTGCTTGGGGGTCTCCCAAATAGTACTACCCATACAAGCCTCCGGCCCATTCCCCTGGGCTAATGATTGTGTAAAAGTTGGGACAAAACTTAGCGATAAAACACCTCTTGATAAATATCACACCATAAGTAAAACCAGCATGCATCCAGCCCAAAAAGTTTAAGTAAAAAGGGCAGCACGAAACTCACCTCAGTCCGTATGCAATATGTGTAAATGAAAGACAATCTATGAGCTTGCAACTACGCTAGGAACCACCAAGTAAGCCTAGTATATATATAAATCAAAAATTAGTTATCGAACAACAATGTAATATTCGTTACCGGTATCGTATACTAGTTAATTTTAAGTGTTGGCCCAAGTGGTTGGTTCCCGGGGAGTAAAGTTTCCTCTTATGGAAACTTATACTTAAATAATTTTATAATATTTGTGTTGTGAGTTTAGGTATATAGTTCAACTTCCCGGTGTTTTATTTACCTCGGTTCGCTTGTCGGGTTTCGATAAAGTTTCCAATTTTGGAAAGTTCAAGCCTTCGGTTAGTTTTTGGGTTACCGTATGACCATTGAACTTATCTATTTTATTCATATCAAAAGTTTAATGATTTTAGTTTGAAACAATAGGTTATGAGTTTGCAATTGTTAACAATGCCGGTTATTACCGGCGTTGTCGGTTTTTAAACGAAACAATGTGTTTAAGCTTGCAAACGGGCCATTTTCCTAAGTCTCCATTTTCTTACATATTTTATAACTTATATTTGACAATTTTAACTTAAAAGTTTATGTTCTTATATCATAAAAAATCTTTTGTTTGGTTCGTGTCGGTTTATCCATAAATGCGTTTAATTAACTATCCTTGTTAAATGAAGGTGTTACGAGTTACAAAAATACTTTATATAATTGTTATAAGATGTATTAAGTATACTATTTGGAAAAATGTGTATTTTATATTTTTGAAACAATTAAGACTTATGCATGCTGGTTCATTGTCGGTTTTAAGCGAAACAAGCGTCTAGGTTCGTAAGCAAGTTTCTTTTCCTAAAGTCCTAAACATTTATAACTTGTTTTTATTAAAAACAATCATATATGTTTCTGTTTGAAATAGTATTTGTATGTAAACACAATTTACGGATATAACCCGCCCAAGTTTTGTTCCAAAAATACCATTTTGGCTATATAACTAACATAAACTCAATTTTGATTATCAAATCAGTTATGACCTGCTATAATATATTAAAATATGTTGTAATGTCATATCTTGGTTCATAAAACGACTAGGGCTTCGGTTAATGTTGTCGTTTGGGTTTTTGGCCCGTTAAGGACATAATTAGCTTTTAAATGTATGTTTGCACGTCAGACAAGTTCGGGCCAGGTTGTATGACATAAAAAAAAATATATTTATGGCTGCAAAAAGACATCTGGTCAGGGGATTACAAAAGCTAACAATACCGGAGTGTTGTTGGTTTTTTTTTATGGTATGTCTCGAAACGATAGTTATATAATCGAATGCCCATGTAATCAATACTTCAAACTTTTCAGAGGTATATATATTATAAAATCAATTTATTTCCAGGTCTAACATTTCAGTGAGTTTGGTGTTGTATAGTCTTAGTCACCGTGCTTTCCTTTAACATTCGCTTCGGCAAAAATCGGGATAAAGACTTAACTAGTTTTTTTTTTTTTTTTTTTTTTTTTTTTTTTGTAAAATTGAGTAAAAACTCAAATTATGGTTTATTAACTTATACTTTCTGTTAAAATCAGAAAATTCATATTTCTGTATTTTTCAAAAGATCGTTCGGTTTATGCCGATTTGATCGTAATTCGCGTTTAAACTCTAAATCTTTACATAATTGGTGTTGTATATATTAAAAATGGTTTACAACACTATAATAAAATATTTTTGATATAATTTCTGAAATAAATATTCATTTTCTATTTTGAAGCATTTTAGTCTTTAACAGGCGGTCCGTTCGTCGGTTCTAACAAAACAACAATTTTAAAGTTGTAAACGGGCCCCCTTTCTAAATCCACTTATCCTTTAAGATTTTATTACTTATATTTATTCATTTGGACTTATAAGTTTCAGTTCAAAACCATACTTTTATATTTTTAGTTTTTGAGATATAACTCGTTTCCAAAAATGCCCTTTCGTTAGGTTTTTAACAAAAACTCAATTTTAGTCATGTAACATGTTATGCCCTGTTATAATAAACAAATATAGATTGTTTTGAAATTTTATGGGTTTGGAAAGTTTGTTCATGGCTGCATTATCGCGGTTTTGGCCCGTTTAGGTTCTAGTCCGGTTTAAAAATTTGTGTTTCACGAAATACGGTTTCGGGTCAAATAATAATTCTTCAAAATGTTGTATTTAGGGCTGCAAAATATTTTATAATATTATTTAAGTTGCAGGACTCGTTTGTTGGTTTAAAATGTTTTAATCCTCGATTCAATATTATTATTTGGGGCTGTCTTTCCAGGTTTAAGGACTATTATAAAATGCTTTAACTCTTAGGACATCATGTTAACAGTCCAGGAGTTAATTTGGCCACTTATTTGTTCGGTTTTAAAACTAGTTGGTCTTTAAACGAGTTATCGGATGGCCATGGTTTTGGGGCTACACATTCTGTAGTTTAATATACTGTTCCTTGTTGACTTGATGGTCTTTATAAATTTTACACGGAAGCACCAGTTGTGATTCGCTTTGGGTTTTACAGGCTGAATGTATTATTGTAACTATATAAGATAAAAATAATGGTTTAGCTTTGTATCTCGAATGTTACGTTGTTTATGAGTTGATAAAAGTCGATTTCAAGGGGTTTAACATACAGTCACAGGTAAGGATTTGTGACTGCCTGAACAAGAATGTGTTTATTCTTGTGTAGGTCTGATCATTTATAGAAGTGAAAACAAACAAGATTGATAAATACATGACTTAGGCGATTTAAGGGGTTCACAGAGAGTAGTCCATCGGAAGAAGTTCCATACAAACAATGGAATTAGAACAATCGCATTGAATGATCAAAACAAATTACTCTTGTTCTTGGGCTGCAACTTCAATAAGGGACAAGAGAATGACTTTTGTTGAATATTGTCTGTCTTATGATCGGGACAGAGAATGATCGATGGTATTGATAGGGCGCAGGGATTTTTGGAGATTTGAAGATATTATTATTTTTAGTATTTTCTTACGAAATCACCAACTATTTTTATTTATTTATCTTTTTATATATTGGACAGAGAACTGATTTTTTATATAAAAACATCGGGTTACGAAATTTAGAAATATCTAGCGTGTCAAATATATTGTTTTCCGGTTTTTGTTTCGTTTGGTTTGATGACCGGACGGTAATACAAGAAAGTGTTTGATGTCTGGATAGGTATTGGAGAGTTCGTATAATTTTTTTGAAGATATCAGGTTCGGGTTCGTTTGGGTTAAACGAACCTTGGTTTCGTTTGATTAACTTGGGTCGAGCCCATGCTATATATTATGGTATTATTATTGGTTTTTCCCTATCTTTGTTAAGTTCTATATAATTATTCGGTCAAGCCAATTATTTATTATCTCGACAATTTTGGGCCAAGCCCAACTACGTACACTCCGTTTCGACTACTCAACCAACGTCACGCTCGTTATATGTAGATAAGTTCTCTTTAAAAAAAATAGCCCTATTTTTTGAGTTGTTACATGTTTTCTAAATTATATGTACTTTTATTAAAATAATATGTATATTTAGTGTTTAAACTCAATTCCATAGCCAGTAGTTTGAATGAAATTGCTTTCACCATGAAAGGTAAAGAATTTGATTTTTGGTTGCTATGATCAGTAAAATAACAAAAGTATTCCAAATGTAAGGCCCCGAACCCGGTAGCCCTACTTTAGTGTCGGATTTACTCATAAACGCAGTTCGTACAAATCAGAGTTCATTAAAACTTTCGCGGAATATAAAAACTTTCATAAAACATTTCATACCAAAATACGTCTTGTCTTAAAACATCATTTTGTCTTTCAAAATAATCGAAACATTTAACTTAAACGTCTTGAGTCTTTCGATGCCAGCCTCTTATTCAGTGCCACGTGTCTCCTCAAGCGAGCTGCCTCATCCTACTCACCTGCGTGCATACTAAAAGTCAGCTACGCTGAGTGAGTTCTAGTTAATCATACACCATACAATACATACACATACATACATATCCGAAGATACATATCCATACTTAACTAGTTACCCTTCTGTTCTACATACATACTTACTACCATACATACATACATATCTACAATCACTAACCTCAGTCTACCGAGAGTACGTTCATAGTCCGCCGTCTATACCTGTACTCAAGGTCGTGAACACGTAAAAGGTCCGCAGTCCTTGCCTATGTTCACCATTCATGGTACGTACAAGGTCCGCGATCCTTCCCTATACCATCATACATCCACAACACGTACAAGGTCCACGATCCTTCCCTATGTTGCAACCTAATTCATAGCACGTACGAGGTCCGCAGTCCTCCCCCATGCTAAAGCACGTATAAGGTCCACAGTCCTTTCCTGTGCTGGCGCCTACCTATATTACGTATAAGGTCCGCAGTCCTTATCTACGTTACGTATAAGGTCCGCCGTCCTTATCTACGTTGGCGTCTATCTCCTATAACACGTATAAGGCCTACCGTCTCTATCACCAGCCGAGTCTATGTCCGACAGAGGCTAGAGGGATTTGCCATCCTAACTTACTATGTCGAACGTAGAACTCACATACCATTCGTGTACCTGTATACACATACTTCACATATACAATAATTACATTATAGCATAAAAACATTCTAGGCGTTCTTTACATCCTTCATTTAACAACCATACCCCTTGTCGTTACGTGCAATATCCGAAGATCGTTCACGCCCCGACAAGTATTCATTTGTAATATTCATACATCTTCGATATATAATATTCGTACCTTTATTTTTAACCTGACAGTACGCGCAATATCCGAAGATCGTTCGCGTACCGACAAGCAATCATTCATATCCATCACATATATCACATATGGCATACACTTATCACTTAGGATAAATGTATTAACAACACATCGAGTATGCACACAGCCCCGAAAACATAACAAGGAATGGGGCTAGAAACTCACCTGAACTCTGCTTCTTCCTCTGATAGTTGTAAATCCCTTCTTTAACTGAGCTCGGCTGACTGTATAAGTTACACGTATCAATACTCGCCTGATCTAATCTGGTGGCCTAGTATTAGCTTACTTTTACTTATCGTTTTAATCTATTCTCTAATCGAACTTGACTTTAGGCGAAGTTAAACCTTGGGCGAACTTAGCTTTAGGCGAAGTTAAACCTTAGGCGAACTTAGCTTTAGGCGAAGTTGTCATCAGGCGAACTTGGCTTTAGGCGAAGTTGTCATCAGGCGAACTTGGCTTTAGGCGAAGTTGTCATCAGGCGAACTTGGCGAAGTTGTCATCAGGCGAACTTGGCTTTAGGCGAAGTTGTCATCAGGCGAACTTGGCTTTAGGCGAAGTTGTCATCAGGCGAACTTGGGTTTAGGCGAAGTTGTCATCAGGCGAACTTAGCTTGCAGGCGAAGTTTATCAGGCGAACTTAGCTTGCAGGCGAAGTTGTCGTCTGCTGCTACTGTTCGTTCTTAAATCCCTTAATCACCTTCGTTTCTTAACCAAATAACTCGATTTAGGTACCCACGGGATCGTCTGACCAGCGCCTACAAACCCCAACCATCAAATCGACCTAACATCGATGTTTAACGGGTGCGATTTAGGCATATAGGTTACGGGTTCTTTTATCAATCGATTAACCCATCAAATCTTAACCATTTTCAGTAAGATTAGCTTTGTTGGATTCGTTTTTACCATACAAACTCAGATCTATCATTTCTCAAATCAAACCGAACCTATACGAACGATTTCTAACTATAAACGTACCTTGAACGAGTCGAACTACGAACCCGGTTAAGCCTTGATCTTGTTTTGGTCCGTCACGACGTTCCAGCACCAACAAGCTCGGGTTTTCGCCTTCGGATCTTGGTTCGGGTCGTGTGTGTTTTGGGTGTGTGTGTATGGAATATGTGAGAATGAGGATTAAATGGTGGTTAATGGTATTTATATTTAGGGATCATGGGCTTAAGCCCATGGACTCTCCTTCCTTCTTTCATAACCCAGGTCCATAACCCATATCCATTACCCAACACTAGCCCGACCCATACCAGCTTCTACTCTATTTATTTATTTCCCGATAACCCGAGTAAACTTTCCCTCTATTATTAAGTAATATAATTAATATCATTTTGGAAATTTCGGGATGTTACACCAAACTAGGTCGTTATTCGTTAAAATGTTAAAATATGTTGCTATTTTGTGTGATTAACTCTACAGAAGTTACAAAATGTTTTACCACTTGCTTTTTTTAAATAGTGTAGTAATCTCTACTTCAAGAAGTGTTGTCATATTTGAATAAGAGTTGAGTTCAAACTCGATAACCTCATAACGATCCAAAGTGATATAGAAAGGCATTGATGTGTTGGAAGAGGTAGGAAAAATCTGAAATTTACTTGAAAGAATTGCGGTATTCGTTTTTTTACTGGAATATAGTTGAATCATATTAGTATGCAAAGGAATCTAATGTAGGATGAATCAATTAAAGTTCAAAAACCTTAAAACAAACATTACAAAACACTATACATTATTTTGCTTAATTATAGGTGGCAAGGTAAAACTTTTAGGAAGTTTATACGCAAACACATGTTTTTTCGGCTTTTAATTTGTATGACATCTTTTAATTACAAATACCCTTCACTTAATTTTAACCGTTCAACCATGTTTCATTTTACCCATCTTTTAAGTTTACTCACTACTGGGCTTAAAGAAAATATAACCCGTATCGACAAATTCTTACATAACGGAGTAAAATACAACACAAATCGACTCATTTTCAATAATGATGACACGTCTATTATTAATTATACATCAAGATTCAAGATCATGTTATTTTTGTTTTATACATGATTGGATTGGTTTAGTATATAGACAATAATAATACATTAACCACATCAATCAAAAAGTTGTATAACTTTCAAAAAGTTCAACATCTAACATATAAAACTTTATATGTTAATGGTAGCCAAGATACAGAGTGACCTGCTCAAGCATTTCATACGGCAGTTTGAGCCTCCAGTCCTTCTGTTTGCGGGTCAACGGTCTTCCTTTGAATGAGGGGCTGCGATTTTCTTTTACATCAGCCAGCTTCCATACACAACTTCCAGAATCCTTATCAATGGATTCCAAAAAGAATATTCCTTCTTTTTTCATAGATTTAGTATCATCATACTTTACTCGCATAGCCATGTGTTTAAAACGTTGTAAATCATCCGGTATTCTTAGTAGTCGATCTGCATCAGGAGACGATACCTCGACAGCCAAGTCACTAGGAAAGTTCCCAACAGCTCCTGCTTCGTCTAGTTTTTTCTTGTATTCTTGACTGTAACTTTGAATATCCTCCAGGCTCAGAAACCTGTCACAAACAAAACAACATTGTTAGAAAAAAAGGGTCATGCTATCAAGTATTCTCTTGTATTCATGACTGTAACATCAATGATGTTTGTATAGCACTTACTTGTTACAGAACCTATGCAGTCTCACATACACGCCTCCTCGACCCACAGGGTAAATTTTAAAACCAAAGATTTCTATGTCATCACCAAACTGTAGCAACACATCTTTAGCAATAGATAGAGCTTTCTCACCCCAACAACAATTTTGTAAAACAGTAACACCACCATCTCCAATCTATGATTGTTTAAAGCGTTGCATCAACTAAGTTGAATAATACAAAGCATCAAAATATGCATATGCACGCACATATAGGGCTGTAAACAAACCGAACAAAGGTTCGTTAAGCTTTTATCGGACAAACGACCGATTCACGAACAAATAGCCGAATGAAATTTCGCGCCCATGTTCATTTGTCAAGGAAATGAACTTGCTCATGTTCGTTAACTTTCTAAGCAAACACAAACGAACACAAAAGACCATTTATTAATTTGAAAGTATAAAACAACATTCTTAATAACTTAAAAATACTTGACACAATCATCATAATCGTTATTATTTACTAAAAGAATGAAAGGTCTAAGTTTCCCATAAAAAATTTAAATGTTTGGATAATAAACTAAAATTATGAAATATAAAAGCCTTTAAACAAACACGTTACGGAACATTAATCAGGAACACATCATTGCTTAAGTTCGTTTATTTAAGTAATCAAACCAAAGTTATTGGTCATGTTTGCTCAACGTTCGGTTCGTTTACAGTCCTTCCTGTACACATATACACGAATACGAATACAAAGACAAAACACACATTACACTTGGGTAATACTTGAACTTTTTCACTGTGGATATCTCTAGATGAGATTAAAACTTGAGGATGTATGCTGAAACTTTGATATTGAAACATGTAAAGGGGGGTTGATAAATGAAGGAGAAAGAATTCTGAAGAATTGATGTTGGTTATTATAATGAGAGGTGAAGGGTGAATATATATAAGAGAAACAGAAGTTGTGGTTTCTGTGTATGAATCGTAGTAAATTATGACTTAATTTAGGGGTTGTTATATTGAATTCAATAGCCGTTTAGAAATTGAAGAACGGGGAAGAAGATGCTTATTTTGGCTATGTACGTAATATTTTATGCATTTGCCGCCCAATAAGCAACAACATACATAAAATACTAACTGTAAATTGTTGATACCAATGCTGGTAGGCGTGAGAGCAATGGAAATACTTCTCACGGGGGCACCGTGAAAGGCCTTTTGGCGGCGTGATCCCGTGAAACACCACCCCCTTCCTCTGTGAAGGGGGCGCAATCCACTCTCCGTCATATCTTTAATGGCATTGTTGAAGGGGGGCCACTTGATTTCAAACGGCTATATGGCCGTTGGAGGCTATATAATTAAAAAAAAAAATTACCTATAAATACTCCACTATTTTATACAAAAAACATACCAAACTCACACCTTTCTCTCAATTTTTTATAAACTTTCTCAACTTTTATAAAAAAAAATATCAAGGATCCCAACATGCCTCGTCTAACTCCGGAGCAATACGCATTGTGGCTCTCCAACTATTTCGGTCATATTCCCGCACCAAACGTCAATACACAACAACGAGGTGTTCCTCAACCACCTCTATTCCAAAACTTCCCAACCCAAACTCAAACCCTGCCAGTCAATTTGGGGGACCCGGATTCGGTTCCGGAAGCCCAACCACATGTGGCGGATAATGAAATACCCGAAACCGCCCAACGCAAGAAATCCGTATGCCGGAAAAGTCACAAGAAGCAAACGCCGATGACCGAGGTGACTCGATCGATTCAAAAGCGGTCGGTGCAGGAAGAGCTTGCTTTGGCGCAGGCGTGGGTTGACATCTCCGAGCATCCGATCGTTGGTATTTATTTTGAATAGTGTTAACATGTTTATATGTGTATTTTTTTTAAAATGTTTATTTTTGTTATTTACTTTCTTATTTATAGGTAACGAACAAACTATCGATGATTTGTGGGATCGGGTCGAGGTGAAGTTTTTTGAAGCTATGGGAAAGGGTCCCGACTACCGAAGGAGGGATCAAATCACGGGGAAATGGACTCACATCAACAAGAAGGTGAACAAGTACATCGGCGTGTACGAGGAGTGTGCCAGAAACCATAAAAGTGGCACGAACGACGTCGATCTTCATAAGAAAGTGGCCGCTCGCTACCAAGACGATGGCCACACCGTAACTATCCCTTTGGAGTTATGGGAGGTTTTGACCGCCTCTCCGAAGTGGCAGCAACTACTATTAGACGAGAGGGCGTCGGGGTCAAACAAACGATCCTCGGCCGACGCTGACATTGACGCCAGTCCCGGCGCATCCGACGGAAGGTCTAGGACTCATGTAAACCTAGACGACTTGGCCGACGAGGACCCCATTCAGGGCCCGATTGGAAGGAAGAAAGCAAAATCCATTGCTTCGGGGTCTGCATCGGGGTCTGCTTCCGGAGCCGAGGAAGTCGGCAAACTAATGGTTGAACAGATGCGACTGTTCAACCTTAGGGAGGATGAGAGGGAGAGGCGGAGGATCGAGAAGGAGGAGATGGAGATCATGGCTGTCGACCTTGACACGTTAACGGGCTTCAAAAGGAGGTGGTACGAGAAAAAACAAAAGGACATAGCCGAGAAAAACGAGTGGGTTTAAGAGTTTTTTTTAATAAGTAATGTAGGTTTTTTTAATTTAATGTAGCTCTTTTATTTAATTTAATGTGTTATTTCAAAAAATTTAAATTTATAAAAATATTAAAAAAGTTAATATACTAATGGTTTCATCCCCCCTGTTTCACACAACCCATTTCCAGTGAAAATGTGGATGTGAAATGGGTATGTGAAAGCTGATGTGGCGCAGACGTGACAAAGAGATAAGGTTTCAATAGCTTGTTTCACCCCACCCATTTCCATTGCTCTGAAATCATGGGGAAAAAAGTTAGAAATAAAAACGGACAGCTTGGTTTTGCTGCTTTTGCATTTAATGAAAACCAATAAACAGAACCGAGTTTATATATTTTCGTTTTGTATTTTTTAACTAACTTATAGTAATTTAAAATATATGTAACTCAAATATTTTATGTGTATAATAATAGACTTAGTTATTATTTAACAAAATGATTTAGGCCCAAATTCATTAATAGGTCAAATTTGTTTTTCGTCTCAAGTTTTTCAAGCTAAAACCGAAACCGAACTGTGCACACCCTAACTACGATTGTAACGTATCCAGAATTTTGTTTATATTTTCCTTGTTCAAAACTTTATAAAAAGTGTAATAATTGGGTTGGAAGATAAAATAAAAAGGCTAACATGTAAACAACACTCGAGGTTAGCAATGGTATTGGTGGTAGACTGACGTAGATCAATCATATTTGATTAAGCTAAGCTACCCTAAAGTTTTTTTCTTCTAAGTTTCAAACGATAACCCTTGAAAATAATTTGTTTGGTAAAAGTCATTCATATGATTTGAGTTAGTAACTTATCTATATTGCCTCTTCACTAAGGTCACCGTCACTTGTCACCGTGTTCAAGTCCTCTACTCGCTATTTTTTAATTTGTTGCACTTAAGCTAGTAGTAAATAAGTAATTGAATATGCATGGATAATACTTTCAAACGAAATTTTACATAAAAATAACTTACAGAAAAAAACAAACATGATACTCAAGTTCAAGTTAAAAATGGCTTTCATAAACTCATATAGGGTATGACTGGTAAGGAGCTTTTATAAGCTTTTAAAAGCTATAAGCTTTAAGCTTTTATGAAAAAGCTCACATTTAATAAAAAACTTTGTTTGGTTGAAGGGGTGTTGGGGATTCCTTATTTTACCTCCTTATAATTTTTCATTAAGTTAATAAGTTATAACATTGTAACTTATGAAACTTTTCCTCTCACAATATAAGCAATCCCAAACATCTTATTACTTTTCAAAAAGTTTATAAGTTATAAGTTGATGAAAATAAGCAATCCCAAACACCCCCGAAGTAGCTTTAAGCTTTTAGATTGGTTGAAAAAGCTCATTTTTCAAACGCTAGTATTGGTAGCGTTTGAGAAAAAGCTACCTACAAGCTTTTACATTTGAATTTACAAGTTTAGTACTTGAACTTATATCAACGTTTGTTAATTTATATAATAGTTACACATTCAACCCTTATTCAAAACTAATTACACCCACGATTTTTTTAGGAGCCATAACTTTTTCACACGTTAATAATTTTTCAAACAAATTACATCATAAAAACGAGCATTTTATTCTCTTTAATTTGAGTGTAATATTGTTATACTTCTTTAACTTTAAAAAATTAACATATTACGTGATTATCGAGTAGGATCGGTAAAAAGTCGAGTTAGGTGAGCTCGAGTCATGTGTAATACCAAATTAGGAGTCGAGTCAGACGAACTTGAGTCATGTGTAAGACCAAATTAGGGTCAGAACGAGTCGATACAAAAAGGGTTAAATTAGTTCGATTCGTGTCGATACGATTTTGAGTCGAAAGGGGTCATGTCAAAACATGTTTCAGATTAGAACAGTGCATGTTTAGAAAGAGATTCATATCAAAATATGTTGGTTTAAAAAAGTATATATTTGAAATTACTGTATATTTCAGCTTTGTTTCTTGATTTTCGATATCATTTACAAGCTTACTGCTTTTCCATGAATTACACATCTACATTCAAGTTATGTATGCACTGTCATCAGGTAAATCATGTACCGACACTGATTATGCGGTTGATGTTAGGTTGTGCGCCCATTCCGCCGCGCCACGCGGGAACCCAACTAGTTTTATTAAAAGCTTCCGCTACTCTGCCAAACACCTAATATTTAAAAACCTACAGCTAACAGCTACCAGCCTTCAGCTTCCAGCCTTTAATCTTCAGCTTCCAGCTTATAGCTATCAGCTACCAGCTAGTTTTGCCAAACATACCCGTAAGCTTACAAGTTACAAATTAAATAAAAAATCACATATCTTTAACTCAAATATCTAAATATTTCAATAACCTGACTTGGTAAAAACTTTTTTTTGGTCCGCCACGAGAAGTGGAGATGTACAACACCTTTAACCAAAGATGTGTGACGAGTGGCATTGGCAATAGGTGGGGGTGGGTCATGGGAGGTAGGGACAAACAAAAGCTAAGGTGAAGGTGGCATTCGGTGAAGGTGGTTAAGTGATGTTAGGGATTTCTTATTTTGTCACCTTATAATCTTTCATTAAATTAATAAAGGGGTGTTTGAGATTGCTTATTTTTACCAATTTATAACTTATTAATTTTTTAAAGAGGAATAAGGTGTTTTGGATTGCTTTTGATGTGAGACGAAAAACTCCATAAGTTATACTTTTGTAACTTATTAACTTATTGAAAAGTTATAAGGAGGTAAAATAAGAAATCCCAAACACCCCATTACAAGTTATAAAATTGTAACTTATAAAACTTTTCCTCTCACAATATAAACAATCCTAAATACCTTATTACTTTTTAAAAACTTTATAAGTTATAAATTGATAAAATAAACAATTCCAAACACCCCCTTAAAACATGATGGCCATGATCGATGATATTGACAGGAGATGAGTTTTAAAAGTAGAAATTTATAAACTAATCAAAATTTGAAAGGCAATGCTACCATGGGAAATAAGATGGGGAGTTTTTTAAAAAGTGAACAAATTGTAACCAATGTCCATAATAAAATCAATAAAATGGCATTGTGAAAATTTGATGCTTAGATAATATGTGACATAAAGACAGTAAATTTCACCCTAATCAATCATCAAATAATGGTATCCCAGACCATGAAAAACAGATTCAGCTCATTGATTCATTCAAAGTAAAAGTAATCCAAACAGACCACAACTAACAAGATCACATGTCAAGTTCTCAAACTTGAATTTATCTTTATGATTACAGGTTCAAGACGCGATTACTACCTGAGCTTACATCACAACAAACATTTCAATTACTTCCACCGCCAAACAGGTATCCAAGAGATGATCCACCACCAGGTGCAGTGTGGACCTTAGTCGAAGGTCGGTCCTGCAAAACGTAAACAATTTAGAGTTAAAACCGTGCACAAACTTAATGTCTTCCACTATGGTAGTACAAAAACACATGAAAGAAACATATTATATAACTTAAGTTTTATGAAAAGTGACATACCGTAATGAAGTTGCCAGTATTCTGACCATCAGCTCTGAAGTAATTGTTTGAAGGATTACCATGAATACCTGCAGGAGTCTGCTTAGCACCATCAGGTTTTGCAGCTGTCACGTTGTTGTTTGTTGCCGGTGTTTCAGCTGGAGCAGACTCTGTAGCTTTCGGGGCTTCTCCACCTCCAAACAAGTAATTCAAAGAACTCTGTCCACCGCCACTGCTCCCTCCTCGGTTCATATTTTCACCTTCCAAATGACCAAAACTCTAACCCTGCACATTGTTTCAGAGAAAAATCATAGTTAGATCCATTTCGTTGGCACTTGACAAACAGAAAATATCAGATTGGCCTTTAATCCTGCATTTACATATGCTTTAAACTTCATAACTGTGTTCTTCTCGCTTAATTGGTTCAAAAACAAACTGGACTAACAAATTTCAGCATGTTCATATATGATGCAAGGTATTTAGAATAAATGGCTAACATAACCACATGGTTCTTAGAATGCCAAACACAACCGTCAGGTTCGTATGGTTGCAAAATCCAAGCCATAACCAAATTACTAAAGCCTACTTTAACTTTAAGCCATCCAAGATACACTTAAAATTCTCCAAAATCAAAACTAACTACAAGACTATCACTAACAGCAAGGATTGATGATCAGAGTACCTAATGAGCATCACTTACATATCCATCACAAGTAATCGATGCACAAAACACTCTTCGTTCTAATTATAATTATATACATCACAACTAAATCATATACTGTTGAAGTCAAAACCTAGATCTAGATCTATAATTTAACCGACTACACATTCCGCTAATCCGCAAAATTACTCATATATCAATTCAACTACTTTTTTATGGCAATAAAATCAGCAGAGTAACTAATTCGATAGATCTATTAACAAACAGCAACGGCAAATCACCAGTAACAATTACTCCATCACATCATCTATATTCATACACAACTATTTAAATCAAAAGTATACTGTTGAAGTCAAAACCTAGATCTAGATCTAAAGCTCAACCGAGTACACATTCCGCTATCAAAAACATCATCTAATCCGCCAAACTACACCTACATATCAATTCAACTACTCTTTTACAACAATCAGATCAACGGAGTAACTAATTTGAACAGTATACTAACAAACAGAACCTGCAGATCACATCATACGAACAGGAAAACGAACTTTCAAATTGGAGTGTGTACCCGTAAAGTGAAACACAATCAATCGAAAGCAAATGACTGAATTAGCAAAGTAAGGAAGAAGAGGAGATGTAGGGTTTTACCTTGATGATTTGGGTAGAGAAAATGAAACAACGGCAGCAGCTTTATAAAAGAAGAAAGGCCTGGGAACGTTTTAATTTTTGAAATTTGAATTACTCGTGCCACGTTCCTCTAGATGTTTTTGGAGCTCGACTTCGACTCGTTTAACTTATACAAATTTTGAGCTCGATTCGTTTTGAATTTTTTTTCTTAAGTTTGTGAGCTTCTTATGAGTAGTTTTTTAAATTCGAGCTCGAGCTTGACTTTTTTGTTATTTATTAACCATTTTTTATACAAGTTTTTAACTATCCCATAATGTAGTTGTTTAGTTAATTTTCTCATAACTCGTTTAAGCTCGCCAAATGTGAACTACATTATCAAAATTAATAGTTTTTATAGTAACTCCTAATTTTTTTTTATGTAAAGTCATCGATTGTAGATATAAATGATACAAATTTTTTATGTAAAACATATCAAATGGTATAGTATTTTTTTTTCTTATTAAACAACAATCTATATAGAAAATATAAATGATCTCCAGCAGAGGCCGGAGAGAGCCCACTAGTACAGAAAACAAGTAACACTTAACACTCTGTCTTAAAGATTTTTTTGAGAAAAGAAAAAAAATAAAATTAGAGAGAAAAAAAAGAAAAAAAAATGATATTATTTTGTGTTCCCAAGTTTAATATAAAGAAAAAGGAAAGTAAACGTTTTATGTGTTCCTTGGTCGGAAGGAAAACATGACCATGTCTTCCCAAAACACGGTCATGTCTTCTGTACAAGAGAAAATGACAAAATTGGATTAGATTTGAACTGTTGTTATAACAAACCATAATATAAGCAAAAAGGAAAAATGTAGAAAATAAAAGAAGTGGGTTTCATCCCACATTGGTGGAGGAAAGAATATGGAATGCTTCCACCTTGGTATAAATAAAAAAGTGAGTTTTTGTCTCAGATTGTTAGATTATAAAACATGTAAGCTCTTTATAAGAAAGAGATCTCATATGATAATATTCTTATAAGACAAATCACGCCTATTGGTCCTAGTGGGGGGTGCGAAGCACCCGACGCGCACGGACTTGGACGAAGTGCGATGGGCACAATGTGGCGCTTTGATGACGCACTTTGCAGTTCGCTGATGAAACACGTTGCATGCCACGTGATGTGCCACGTGGCATAGCTAGGGCTGACTCGGCGGAGCTATAGGTTTAGTCGCGATACACGATGACCATATTAGAGGTCCTTCACGATACACGACCAGACCAGAAATCAACTATTAAAAGGACATAAATAAGTCTTCAATTCTCATTCAAGTTTCACCGATCTCTCTCACTTTTTGTTTTATTAAGGTATTGGCATAATACCCGAGTTGTCGTAACGATACCCTTTCCGATCGAAAGAAGCTTCTATACACGAATCCAAAAGGTCTTACTGAAAAAGGTAAGACATTGTGTCATATTGTAAAGTTTCTAATCTCATGATTATCGTTATTATTATGAGGGTGCTTAATATCAGTAAGCTCTCTAATTATAAACTTTCAAGGTGAGACATTCGAGTTTTTATACAACCCACATTTGCGTGATACTACTGGTTTCCAATACTGTCATGATTATTATTAAACCTATTAAACACATGACTGATAATCTAAATGCTTTCAAAATATTCTCAATTTGTTTTAAGTACATTACAGTGATTAATTCTCTGTAGACTTACGGGATGGTTACTACTAGTATTGTGGGGTTTTGTATACAAGACTTGGCTACTGAGCTATTACACGTTACTTGTAGGACTAGTGTTAGCCAATAAGTAATATGACCACAATCACATATACGATCTAGTGACAAGTACCTTTTGATAATTTGTAAGTAGGCAGATGTAAAAACATCTTAATACTGTAACTGTAAAATGTGTCATTTACAAATGAATGCTCCCACCAGTCTTTCCCGCTGATCAAATATTTTGAACATGTTTCAGGTAACTTATTAGAAACAAAGGAATGATGCATGCGAGCTTCCAGCTTAAATAAGTGGCTTGTCTCTAGAATAAATAAATGTGTTTTGTAAATTAGGGTTTATCTTTATAAAACTTATGTTTGTATAAAAATGGGTTTTATTACCAGTTTATGTAATAAGAATCATGGTGTTTTTATAACTCTGATAATATTTCCTAACTATGGTCCTGATGAAATATTCCCCTGCAAATTATCTTAAAAAACATTGATATCACCACTCAATGTTCACGGCATCCGTCCAGGGGTATAGGGGTCGGGGGCCATGATAGTTGCGGACTCATCACGGCCGTGCCCAACTAAGCACGACCGTGTTAGCCTATGTTGTACGAATTGATAATGAGCATTTAATGCAACATGACAAAAATTGTCAACATGGTCGTGTTATAGGCACCTGAATAGCCTCTAAATTGAGTGCTCATCTTCTTCATTTAATACACATTCCAACCTCATTTACTCCACTTCAATCACCTCTTTTCACCACCATTAATAAGGGAATTATCCCTTCCATCCAACCCTTGAAGATTATGGAGATTAAACTTTTGGAAGAGGTCATTAAAATCAAAGATTAGTCATCTAAACTGTTTAGATTGTTTCAATTTGATCATGTTTGTATCTATTAATTTGATGATTAACATTATGTTTAATATTAGCTAAACTTTCATGGTATCATCTTGGTTTATAATGAATTTTAATTAAAGTTTAATAATGATAGTTAAACACATGATCAGTTTTTAATAAATAATGGTTATGTTGATTATCACTTGATGAGAAATGTTAAAAATACTCTTAAATACCCCAAGTGCCAAGCTTTATCTAACACCCGTAAATTTTCGATCGCCTTTGAACAAGTGTTTAGTTTGTATATTTTTGGGAATCAAGTTCTTTCTTTTCGTTTCCAAGTTGAGAGGCCTTGGGGTAGTTTTTAGAAGTGGGATTATCTAGCTTTGGGAACAAGTTAGCACACCTTGCAAGAAGAAGGACCATTTGTGGAAAACCATGAAACTTGTTATTATTTGGCCGCCCTTCATGTCTTGCGATCGGGATCTTTGAGCAGCCCTCTCACCTGCGTTTTTTTATTTTTCCAGTAAATCCAAGGATTAAATAATCTCCTTCCAGGTTAGTATGATGGTTTAAATCATC
Source organism: Bidens hawaiensis (assembly GCF_021521415.1). Classification (NCBI taxonomy): domain Eukaryota; kingdom Viridiplantae; phylum Streptophyta; class Magnoliopsida; order Asterales; family Asteraceae; genus Bidens; species Bidens hawaiensis. The sequence continues at coordinate 4,458,462 of NW_027491024.1, forward strand.
CTTTTCATCCATAATCCGTTCGTATTGCTTCATAATCGATCATATTCTTCATTTAGGTCATAACCGGGGGCTGACCTAGTTCAATTTCAGGTTTGTGTTATGTGTTTGTTGGTGGTATAGAGGATTGGGGATGTTTGGATGAGGAAGGGTTCGATCAAAACAAGATTCCGGCGATATGATGAATGGATCACCATTTTTCATTGATCTGCTCTCATCTGTTCTTCAAATAACCTATCAGCCGCCATTTGATGTTCTTGTAAGTGAATCAAATTCAACAACTACAACATTTGTTGTTGAACTGGCAAATTAAAGAACGAAGGATTCACCGGCTGTTTTGGTTAAAAATTACCGAAGCAATAATTGAGCAAATTCGTTAAGTGAGGTAGTGTGCTTTTCAATAGTGAGGTGAGTGATGTAGTAAACGAATGCGGTAAAAGTAAAGGTGAACACAGCGACGTAGCAAGGAAAAACCTTAAATCCTTGTGAGGATCCCTGGAAAAAAACCCCGGAAGGGGAAAACTATCCCATGCCTTAATTTATTAATGTAAAATGGTGATTACAGCTTGAAAACTAGTTGAGAACTAAAGCTAAGTACAGTTGTGAATATTGAGAGTGTAGAGTGTTTCCTATAACGTTTGCAATAGCCTCACTTAAATAGAAAACGAAAATAACAATAAGTCCTACAAATCCGGGAACCCTAGCTGCCATGATCATTTGATGACTTAGTCTTCATCCCACGTGTATTTCAATTGTTTCTCCAAGATTTTAGGTAGAATGAGTCATCTAGCCTTTGTAGACCGTTTATGTCATGCGTATCCTACAAGCACAATATAAATATAACAAAAATAGTCAGTTAGTTCAGGATCCTTCAACTAGCTGGGAATCGTAGCTCTTAGAGTAACTGTTAGGATCACGTTGGGGGATAAAATGACCCTAACAATTGTCCCGAAAAATGTTACAACTGTAAACCACTAATGCCCATCTGTCACATTTTTCCCACATGATAACAATTTTGAATTTTGATGGCCTGAGGTAACTTGATAAAACTTAGCGCAACTTCCGAGGCTAGTTAACCGCCTTTCATTTAATCCCGATGAGAACACTATAATTACTCTTGATTTGTTTAAAATCTACATTCATCTTCCGTCTTCAGGTAACTTCTCCCTTTCTCTAGTTTAGAGGTTCTCCTTATTTATCTCTTTGTACCGATCATAACCAAAAAGCGATCTTGAGACTCCGCTTCTAGCAGTGTGATAAACCCTGATTTCGAATGTCAACATATCCTCACCGAGCCTGATTTTGAAACATGCACTTTCTTCGACCTTGACCTATCGTATCTTTAGTCTGGTAATGTTTTTACCGCTGGATCCAAGTTTCTCCCTTACGACAAGACTCTCCGTTCTGACTTTATTTCTAAGAAATGGGTTGGCTTTCTTGCTTATCCGTTTACCATTGGCTTAACATACCTTTTCCCTCATTTCATTGCTCGTTTCTCCAAAGTCATCGGCATTAGCTACATTCAATCCATGCCAATGTTACGGGGTGTTCTGTATATGCTCAATAAGCTCATCACAAGTTGTAATATCGAATTGCAAATATCTGATTTGGCCGCTGTCTATAACCTCAGAACCCATGGCTCTAGTCGTTTTGTGCTTCAATTAAATCTGGCCAAGTACCCCTGACCCTAGAAACAAAAGAAACGACAACACTGGTATAGGATATTCTTTTTCGTCCAAAGGGATTCAAATCCCGGGGCGTGGAACTTTCTTACCAATGGATTAAGAAGGGTAGGAAAAATATCTAGGATTTTAAGGAAGAAAGGATATAATTGATACTTATCTTATTTTTTGTCTGTGATTTTCAATGAAGTTTTCTAATCTTGTGACTCGTACGTTCGTCGCTCTAAAGAGGATTCCTATTATTTTGGGGATTCCCAAGGTAGAACGCTCCTTCCGGTTTGAGGTCTTGATTTCTTGGAATCCGAGCAATCATCAAATGGAACTAAGTCAGCTATGATCATCATCCTTATCTTTTCCGAATATTTGGGGTATTGTTGTCTTTAGGGTCTTGATTTTGGGTCATAGCAGGCCAAGGACTAGGTTTGAACGATCTGGACATCTTCATCTCTAAGAAGGAACATGCATTGTAGAAGTCTCCAAGACGCTTCCTCCAGCTTTCGGACCAAAGCTTCTATTTCCAAGAAGAGGAAAGCTATTGAGGCATTAGGAACCACTGGCAACTCAATCAACTTTGACAACGCCGAGCCATTCCTCATCTAGGTTAGGATCCTACAACTTTTATTAGTCGTGGGTAATTATTATACTGATAATACAATTTTATTTTTGTAGGGTCTCCAACATTTGACTAAGATTTATCGAGATGCTCTCCGTTCCACGAGATTGAAGTGTACAAGCTGAAAGTGGCTGATCTCAACAGCATAGCCGAGGTTAAGCCACTCAATATTAAAAACACGACCAAGGAATTTGATCTCTTGAAGCAGGATCATGCTGACCTCAAGGTTGTTCATGCTAAGGAGCTAAATGACTTCAAGACCCAACTTAGGATGCATGCCGCTCATTCCATTTGTTGTGCCATGATCAAGCTGATATATGAGGCTAGGAAGCCCGAATTTGATGCGTTTTCTTGGGATCTTGAATGTTTAATGGCGAGGAAGGTAGAGAACAGGGTCGAACTGGGCTTAGATTCTGAAGAGGATCCCACATAGTCAAGCAACGTTGTTGAGGTGAAGGCTGCAGATGCTGAGGTGAAAGATGGAGATGGAGATAAGGTGGTATAACAAACCACAAAATAAATCGAAGAAGAAGTAAAGAAATAAAAGAAGAAAATTCCATCCCACATTGGTTGAGGAAAGAAAAGGAGAGGCTTCCACCATCGTATAAATATGAATGTAAGTTCTTGTCCCATATCGCTAGATTATAAAACTAGTGAGCTCTTTATAAGAAAGAAAACTCATATGTTAATATTCTTATAAGACAAATAACAACTAGTGGTCCTAGCGGAGGGTGCGAAGAACCCGAACGCGCACGGGCACGGGCTCGGGCGAAGTGCGACGGACGCAATGTGGTGCTTTGATGGCGTGATGTACATAAAATTATATATCTTTTCGGCATCAAATAATCTCTAAAAACTGCAATTTCTATCAAATAACATAGCACAAAAGGCTACTTATCATAATAAAATGTAATTTCAGGTGAAACCAAGCCCCAAATGAAGAAACAAGCGAAAAGACGAAGAAAAACGGAAGAAAACACAAGAAAAACAAAAAGCACGCCCCAATGCTTCAAGAAACACGCCCCCATGCTTCTAAACATTACAAAAGACAAAAATCTACAAGAAAAGACAAAAATTGGGAATAAAAGCACGGGGCCGTGCTCCTCAACCACCGGGCCATGGTCGTCTACAAGAAAAGACAAAATAAATTTGGCACGTCATAAAAATGCACGGGGGCGTGCCTACGTAAGCACGGGGCCCTGCTTATCACTCCAGATTGCCTATAAATAGTGGCTCATGTTGCACTCATTTGGTGTGCCTTGAAGAGAGTTCTATCCTATTTTCACTTATAAAAACACACTCTAGCACTCACATTGAAGATCTAGTGAAGAGTTTGAAGGCTTGGAGGTCATCACCTGTAACGATTCCGGCAAATCCAGGTATACCCTAGCCGGTATATACTATTTACGTGTTATTTAATATTGATTATATGAGTTATAGCACATTGATACGAATATATATGGTTCACAGTATGAATCATACTCAATTATATAGTGAATCGTATTGGAATTACAATTAATCAATGATCGGTTATTGAAACCCGAACGGATCGGGAATTACATTATAGACAATGTATATAATGTTTAGTGATATTTACGAAGTATTAATGCTTCGGGATAAGTAAATTATAGCACAGAAAAAGGATTTCGATTTATTAGTACGTCGGTACGCTAAACGAAACCTTTAACACCAAACCAAGCAAGAGACGATCAATCAAGCCGAAAAAGATGCGTAATTATTAATAATATGATGTTTTAATGTCATGGGTTAAGTTTTTAAAGTTTTTAAGTCGGTTTTATGTAAATTTTATTTTGACCCGAAAAACGACCATTTTAATTTCGTTTCAAGCCGAATTTCGAGTTTAAACGAGAAACGAACTGAACCAGATTATCCACAACGTTATCCGGATTACGGGAATCCGAGTGTGTGGTTAATATTGAAGTGTGGGGGCCCACCCCAACCTCTCACTTGGCCGATCGGCCAAGTTGATAATATCACACAATTTTTTTCTTTTCTTTTTATTACAACCCATTCACTCAAGAACAACTCTCCCATTTTCTCTCAAATCCCTCTCATATCTTTCAAGTTTGCATCCAATTTCATCATATTAACCAAGATATTGGAAGGTATAAGCATGTTATATTGCATAATCTTTGATTTTATTTACTTAGTTTGAGTTATTTTTGCAAGAAACAAAAGGATTCCAAGTGACATATGGGTGAAAACCCGAGATGGAACCAATCCTTGCACGATCAAGGGATGTATACAAGTTATACAAAGGATCTTGATCCAAGTAATTAGTTAAAAGTGTTTAGAATGAATTTTTACGGTCAAAATAGTTGTTTTGATGTTCTAACCGACACTAGGAAAGAAATGGCTTGATTGTTGGTATAGTTTGCTTGGTGTGGTGTTGTTGTGCTTGTAAGTGTTGTATCTAGCGGCTAGCAAAGGCTAGAAACCGAGATCCTTGTGATCTAAAGCTAGAAAACACAAGATAGTTCGGTTTTTGTGTGTTATGAAAAAATGGACAGATTTACGTGTGCTTAGAGTCGGGTCACGAAATTTCACAGAAATGATCTACACATGAAAATATGAGATCTGTGAATTTTTGGTAATTTTTGGATAAAATATGAATATTTGGTGAATTTAATGCTCGGTTTTGGCCAAAAATAGTGAAAAATAGCAAAACATGATGAAAAATTCCGGAAAATTTAAGATAAGCTTTTTATGACATATAAAAGTCACCCACAAAATTTGAGCTCAGTTGGAAAAGTCTAAGTAGGCTTTTCGGTGAAACGAGTTCTAGGGCTTTCTAGCTCGGTTTTGGGTGAAAATGGCTTGAAAAATAAGTTTTAAATTCTGGAAAAATTCCAGGGAGTTATGAGGATGATAAAGATCATCCCAGAAAAATTTGGGATTTTTCTAAAGTGTTTTGGTATTTTTGATATATTTAGTGTTTTAACAAGATTTAAAAATAGATAAATAAATGTAAATGTAGGAAAATATATCTGGGAAAATTCCAGAGAGTTATGAGGATGATAAAGATCATCCCAGAAAAATTTGGGATTTTTCTAAAGTGTTTGGTATTTTTGATATATTTAGTGTTTTAACAAGATTTAAAAATAGATAAATAAATGTAAATGTAGGAAAATAAATCTGGGAAAATTCCAGAAAGTTATGAGGATGATAAAGATCATCCCAGAAAAATTTGGGATTTTTCTAAAGTGTTTTGGTATTTTTGATATATTTAGTGTTTTAACAAGATTTAAAAATAGATAAATAAATGTAAATGTAGGAAAATAAATCTGGGAAAATTCCAGAAAGTTATGAGGATGATAAAGATCATCCCAGAAAAACTTGGGATTTTTCTAAAGTGTTTTGGTATTTTTGATATATTTAGTATTTTAATAAGATTTAAAAATAGATAAATAAATATAAATATAAGAAAATAAATCTGGAAAATTTTTACAAAATTCCTTTCTGTCAAATTAAGCTTTGTGCAAAATTTCAAGACCCGAGACTAATCGGGTAATTATTTGTGCTAAAAAGAACATAAAAACAAGTTTTTAAAGCTTAAAACGTGTAAACCGGCAAAGTTCGCATAAGCGAGCTGACTGGTACATGAAAACTCTAAAAATAGACTATTTCATAAATCTAAGTAAATTAAGTAAAAATAAATCATCCGAAAATAATTCGGATGATTTGGGTAATTTTACCCGATTTTACAGTTTCCGGCACCGAAATACCGGAAATGGGCCCCGCGGCCAAACGGGGTGTCAAACCGAGCTATAATTTCATCATCTTAACTAAATTGACTGTCAAACTCTAAGCAATGTCAATCTGAGTCCTTAGAAGTGTCACGGGGTTAACATTGTCCCCGAATCGAGTACAGTACTGGGTTAACAATGTTCCCAGATGTACCGATTGATATGTAATTAAGTTATGGGAATTATATAGTAACGACTAGATATTATATTACAGATCCAGGCACGTAGCTGTTCCTTATATTACTCACCAACTCACAACAAGGTGAGTTTTCACGAGCCCCTTTTTATGAATTGTTTTAATGATATTTTCCCGGGGTGGAAAACATGTCTTATTTAAAGTATTTAAGTACATACCGATCGTATGGAAATACTTGTACATTTATATATATATGGACTGATGCATAGAATATATAAAATGTTTATAATGTGTTATTGTTCTGGGGTAACATAGTTCCCAGGGGTTACATTGTTCTGGGGTAACATAGTTCCCAGGGGTTATTATTGTTCTGGGGTAACATAGTTCCCAGGGGTTATTATTGTTCTGGGGTAACATAGTTCCCAGGGGTTATCGTTGTTCTGGGGTAACATAGTTCCCAGGGGTTATTATTATTCTGGGGTAACATAGTTCCCAGGGGTTATTGTTGTTCTGGGGTAACATAGTTCCCAGGGGTTGTTATTGTTCTGGGGTAACATAGTTCCCAGGGGTTATTATTGTTCTGGGGTAACATAGTTTCCAGAAAGTTATTGGAAATGTTCTGGGGTAACATAGTTCCCAGCATGATTATATTGTTAATAAATGATTATTAAAATGATTTGTCAGTGTTTATTTAAATTAGTGAAACTCACCAACTATTCGTAGTTGACCCGTTTTCTTTACATGTTTTCTAGGTATGCCCAAGTTGGAATGATTGATATGTGCTTAACTATCTGTGCTACCTGTTGGAAGCTTGCTGCTCTATGTTTTGTAATGAATTTATTAATGTTTTATTGGTAATATATGTGTGTAACACCTAGACAGTAACGCAACTCGCAACAATGTAATATGTTATAAATTAATGTAGTGGTATTTTCTTTATAAGCAATGCTGTTGATATCAGATGTGTCTGTTGCATCCCGTGTACGTTTCCGCTGCGGTTACGGGGTGTTACAGAACTTGGTATCAGAGCCATTGGTTATAAAGAATTAGGATGTCTGAAAAAGATACCTAAAATATAACCAGTAGCTCAAGTATTATAGGATCTGAATATCAACTAATAATATATTGTGACGAGATCGGGATGAACTTGGATGGACAAGTGGGTTATTATGGTCCGGAACATAATAACAGACTTGTCTGCACGAGGAAATTCAGGGGAAGTCACGGGGGACTTAAATAGGTAAAATTGGCAACATATGTGTAAATATATGATAATATTATTATGTGGTAAAGTTGTATAAATAAGTATGTGTTAATTTAATTATGAATTACACTACGAAAAGGACTATATGTTTGTTAACTTGTGTGCAGGTATAATGGCAAGAACACGTAGTGTGTCGACGGAAGAGGACCCGGAAGAGGCTAGTTCCGGGGCCTCTGGAAGCCCAAGTGTAGCACCCAGCTCCGAGCCTTCGGAGGCTAGTCATAGTATTTCTAGACAGACCACCCCAGCTAGGAGTGCTAGTGTACCCTCCCCTGCTAGGGTTACCAGGTCTCCTACCCCGCCCGCACCACAGACCGCCCCGATTCCCCTCAGGCGCGGTCCTCGCCTCACGGCGCGGATCAGTGCCCCGTATGTTCCGCCCACTGTTACCCCACCCAGATCCACATACCACCGGGGCGAGTCTTCCCGCCCCCAACCCGAGCCTGCAACCCTACCTGTGTGGGGTCTGCCAAGGCAGGAGCGGGACTTGGCGGCTTGGCTACGTGTTCTCACCGAGCAGGTGAACGAGCACTCTGCCGCCCTGGTCGTGGGGGTACAGAGGCGGGCGTACCTCGGGGACAGCATACTGGACCACCAGTATGCTATCAACCAGTTAAAAAGGGAGTGCTCATACTCCCACTGGTTGATCGACCAGATGGAAACCCGAATGCGGGTTATGATGGCGGTGCTGGTGGTGCTGGTGGCGGTGTTGGTGGGGTTGGTTTACCACCATGTGTAGACGTGTTGGGATGGTAGAATCTTGAACCGCTTTTTGATACTCCGTGTAAGTAGTTAGTGGTGATACTAACACGGAGTGAATCTTGTTTAGTTATAGTACAACCACTGGCCCATAGGGGGTCTCTTGTAGGGCATATCATTATCGATACTTTTGGGTATCATTCAAGCACTGACCCCTTTGCGGGTTATGTCGAGATGATACCAACATAGGGCCCTTGTAATAAAACTAGTTATGTAATGTTGACTGAAAGTATGTAAATTGATGTTTGTGTAATATGAATCAATGTTTACTAATGAATGAAATATGTATTGTGTTTTATATTTTGAGATGGTATTGATTATATATATTTCTTTGATGATTGTGTAGAATGGCACCGAAACGATCAACGAAAGTATCGGAAGTAGATGTGAGCCGTTTGATTGCTCAATAGTTGGAGGCGGCGATACCGGATATAGTATCGCGCATCGCCGCCAGCATTAATAATTCGTCTAATCCAACCCCTCCGAGCAATCAAACGCCCATAAATAATGGCGGGGAACATAATGCTAATCCTCCACCTACCGATAACACTATGCCGAGTACTGACGCACCGCCTACGGTGGTCGCTACCGACAGTAATGGCCCTATCCCTACTGTAGAGACCAACCGCACTGGACCATCCAGGGGTTGTTCAATCAAGGATTTCATGTTATGCAAGCCTTTAGAATTTAACGGGTCGGAAGGACCGAATGGGTTAGTGAAATGGTTAGAGAAAATAGAATCAGTGGTAAATATCAGCAACTGTCCCGAGGATTGTGTCGTTAAGTACGCCACCTGTACGTTCACAGACCATGCCTTGACATGGTGGAACACCATAGTACAGACTCGAGGTCAGGCGGCGACGAACCGCATGACCTGGGCAGAGCTTAAGGATCTTGTTTTGAAACATTTCTGCCCAAAGAATGAATTGCAGAAACTGGAACATGAGTTGTGGAACCTAGAGATGCATGGGGCGGACCACTTGGGATATACCAACCGGTTTAATGAACTGTCACGATTAGTGCCGTGGTTGGTCACCCCAGAGTCAAAAAGGGTGGAACGTTATATTTGGGGACTTACTCCAGTAGTGAGGAGCATAGTTAACGCGGGAGGGCACCAGACGTATGAGGGTGCAGTGACACAGGCTGGTATTGTCACGTATGATTTCTTGAGGAGCGGATCGATAAAGGCGACGGGAGAGTCGGCTGGGGGAAAGCGAGGTACGTATGACAATAGGATCCGAGAGAAGCAGCAAAACAAGCGAGCTAGGCCCGCTGCCCAGAGCTATGCCATGACTAGTTCGGGCGGAAGGCAAGAACCGCAGAGGGGAACGTTTCCTAAATGCGGGAAATGTGGTTACCACCATAGTGGCGTGTGCAAGGAGGTGGTGTGCCACCGGTGTGGCAGGGTTGGACACTACGCACCAAATTGTAAGACAAATCTGAACAACCTGAACCGTCAACCACAACCTATTCGGGCGCAACCATTTAGAACTCAACCAGCCCGACAGCAGAACCCGCAAGGAAACCAGATGGTGACCACTAGCCGTGCTTGCTACGAATGCGGCAGCACGGATCACTTCAAAAGGAACTGCCCGAAACTGAATCAGGGAGGAAACGGGAGACAACTCGCGGGTCAGCCATCGTCGTCCAATCCGGCGCGAGGCCGGGCATTTGTGATGGGAGCGAACGAAGCGCGCCAGGACCCCAGCGTAGTGACAGGTACCTTCCTCGTCTCTGATCATTACGCTTCTGTATTATTTGATACAGGCGCCGATAGAAGTTTTGTCTCCGTTAGATTCCTTTCGATAGCAAACCTTCCTACTGGTGAAACCATAGAACCCTACACAGTAGAGGTCGCTAACGGTAAAACCATGATAGTTAATCGGATTGTTCGGAATTGCCCTTTTATTCTAAGCGAACAATCCTTCCTGATTGACTTGTTACCGGTAGAATTGGGTAGTTTTGACGTGATAGTGGGAATGGATTGGTTGGCACGTAATAGGGTAGAAATAAACTGTGAAAAGAAAACCGTCAAGATCCGGGTGTCGGATGACGAGGAGGTATTAGTCCAGGGAGAAAAATCCGGCACCATGATACCATTTATATCCCACCTCAAGGTGTTGAAATATATACGTCAGGGATGTGTGGCGTATCTAGCGAGCCTGACGGCCGCTGATTCTGAGGAAAAACGGGTGGACGATATTCCCGTGGTACGCGAATTTCCACAAGTTTTTCCAGAGGAACTTCCTGGATTACCGCCAACCCGACAAGTCGAATTCAGAATCGACTTATTACCTCAAGCCGGCCCTGTTGCTAAGGCCCCTTACAGACTTGCACCGTCCGAGATGCAAGAACTATCCAACCAGTTGCAGGAATTGTTGGATAAGGGATTTATACGTCCCAGTTATTCCCCGTGGGGTGCACCTGTACTATTTGTGAAAAAGAAGGACGGAAGCCTTCGAATGTGCATTGACTACAGGGAATTGAACAAATTAACCATCAAAAATAGATATCCTCTTCCCCGAATCGATGATTTGTTCGACCAACTACAAGGTGCGAGCTATTTCTCAAAAATTGATCTTAGATCGGGGTACCACCAAGTTAGAATTCAAGAGGAGGATATCCCAAAAACCGCGTTTCGGACTCGCTACGGCCACTACGAATTTTTAGTTATGCCTTTTGGGCTAACAAATGCGCCGGCGGTGTTCATGGATCTCATGAACCGAGTCTGTAAACCCTATCTCGACAAGTTCGTCATTGTATTTATTGACGATATTTTGATATACTCGAAGAGTAAAGAGGAGCACGAGCAACACTTAAAGTTAGTTTTAGAGCTCCTGGATCAGGAGAAGTTATATGCAAAATTCTCCAAGTGTAACTTCTGGTTACAAGAGGTGCAATTCCTCGGTCATGTTATAAACCACAAAGGAATACACGTTGATCCGAGTAAGGTTGAAGCTATTAAGAATTGGCAAGCGCCTAAATCTCCGAAAGAAATCCGCCAATTCTTAGGCTTAGCTGGATACTATCGTCGATTTATAGAGAACTTTTCCAGCATCGCCCAACCTTTAACCCTCCTGACTCAAAAGGATCGGAAATATGAATGGAGTGAAGAGCAGGAAACGGCGTTTCAAACGCTAAAACAAAGATTGTGCCAAGCGCCAATCTTAAGTCTCCCCGACGGAGACGATGGATTTGTTGTATATTGTGACGCATCCCGTAAAGGGTTAGGGTGCGTGTTAATGCAAAATAAAAAGGTCATAGCCTATGCGTCTCGACAGTTAAAAGTTCATGAGAAAAACTACACTACTCATGACTTGGAACTGGGAGCAGTCATCTTTGCACTTAAAATCTGGAGACACTATCTCTACGGTACAAAGTGCACCATATTCACTGATCATAAAAGTTTGCAACACATATTCGATCAGAAAGAACTGAATATGAGGCAACGAAGATGGGTCGAGTTGCTGAGTGACTATGACTGTGACATACGATATCACCCCGGCAAGGCTAACGTTGTAGCCGATGCCTTGAGTAGAAAGGATCGAGTCAAGCCACTACGTGTGCGAGCGTTGGGGATGATAGTCCAGTCGAACCTTTCAGATTTAATTCGAGTCGCTCAACGCGAGGCGTTGAAAGAGGGCCAATTGGTTAAAGAAGGACTTTACGGGAATGAGAAGAATTTCGAACAACGTGTGGACGAAATTCTTTATTTCAAAAATCGGATTTGGATCCCGACCCTCCATGACCTTCGTGATTTAATCATGGACGAAGCTCATAAATCGAAATATTCCATACATCCGGGATCAGATAAAATGTACAAGGATGTGAAAGAATTTTACTGGTGGCCAGGTATGAAAAAGGATATAGCCACATACGTCGGCAAGTGTACGACGTGTGCGAGAGTTAAGGCGGAACACCAGAAACCTTCGGGAATGTTGCAACAGCCGGAAATTCCCGAATGGAAGTGGGAGCAGATCACAATGGATTTTGTGACACATCTCCCCAAGACACCCCGAGGTCATGATGCGATTTGGGTAATCGTGGATCGATTAACCAAATCGGCACATTTTATTCCAATTAGGAATACTTTTAACACTGAGAGACTTGCGCAAATTTATATAAATGAAATAGTGTCTCGTCATGGCATCCCCATCTCGATCATCTCCGATAGGGATAGCCATTTCACCTCCAAACTCTGGCAAGCTGTCCAAGAAGCATTGGGAACACGTATTGACCTAAGCACAGCTTACCACCCTCAGACCGATGGTCAGTCTGAGAGGACCATTCAAACTTTGGAGGATTTGCTTCGTGCTTGCGTACTGGACTTTAAGGGAAATTGGGATCAACATCTCCCACTCGTTGAATTTTCCTATAATAACAGTTATCACAGCAGTATAAAGGCAGCACCTTATGAAGCATTGTATGGGCGGAAGTGCCGATCACCACTTTGTTGGTCTGAAGTGGGTGACCCGCAGATCATTAGATCGGATCTGGTCCAGGAGACGACCAGCAAGATTCTTGAAATTAAGAACAACCTAAAAGCCGCGCGGGACCGGCAGAAGAGTTATGCCGATACCCGTCGAAAACCGTTGTCATTTGAGAAGGGTGAAAAAGTATATTTGAAAGTATCACCCTGGAAAGGAGTGGTCAGGTTTGGAAAGGCGGGGAAGTTGGCCCCTAGATACATTGGACCATTCAACATTACTGCAAAGATCGGTCCGGTAGCTTACCGACTAGAACTGCCTGAGGAACTAAGTGCAGTTCATAACGTGTTTCATGTGTCGAATTTGAAAAGATGTCTGGCGGATGAGACATCGGTGTTACCCTTAGAGGGTGTTCAAATAAGTGGTAGGCTCAACTTCGTAGAGGAGCCCATCGAAATAGTAGACGGTAAGATCAAGCAACTTAGACACAATAAGATCTCGTTGGTCAAAGTTAGATGGAATTCGCAACGAGGCCCAGAATTTACTTGGGAACGAAAGGATGAATTTCGGAAGAAATACCCCCACCTATTTCCTCAAAAGGAAGTAGTTGACGCATAAAATTTCGAGGACGAAATTTTTATAACGGGGGGAGAATGTAACGATTCCGGCAAATCCAGGTATACCCTAGCCGGTATATACTATTTACGTGTTATTTAATATTGATTATATGAGTTATAGCACATTGATACGAATATATATGGTTCACAGTATGAATCATACTCAATTATATAGTGAATCGTATTGGAATTACAATTAATCAATGATCGGTTATTGAAACCCGAACGGATCGGGAATTACATTATAGACAATGTATATAATGTTTAGTGATATTTACGAAGTATTAATGCTTCGGGATAAGTAAATTATAGCACAGAAAAAGGATTTCGATTTATTAGTACGTAGGTACGCTAAACGAAACCTTTAACACCAAACCAAGCAAGAGACGATCAATCAAGCCGAAAAAGATGCGTAATTATTAATAATATGATGTTTTAATGTCATGGGTTAAGTTTTTAAAGTTTTTAAGTCGGTTTTATGTAAATTTTATTTTGACCCGAAAAACGACCATTTTAATTTCGTTTCAAGCCGAATTTCGAGTTTAAACGAGAAACGAACTGAACCAGATTATCCACAACGTTATCCGGATTACGGGAATCCGAGTGTGTGGTTAATATTGAAGTGTGGGGGCCCACCCCAACCTCTCACTTGGCCGATCGGCCAAGTTGATAATATCACACAATTTTTTTCTTTTCTTTTTATTACAACCCATTCACTCAAGAACAACTCTCCCATTTTCTCTCAAATCCCTCTCATATCTTTCAAGTTTGCATCCAATTTCATCATATTAACCAAGATATTGGAAGGTATAAGCATGTTATATTGCATAATCTTTGATTTTATTTACTTAGTTTGAGTTATTTTTGCAAGAAACAAAAGGATTCCAAGTGACATATGGGTGAAAACCCGAGATGGAACCAATCCTTGCACGATCAAGGGATGTATACAAGTTATACAAAGGATCTTGATCCAAGTAATTAGTTAAAAGTGTTTAGAATGAATTTTTACGGTCAAAATAGTTGTTTTGATGTTCTAACCGACACTAGGAAAGAAATGGCTTGATTGTTGGTATAGTTTGCTTGGTGTGGTGTTGTTGTGCTTGTAAGTGTTGTATCTAGCGGCTAGCAAAGGCTAGAAACCGAGATCCTTGTGATCTAAAGCTAGAAAACACAAGATAGTTCGGTTTTTGTGTGTTATGAAAAAATGGACAGATTTACGTGTGCTTAGAGTCGGGTCACGAAATTTCACAGAAATGATCTACACATGAAAATATGAGATCTGTGAATTTTTGGTAATTTTTGGATAAAAGATGAATATTTGGTGAATTTAATGCTCGGTTTTGGCCAAAAATAGTGAAAAATAGCAAAACATGATGAAAAATTCCGGAAAATTTAAGATAAGCTTTTTATGACATATAAAAGTCACCCACAAAATTTGAGCTCAGTTGGAAAAGTCTAAGTAGGCTTTTCGGTGAAACGAGTTCTAGGGCTTTCTAGCTCGGTTTTGGGTGAAAATGGCTTGAAAAATAAGTTTTAAATTCTGGAAAAATTCCAGGGAGTTATGAGGATGATAAAGATCATCCCAGAAAAATTTGGGATTTTTCTAAAGTGTTTTGGTATTTTTGATATATTTAGTGTTTTAACAAGATTTAAAAATAGATAAATAAATGTAAATGTAGGAAAATAAATCTGGGAAAATTCCAGAGAGTTATGAGGATGATAAAGATCATCCCAGAAAAATTTGGGATTTTTCTAAAGTGTTTGGTATTTTTGATATATTTAGTGTTTTAACAAGATTTAAAAATAGATAAATAAATGTAAATGTAGGAAAATAAATCTGGGAAAATTCCAGAAAGTTATGAGGATGATAAAGATCATCCCAGAAAAATTTGGGATTTTTCTAAAGTGTTTTGGTATTTTTGATATATTTAGTGTTTTAACAAGATTTAAAAATAGATAAATAAATGTAAATGTAGGAAAATAAATCTGGGAAAATTCCAGAAAGTTATGAGGATGATAAAGATCATCCCAGAAAAACTTGGGATTTTTCTAAAGTGTTTTGGTATTTTTGATATATTTAGTATTTTAATAAGATTTAAAAATAGATAAATAAATATAAATATAAGAAAATAAATCTGGAAAATTTTTACAAAATTCCTTTCTGTCAAATTAAGCTTTGTGCAAAATTTCAAGACCCGAGACTAATCGGGTAATTATTTGTGCTAAAAAGAACATAAAAACAAGTTTTTAAAGCTTAAAAAGTGTAAACCGGCAAAGTTCGCATAAGCGAGCTGACTGGTACATGAAAACTCTAAAAATAGACTATTTCATAAATCTAAGTAAATTAAGTAAAAATAAATCATCCGAAAATAATTCGGATGATTTGGGTAATTTTACCCGATTTTACAGTTTCCGGCACCGAAATACCGGAAACGGGCCCCGCGGCCAAACGGGGTGTCAAACCGAGCTATAATTTCATCATCTTAACTAAATTGACTGTCAAACTCTAAGCAATGTCAATCTGAGTCCTTAGAAGTGTCACGGGGTTAACATTGTCCCCGAATCGAGTACAGTACTGGGTTAACAATGTTCCCAGATGTACCGATTGATATGTAATTAAGTTATGGGAATTATATAGTAACGACTAGATATTATATTACAGATCCAGGCACGTAGCTGTTCCTTATATTACTCACCAACTCACAACAAGGTGAGTTTTCACGAGCCCCTTTTTATGAATTGTTTTAATGATATTTTCCCGGGGCGGAAAACATGTCTTATTTAAAGTATTTAAGTACATACCGATCGTATGGAAATACTTGTACATTTATATATATATGGACTGATGCATAGAATATATAAAATGTTTATAATGTGTTATTGTTCTGGGGTAACATAGTTCCCAGGGGTTACATTGTTCTGGGGTAACATAGTTCCTAGGGTTATTATTGTTCTGGGGTAACATAGTTCCCAGGGGTTATTATTGTTCTGGGGTAACATAGTTCCCAGGGGTTATCGTTGTTCTGGGGTAACATAGTTCCCAGGGGTTATTATTATTCTGGGGTAACATAGTTCCCAGGGGTTATTGTTGTTCTGGGGTAACATAGTTCCCAGGGGTTGTTATTGTTCTGGGGTAACATAGTTCCCAGGGGTTATTATTGTTCTGGGGTAACATAGTTCCCAGAAAGTTATTGGAAATGTTCTGGGGTAACATAGTTCCCAGCATGATTATATTGTTAATAAATGATTATTAAAATGATTTGTCAGTGTTTATTTAAATTAGTGAAACTCACCAACTATTCGTAGTTGACCCGTTTTCTTTACATGTTTTCTAGGTATGCCCAAGTTGGAATGATTGATATGTGCTTAACTATCTGTGCTACCTGTTGGAAGCTTGCTGCTCTATGTTTTGTAATGAATTTATTAATGTTTTATTGGTAATATATGTGTGTAACACCTAGACAGTAACGCAACTCGCAACAATGTAATATGTTATAAATTAATGTAGTGGTATTTTCTTTATAAGCAATGCTGTTGATATCAGATGTGTCTGTTGCATCCCGTGTACGTTTCCGCTGCGGTTACGGGGTGTTACATCACCATCAACCATCATCATTAACCATAATCATCATCATTAAGAAGGAAGATTCATCCACATTTGGTTAGATTGTTCTAGTTTAATCATGTGTTTGTTATTATCATCCATCATAATGTTCATAACTATGCTCATTATGAGCTAAACTCCATTCACAATCTAAAATCTATGAAGAAGCTTTGTTTTACTTGATGATTATATAAAACATGTGGTGTAGTCTAGTAAAGTACATGGTTATTTTGCAATTATATTTTGATGAGAAATGTTTCGCCATCTTAAATCAACAATTCAAAGTTGGTGATTGTCAATTCTAATGGCAATCGTTCATGATCAATTCATATTCTTGAAAAATAGAAATACTTTGATAAATTATCGAAACATGGATCCTTATATTGTACTTAGAAATGAGGAGATATAAGTTATGATCTATTTCTCTAAGTCTTGGTAATCCGAAAATGGAATTGCTTAGGATATCATGCTAGTTAAAGAAGTCATATGTTAATTGAATGTGTAATTATAACCTACTTTAATCAACCAAGGGGAGGTTATGTGATGAATTATAACCACCCGAAGTTGTTGAATTGGTATTTGAGAAATCAAAGTCAATCCTAATCTTTCTTCTTTACGAAACTACTTGCCAACTTAAATTGACATTCTTGAGGTAGCATGACATTAGGAAAGGGTGGATTTTAAAATGCGCATGTTACTCCTTTTATGTCAAAGAGGCTCACTTAAGGCTTAAGGAGCCATCTATCATATATTATTACGGCAAGTTTACCACATGTTTACATATTAATTATCAATGCTAAAATGGAGTGGATTCTTGATCTTAGATGGTAACCTTCCTATAAATGAACTACTTGTTTAGAATCTCTCATCTTGGTCACCTATATATTATATATAAGTATTTATATTCTATAAAAATTTCTATAAAAATTAACCCCAAAATGATTAAAACCTCCGATTAAAGCAAAACAACGATTTATTATTAGAAACATTTGTGTCCACGGATCGATACTTGGTTCTTACCAATACTATTCTACATATACGATATGTACACTTGCCTATTTTGTGTGTGTTTAGTCTTTGTAGAAATCACTTTTATAAATTTAAAACACGATCTTGTGCAAAAGCAAAGCATACCATCCTTTTTATTTCACCACACGCACAGACCACATCAAGTTTTTGGCGCCGCTGCCGGGGACACGGTACGTTTCTAAGAACGATCCAAGTTTTAATTTAATCATTGTCTATAGTTGTACAAATATTTTCATTTTACTTTATTTTTTTACTAACTATTAAACTATATAATTTTACGGTTAGCCTAATATTTAATCTTTACCTAACCTTTACTTTAGCTTAATTAACTTAGACTTTAGTTTAGTATTTAAATAGCTTAGCCTAACTCGTAGTTTAACATTAGAGTCCTTTAGTTTAACTTTAACTAACTTTTACTTTAGTTTTAATTTTGATTTAATCCCATGTATGTCCTCTACTTTTGAGCCCGAGCTTGTTTCTCCATTTTCTGAACTAGAACGACTCTTTCTTCGACGAGCACGTAAACGGATTGCAGAAACCGCCGAAGCAATCAAAGACGAATCATTAGACGCCACCACATCAGGAGAAAATCAAATCGAAGAAATGATGGCGGCCCATAACAATGAGCCGAATATGAGCCAGTATGCCAAGCCAACTCTCGAAAATTTCGATAACAAATCACTGAATATTTCTCGAGTGGCTCCACCCGAAATCACCGAAAATTTCGAAATCAAATAAAGCACCATACATATGGTGGAAAATTCAGTTCAATTTCATGGTTTCCTCGACGAAGACCCTATTTCTCATATATCTCGATTCTTACGAATCTGCGGAACCTTTAAAATACAAAAATGTTCAGAAGATCAAATCAAGTTTAAACTCTTTCCTTTCTCTCTAAGGGGTCAAGCCCTGGAATGGATAGAATCCCTTTACTCTGGTTCCATCACCACTTGGGACCAGATGCTTGAACAGTTTCTCCTCAAATATTATTCGCCTGACAAAACTGCCAAATACCGAGCCAGCATTACCGGATTCCGGACCGATGATGATGAG
Organism: Bidens hawaiensis; assembly: GCF_021521415.1. Taxonomy (NCBI): domain Eukaryota; kingdom Viridiplantae; phylum Streptophyta; class Magnoliopsida; order Asterales; family Asteraceae; genus Bidens; species Bidens hawaiensis. The sequence continues at coordinate 4,477,410 of NW_027491024.1, forward strand.
TCGTTACACGTAGAATGGGAGAGATACAAAATTCTTATGAGAAGATGTCCACACCATGGACTGAGCGTATGGTTACAAGTACAAACTTTCTTTGACGCACAATTAAGTCAAAACAAACAGGCCGTCGACCAAATCGCTGGTGGAGACCTGGGATCCAAATTACCTAACGAAGCATTTGAAGTCCTGGAGAAAGCTGCAAAGAAGAGTTTCGCTTACAACCCACCAAGATCTACACCAACCCATAAAGGAATACACCACGTTGATTCCAACACGCTTGTCACAGCACAGCTTGAAGCTCTTTCTAAAAAATTCGAACAACTTCAAGCTGAGCTATTAAAAACCAGACTCACCTGTGACACTTGTGGAGGAAGTCATAAGACGAATGACTGTAAACAAGTCATCATGGATATGGAAGAAGTCGATTTCATCGCTCGATAGAACAACGCTTTCAGCAATAACTACAATCCAGGATGGAGAAACCACCCGAGTTTCAGTTGGAAGGACGGAGGTAACACTCAACCCCTACCCAGATTCGAGAAAAGACCGATGAATCAATCCTTCCAACCTAAACCTCAATTTCAAGATCAAAGTTCTAGTAGCCATCAAAACCCGAGCTACTCAAAGATCGAAGAGATTTAATCTAACTCATGACCAAAACAAATGAAGCAGAAAAGAAGGCCGACTCAAGAGCTGTTGATATCAGCGGAGTATTATTAAAACACGAAGCCGACCTCAAAAGTCAACAAGCATCATTACAGAATCAGAAACTCAAATTGGACAAATTGCCCTACAATTATCCGAAAGATCACCCGACACTTTTCCAAGTAACAAAATCACCAACCCGAATGCGACACCTAACGCTGTTACACTCAGAAGCGGTACAACCACCGTTGCCTCACCAACTTCAGAAGCAGTTACGGAAAAGGAGTCTCCTGATGAAACGCAGGAAAAACTGACCCCAACAGGCACCGTACAACCCAAGGAGCCAGTCCGAACTTATGTTCCACCTATATCATACCCAGGAAGACTGAAGCAGGAACGATTGGAAGCACAGTACGGGAAGTTTTTAGAACTCTTCAAACAACTCCATATCAACATTCCTTTTGTCGAAGCCATCGCTCAAATGCCAAAATATGCCAAGTTTCTCAAAGAAGTACTGACAAACAAAAGGAAGCTAGAGGAACTCTCGCATGTCACTCTGAGTGAAAAATGTTCAGCAGTCCTCCAAAGCAAGCTGCCAACAAAAATGACCGATCTAGGGAGTTTTACTAGCCCTTGTCTTATAGGAAATTTGTCTGTTAGAAATGTCCTGGCTGACCTAGGAGCTAGTATTAATTTAATTCCTTATGCGGTTTTTGCAAAACTAGGGATAGGAGAACCAAAGCCCACCCGCATGAGCATTCAATTAGCTGACCGATCTGTTAAATATCCTCGGGGCATTGTTGAAAACATGCTTGTCAAACTTGACAAGTTTGTTTTCCCTGTAGATTTTGTAATTCTAGACATGGAGGAAGACAAAAGTGTACCTCTAATTTTAGGAAGACCCTTTTTAGCCAACGCGAAGGCTATTATCGACGTTTGCACCGGCAAACTCACTCTAAGGGTCAATGACGAGGCAATCGCTTTTGACATAGGAAAATCTATGCAATATCCGCAACATCAAGATGATACATTATACTGTGTTGACATCATAGATTCCATCGTAGGTTGCTATATGCGAGATTCCTCCATTAATAAACTGCTAGAAACACAAGTCATAGACAAAACACTCAACATACCCATTTTAGAAAACGAAAATATCAACGATGACTATCAGGAAGCACCAGAAGTAGTATATGAAATCACCAAATGTAATGAATAATCAAAACCATCAATCGAAGAACCACCAGCCTTAGAGTTAAAAGAACTACCAAGCCATCTCGAATACGCGTTTCTAGAAGAAGACTCTCAACTCCCAGTAATTAATTTATTTCACCTTTCTAAAGAAGAGAAAGACGAACTTCTTAAGGTTCTTAAGAGCCATAAGAAGGCTATCGCACGGAAGATCATGGATATCAAGGGCGTCAGTCCCTCCTTTTGTACTCACAAAATTCTCATGGAGGAAGAATACAAATCCGTGGTCCAACATCAAAGACGTCTCAATCCCAACATGCAAGATGTGGTGAAAAAAGAAGTAATCAAGCTCCTTGATGCTGGATTAATTTACCCAATCTCAGATTCACCTTGGGTTAGTCCTGTTCAAGTAGTACCCAAGAAGGGAGGAATGACAGTCGTAATGAACGAAAAGGATGAGCTAATACCGATGAGAACCATCACAGGCTGGCGAGTTTGCATTGACTACCGGAAACTTAATGACGCCAAAAGAAAAGATCACTTTTCACTTCCTTTCATCGATCAAATGCTTGAACGATTATCTGGAAAAATGTTCTATTGTTTTCTTGACGGATTTTTCGGATATTTCCAAATTCCCATTGCTCCAGAAGATCAGGAGAAAATCACTTTTACATGTCCATACGGAACCTTCGCCTACCGAAGAATGCCATTTGGATTATGTAATGCTCCAGCCACCTTCCAGCGATGCATGGTGGCCATCTTTCACGAAATGATCGAACACTCTATGGAAGTATTCGTGGATGACTTCTCAGTCTTTGGAGACTCTTTCAATCACTGTTTAAAAAACCTCGATAAAATGTTAGCCAGGTGTGAGGAAGTAAATCTAGTGCTCAACTGGGAGAAATGCCACTTTATGGTTAAAGAAGGCATCGTTCTCGGCTACAAGATTTCTCAAAATGGATTAGAGGTCGATAAAGCAAAAATAGAAACTATCTCTAAACTTCCGCACCCAACCTCAGTAAAAGCTATTAGAAGTTTTCTAGGTCACGCAGTTATCTACCGTTGCTTCATAAAAGATTTTTCCAAAATTGCTAGGCCTATGACCAAACTTCTGGAGAAAGACGCACCCTATGTCTTCTCTGAAGAATGTATTGAATCATTCAACATCTTAAAAGATAAACTTGTCAACGCAGCAATCATGACTACACTCGATTGGACCCTTCCATTCGAAATCATGTGCGATACAAGTGACTTTGCAGTTGGAGCCGTACTCGGACAACGCAAAGAAAAACAATTTCACCCAATTTACTATGCCAGTAAAACTCTTAATGATGCACAAGAAAACTACACCACAACAAAAAAAGAGTTATTAGCAGTAGTTTTTGCCTTTGAAAAATTTAGATCATACCTCGTTCTTTCCAAAACCATAGTTTACAACGACCATGCCGCAATACGTTACCTCTTCAATAAGCAAGATGCCAAACCCAGACTTATCCGATGGATCCTACTACTCCAAGAATTCGACATAGAAGTTAAAGACAAAAAAGGAGCAGAGAATGTCACTGCAGACCACCTCTCACGTTTAGAATGCCTGCTTCAGAATAACTTCACAAGAAAATTATCAATGATAATTTTCCACATGAAATTCTAATGCGCATCTAAGCAGTCATAGAGGAGAAAGACGAAAGTCCTTGGTATGTTGACTTCGCAAACTACCTAGCTTGTAGAATCCTAAGAAAAGGACTTACTCAACAACAACGAAAGAAATTCTCTCCGACCTTAAGTTCTACTTCTGGGAAGACCCATACTTGTTTAGGATAGGTGCCGATCAGGTTGTTCATAGGTGTGTAGCAGGAAAAGAAGCCTTAGATATTCTTAAACACTGCCATGAATGACCAACTGGTGGACACCACGGTACCGCCACTACGGTCAGAAAAGTATTTGATGCAGGATTCTTCTGGCCTACCATATACAAAGATACACATACTTTTATCCAAGCATGCGATGTTTGTCAAGGAGCCGGGAACATCTCAGCCAAAAATGAGATCGCTCAGAAAGGCATTCAAATTTGTGAAGTCTTTGATGTATGAGGAATAGATTTCATGGGCTCATTTCCTAACTTGTTCGGAAATAAATACATCCTTGTAGCAGTCGACTACGTATTTAAATGGGTAGAAGCACAAGCTCTTCCCACTAACGATGCTCGAGTAGTTGTACGATTTCTGAAAAGGTTATTTTCACGTTTCGGCACTCCAAAAGCCCTAATTAGTGACAGAGGTACTCACTTCTGTAATGCTTTAATGGATAAAGTCTTAGCACGATATGGAGTTCACTACCGACTGGCAACACCATATCACCCTCAGACTAGTGGGCAGGTAGAGGTCTCGAATCGAGGAATCAAAAGGATCTTAGAAAGAACCATAGGATGAATCGCAAAAATTGGGCAGATAAGTTAGATGACGTTTTGTGGGCTCTTAAGACAGCCTATAAAAACCCCATAGGAACGACACCCTTCAAACTTGTTTACGGGAAAACATGTCATCTACCAGTAGAATTAAAACACAAAGCCTACTGGGCTCTCAGAGCAGTGAACTTTGATCTAACGTTCGCTGGAATAAACCGGGAAGATCAAATTCACGAGCTCGAAGAACTAAGAACATTAGCCTATGAAAATTCCTGGTCTTACAAAGAAAACATAAAATTTCAAGTTGGCGATCGTGTACTGTTATACGAAACACGTTTACGTCTTTTCCCAGGAAAATTGAAATCGTGATGGACAGGCCCATACATAGTTGAATCAGTCTTTGACTATGGGACAATCGAAATCTCAAATTCAAAAGGTCAAAAGTTCAAAGTAAATGGGCATCGATTAAAATCATATAGCGATGGACCATTTGAAGAAATTTTGGAGGTAGTAACCCTCCAACTCCCTAAATAGGAAAATAAGGAAACAAGGTCTGGCCAAGACCTTCACAAACTAGGCCTTGTAAATACTTGTAAAAAAATAAATAAATATTAAAACCAAAAACACGGGGGCGTGCTTAAGAAAGCACGGTGCCGTGTCAAAAATTGCGGGCCGGAATCTTCGCTGCAAAAATCTCAGTCAGACTAGTTTGTAACAGAATTGTCAGAAAAAAAAAAACACGGGCCGTGTTTCCAAAAACACGGGGCCGTGCTTTGGTATCTGGTTGGCTATAAATGTAAGGCCCCGAACCCGGTAGCCTTACTTTAGCGTCGTATTTACTCATAAACACAGTTCTTACAAATCAGAGTTCATTAAAACTTTCGCGGAATATAAAAACTTTCATGAAACGTTACAGCAATCCAATACTTGCCTTAATTAAACATTCTTGTCTATCAAAATAAACGTCAATTACATTAAAACATCTTGAGTCTTCAGATGCCAGTCTCCTATTCGCCCACCATGTGCCCGCTCAAGCTAGCTGTCTCATTCTACTCACCTGCGTGCATACTAAAAGTCAGCTACGCTGAGTGAGTTCTAGTTAATCATACACTATGCAATACACATAAACTTATATTCTTTCATTCATACTTTCATACTTTCATACTTTCTTTTGTATTAACTTACTTTCATATCTTACGTTATAAAGAGCATTACGCCCTACATTCCTCGAGTATTATTAGGGCTCGGTACCCTCCTTCCTCGAGTATTATTTGGGCTCGGTACCCTCCTTCCTCGAGTATTATTAGGGCTCGGTACCCTCTTTCCTCGAGTATTATTAGGGCTCGGTTCCCTCTTTCCTCGAATATTAGTAGGGTTCGGTTCCCTAGTTCTCGAATATTAGTAGGGTTCGATTCCCTCTTCGTTACCGTACATCCATCCTTTCCTGCTTTTATTAACTTTATCACATTCATACACATAAGCATACATATCATACTTACCTTATACTTAGCGTTACAACCTGACAATACGTGCAATATCCGAAGATCGTTCACGTACCGTCAAGCCATCATTCATACATTTAACATTATTCACATAAGGCAGACACTTATCTCTTAGGATAAGCGTATTAACAAACATATTGAGTATGCACACACCCCCGAAAACATGACACATAATTGGGGCTAGAAACTCACCTGAACTCTGCTTCTTCCTCCGATAGTTGTAAATCCCTTCTTTAACTGAGCTCGGCTGACTGTATAAGTTACACGTATCAATACTCGCCTGATTTAATCTGGTGGCCTAGTATTAGCTTACTTTTACTTATCGTTTTTAATTTATTTTCTAATCGAACTTGACTTTAGGCGAACTTAGCTTTAGGCGAAGTTAAACCTTAGGCAAACTTAGCTTTAGGCGAAGTTAAACCTTAGGCGAACTTAGCTTTAGGCGAAGTTAAACCTTAGGCAAACTTAGCTTTGCAGGCGAAGTTGTCATCAGGCGAACTTAGCTTTGCAGGCGAAGTTGTCATCAGGCGAACTTAGCTTTGCAGGCGATGTTCATCAGGCGAAATTAGCTTGCAGGCGAAGTTGTCCAGCTGCAGGTACTGTTCGTCCTTAAATCCCTTAATCATCTTCGTTTCTTAACTAAATAACTCGATTTAGGTATCCACGGAATCGTCTGACCAGCGCCTTCAAACCCCAACACTCAAATCGACCTAACATCGATGTTTAAAGGGTGCGATTTAGGCAAATAGGTTACGGGTTCTTTTATCAATCGATTAAACCATCAAATCATATCCATTTTCAGTAAGTTTAGCTTTGTTGGATTCGTTTTTACCATACAAACACAGATCTATTATTTCTATACTAATCCAAACCTAAACGAACAAGTTCTCGATATAAACGTACCGTAAATGAGTCAAACTACGAACACGAGCTGGTCTTGTTGCTTTGGTTCGTCACGACGATCTAGCACCAACGAGCTCGGGTCCTCGCCTTTGGATCTTGGTTCGGGTTGTGTGTGTTTTGGAGTGTGTAGAGATTAGGATGGATAAATGGATGGAATGGAAAGGATTGGGGTTTAAGGGGGTATTTATACTCCCTTAAGCCCATGGACCGAAGGCCCATATTTCCTTTTGGTCCATATCTAATCCCATCTAATTATCCTACTAAGTCTTCATATTTTGCTATTATTATTATCGTTCCACTAACTCGTTTATTTCACCCGACAAAATAATATAATAAATATTACTTTAGAAATTTCGGGATGTTACAATAAAAGACACCTCTTGCCATTGCATTCCTTGCACCAACCAAAACCAAAACAATCCTCTCTGAAAATTCAACATGCCTAGTGAAATGAATGAAGCAATTCCCGTTCCTCGACAACCGAGAAACGATGCCCAACATGTTTCCAAAACTGAGCTCCTCTTGAAACTTCAAGAGCTCCTTAAGGAACTCACCGTAATGAATCTCTTTGCTGAGATGCGCCTCGTTCAACTCACTGAATCAGTGGAAAACATTCGGAGGAGGAGAACCTTTCGAAACATCAATGAACAACTCCAGTTTCAAGTTTTCGGTTTCACGTACTTTCCACCACCAGGACCATTCGGAGCAGGAGAACCTTTCGGGGAAATCTAGGAAACTTAATTTTATGTTCTTATGTGTAAACAAGTGCATTACGCGCATTGTGCTAGGAATTTCGGGCTTAACCCGACTTTTTTTTCATATTTTTAGGGAAACCGGGCTTATCCCGTAATTGTCTTAGGACCTTTTAATTTTAATGAAAAGTAATTTTTAGGATGATCAAACTTCTAAAATAACATACTAAACATCATTCTAAGAATTTCTGCTCTCGCATTTCGCTGAAAAATATATGAAAAACACCAGTGACTAAAAGCACGGGCCGTGCTTCCAAAAGCACGAGGCCGTGGTTACCCTAGAATCTTCAGGATGATACGCGCTGACTCCGTACAATTCTCTGACTCGGAAACATTTATACCCCTAACAGCACGGGTCTGTGCTTCCAAAAGCACGGGGTCGTGTTCGACTTTCCAGTCTTTATATAATGCATGCATAAACTCACTATTCCATTCATACCAAACACAACATTACTGAAATGGAAAGCAAGAAGGTTGAATGGAGGCCAGTGAGGAAGGGCAAGCAACATGAATCTTCCTCAAATCTTGAGGAGGAGGTCATGAGGCTACAATGCATCATGAGGGACCGAGTTGAAAGCAACATTCAAACCGAAGCTCGCGTAATCGAGCTAATCAACAAAGTCTAACTAATTAGGTTCGAAAACTTCCATGTTGTGGATGGCCACCACAAAGATGTGGCTTCCAAGCTCAACTTTCTCAACCAGGAAATGGTAAAGCTTGACAAAAAGCTTTCCGAGCTCTTGAAAGCCAAACAAGCACCACCACACATTCAAGACTTGTTCGGGAATGGTGGTCGTTGAGGTCCCGACTTTGTTTCACGTTGAAGTTGCTCCCGCTAGTGTTATGTGTTAGGATCTAAGATTGTTGTTGTACTTTTCATTTCTACTATGTTTAATTATGTATTTAAATGAAATTTAGGACTTTTAATTACTATCTTAAACTAACCAGCAAAGAAAATCAGTTAAAAACGAACCAGCTTGACAAATAAACAAAATCAAAGAAAAACTGTCTGCATCATGCAGCACGGTACCGTGCTTCCAAAAGCACAGCGCCGTGCTTTTATCCCCATAATAGTTACGAGTTTCTAATTATTAAAATAACTTTTCTCAATCATTAACCCTAACACCCACTTTGTTTCTGAACAATAAACCGCCGACTAATCCCTATTTCACTAATTTCTTCATCAAATCTTCAATTTTGAACCAAAGGTATGTTAATTTAACGATTATATTGTTCAAATTCATCATTCTAGGTTTAGTTTAACCCTAAAATCTCTCAAATTGACCAAATCGGGTCTAAACACGAAAATGATATGGGTTATTCTATTAGTTTAGGATGAATAGATTGTTGAATAATTGATTGTTAAGGTTTAATTGAAAGGAACCATTCGGGTTTGGATCTTGAGATGAATATCCAACAAACTAATAAACAAAATTGTTACAACCGGTTAGAAACGAAGGTTCGAATCTGAACAGAGTAGAAATTAGTATTAAAAACATGAGTCGTGCCTTAAAAACATGAATCGTGGTCACCTTTTAGTCAACCAAAAGTCAAAATCAAAAGGAACTGAACAAAAGCAGCAGCACGGTACCGTGCTTTTGAAAGCACGCCGCCGTGCTTTGCTTTCTATTCCAGCATAATGAAAATTTTTATTGAATTTTGACTAATTTGGATACAAATTGCAGATGGCTGAGTATGATGATGATATTCATGCATTTTTAGTATTCCCCGGGCGTGATACGAGAGACAGAAGGGCTCAGGAAAGATTAACTTATCTTAATCGAAGACATCCAGAAGCCAACTTCTATTCATGCAAAGACACTTTGAAACACGTCAACCAATGGAACCGTTACAAGAACATTGTGAGAGGACCATGGAAACGGGTTCTGGGTCAAAGGGGAGAGGCTATAACTGAACTTACAAAAGAATTTTTAGTTTCTTTCCAAATAAAGACCAAGAAACCGGACATGTGGGATGAGGACGCCATTGAATTTAGATGTGGGGGTGAATGGCGTACAACTTCTTTCACCCAACTCGGGATCAATCTGGGCATCTACACGGAAGAGGAAACGAATCAGGAAATTTCGTTCAAGGCAGGGATAACATTTGCAGACGAAAACGGGGATGATATTGATGAAGCAGGTAACACCCGTTTAGAGGCATGGGAACAACTGAGCTACGGAACTGATAACTATAATGCAAGCGTTTCTAAGAGCACTGCATTACGATACCCGCTCATGAGATACATTCACCGCCTGCTCAGTCACAGTGTCACTGCTAGAGGTCAAAGAGAGGGGGTTGTTAATTTAAAGGATCTTTGGGCACTTTTTTGCATGAAGAATGACGTCCCGTTCAACATCACGTATTTATTCTGCAAGCTGTTTACGACAAATGCAAATGCCAGAGGAAACACACCGATCTTTGGCGGGCCTGGATCTACAACCTCTATGAAGCTTATGATGTAGACAGGGAAGGTACCAGGAGCCCAGATTCGATTGCTCTAACCATTGATTATTGTATTAGCATGCAGATGGTTCAGCGAATCGGTCAGAACCCGGATTTTTGGAGGTTCTGTGATAAGTTTAACTAGATTTGGGACCCCGAAGACCCTGCAGAGATGATGCTCCAGGACATGCACTAGAGAAGAGGATCACCACCTATACAGTACCGCCGCCGCACCTACCATCAGAGAGGAGACCCATCTTTATCAGGGGCCGGCCCAGTTCATCACATGATAGCTGATATTCTTTTGAAGGCGTATATAGCCTAATTGATCAGTTCTTAGCCAATACCACCGCCTCATTTGATTGGATCACAAAACAGATGGCTGCCTTCGATGCACAAAGGGCAACCGAATATGCAGATACGAGGCGAGAGATCGACCGGTTAGTCTATCGCATGGACAGGCAGTGGGAACCATTTGACCCGGACACGGGTAACTGATGAGCCGCGGCACTGGTAGGTTAGGTACGAGCATGGGCATGGTTTGGTAGTCATTTTATGACACTTTTTATTATGATTATGTCTGATTAAACAATTTACTTTCTGTCGTACTTGTTTATTTGTTGGTTTGGTTGGACATTTTTATATATATTATTATTTTAACATAATAACCCATGACCCATATTCGTTTACCCAGTGCAACCCATTAACCCAATTCGTAAACCCGTTTAAAAATCAATAACTTGGACCTTAATTGTCGGAATTGATTTTGGAAATCACTTATTATCATTGAAATCGGCCTTAACCGACACCCCTAATATGGCAATTGTATCATCATTGATTCCTTTTACCTTTTTAAATGAATCGACACACGTTTAATCTTGTTGGACACGAAAACGTTGTTAATAGCTCAATTAAACTTGTATATAGAACCTCTAAGCCGTTGCCTACTATAACCCCATAACTAATTGGATTAACAAGGCTGCTGCGTCATGTTCCTGTTCTTGTTCTTGTTCGGCACAGTTCGTTTAATTTGACTCGTCATTCTTCAAGCTAAGAGGTAATTGAATATTGATTTGTGTTCGCCATTACCAGATTAACAATAACCCTAACACTGATTTAATAATCAATCGCGGAATGATCTTATTGTTGATGTTAGGGTTCTTAGCCAATATGAGTTGTATCTGCATTTGTTTATAACTAATTGATGCTGGGTTATGTTGCGTGTGCTTGGTAGCCCAGCTGGTTATAATTGATGAATCACGAGGGACAGGTCGCGGGTTCGACCCCCTGCCACCCCGTATTTTCGGTCTTTTTGTATTTCTCTTTTTAAAAAGCATTTAATAAATATATTATTATGAATAATAACTAATTAAAACTATTTTATTAGAAACTAAGCATATAATACTTGTTTTCTCGCATCTTTGTCCGTGTATGTACGTATATGTGTATTTAAATGTACATATATGTATATACGCGAATATATAATACCATGTAAACTAATATTTTTCGTTATATATATATATATATATAAATGGACAAACTTATTGAATGTTTTAACAAATTAATAAATATTTTTAAAAGATTTAAATAATATTTTTATATGATAAAGTATTATAATATACCTTGTTTATAATTCAACAAGCTAATAATTATTCATAAACGTCATTATATATTTATATTAAAAGAATATAATATTAACTTCATAATAATTATAATTATCGAACTCGTTTATCCGATCTAGTTCATTAACTTAGCGTATCCGCGTTCTATATTCCTTTATTGGCCTTGTCGTCATCACGTGATTTCCGTGAATCATCACTCTAAATATTCCATTTTCACTTTTGTTCGTCTATCGAGGTGAGTACCACATTCCCCTATTTTTACTCGTTTTCATACTGATTTTGGGACATATACGTAAATATATTTCTCATTATATACTTATACTTAAAACTGCAACTTTGTCTTATGTGTTAACAACTTATACCTTACTTGTTTATGTGCTTATTTGCTTTGTATGCTTTCGCATTCGGAGAGGTACAACATAATCTCAGTCTAGTATGATCATACGCCATTCGTTATAGTTTTGTGCTTCTCGACATCTCAGTTATACTTGCTCATTTGGTTATTTTGTTATTCGCATATGACTTGTTGCAAATACATATTTTTATTTATACTTTGAACTGGTGTGTTGCTCACTCAACCTTGTGTTGACAAAACTATATTATTTTCAACGCATATGCAGGTATTCGTTTGATGTGAAGTACAAGATCACTTAAGGATTTATGCTAGGAGAAAAAAACTTAATGAGACATACTGTAATTGATTGATATATGTACTTGTGTATTTGGATTTTGTACTGATGTTTGTTATTTGGAAATTTATTTAATAGATATCAAAACTTTTAATAATGCATGATAGTAACCTTGAGAGCTGTGACGATCAGTTCGCGCCCCGGCATTTCTGCCGTAGGTTGGGGTGTGACAGACATTATGGTAGGAACTTATTTAGCCCGATAGGGCAAGGGATGGATGATTCAATACCCAATTTTCAGCAAATTATGCTTGGTTGTTTGTGGTTGTTTGCAACTTTATGTTATACAGGTACAAAAACAGGAAAACGGACGATAAACAGGGGACGCTCTGTCGAAATTTCGTTAGCTCGTAGGCAAGTACCTCTCCATTTTAACCCACCATACTCAATTAGAATTTTATCTTTTCATGAATCTTTTCACATTGAGAACAATGTGAGATTCAAGTGTGGGTTGGGGAATTACTTGACCAAGCGCTTGCTCAAATAATTATAAAAATTCTTTAATCAACAAATATTTTTGCAGCAAACAAAGAGTATTTTTATAAAACCTAAAGAGAAATCTAAGAAAATATTTTCACAAATAACCAATAACCAAAGAAAAGTGAAAAAGTAAAAAGAAGTTTTGTAATAATGAGAATAAATTTATGCAAAATATGGCGTTAATACCCAATTCCTCTGTTATCGTGAGATAAACCTCATGCCACACATATTTTTTTTCGGAAGCTTTGAGTGAGTCATATGTTTCGTGTGATTTAGAACTTGTCGCAAATATTCATTTCAAGACCACATGAAGCGTTGTATAAAGAAGAAGGTAATGATATCACCTTGCCCTAAAACCATTCACCAAATTACAAAACCCAAAAACCTTAACCAAAACCCTACCACTTTTTCAATCTCACCGATAAAATACAACATTGGTCTTTTACCGGCAGACCCTAAAGAACTGGAAATGCATTATTTCGATTTCAATTTCCTTTGCTGCATACATTTCACAAAACCTAAGTTGCCTCCAGAACTTGAGGAGAGAATCTTTCTCTTTAGCAATGCGGTGAGGAAAAAGTGGCGCCAAAACGAACAAAGGCCACCATTTTGTGGAATTTCCAAAAACGCAATCAAGAGAAGAGCAAAAAGATACGAACGTAAAAATATCGCATTTGTCGAGTAGGGGAGACTGTAACAACTCAGATTTCCCAATTGAGAATTTATCCGTAAAAATATCGCATTTGTCGAGTAAATTTTGTTATACTTAATTATTTATTATATTTAATTATTTTATATAAATTAACTTTCAATATTCTACTCTAAATCCTAAACTAAACTATTATCCAAGTTTGTTTCCATCTCCTTTCTATAAGGACCTTTGTGCAAGTTTGTATTATAATTAATTATAAACAGGCCCGAACCCAAACCAGGACCCGAACCCGTATCTAAGACCCAAATCTGCAACCCGTTTGTTGTCGTGCACCCTAATCTCAGCTCTAAACTTGGAACTGATACGTGATTCATGACCCACATGCCTATTTCAGCCTACAGACATTACTAAATAAGAAAACCGAATCAAATAATATATCAATCGATCTTTTATTCTGGCCTTCTCGAACCAATTATCAATATACCCTAAAACGTACACCCTAACCCAATAAAACATGCAGTTATCACCCTCACCACATCGCCTATTGAAGCCCCATAATGAATTCCACTAACGAAGCCTGTATATATCGATTTGAACTCGCGATATGCCGTCGTCTGTTGTCCACAATTCACCCATCAAATTATCATCATACCAGGTAATTGTTACATGATTTGGGATCGTTTTTATATGTAGATCATTAACCCTAAACTGTTTTGAAAAAGCAATTAACAGGTTGACTATCGATTAAGCTAGGGTTTTGAATTGTATATGGGTTAATCTGTTTTAATAATTAAGATTTTGTTTATAGTTCTTAACCAACTGACTTGTTGGATCAACTGGTTTGGTGTGTGTGCGTGGCTGATGGGCCGGCCATCTGCTCAAGTTCGAGCCTGGCCAGCCTCATGTGTTTCTTTATTTTTTTGTTTGTCATTTTTAAACATATTAATATTAATGATTTATATATATATATATATATATTTATATATCATAATTAATATTAAATATTAAATAAACTTTATATTTATTAAATCAACATCATTAAGTTGTCGTTTCTTGTCGATCACTTTCGTTCATGTTTTCGTGTGTGTGTGGGTGTATATATATATATATATATATATATATATATATATATATATATTATAAGTATATCCTAATAATATTCAAACCATCATTATCTTATTTAAAACCCGACACCAATATTAATGTTTCTCGTCAAACGTTTATCTTTATTTTATTTTGTATTTTATTAATTATAAGTGTATCTTAAGTTGTATTAAATCAAATTATTTTAGTTATTTATTTAGATATTATTATTATTATTATTATTATCATAAGCATATCCTTTATCTTGTTTGTTTAAATCATCTAAATATTTAATTATATATATTTTAATTAAAGCTAATGATCCTAACAATAATCGCAAAGATCAATCGTTCAAATCCATAATATTCTAATCATAACCATAACTCAATCTCAAACGGAATCTTAATTTATTTAATAATGTTATATCTTTTATAATTAATCTTATTGCCATTATTTAACTAGGAATCCTTGACGATATATCCCGAATGATTTACTTTCTCATATCATCCTCATTTGTATTTCATTCATCCGATCAGGTGAGTAATCACTCCCCTATTTTACTTGTTTTCAACTGTTTTGGGGACACTTGCGTACCATTTATCAAACTATTTATCTTATTATATCTCAAACGCAAACTGTGATCTATGTGTTGTTTATCAATTGAATGACTGTTTGTTACTTGCTATTTGCTTACTTGCTTACTTGAATCGCATTCGGAGAGGTCCAACATAATCTCATTATAGTATGATCATACGACCTCCGTTACTGTGAGATAAACCTCATGCCACACATATTTTTTTTCGGAAGCTTTGAGTGAGTCATATGTTTCGTGTGATTTAGAACTTGTCGCAAATATTCATTTCAAGACCACATGAAGCATTGTATAAAGAAGAAGGTAATGATTTCACCTTGCCCTAAAACCATTAACCAAATTACGAAACCCAAAAACCTTAACCAAAACCCTACCACTTTTTCAATCTCACCGGTAAAATACAACATTGGTCTTTTACCGGCATACCCTAAAGAACTGGAAATGCATTATTTCGATTTCAATTTCCTTTGCTGCATACATTTCACAAAACCTAGGTTGCCTCCAGAACTTAGGGAGAGAATCTTTCTCTTTAGCAATGAGGTGAGGAAAAAGTGGCGCTAAAACGAACAAAGGCCACCATTTTGTGGAATTTCCAAAAACGCAATGAAGAGAAGAGCAAAAAGATACGAACGATGCTTAGGTTGCGGAAACTGGACCCACGAAGGAAGATGTAGAAAAAGTCAAACTCAGTCTCAGCATGAATATACCGAATTAATGAGGGTGGGAGCTATTAGGCTCAAAGCCGAACGATCCACTAGAGTTGGAAGTTATGTTCAGAACAGGATTGAGGAAGAACTAATCCACATCCTCGACAAAACTGGTCTTGACGATCTGACCTTAAAAGAGTCACAAGGTCTAAAAAAAAATTATTTTTCGGGAGAAAGAGCTAACCATCGAAGACATCTCAAGATCCCCGACAATCAGAAAAAGTTGTATTTACCATCCTCAACATCATTAACCAAGATCCTTTATCCACCACAAAATACCAAAATCCCAACTCACACAAAACCAACCTATATTACCTTCTGATCTATGCAACCCTTCACAAAGGTGGAGATTTGAATTTGTTACAAGCTTATTTATCACAAGCTGCATTTTGACTAAGAGTGTTCACATACATACATCACAAGTATGATCAAATATAAAACCGAGTGTGAGTGAACATTGTGAGAACGTGACGTTTTGCATAAACGAAAGCTCATAAAAACAAAATTTCTTTTTTTTAATTTACGTATTAAAGTTGGTTATTTTGTTTCATTTTCTTGGAGCTC
The DNA here is from genome assembly GCF_021521415.1 of Bidens hawaiensis. Taxonomy (NCBI): domain Eukaryota; kingdom Viridiplantae; phylum Streptophyta; class Magnoliopsida; order Asterales; family Asteraceae; genus Bidens; species Bidens hawaiensis. The sequence continues at coordinate 4,493,637 of NW_027491024.1, forward strand.
GTTTAAGGGATGGCTATAATCCGAGTTTACTGTTTTTAGATAATATTTATAAATAGATTGCTTGAGGACAAGCAATGTTCAAGTGCGGGGATGTTTGATGTACATAAAATTATACATCTTTTCGGCATCAAATAATCTCTAAAAACTGCAATTTCTATCAAATAACATAGCACAAAAGGCTACTTATCATAATAAAATGTAATTCCAGGTGAAACCAATCCCCAAACGAAGAAACAAGCGAAAAGACGAAGAAAAATGGAAGAAAACACAAGAAAAACAAGAAGCACGCCCCCCATGCCTCAAGAAACACGCCCCCATGTTTCTGAACACCACAAAAGACAAAAATCTACAAGAAAAGACAAAAACTGGGAACAAAAGCACGGGGCCATGCTCCTCAACCACGGGGCCATGGTCGTCTACAAGCAAAGACAAAATGAATTTGGCACATGTCATAAAAATGCACGGGGGCGTGCCTACGTAAGCACGGGGCCTTGCTTCTCACTCCATATTGCCTATAAATAGTGGCTCATGTTGCACTCATTTGGTGTGCCTTGAAGAGAGTTCTATCTGGTTTTCACTTATAAAAACACACACTAACACTCACATTGAAGATCTAGTGAAGAGTTTGAAGGCTTGGAGGTCATCACCATCAACCATCATCATTAACTATAATCATCATCATTAAGAAAGAAGATTCATCGACATTTGGTTAGATTGTTCTAGTTTAATCATGTGTTTGTTATTAGCATCCATCATAATAATCATAACTATGCTTATTATGAGCTAAACTCCATTCACCATCTAAAATCTATGAAGAAGCTTTGTTTTACTTGATGATTATATAAAACATGTGGTGTAGTCTAGTAAAGTACATGGTTATTTTGCAATTATCTTTTGATGATAAATATTTCACCATCTTAAATCAACAATTCAAAGTTGGTGATTGTCAATTCTAATGGCAATCGTTCATGATCAATTCATGTTCTTGAAAAATAAAAATACTTTGATAAATTATCGAAACATGGATCCTTATATTGTACTTAGAAATGAGGAGATATAAGTTATGATCTATTTCTCTAAGTCTTGGTAATCCGAAAATGGAATTGCTAGGATATCATACTAGTTAAAGAAGTCATATGTTAATTGAATGTGTAATTATAACCTACTTTAATCAACCAATGGGAGGTTATGTGATGAATTATAACCACCCGAAGTTGTTGAATTGGTATTTGAGAAATCAAAGTCAATCCTAATCTTTCTTCTTTACGAAACTACTTGCCAACTTAAATTGACATTCTTGAGGTAGCATGACATTAGGAAAGGGTGGATTTTAAAATGCGCATGTTACTCCTTTTATGTCAAAGAGGCTCACTTAAGGCTTAAGGAGCCATCTATCATATATTATTACGGCAAGTTTACCACATGTTTACATATTAATTATCAATGCTAAAATGGAGTGGATTCTTGATCTTAGATGGTAACCTTCCTATAAATGAACTACTTGTTTAGAATCTCTCATCTTGGTCACCTATATATTATATATAAGTATTTATATTCTATAAAAATTTCTATAAAAATTAACCCCAAAATGATTAAAACCTCCGATTAAAGCAAAACAACGATTTATTATTAGAAACATTTGTGTCCACGGATCGATACTTGGTTATTACCAATACTATTCTACATATACGATAGGTACACTTGCCTATTTTGTGTGTGTTTAGTCTTTGTAGAAATCACTTTTATAAATTTAAAACACGATCTTGTGCAAAAGCAAATCATCCCATCCTTTATATTTCACCACACGTACAGACCACATCATGGCGCACTTTGCACTTTGCACGCTCGCATCGCCGCTTAAGGGCCGCCTTTGTATTTTTATGGAAAATTAATATTTAATAATCCTTCCATCGCGATACGCGACAGTTCTAGATTAGTCTCATCGCGTTACGCGATGAAGTGTAAAATTATCCAGAAACTTTGCGGCGTCGCGGTACGCGATGGACTATAAAAGTAACACATCGTGATACGCAACGTTGAGGTTACGCAAACAAGACACGTAACATGCCATGTGGCATTCCACGTAGCCTAGCTAGGGCTAACTCGGAAATGCTACAAGATTCATCGCGATACGCGATGGCCTTTGTTTATGACCATCGCGTATCGCAGTGGGTTCCAAAATCTTCTATAAATAGATTGGAAACGGGACATTCACTCCTTGCCCCAAAATCATGTATTCTCTCTAATTTTTTTTATATATTAAGAAGATGGTATAATACCCGAGTGATCGTAGCGATATCCTATCCGATCGAAAGAAACTTATATACGCGAATCCAAAAGCTCTGCCTATCAAGGTAAGACAATGTGCCATCGTGTAAAGTTTCTAATCTCGTGATTATCGTTATTATTATTGGCTTTATACTAATCTAGATATACTACATTGTGTTTAAACTAGGTGCTTAATACCAGGAAACATTCTTTAATTGTAAACTTTCAAGGTGAGACATTCGAGTTTTTGTACAACTCACATTTGCGTGAGACAACTAATTTTCCGACACTGTCATGTTAAATTCAAAACCTATAAAACTCATGGCAGATGGTCTAAATTTTTTCAAATATATTTTTAAAGTATTTTAAATACATTACAGTGATTAAGTCTCTGTATACTTACGGGATGGATACTATCGGTATTGTGGAGTGGGTTTTATATACAAGGTTTGCCTACTAGGCTATCACACGTTACTTATCGGACAGGTGTTATCCAATAAGTAATATGACCACAGTCATAGATACGGTCGAGTGACAAGTACCTTTCGGTAATTTGTAAGTGATGTGTGCGGTGCGTGCGATTAAAAATGTAAAATATGGGAGATTTAGCTCTTGCACAAGATCGAGTTTTAACTTTATAAAAGTGATTTCTACTAAGACTAAACACACACAAAATAGGCAAGTGTACCTATCGTATATGTAGAATAGCATTGGTAAGAACCAAGTATCAATCCATGGACACAAATGTTTCTAATAATGAATCCTCGTTTTAGTTTAATCGGAGAGTTTTAATCATTTTGGGGTTGGTTTTCAAACTTTTAATAAAAACAGAAATACTTATATATATAATATATAGGTGACAAGAAGAGAAAATCTAAATGAGTAATTCAGTTATATAAAGGTTACCATCTAAGATCAAGAATCCACTCCATTCTTCCTTGATGATTATTAAATGAACATGTGATAAACTTTCCCTAATAATATATGATAGAATAGCCACTCATTTTTAAGTGAACATATTCTATGACATAAAAGAAAGTAGCATGCGTATTTTCAAGTCAACCCTTGCTTAATCTCACACTACCAAGAGAATGTCAATTTAAATAGGCAAGTAGTTTGGTAAAGTAGAAAGATTAGGATTGACTTCGATTTCTCAAATACCAATTCTAACAACTTCTGGTGGTTATAGTTTTGTCACACAACCTCCCCTTTGTTGATTTAATTAGGTTATAATTACACATTCCATTAACATATGATTTATTTAACTAGCATGATAACCTAAGCAATCGTGTTACCAATATTAGTTCAGAATTATCAAAACTAGAGAAATAGATCATAGCTTATATCTCATCATTTCTAAGTACAATATAAGGATCCATATTTTATCTTGATAATGTATCAAGGTATTCTTTTTACCATTTCTAGTCTCCAAGAACATGAGTGAATCATGAATGATTGTAATCATCAACCTTGATGTATTGAGTTAAAGTGATAAAACATTTTTCATCAAAGGATAATTGCAAAATAACCATGTACTTTACTAACCTAAATCACATGTTCAACATAATCATCAAGTAAAACAAAGCTTCTTCATAGAAATTAGATGGTAAATGGAGTTTAGCTCATAATGAGCATGGTTATGAACATTAAAAGAGATGAAAATAACAAACACATGATCAAACAAGAACAATCTAACCAAATGTGGATGAATATTCCTTCTTCCATGGTTATGGATGATGATGGATGATGGTGATGATAACCTCCAAGCCTTCAAACTTTCCACAAAACCTTCAATATGAGTGTAAAGTGGGTGTTTTTATAAGAGAAACTCGTATAGAAGTTTTCTTCAAGCACACCAAATGAGTGCAACATGCTCCACTATTTATAGGCTGTCTGGGCACTCAGGCATGGCCCCGTGCTCCATGAGGCACGCCCCCATGTCCACGTATCCAGTGGCACTAAATGCTCTGTCAGATCGTACATGGTGACTCAACACGGGGGCGTGCTTCCTGAGGCACGACCTCGTGTTTTTGGGTGTCTATTATATCTTCTTTTGTCGTTTCTGAAAGGTGACCACGACCCCGTGTCCTCTGAAGCACGACCCCGTGTCCAGCTGTCCACTATTTTGTCTTTTTCTTGTAGATTTTTGTCTTTTCTAGATAGGTGAGCACGACCCCGTGTTCCCTGAAGCACGGACCCGTGTTTCCTGAAGCACAGCCCCGTGTTTCCTGAAGCACATCCCATGTTCTCAGAAGCACATCCCCATGTTCTCTGAAGCACAACCCCATGTTATCAGAAGCACAACCCCATGTTCTCTAAAGCACAACTTCATATTCTCTGAAGCATGGGGTGTGTTTTGCTGTTTTCTTTGTCTTTTTATTCATTTATTTGTTTGAGGCTTAGATTCACCTGAAATTACATTTTAACATGATAAGTAGTTATTTTTAACTATATTATATGATAGAAGTTGCAGTTTTTAGAGATGATTTGATGCTAAAAAGATGTATAATTTTATATACATCAGTAAGCAGGCAGATGTAAAAACATCTTAATGTCGTAAATGTAAAATGTGTCATTTACAAATGAATGTACTCACAAGTATTTCTTGCTGATCAAATATTTTAAATATGTTTAAGGTGACTTGTTAGAGACAAATGAATGATGCCTGCGGGCTTCCAGCTTAGATAAGTGTCTTGTCACCAGAATAAAGAAACATGTTTTGTAAATTAGGGTTTATCCCTATAAAAAAATTATGTTTGTATCAAAAAGGGTTAAATTCCCAGTTTATAATAATAAGAATCATGGTGTTTTTATAACTCTGATCATTTTTCCTAACTATGGTTATGTTAAAATATTCCTATGCAAAATAATTTAATAAACACCGATACCACCAATCAATGTTCACGGCTTCCCTCCCAGGGTATAGGGGTCGGGGGCTGTGATAGGTGGCGCGGGCTGGGATGGCTGTTGGTTTCTCGGAGGGGAAGTGAAGGATAAAAAAGACAAGGCCTAAGCCCCTCTCTATTTGATGACTTTTGCTTGATAGAATTTGATATGGTTGTAAAAAAATTACCTTTCTGTCTTGTGGTAACGTTTGAAACAATTTACTTTTTATGTCGTTTAAAACAATAGATAATCAAGGTGGAGGAATCCTAAGTTTCAGGACGAAGCCTTTGATTATCACTTTTAGGAAAACTTTTAGATATTCCTGATGGAGGGATCCTAAGTTTCAGGACGAAGTTAGAAATATCCTTTTGCTTAATATAATGATAATCTTTTGCCTTACTTATGTCTAATTATTTTTATGCAAAAAAGATACTGGTGGTAGGACTCTTTTAGACTTTTATTGGATTAAAACATAAGATTGGAAATAATTTTCACCACATAAATGGGAAAGTAAATAAGTAATCAAACCTGGTAAAATAAGGTGAAGTCTATATGGATAATCACTAGAAACTTTGAAGTTTGAACACAATCGATCGTTATAAATTTTATCTTGGGTTGAACCTTAAGATCCTGCAAGATACGTTGAGATAACAAATGAGATGATTAGGTGATCCTGAGCATCCTGGGTAAAATCCCGAAAATAACTTTGAAGTTGGGTTAACTGATAAATGTTTAAAACTTGGAATGAGTGACATTAAAATTTCAAGACCTTACATAGACACTTGGGACAAACCAATCGTGAGTGACATGAAAATGCCAAAACCTTATGTAAATACTTGGGACAAGCCAAGGTTGTATGACATGTTCATGCCATTCCATTGATAATATACTTGAGGATCCTCCATGTAACCAACAACATCGTAATTGTTAGCCACCATTAAGATGAACTGGTCCCGCCATCTTGAATTACACGTGGACAACGTGCGTTCCCGGCGAGGTGTTTAAACCCAATTGATAGATAGGTGAAAACCTTTAAATCTTTGAAGGGATTTATACCTTAAACATGGAGAGGTGGCCAAACCCCTAGGAATGCATTCACTTTTTAGACGGGATCTCAATTCTGCAAAACACATGAACCTTTGTGAGGGTGGGTGTTAGCTCGGCTAAAACCCCTCCTATGTAACAACTCGTACTTTTCAAAATATGACAAATCTAACCCTTAACTAAGGTTTTACTTAAAATTTATCCATCTTAAACATTAAGGGGCTAAAATGAAAATCTGTTATAATCCATTTTCTCTAATGGGTCACCATGACCCGTATCATGATCAAAAACCTAGACCCGCTATTCGATTATCATACCCGTTCGTACTTTCTCGTGGCTTGGACCTCAATTATCGGCCTCAACTTGGAAATTGAATCAACCATGTGATATTCCTTCTTAAATCGGCCTAACCGACACCCTTGTTATGTTAACTAAATCAAAATCAAGATCTGCAACGAGTTATACGAGCCGACCCTTAACCTATTTCGTATTACATATAAACGTTTATAATAAATCAATTAAACCTACAGTTTGCATCACCAATCATCGCAATCAAAACCCCTATAATTGATTATATCATCGCAGCCGTTTTGATTGTGTTCTTTACCCTCGTGAAGCCAGCCCTGTTCTGTCCTCGTTAACCATCTTTCTAGCTTCATATGAGGTAATTAAATGTTTGATATCGTTCATCGTTCACTACTGTAGCTTAACCCTAACATTGATTGATCGATTGATCAACCTAGGGTTCATGCTTTCTGGTTCGCGTCTGGTTATATGTTTTTCCTTTTGATGTTATACCAACTAGCTTGGCAGCTCAGTTGGTTGACCTTGTGTTGGGTAAGATCTGTGTGGCTGGGGGTCGCGGGTTCGAACCCCCCAGCACGTATTTTTGGTATGTATTTTTAATTAATTTATTAATAACATGTGTAATAAATCTAATTATATTATAAATATTATAAGTACATAATTAATCGATATTTTACTATTAACTCATAGTTTTTCCAAATCTTGGTTAGATATATGTATATATCAAAGTTATTAAAAATTTAGTAAATGCTTATATATTGAATGTTTAAAATGGTGTTGTTTATTTAAAACTCAGAATTAAAATAGAAAATATACTTTATTATTATAAATAAATATTTGGTTAGGCATTTTATAAACCAAATGTAATTTTATAAATATTTATATATATTTAATAGTATAAAGGTTTAACAAATCTAAGTAATATGACTTTATAAAAATAATAATAATAATTAATCATCATCTTTTAAGTCCTATCATACCCGTCGATTTCGTATATTTATTTCCAAATTTACCTTCTTTATTCGGCCATATCGTCAACCCGAGATCACCTCTTTCATTGCTATTATTATCTTACTAATTCCGCTTGCTTAATCACTAAGGTGAGTATTTCACTCCCATATTTTACTTATTTTTAACTGTTTTGGGGACATATGCGTTTATAGATATTTTCTATTACATAGTATTCAAACGCAACTGTTTATCCTTGTGTGTTTATCAGTTTGCCTAACTTGCTATTTGCTTACTTGCTTTAATTGAACGTTATTGCTTACTTCGGCAACCGATGTCCATTTTTATGGCACAGTTTAGCCCTTGCTTGGTAGCCAATGTCCATTTATATGGATTGGTTGAGCCCTTTCTTTATGGTTTGCTTTCTTTATAGTTGTTTGATTGTTATGTGCTATGGCTTATTTGTATATCTCACAGGAACAGTTTGCACTTTTATTATATAGTGTCTCAAATCTGGTGATTTACTCACTCAACCTTGTGTTGACAAAACTATTCTATTTTCAACGTATATGCAGGTTATCGTGTGACGTGATTATCAAGATTGTTTGAAGCAACTTAGGATGCATGTTAGAGAAAAAGATACAAGAATTAGATTTGGATGTTTATTTTACTTGTTTGCTTATGAGTTTGATGTACTTGACTATTTAATAATATTTAATAGATATTGACACTTTTAATATTGCATATAGTAACAATTGAAAAGCTGTGAACAATCAGTTCGCCCCGGCATTTCCGCCGTAGGTTGGGGTGTGACAGATTGGTATTAGAGCCGAAGGTTTCAGATAGGTCGTTAGAAATTGCCTTAAACACATGTTTAGGAGCCCTATACGTGCCTATCTGTACCTTTATGTGTTCAAATTAAATTGTTTACATCTTTCTTAGATAATTATTTATTTTTTATCTATTGTGTTATTATGCACACACACACACACACACACAAACTCAGAGGCTATGCCTCAACATTCAAATAAAACTTTTCAAAATATAGATTGCTTTTATTTGCAGGAAATTCCTTAAGAATTCCCACCAGTTGTTTTCGCTCGTTCACCTTAGGGCTAGGTTATGTGGCATGTCCCTACCACAAATGAAAAGGGGAGAGAAACTGTGAGTTGGGCACTGTTAGGGCATGAATTTTATGCTGAGTATCCTTTATCCTTAACTATCTTGTAGATAGATTATCCTTAAGATATGTGTTAGGTTATGAAGGATCAATGATCCTCGGTATTATTTGTTTACTAATGATTGCATTTTTAGTGGTGATGTGTTAGCCAGATATAACAACTTTATGATCAAGTCAACCATATATCTCACTACAAGGCATCTATAGCATATGGTCGAGATTGAAGACTAAGCTAAAGAAAGAAGTAACAGAATAATAAGACCAATTACTGAGTACTAAGGACAAGATATGTTATTGAAGAGGTGCTTGGATCAATTATCCTCATGGAGTATTCTCTAGCTGAAGTCTGGATCCAGGATCCTTATTCAACATAGCTATTAATGGATGATTTTCGTATGAAGACTGATGTTTAAATAACAACGGTTCCTGGACTTAGTCTACCACTTATTTCGTCATTAAACGTCTACTAGCACGTGGTTAAAGAGCACGATGGAAGAGAGTGGAAGACTAGCGGATTTTTAGGACCTAGTAGTTAGTTAGTTATTTTTGTTTTCTTTATAAACAATGAGTTGTGATCAACCCTAGGACACGGTTCACTAGTTTACTACTGCATATTTTAGCTCACAAGTTCTCTGTAATCTCACACACACCTTGCTCGATTGTAATCGTTGATCAACAACTCCAACCCTTGTAACCTTTTTTGTGATTAATAAATTGGTGATCGACGAGTTGTCATCACCCGGGGTTTTTTTCTTTTGATCTGAACAAGATCAAAGGGTTTTTCCTCGCAATAAATCTCGGTGTTCACTCCATTCTCATTCATTTAATCGATATTATTAGCATAGCACTATTCCTCACTTTTACAGATTTGGATACATTATCCTTAGCTGATTTTTATCCAAAATAATTTAGCGCCCACCGTGGGGCAATTGGTGCTATAGTCCATATTATACTTATCAATTTTCAATTTTTCATACCCATATCACTTTCAATGGCCTCTCAATCATCTTCTGCTTCATCATCTACACCATCATTGGTTCCTCTCTCATCAAGGACTTTGCCACCGATGCCTCCGCCAATCACGGGAGCACAACGACCTGCTGCTGCTGGAAGCAAGACGCAATTACCAGTCTTCCAGAGCTTGAAAACCGCTGTTGCTGCGCCGGTGGTTAACACTAACAATGATGTTTCATCTATGTTTTCGTAGGTTAAAGCATATATGGAGCAGCAGAACAAGACCAACCAGAGGATCCTTCGTGAGATAGAAGATCTCAAGAAGACTAAGAGGCCAGTGGAGGATCACACTCCTCTGATGCCCAGGATGCTGGATTTCGCCAGTCCAGGATCCATAGCTCAGTTCTCGCAAGGATCATCTATCCTTCAACAGGGGTCCATGGGTCCACAGGCTCAAGGATCCTCACTGTTTCAGTCATGATCATCTATCCTTCAACAGGGATCCATGGGTCAACAGACTCAAGGATTCTTGTTGGTTCAGCTAGGATCATCATTCCTTCAACAAGGGTCCCTGGGTCAGCAAACTCAAGGATCCTCACACTTCCGACAAGGATCACCACCCATCCTTCAACTAGGATCCTCTGAATTATATCTTCAAGGATCCTATAATTCCCAACCTCAAGTATCCTTCTATCAGAATCAAGGATCTTCAGGAGTCCACCATCAACGATCCTCCGAAGTCCATGATGGAGATTTCATTCCCATGCAGACTATCGCGTTGGGTGGTCCAACTCCTATCGCTGACTCTTCTTATCCCAGATACTCATCCAAGATGCCAACCTTCGCCTAGCAAAGAGGTAATTTGTATGATCCTTTATCCTTAGATGCTAACCGTGGTTCCATGCAGGATGTATGTATCAACCAAGCTATGGCCAAGGAGCTACAGAAGCTCAAGGATATGATATCCAGTGTTCATGGGGTGATACGACCAATCCCCGAGATACCTGAGGGAAGCCATAAGTTATCCAGATTTGCTCCGCTTATCTGTGATGCTGAAATCCCAAAGAGATTCCAAACCTCTAACATGAAAACTTATGATGGAACTACTGATCCTGAAAAACATGTGGCACAATATAGAGAAAGGATCGAGATCAACCCCATTCCTGAGAGACTCAAGGAAGCTTGCTTGTGCAAAGGCTTTGGATCTACACTAACAGGATCAACATTAAAATGGCTGCTAAGTCTTCCTTCCTTTTCAATTACTTCTTTTTCTCACTTAGTTAACTTGTTCAACAGTCAATTCTCCCGTAGCAGGAAATTTGAGAAGTTAACTAGTGATCTATACCGAGTTATCCAACCAAGTGATGAATCCCTTTGGGATTTTGTTACAAGGTTCGGCAGGGAAGCTCTGGAAATCCCTAATCTTGACATGGCTACTACTGTTGAAGCATTCAAGATGGGACTTCAGAGGGGCTCCCCCTTTTATGATGATCTTGTGATGACACCTTGCAGGTCTCTAGATGAAGTAAGGAACAGAGCACTAAGGTTTATACAGCTGAATGATGACAAAAGGATCCAAGAAAGATTGGGGGCTGAAACAAAATAGGAATCCCCTGACAAGAATAAAGGATCCTCATAGCAATGAACAACAACTCAAAGTCGTACACCAAGTACAACAATCAAAACATATGAGCAGTCGAAGAAGGAGATGATGATGAAGACTATCCCTGCATCTCCGAGTATTGTTTCTCCGTAGATACCCATGGCTTGATCTGTGCCATGAAGGATCTAGGGGAAAAAGCAAGGTGGCCCCGTAAGAATGAGAAGACGACCACCTTCAAAGACAAGTCCAAGTGGTGTGCCTTCCACAAAGACTTTGGCCACATGACAAACGAATGCATTGGCTTAAGGAGGGAAATTGGATACCTCCTGAGCAAGGGCCACTTTAAAGTGCTATTGGGAAGGAAGAAATCCAAGATCCAGGATCCTGAAGATCTTCCACAGAAAGCGACACCACCACCACCAGATGCTCACGTGATCAACTTCATCTCCAGAGAATACGATATATTTCAAACTTCTTGTCTCGCAGAAGAATTCGAGTTGGACGATGAAAGAAGACCACTCATCCCCACTACTCGAGTGACTAATGAGAGAATCTTCTTCGACTCGAGTATCCATAATCTTCACCAGGATGAGCTAAATGTGCGGACGGTCAATTTCATCTCTGGAGGTTCAGACATATGTGGAACTTCTTTCTCTGCAGCAAAAAGACTTGCCAAAGAGATCAAGTTGGATAACAGAGACCGACCAATAGTATCCACCACCTTAACAATAGACAAAAGGATCTTTTTCGATGAGGAAGACAAACTAAACATCCAGGATCCTCATCATGACATTCTGATTATCACTTTATTTATCGCTAACCATTATGTACGCAGGATCCTAGTTGACGGTGGAAGCTCGGTCAACATCATCCAACACGATGTCCTTAAGAAGATGAACATTCCAGATTCAGAGATCATCCCTATAATATCAGTGCTAGTCGGTTTTAGTGGAGAAAACAAGAAGAAATTGGGGGACATCAACCTTCCAATTTATATCGAAGGGTTAAATTCATATCAGAAATTTTGTGTTATTGATAACCTTTCTTGTTGCAATGTTATTTTAGGCAGGCCCTGGCTGCATGGAATGAAGGCAGTAGCTTCAACTTATCACCAATGCATCAAACTACCCACTCCATGGGGAGTTGTGAAGATAGTTGGTGACCAGGCGAAGGCCAAGAACTATTATTCTTAATCAATGAAGCCAGCAGCCAAACAAACTATAGCATAGCAACCACAGAAACATCCTAGGGACGTGCTGGAAGCTCAGGAGAAAGACCTTAAAGAAGTATCATTAGACCCCGAGGCCCAGAGGTAAAGGTGTTCCTAGGATCCAGTATCCCCAGCAAGATTGAGGAGGATTGGTATCCTTTTTAGGGCGAAGAAAATCTACCTTTGCCTTCAAACACTCAGACATGACAGGTATTTCAAAGGAGGTAATTACTCATAAATTAGGCCTTGATTTATCTATTAAACCCGTCTATCAGAAGCGAAGAAAATTTGCTTCTGAGAGGAACAAGATCATACAAGAAGAAGTTGAAAAACTTCTTAAGGCCGGTATGATCAGAGAGGTTCAGTATCCTAGATGGGTAGCTAATGTGGTCGTTGTTTAAAAAAGAATGGAAAGTGGAGGGTGTGTGTCGATTTTACAGATTTAAACAAGGCATGCCCCAAGGATCCTTTCCCATTACCACATATAGATTCCATGGTGGATGCAACGGCAGGACATGAAATTCTTACCTTTATGGATGCTTCCTCTGGATTTCAACAAATTCAGATGGAACCATCTGATCAAGAGGATACAACCTTCATGACTCCTACCGGCATATACTGCTCTATTGCTATGCCGTTTGGACTAAGAAATGCAGGGGCAACATACCAAAGACTAGTTAACATGATGTTCAAGGATCAGTTGGGCAAGACTATGGAGGTATACATAGACGATATGATGGTAAAATCGAAGAAAGCTGAGGATCACCTTAGAGGCCTCGAGGAAGCATTCAATATCCTTGACCAATATAACATGAAATTGAATACGTCAAAATGCCACTTTGGTGTTAAGGCTGGAAAATTTCTGGGATATATGGTGACTGAAAGAGGAATTGAATCAAGCCCCGAGCAAATTGAAGCCATCCTCAATTTGAAGTCTCATGCAAATGCCAAGGATGTCTAAAGGCTCACAAGAAGAATAGCCGCTCTCAATAGGTTCATCTCAAGATCCTCCGAGAAGTGCAAGGATTTCTACGACATCCTTAGAAAGAATAAGAAGTTTGAGTGGACGGAAAAGCATGAGGCTGCGCTTACAGCCTTGAAGGATTACTTATCCTCAGCTCCAGCTCTAATGAAGCCTGTGGATGAAGAATCCTTATATCTATATTTAGCTGTCTCAGGAAATGCAGTAAGTGTCGTCTTGGTAAAGGATCATGAAGGTGAACAACATCCCGTTTATTATGTAAGTAAAAGTTTTCTAGATGCAGAAGCCATGTATTCTCATTTAGAAAAGTTAATTCTTGTACTTATTATGGCTTCTACTAAATTGAGACATTACTTTGAAACTCATACTATTATTTTGTGAACTAATTACCCTGTTAAGAATGTTCTTAGAAAACCAGAATTATCAGGTAGAATGGCCAAGTGGGCCGTGAAACTAGGTGCATATGATATTAAGTACGAGCCAAGAACAACAATCAATTCACAAGCACTCGCAGACTTTGTGGCTGATTTCACTAGTGACCTACAGAAAGAAGCTGACTTGGAGGTCCAACAACTAGAGAAGACTAAGGATCCTTGGATACTCTTTACAGATGGCGCTTCTAATGTAAGAGGAACGGGATTGGGGATCCTACTGAAATCGCCACAGGGGGACATATTACCCCAGCCTATAGCCTGTGAGTTTCAAGAAACGAACAATGAGGCAGAGTATGAGGCTTTGATCGCAGGTTTGCAATTAGCTAAGTGCATGAGGATCAGGTATCTTCAAGTATATATAGATTCATTATTGGTTACTAACCACTTTAATGGCTCATATGCTGTTAAAGAAGAAAAACTAATCAAATATCTAGATGTTGTGAAGGTGTTGGTGCATAATGCCAGTAGTTCAGTATCTCGTGTTTATTTGTGTCTGTAATCGTTTATATTGTTCGTTTTGTGTTGAACGTGTTCTTATATGTTCGCCTTTGTGTTTAAGCGAACTTGAGTAGGTAGCGAAGTTAGGACAACTTCGCCTAGCATGTTAGGCGAAGTTGTCTTGATATATATTCCTAACTTCGGCATATGTAGACATAACTTTTAAACGGCTGGTTTGGGTGATTCTCTGAATCACGTGTTTGTTTCTTTGGTTATTACGCCTTGCAATATAACAAGTATTATCATATATCCTCGTGTGTTTTTTTAGATTCAACGTGTCAATCGACTCAACACTCGTATCGTATACGTGGGGATTCCTCACCCTCGTGTTACGAGATACTCCAGTGTAGATCCTGTTGGGAACCTACAATTGGTATCAGAGCGTTTTGCTTGTGATTGTGTGGTTCGGGATTATCACACGGGTGTTAAGATTGTTTCGTTAGACAATTCACGGAACTATTTTACGTTGAAATACCTCTTTTTGTCAGTTACTCCTCATCACTTATCAATTACACCTTCCAATCACCCTCGCAACCTTTGAAATCTACCTACCTAACCTGCAAAACTCCTTTGATCTTCCGGCGAAGTTGCCGTCACCCAAACTAGGGTTTTAGCGAAGATATAAGGTTTCAGTGAAGTTGTGACTAGCTAAGTTGTGTGACTAGCGAAGTTATATAGCCAGCGAAGTTGTGTAGCAAACGGAGTTGTTAAGTAGCGAAGTTCATAACCTTCGAAGTTGTCTTTGAGCGAAGTTACAAGCGAAGTTGTAGTAACTTCGCTGCTTACTGCACACAAAATCTTGTTTTTAAGTTCTAAGTCTCGTTTCGTTCAAGTATGACTTCGATAAACATCACTAAACTGGTAAAGATGGAAGTTGAAGCCGGTTCAGCAACTAAAGCTCCAAAACTATTAAAGGCACTGATTTCGTTTCATGGAAAGATAGATTTGAACAGTATGTGAAGTATCAAGACACAAAGATGTGGGTCTGCATTCAAGATGGGTACATTCCACCAACATCCATGTTTGAAGGTCGTGAACAGATTAAGAAGTACAGTAAGATGGAGGATGATGAAAAGAAAATGTATGAGGCAGAAAGTAAAGCACATGCAGCTATAACAATGGCACTTCCACAAGAGATTCTTCATACTTTCAAAAAATATATAAAACTGCTAGAGAGCTATGGGAAGCACTAGAGAATCGATATGAAGGAAATGTTGGGATACGTACCTCCAAGACAAAGCTACTGAAAACTCAATTCTCCGTATTCAAGTATCTGAAAAATGAATCACTGGATGACATCATCACACGATATTATCATCTGATGACCGAGCTAAATAACTACTCCATTGAATACAAGGAAGAAGAGATAGTGGAAAAGCTTCTGATTCTCCCACCAAAATGGAAGATGTACACAGTTCTGATGAGAGAAGATAAAGACTTTGAGAAGATTGACTTGGAGACGGTGGTAAATAAGTTACGTAATTTTGAACTTAACATGGCTCGAAAGGAGACACCTACTGATCAGGTTCAAGATCTGGGAATGTATGGTGCTAAAGTCACTCCAAACTTAAGTTCAAAAACAGAATCCACTGCCTACTACTCAAAGGGGGAATCAAACACCACTCCAGATGGTCATGTGGTACTCAATATGGATGGTGACATATGTTTTGTAGCAGGAGGTAGTAGTTCCTCAAAACCTCAAACCACAGCTGGTAATTTCTCAACCAATGCTTCTAGCAAGGACTACTCACAGATACCTATGAGTGTGAAATCAGCTGAACAACAGTTTGCTCTCTATGCCTCTTTCATTGCCTCCTATGAGAATTACATCAAAGGAAAAATAGTCGACCCTGCAACCTTGGATGAGGACTATGATAAGATCGACACTGATGATCTGGAAGAAATGGATCTGTAGTGGAAGATGGCTATGATAGTAAAAAGGGTAAAGAGATTTATGAAGAAAACTGGTAGAAAGTTTGTTGGAGAAAGACTGAGGGTTTGACAAGTCAAAGGTTCGTTGTTATAACTGTCAAGAAAATGGTCACTTTGCTAAAGAGTGTACAAATGAGAGAGTCGAACGAAGTCAGAATAGGCCTGCTCAACAGAATGGAAGTGGAAGTGAAAACAAGGCTATGGTATCTCAGCAAAACGGTGGATACAACTGAAATATACAAGTTGAGGAGGTGTTCAAATAGGCAAATCTGGTAAATATCGAGACTGGAAGAAGTGACAAAGAGACGGGGGAAGATCAAGCATACATGGCAGAAGTGAACGATCAACTCTCAAAGGTATGTTCTAAATCTCATTGTGAACAATGTGAAAAACTGTCTGATCAATTGAAAGCATTAACTGATCAGTTTGTTAGTTTGGACACTCAATTTAAAAATTTAAAAGAAGAACATCACTATTCTAAAACTAAAGAAAATAGCTACTCGGTAAAAATAAAAGCTAGTGAAAAAGATATCAGAAGTCTAAAAGCCACCCTAGCTGAAAAAATCAAGTGATTGATCTCAGTTATGAAGTGTTAGAAGAAAAGACCAAACTAATTGTTGAAAAGGATAAACAGATAGCTGATTACCAGGTAAAAGTGGTGGAACTGAACAGGAAAATTGAACAATTTAGAAATTCTTCTGCGATGCTAGATCATATTATAATTGTGCAACGTTCCCCGGTTAACAAAGGGGGAATTAGATTCTCGGAAGTCCCACCACCATACAATAATAACTATACATATAATCCTAGTAATCAGCAATCTGCGAATGTTGAAATTAGTCAGACAGTTCCAATAAAAGTCTCTGCTAAAGAAACTGAAGTTAATGAGGGTGAAACGAGTAAGGCAAGTTCTAATGTCACAAGTTCTGTCTCAAGTTCTGTCTCGTCAAATTCGGACAAGTCGTCCGAATCGGGTGAGATAAAAGAAGAGGTCGTGTTACTCGGACTATATGTTTGATGAAAAGAAATCTTCCCTAAATCCGTTTGTCCCACCATATGTGAGAAAAACTGATAGTAACGCAACCTTGACATCTGCAACAACTTTTGAGACGAAAGTTCAAAACAACCAGAATAGTTTGAACATAAGTTGTTTTAGATGCAACAGGATAGGACACCTTGTCACTGATTGTCCTCTGAAACAGAGGAAATCTAGAAATATGAGGCCTACTAAAACTGAGAATAAAACGAATACTAAATATGATGCTGGTAAGAATGCTAACACATCAAATTTCAATCATTGGACTAATCCAAGATTTCAAAGAAACCAGTCTCGTTTTTTCCCAGTGAATAACCAAACCAACAATTATAATTCCATTAATGCTAGAAATTCACGAAGGTTTGGATGACCTCATAGCCAGTCATCTAGAAATTTTCCTTTCAGAACTTATAGAAACTCTCCTCAAACTAAATTTGGGCAGCCAAGGTACTGGATGCCGGATAACAGGTTTAATCAACCCAAGACTAGAAGGTCTTGGGTCCCCAGATTTTAATCTATCTCTTTAATTGTGCAGGAACAGTCGAACAGGGCTGTAAACAATATGTGGGTTGTTGACAGTGGCTGTTCCCGGCATATGACTGGTAACAAGAATTTGTTACGTGATTGGAAGTCTGTTCAAGGAGGAAGGGTTAGTTTCGCAGGAGAAAGTGGAGTAAGAATTACTGGTATTGGGACTGTGACGAATGGAAGAATAAAGTTGGAAAAAGTGAATTTTGTGGAAGAGTTGAAACACAACCTGTTGAGTGTCTCTCAGATTTGTGACAAAGAATACACCGTTTATTTTACTAAAGATGAGGCACTCGTACTTTATCCTGGTTTCAAGATACCAGAGACCTGGGTCGTGATGAAGGCTCCAAGAGAAAAGAACACTTATGTAATGGATATGAGATCAACCGAGATGGCAACAAAAGAGTCATGTCTTCTGTCAAAAGCAACAGAATCTGAGTCAGAATTGTGGCACCGAAGAATGGGTCATATTCATCTTCGCAAGATAAATTACATTGTCAAGAATGGGCTGGTACTTGGGGTTCCCTTGAAGAATTTCCATTTTGAAGAACAATGTGTGTCATGCAAGAAAGGAAAACAACACAAAAAGCCTCATCACTCCAAGAAGGTTAACTCAATTGTCAGCACCTTGGACCTGCTTCACATGGATCTCTTTGGTCCTGTGAATGTAAAAAGTCTAGGAGGAACTTCATACTGTTTGGTGGTAACCAATGATTACTCACGATACTCTTGGGTCTATTTTTTGAAGGCAAAAGATGAGACAGTTCAGTTGGTAATTAACTTGATTACCAAGGTGGAAAATATTGTTGGGAGAAAGGTTAAGTACATCAGGAGTGATAATGGTACAGAGTTCAAGAACTATCAGATGGAGATGTTTTGTTTGTAGAAAGGGATAGAACATCAGTACAGCGCCCCATATACTCCGCAACAAAATGGAGTAGCTGAAAGGAAGAATAGAACTCTAATCGAAGGCGCCAGGACCATGCTGGCAGATGGTAAACTTCCTGTGGTGTTCTGGGCTGAGGCTGTTGCTACAACCTGTTATATCCTTAATC